>NC_135535.1:147771383-148979954 GCF_045843805.1 Urocitellus parryii
GTTCAGTGGCTTTGAAGCAATATCCCTCTTGATACGTTCTTGCCATCAATGAGTTCATGCCAGTTCTGATGTAAACTTTGTGTAGGGTCCAAGATAGTATGCTCCTACTCTGCATTCTAGAGATTGGCCCAGTCCTTCTCTATGCACCCAAATCACCTGTACTTTTCTTCTTTATGGGGCAGCAACGTGTGAAGGAAGGTGTCCCTCCTCTGGGCCTAAGAAATGACCTATGATATTTCTAAAGCAGGTTATGATAATTCCAAGGATTGGAATAGTTCTGGCCAATACAAAAAAAAAAATCTGTTGGGGACTTCTGATAAGGAATTTACTTTCTGAGAAAAAAATGAAGGAGGCTTTTGATCAAGCTACAAAAAAGAAGCCTGTGGAGTATTGGTGTAGACAAATGGATCAATGAAACTGATTAGAGAGCACAACTATAATAAATACAGTCAACTGATCTTGACAATGGATCAAAGATGGTCTTTTTCAACAGATAATGTTGAAATAATTGGAATTTTCATTAAAAAAAGTCTAGACACAGAGTTTATGCCCTTCATGAAAATTAATTCAATGCAAAATTATAATACTTAGAACATAGGAGAAAACCTAGATGACTCTGTGCATGTTGATGACTTTTTAGAAATAATAGCTCTTGCATAAAAGCATAATTTTTAAGGAAATAAGTGATAAGCTAGACTTCATTAAAATTAAAAACTCTGGTTCTGTGAAAGACAATGTCAAGGAATGAGGACAAGTCACAAACTGGGAGAAAATATTTGTAAAAGACAAATAAAGGACAAAGAGAAAGGGCAGTCACCCAAAACATACAAAGAACTCTTAAAACTTAATAGAAAAACAACCTGATTTTTAATTGGGCCAAAGACCTTACCAGAAATCTTACCAGAGAAAATACACAAGTGGCAAATAGGTACATAAAAATTTCCACTGTGCTACATCATTAGGGAAATAAAAATTAAAACAATAAGATGCAACTGTACACCTACTTAGAATGGCCAAGATCTAGAACACTGACAATACCAAAGGCTTATAAGGATGTGGAGCAATGGGAATTCTCATTGGCTGCTGGTGGGAATGCAGTCACTTCAGAAGACAATTTGATGGTTTCTTATAAAACTAGATGTACTCTTACCATAAAATCTGGCAATTATGCTCCTTGGTATTCATCCAAAGAACTTGTAAACTACATCCATAGAAAAACCTGCATGCAGATGTCTATAGCAGCTTTATTATAATTGTTGAAACTTGGAAGCAAGTGACGTGTCTTTTAACAGGTGAATGAATAAACTGTGGCACATGCAGATAATGGAATATTATTCAGCACTAACAATAAAAAAGCTATCAAGCTAGGCAAAGACAGGGAGTAAACCTAAGTGTCTATTATACTAAGTGAAAAAAGAAATCTGAGAAGGTCACATACTGGATGATTCCAACTACAAGACCACTTAGAAAAGGCAATACTATAGAGACAGAAAAAGTTCTGTTATTGATAGTGATTAGGGAAGTGGGGGTGATGGTGAATAGGCAGAACATAGAGAACATTTGGGCAGTGGAAGTGATGGATACATTCCATTATTTATCTATCCAAATATGTAGAATGTACACCACAAAGAGTTAGCTTCAATGTAAATCGAGGACTTCAGGTGATAATGATGTGAGTCAACATGAGTTCATCAATTTTAACAGAAGTTCCACTCTGGAGGGGGATGATGGTAATGATGGAGCCTATGCATATGCAGGGCAGGGGATACACTGGAAATCTGTTTGTTACCCTTAATTTTGCTATAATCTAAAACTGTTCTAAAAATATAATACAATCTTTTTTAAAAAGAGACTTCTAATTAAATTCTTTCTTATGCACCAAGCAAGATAGAACAGAGAATCTCTCCTTCTTGCCCTTGGGTAGTTTCATGATGAAGAGGTGCTGTGGCAGCTATCTTGATATCTTGAGATAAAAACCAAGAGAATTGAAGGGGAAACACTAAGCTGAATCTCTCAATTTGAACTCTCTACCTTCATGCCTTTTTACACGAAATAAAAACTACTAGTTGTTTTTAAAATGCCACAATTTACAGCTGAAGGCATTTTAGCTGTTGAAACTTCCCAGAGGAGATGTGAATGAGGACTTGAAAGAAAATAGGATTTGGCTAGGCACAAAGGAAGTGGATAGACTTTTTATTGAAGGTTAAACTAAGGTAAAGGAATGGGATGCGCTTGGTCACTTGGCTGATAGGAGAAGACTCTAGGCTGCTGTGGAAATATGAACTGGAGCAATTGTGACTTTCTCTGAACTTACTCTCGGTGTGAATGGATTTGCAAGTGTTTATTTGCATACAGATTAATTTGAGTGTAAGGTGCCAGAGATTGAATCCAGGGCCTCCTGTATGCTCTACCCCTAAGCTACACCCCCAGCTCTGCATACAGGTTCTTGTCTACAGGAGGAGGAAAGAGACTGGCTCAGGTACTTGAAATAAGAGAGAACAGACCAGTTCTTGGTCTCCTGGCTGAGTCCCACACCCTTGGGTTAGGATGTTAAGGAGAGTGGCTGCAAGCAGAAGCACAGGACCTATTCTCACAGGGTAGTCTGAGACCTAGCGACAGCACCTCTATGGTTTCCAGGCAACTAAAACAGGCAGAGGTGGGGAAAGAGGTTTTCCTAAGCCTGCTGTGGTGGCTTTGTCAGGATGTGTCAGCCAGCTCATCCCCTTCGCTGTTCCCCTGGAGGGTACAGGCAGCCGGGTAGGGCAACGGACTTCTCTTGCTGCTGCCACAAGGGCAGTATTAAAGAGTAAAAGACAATATGATCCCTATATGAATTCACCTGAGATAGACTCTGGGACACAAACAGCATTAGACTTCCAGAGGAATAAAGTCCTTTGTCACTCAGGTAGCAGGCAGCCTGATGGTATGAAATGACAATCATTACAGTGAGTGTGGCTCTACTGATGTCCCTGGGCAAGTGAGTCTAGATCTGGATTTCCCAATGTTGGCACTAATGACTGAAACTTTGAACCAGATAAATCTTCATTGGGAGGGACTGCTCTGTGCACAGTAGGCTGCTTAGCAGCATCTCTGGCTGTGTCTATTCAACCAAGTGCTAGAATCAAATCACCCACGTTGTGGATACAATAAAAAAAAAAAAGTCTCCAGACATTTTGAGGACTACTAGTGCAGGGAATTTTGGGAGGGGTGTGTGTGTGTGTGTGTGTGTGTGTGTGTGTGTGTGTGTGTTTTCCTGTGTCTGTTGGTCATTTGGATTTGTACCTTTTAAGAAAGCTTCAGGGAAACTTTTCCTACTTTCATTTGTTCAACATCTTTATTTTCTTGGGATAAGTACATAGTGGTTTGGTGAAAGAATGGCAAGATTTAAGGCTTTAAATATATTTTGACTAAATTTCCTCTAGAAAGATTTTTTTCTGATTGAGATTCCTATCAAATTTGACATTTTAAGATGTTTACAAGTCTGGGTTTTGCACATGGTGGGTGCTCAATGAAAACTCACTAGTTATTCAACTAAATATTATTCATGGGTCTCCATCCCTCTTTTTCCTACCAAATATCTGGGCATGTTGGTACATGGCACTTTGCAACAATTTCTATGGGCTGGATCTGGAGAAGGGCATATTTCCTGTAAAACAGTGCTTTTCAAAGTATGGAGCTAATAGCATCAGCATAACTCCAAAACTTGTCAGAGATGTACATTTTCAGGCCCTACCTGGCCCTAGCTTGTGTTTTAGATGTCTTTTGGATGATTTTCTGAAACCTAGTGTGAAAATCACTGCAATAGGCAACAAATAAATGCTGCTTTTACTAGCTTAGAAATTGCTGTTCCCTAGATGCTCTTTTGGTAAGCCCCTGGTGGGAGCAGGCCAGCCTGTTCTTTGTTCATAAGGGGTTGTAAGCCTTCATGCTTTAAATGCATGTAATGCTCTCTAACTCCATCTGGTGTCCCGGTTGGTTTGAGAGGCCTGTCCTATGCCTATACCTTACGCTAAAGGCTCAACTTAGCTTGCCCGCTGGCCCACGGCCTAGGAGCCAACAGCTGGGTATTTAAATGAAGAATGATATTTACATGTTCAACCTCATTTGCTAGACTGCTCATCAGATACATAATCCTTATCTTGGCCAGATACAAAGTCCACTGTAAGCAAGGTGGCCATCTGTTCAGGACTGCATTCTTTTGATATAATCAGAGACCACTCAGAGACAGAAGAGCAGCAAGGTCCCTGGGGCTGAACCACATGGACAGCTACAAGCAGGGTACAGGAGAAGGCGGGGGTGAACAGACATTCCAAGGCTAAGTGAGACTGTTCTCTATATGAGATGACCCCCGGGGCACCCAAATGCTTTCTCAAAGTATAAGACACATAGTCAGAGGTCCCTTTGGAAGAGAACTGTGGCACTCGGCAGGGACTCTGGTGCTGCAATTTACGCTTTATTTCTCTTATCCCCTGTGGTCAGAAATGAGTTTCTATACTAACAGCTCCTGACATCTGTAACCCCTGGGGCTTGCAGGATTCTCTGTGTGTGTATATATGTATATAGTCCCTAATTAGACTGTGGCATCTCTTAAAGATAGGAGCTCAGCTTTGCTTCTCATTGTGCATTTTAGATGGGGTCAATTGCACTTCGAAGCACATCCACTAAGGTGCCTAATTTTCAGGATTCTCAGCAAACATTGTGTGGCCCTGCCCAGACACATACTCCTGAGGAGGTAATTATATACAAGGGTTAAGAAAGCAATATACAACAAATCATTAAAATTCTCCCTTGGGGTTGGTTGTGGGTGCTGTTTTGTAACTGAGAATATTTTTTTTTTTAAGTGGTGAAAATTTTTATCCTTCATGTCTGATCTTTCCTTCCAGGTCAATAGCAGCTTATCTGGTGACTGACTCAGAGGTTTGGCCATTTGAAGCGATAGGCTTCAACTCTAAATAAGCCATAAAACTCTATCTCTTCTTATGCCTATGAGACAACAACTAGAGAAAAAAAAAAAAACAACTCATCTGATTAAAGCAGATTAGGCCAGTGAATCAAACAGCTGTTTTGAAGAAATGGGCACTGCAGTTATGGCTCCCACAGCAGGAACATATCTACATGATTCTTCACCTCTGCCAGGGTGAATGACACAGCACGGCATGAAAATGTGACACTGGAATGAAAAGGAATCCCAGGAGTTCTTGAGGACCCCAATATGAGTGGAGAGTGACCACACCCTGAGAAGCCCCTGACTCTGTTCTCACAACAGCCCACCCTTTAGAGATGGCCAAGTTTTTTATGAGACATGTTTTAGGAACCCTGGAAAATGGGGTGCCTAGTGAGCAGTGAGGGCTGAACGTTTCTTCTCCCTGTGAAGTACATGCAGAGGCCTTGGTCAATTTTGTGTTTTTCCTGTCTTTCAGAGGTATGCCTTGGAAATAGAAAGTATGGGAGTCCTAAAGTGGGGCATGCCCCTTGTGCTCTTGAAGTCAGGGTCACAGTGGGGGTGTGTGACAGAATTAAAACATTGCAAGGAGATTGAGGGGTCTTTCCGTCCAGTTATTTGATTGTGTCACTTCTTTGATCTCTAGGACTCTGGTCAGGCACATTTCCCTTTAGAAATTTACTCATGCCATTTTTTTTGACTTTGAGACACTCTCTACGTAGATGGCTATAGTTCTGAAAAACAGTTCCCAAATAATTGAAAACAGACAACAGAATGTGTTGAGAGTTCAGTTTCTGGAGTCAGACTTTCTGGACTTAATCCCAGCTCTTCTTATTAATATGTGTGTGACCCTGGGCAAGTCCCTTAAACTCTCCAACCTCAGTTTCCTTACCTATAAAATACAGTTGACAAGAATAATGTCCTTCTCATAAAGTTTCTGTGAGAATAAAATAAATTACACAAAGTGCTATGAGAAGAGAATGAGTACTATATAAACATTTGCTATCTATTACTACTACTATCATTGTAAACAAAAAGTTTAACAGATGCAGTTCTAAAACATTCCTCTATTATTTGCTGCCTGCAAGGTCATGGGCCGTTTACTTCACTTCTTGAAGCCTCGGTTTCCTCATCTGTAAATTCATACTTCATATTTTATGGGAATTAAATTAGAAGGTGAAATTTCTAGTATAACAACAGGCACTTTGCTTACTCAATATATATTGGTACTTTCCCATCCATGATAAGTTAACATAGATTTGGTGCCAGAATTATTTAGTCATCTTCACCAGAGAATTACAAGGTACTAATAGTGATGACCAGACCTGGTCCTTAGATTGTCCTTAGACTATATTCTTGGTTAGGTTAGCAGAATGTGCTAACCTTTATATATATATATATATATTTTTTTTTTAATAGACATCCTGGGTCTTTTTGGAACTTTAACAGCAAGGAATACCATAGCAAATTTCTCTAAACCCCATCGCTCCTGAGCAAATATAGCTTCACTTCATAACGTGACATATTTTCGTAAGAGTCATGGGAACTGTTCACCAACTACCAGAGGATTTGGTTACAACCTCAAAATTGCTTACCAGGCATAAATGGATGTTTTGCTTCTCTGTAGCCTGCTCAGTACCAGGCAGCATCTGGAGAAGGGCCAACTAGGGCACAGAGGTCTTTCTGCAGATGGTGGGTATCACTGCTTGCCTGGGCCAAAAGATTGCCTTGTATCTTTTTCCTTCCATCCTCTGCCTAGCTGGCATGAGCTTACACTATCCCTGTTTTCTTTTTCATCTGATACCCACTCTGGCTCACAAAGTTTTGTCTAAGCTCTTTTCTCCTTCTGCCCCCATACAGGGCAGGCTTCCACACAACCTTATGCTTTCTGTTTCATCTCCTCCCACAAGAGTTCATGGCTCTGAAGAAAGCCAATCTATTCTGTGGTGCCCTGAAACATGAATGAGGTCCATGCCAGTAACTGCCCAGGAAAGGTCAATAGCAGAATATTTTACATATGTACCTATTCACATTCTTTTCACTACCTTATATTTTTATCAAAATGCTAGATAAACTGATAATGGATTATAGGCAATTGTTCTAAGCCACATTTTTGAGTCTTTAACAGCGGATAAGGTACATGTGGTATCATTTACATTTTTTTTAACCTTTAACATTTTGCTTCTGGTTATGAGAATAAAGCTGAATGAAGAACATGGCTGTATCCTGGGCCTGAGATTATGCATTTCTTACCTCATCTTTTAAACATTTATTTGCCATCAATATGCCATGCCTTGGCCAAACCCTGTGATAATGGGCCAGATAAGATATAGCATCCTTGTCTGACATTTGCATTATGCTGAGAGAGTCAGAAAAATTTGTAAGTGATGACTGGAGTGTGCTGTAACTCTTAGGCAGAAGCATGCATTGAATCCTACCAAAACAGAGTGGGGAGGAAGGCATAGAGCTTTGGGAAGTCAATTACAATAAGCTGACCATGGAACATTGGGTAAAAACCAGGTAGAGGAAGACAGATAGGGCACGGAGACCCACTTTTTCAGCTCTCTGACCCTTCTGAATTTGTTTCTATATACTGTATCACTGCTCTCTAGAAGCATTAAGGATTCTGGGACTTACAGTTTTTCATAATATAATAAAAAAAACCAAACATAAAATCTCTATTCTTTAAAAAACTATGACTCACTGTTTAGTGTAGTTTAGACCTACCCTACATTTAGGCACACACTGTAATTTTAGTTTTTGGTTTGTTTCTCCATTAGCTTCTCATAATACTAGGGTTGCAGCCTGAGTAGGTTTCTCAGGATCTGCAAGTCAGAAGACATACCCTTTTCACACTGCCCCACATGGTCCTCTTTCTCAGGGTGTCTTCAATCATGGGAACAGAGCAAGTCAATTTCTTGAGGGCAGAATTTTTTTGTTCAGACAGCTCTGGCCTTTGTAACTGGCGGAGGAAATGGCTGAGCAATCAGGGAATAATTTAAGGTGCTGGGTGTCAAAAGAATACAGGAAGAGAAGAGGAGGGGCTTAGAAGAGAGAAAGCAACTTTAAATATAAACTTGGCCTTCCTGGGGGTATTTCTGTGGGGTTCTGATTATGTCACCAGCTAAGATGCTCTGGTCAACAGGAAATGAGGGTACAGCAACTTTATTTTTTTTAATTTTGTATTTGTTGTAATTAGTTATACATGACAGTAGAATGCATTTAAGCACTTTGATGTATCATACATAGATGGGATATAATTTCTCCTTTTGCTGAGTGTACATGTTGCAGAATCATATTGGTCATGTAGTCACACATATACATACAGTAATAATGTCTGTTTCATTCTACTAGCTCTCCTATCCCCACATCCCTCCCCCTCCCTTCCCATCACTTCCCTCTACCTAATCTAAGGTAGCGCTATTCTTCCCTAGTGCCTCGCACCTTATTGTGAATTAGCATCTACATATTAGAGAAAACATTCGGCCTTTGGTTTTGTGGGATTGGCTTATTTCGCTTGATATAATATAGCATGATATTCTCCAACTCCAATCATTTTCTGCCAATGCCATAATTTCATTTTTCTTTAAAGCTGAGTAATATTCCATTGAGTATATATACACCACATTTTCTTTATTCATTCATCTATTGAGAGACATCTAAGTTGGTTCCATAGTCTACCTATTTGAATTATGCTGCTATAAAGATTGATGTGGCTGCATCACTAGAGTATGCTAATTTTAAGTCCTTTGGGTACAGTATCTTTTTTTCTTTTTTTTAATTAGTTGTTCAAAACATTACAAAGCTCTTGACATATCATATTTCATACATTTGATTCAAACAGATTATGAACTCCCATTTTTACCCCGTATACATATTGCAGATTCACATCAGTTACACATCCACTTTTTAACCTACTGCCATACTAGTATATGTTGTATTCTGCTGCCTTTCCTAATCTCTACTATCCCCCTCCCCTCCCATCTTCTCTCTCTACCCCATCTACTGTAATTCATTTCTCTCTCTTGTTTTTTTTCCCTTTACCCTCACTTCCTCTTATATGTAATTTTGTATAACAATGAGGGTCTCCTTCCTTTACCATGCAATTTCCCTTCTCTCTTTCTTTCCCTCCCCGCTCTAGACCCTGTTTAATGGTGATCTTCTTCTCATGCTCTTACTTCCTATTCTATTCTTAGTTGCTCTCCTTATATCAAAGATGACATTTGGCATTTGTTTTTTAGGGATTGGCTAGCTTCACTTAGCATAATCTGCTCTAGTGCCATCCATTTTCCTGCAAATTTCATGATTTTGTCATTTTTTAGTGCAGAGTAATACTCCATTGTGTATAGATGCCACGTTTTTTTTTTTATCCATTCATCTATTGAAGGGCATCTGGGTTGGTTCCACAGTCTAGCTATTGTGAGTTGTGCTGCTATGAACATTGATGTGGCAGTATCCCTGTAGTATGCTCTTTTAAGGTCTTTAGGGAATAGTCCAAGAAGGGGAATAGCTGGGTCAAATGGTGGTTCCATTCCCAGCTTTCCAAAGAATCTCCATACTGCTTTCCAAATTGGCCACACCAATTTGCAGCCCCACCAGCAATGTACAAGTGTACCCTTTTCCCCACATCCTCACCAGCACTTGTTGTTTGACTTCATAATGGCTGCCAATCTTACTGGAGTAAGATGGTGTCTTAGGGTGGTTTTGATTTGCATTTCTCTGACTGCTAGAGATGGTGAGCATTTTTTCATGTATTTGTTGATTGATTGTATGTCCTCCTCTGAGAAGTGTCTGTTCAGGTCCTTGGCCTATTTGTTGATTGGGTTATTTGTTATCTTATTGTTTGATTTTTTGAGTTCTTTGTATACTCTGGATATTAGGGCTCTATCTGAAGTGTGAGGGGTAAAAATTTGCTCCCAGGATGTAGGCTCCCTATTTACCTCTCTTATTGTTTCTCTTGCTGAGAAAAAACTTTTTAGTTTGAGTAAGTCCCATTTGTTGATTCTAGATGTTAACTCTTGTGCTATGGGTGTCCTATTGAGGAATTTCGAGCCCGACCCCACAATATGTAGATCGGAGCCAACTTTTTCTTCTATCAGATGCAGAGTCTCTGATTTGATATCAAGGTCCTTGATCCATTTTGAGTTAACTTTTGTGCATGGCGAGAGAAAGGGATTCTGTTTCATTTTGTTGCATATGGATTTCCAGTTTTCCCAGCACCATTTGTTGAAGATGCTATCCTTCCTCCATTGCATGCTTTTAGCCCCTTTATCAAATATAAGATAGTTGTAACTTTGTGGATTAGTCTCTGTGTCCTGTATTCTGGGGTACAGTATCTTTTGAGAGTCACAATCTTAGCAACACCTGCTTGTAGTAGAATTAAAGATGGACTCCCTTGTAGATCACTGCTTCTTTCCTTATAGAGGCACTTCTTTTTCTGGAAATATGCATTGCTCTTGGAAAAAGAAGAGCCCTTGATAATTTTGATAGCCTGATTCTGATTGAATCTGCAGTTTTAATGCCATAGATCAAGATAGGTGCTATAAGATGTGCCTAGGAGTTGGGGTATGGGATTTCTTTGTCCCTCTGAAGTACAATTTTGTTCAAAACACTTTAACGCCAGCTTGTGGCCAAGGATTTACTGGGTGTTTGTGATGATAACTAACCATTATTTGGGTCTGAGTACCTCACATAACCTTACCAGTAATTCATAGCTGCAATGGAATTTTGAGTCCAACATTAGAATTTCATACCATGGCCAATTAGAGAGAGTGTTGCATCATCCCTCACAGTTCATGCTGCACGAAATGTCCAAAACAAAAACCACAGACTGTTTGTGATTATTTAATTTTGTTCTGGTACATAGTCTACTCAAATGCAAAATAAAATGCAATTCATTCCAATACACCAAGAAATAAAATCAAGCATGTTGTAATTGTTAGCAGAGTATGTTAGGAAAGAAGATGATTTAAAGGAATCATTTTCTTTTAGTCATAGTCACCTCCCCCACCTCATATGCACTTCAAAACTGTAACTGATGCCACTCTCATTCTTTTAAGCAATATAGGGAAGGGACTAGATTTTTAAAAAATTTCATTTTAATAATAATTGAAATAAAGTTGTCTAATAATGTTGATAACACTGAAATTGCTTGGAATAATAAATGTAAAGTGGTAGGAGTGAAAGGAGGTATGATTATGCAAGAAGAAAATAGAAATAAGACAATTAAAGAAATAGCATGTTTCTGTAAGAAATTTTCAAAAGATGTTTCAAAAACAAAAACATAGTCCTCAGGACTGACTAAGAGAAGACTTATTTCTGACATTGTCAGTACTTCCAGAGTCTATTCTGCTTTGTTTTTGCTTCTGTAAGTCTGTCCTTGAGACTGAAGAAAGATTCCATCCCCACCTCCAGTTATCTGTTTATTTAAAGAGGAGTCTGAGGCTATCTGAACATTGATAACTGAGTGTGACCTCCAAAGGAAGATAAGTCAGGAAATAAAATGGCAGGTGGCACCTTGAATCAGGACAGACATACATTGGCTGGGGAAATATAAGCAGCTCTGCTTAGACACTGGGAACAATGAGACCTCATCTTTTGTCATTGCTGCAACAGTTTCCCAGACATAGTCTGATGGATTGGGAAATACTGAACTGGCCCTTGATACTATCTCTTTCCTTCAAATCCATCCAGGACTCTCCCTTAGGCATAAACTACATTCCTTCCTGGCTGGTGACCTCAGACAAGTACAAGGATTTGAGGGTGATACATCTGTGGCCTCTGCCAACTCACTGATCGCCAAGATCCAAGTGACTGGCCTGGGCTAACTTGAGGTCCTCTTCCTCTCCCACCGTACCATAAGGAATCCCCCTGAACTTCTATGCCCTGGTCAGAAAAAAATAAGTAAATAAAGTTTATAAATAGAGGATTGTTCTTCAATCCAAAGCAAGCTGTTACAGGAAGCAGAGCAGGATGGCTAACTAGAAGTGATTCATGCCTATGCTCCCCATAAAAAAGGGAACAAAATAACAAACAACTGTATTGGATGAGAGTATTTGAAGTAAAGCACTAGAGAGCAGCAGGGGAATAATGGAAAGCCTGTGAAGGAAGGAGACTAAGAATGGCTGCAGAGAAGAGAGTGAAGGGCTCAGTCTCTGACATACCATCTTTTTCTGTATGGGTCTAGTACCAAGAGGCATGTCCCCCTCCATGCAAAAAGTAAACAGGAAGCCTCCAAGGGCCCCTATTAATGCTGTGGACACAGAGTCTTTACTTTTAGAGAATCCTGCAGTTGCTGTAGGACCTGAGCCTATTTTAGAGCAAGGGACCCTTTTGGAGCAGCCCTTATGCCTGCTCTTTTAAAAAGAAGAAGTCCACAATGGACAACTCCACAGCTCCCACCAAGTTGCAGCTGTGTGGCATCTTGAAACAGGACTGACTATGAGGGTGAGTCCTGCTCTGGGAGCTTGTAACCACTGCATCTCTCCATCCCTGAAGCTGTGCTGCCATTGTATGACATTCACACAGGACATCACCATTTCCTAGCTTAGCTGTTACAGTTCCCTATTCTCTGGGAACAAGCTCTTCACCTTCCACATTATGGTAATTGGATCACCCTGATCTAGGAGCCTAGGTTCAGCAAGAAAATCACTTTAACAGTAAAGACACATGTAGATTTAAAGTGGAGGAATAGAAAAAGATGTTCCATTCAAACAGGAACCTGAAGCAAGTAGAATAGCTATACTTATATCAGATAAAATAGACTTTAAGTAAAAACAATAAAAAGAGACTCAAAAGGTGGTCATATCATATAAAGGGATCAATTCAACACCAGGTTATAACAATTGTAAATATATTTGTACCCAACACTGAAGCACCAATTATACAAAGTAAACATTATTAGATCTAAAGGGAGAAATAGTTGGGGATCATCAATACTCGACTTTTATCAATAGACATACCATCTTAAAAAATAGAAAACTAATACAACAACAAATTAGAGCTAAGCTACGTCTAAGACCAAATGGACCTAATAGAAATTTATAAAACATTTCATCCAATAGCCGCAAAATACACATTTTTTCATTAGCACATGGCACATTCCACAAGATTGATCATACTATTGTCCTCAATAAATTTTTAAAAAATCAAAACAATCTTCATTAAATTAAACATCATCAAATCGTATCATCAAAATCCTATTATATATCTTCTGATCAGAATGGAATAGAACTATAACTCAACAATAGAAAGATGAATAGGAAGAAATTCAGAAACTTTACAAATAGATCAAATTGAACATGTTCAATGAGTTAAAGAAAATTAAAAATTTTGAAATGAATGAAAATGGGAAACAACATATCTGAATCTATGGGATATAGCAAAAAGCAGTAACAGTATAATATGTGCCTATATTTTTATAAAGAAGATTGTAAATAAATAGCCTCAAATAACTAGAAAAATAAAATGAACCAACCCCCAAGTTAATAGAAAGAATAAAGATCAGAGCAGAAAAAATGAATTTGAAAGAAAAAAGAATTTTAAAAAACAAAAAATGAGATTTTTTAAAAAAATATGAAACTGATGAAACTTTAGCTAGACTAAGAAAAAGGAGAGAAGACCCAAATAATTAGATTTAGAATGAAGAGTAGACATTATATATGATACTACATAACTACAAATAATCATAAGATACTATTAGGAAAAATTATACACCAACAAATTGGATAGCCTACACAAAATGGGTAAATTCCTGGATATATACAATCCATATAAGATTGGACAATGAATAAATAGAAAATATGAACAACGAGTGAAGAGATTAAATCAATAATACAAAGTCTCCCATCAAGCTACAACCCAGAACCTGGTGGTTTCATGTGTGAATTCTACCAACATTTAAAGAAGGACAATTACTAATTCTTCTCAAACTGTTCAAGAATGTTGATAAGTAGGGCACACTTCCATACTCATTCTACATTCTACAAAGTGAGCACTCCTGTGACACCAAAACCAGACAAGGACATACACAAACAATAAAACTGTGGGACAATATCCCTGATTAACTTAGTTGCAAAAATCCTGAAAATTTTACAAATTGAAATCAATAGTATCTTGGAATATCATTTGCTTTGATCAAGTGGAATTCGTCCAAGAATACAAGGATGATTCAACATATACAAATCAGTAAATGTGGTACATATCATTAAGAAAAAGGAAGAAAAAATGATCATTTTAATAGATATAGGAAAAGTGTTTCACAAAATTCAACATCCTTTCTGATAAAAACTTTCAGCTTCTTAGATAGGGATGGTACATACCTCAACAAAATGAAGTTCATATGTGACAAACTCACAGCTAACATGGCACTGAATGTGGAAAAGTTTCCCTAAAATCTGGAACAAGATAAAGATTCCCACTTTCACCATTTATATTCAACATAATACTAGAAGCCCTAGCCGGAGCAATTAGATAAGAAAAAGAAATAAAAGGCATTCATTTTGGAAAGGAGGAGACCAAATTGTCCCTTCTTATAAATGACATGATCATATACTTAGAAAACCCTGAAGACATCACCAAAAATCTGTTCAAATCAATCCATCAAGTTTCAGTATATTAACATGAAAATTAGTGTTTCTATTTGCTAATAGTGAACTACCTGTAAAAGAAATCAAGAAACAAATTCCACTGACAATCACTCCCCCACCCCGCAAAAAAAGCCCAGCAATAAATTTAAGCACGGAGTTAACGATCTCTACATGGTGAAAACTGTCTAATATTGATGAAAGAAAACAAAAAGGAAACAAATGGAAAAAACTCTCACATTCATGGGTTAGAAGACTTAATATTGTTAAAATGTCTGTACTACCCAAAATAATCTACCGGAAGTTTCAACCAACGCAATTTCTATCAAAATACCAATGATATTACTTATCAAAATAGAAAAATAATCCTAAAATTCATATAATACCACAAAAGACACTGAATGGCCAAATTAAACAAAAAGAACAATGCTACAGGCATCACACTACCTGACTTCAAAATTTCCTATGAAGATGCTCTCTGTGGTTTGGCTCTGGTTGAAGTGTGTCTGCCAAGGATTCATATGTTGAGCCTTTGTTTTCAGTGTGGTGCTGTAAATAGATCCTAGTGGGAAGGCTTTAGATCATTAGGTATACCACTTTTGGAAGGGATGAATATTGTTTCTGTGGAGATTCTTTGTAGTTAGGTGGTATCATATATAATGCCTGAGTTAACTCTTGAGATGGGGTTCTTGTAGATAGTGCAAGCTTGCCTCTCCCCTCACTCAGCTTCGGGTCTGACATTGTGATTTTCTTTCTCACCCATACTACCACCAAGAAGCCATCTGACATGGATCTTGACCAGAACAAATTGAACTTCCTCTGAACTTCCAAAACTGAGCTGAATAAACCTCTTTTCTTTATAAAGTTATACAACCTGAGATATTTCATAATATTAATAGGAAATGAACTAGTAAAAAAAACTATAGTGTTATGACTTGGATTCTGAATGACTCCCAAAGGTCCATGTATTAAGGTTTTGATTTCCAGACTAACAGTATTGGAAGGTGATAGAACCTTTAGGAGGTGAGGCCCAGTGAGAGGTCTTTAGGTTTGCCCTAGAAGGGGACTTGGGCCCCAGCCCCTCTTCCTCACTCCCTTTTGAGCCCTGGTCAGGAGGTAAGTGACTTGGCTTTGCTATGTGCTCCCACTTTAACGTCTTATCTCTCCACAGGCCTGAAACAAATGGGGACAATTGATCATGAATTGAAACTCCAAACTGTGAGCCAAATAAACATTTTCTCTTAATAAATTAATTATCCCAGTTATTCATTATAGTGATGAAAAGCTAATATAGTAGTTGAATTAACAGTGTACTAGTATAAAAGCAGACATAGAGAACAATAGAACTGAGATTGTGATACCATCATTAACTTACACATCTACAGTCATGTGATCTTTGACAAAGGTGCCAAGGATACACATTGGGCAAAAAATAGTCTTTTCAATAAATGGTGCTGGGTAAAATTATATATATAGCAAAATCCTAAAGACTCCATCAAAAAATCTGTTAGAATAAATGATATTGGTAAACTTGCAGGATACAAAAAAAAAATCAACATTCAAAAATTAGTAACATTTCTATACACTAATGGTGAGCTATCTTAAAATGCAATCAAGAGGGGCAGGGGTTGTGGCTCAGTGGTGGAGCACTTGCTCGTATGTGTGAGGCACTGGGTTTGATTCTCAGCACTGCATAGAAATAAATGAATAAAATAAAGGTTCATCAAAAACTAGAAAATATATATGTTCAGAAAAAAAATTTTTAAAAATGTAATCAAGACAACAATACTATACACAATATATAAAAGAATTTACATGCAAAGAAGAATGAAACTTCTCTTATTATATATAAAAATCAACTCAAAATAGATTAAAGGCTTAAATGTATGAGCTGAAATGATGAAACTACTAGAAGAAACCATAGGGAAAATTCATGACATTGAACCTTGGTTAGGATTTTTTTTTTTTTTTTTAGAAACAAGACAAAAACGGACAAATTGGATTATATCATCAGAGTAAAAAGACAATTTACAGACTAGGAGAAAATATTTGCTAAATATCCAGAATATAAGGAACTCATTACAGGAAAAAAAAGAATAAATAAATCAAATAATCTGGTTAGAAAAATGGGCAAAAGACATTAATAGACATTTTTTAAAAGAAGATATATAAATGGTTAACAAATACATGAATGAATACATCACTAATCGCCAGGAAAATGCAAATAAAAACCTCAGTGAGATATAACCTCACTCCAGTTAGAATAACTATCATTAAAAAGATAAACGATAACCGTTGGAGAGGACATAGATACAAGGGAACCCTTATACACTGAGGTGGCAATGTAAATCAGGACAGATATTATGGAAAGTAGTATAGGTTCCCCATAAAATTAGCATATGAATGGTGATTCCAGTACTGATATATACCTAAAGCAGATGAAATCAGTACGTTGAAAAGACACCTGCAGTCCCATGTTTGCTGCTACACTCTTCATAATAGCTAAGACGTAGAATCTACCTAAGTGTCTAGCTGTATTGAATGGATAAACAAAATGTAATATATATACACAATGGAATATTGTTTAACTATAAAAAGGTTTAAACCTATCACTTACAATGATATGGATAAACCTGGAAGATATTCAGTGAAATAAGTCAGACACAGAAAGACAAATCCTATGTTTTTCACTCTCATGTGCATTCTAAAAACATTGATCTCATGAAAGTAGAGAATAAAACAAGGGTTACCAGAGATAGTGGGGAGGGCATGGGAAATAGTTGGTTATCATGTACAAAGTTAGAAGTAGACAGGAGGAATAAATGCTTTTGCACATAGGATGATTAAAGTCAACAGGTGTATTTCAAAATAGATAGCAGAGAGGGTTTTAAATGTTATAGAAAAGTTTAAATGTTAGAGAAATGATAAATGTTTGAAGTGATATGCTAATTATCCTTATTTGATCATTACAGTGTAGTCATGGATCAAAACATCACTTTGTATTCCATAAATATGTATAATTATGTGTCAACCAAAAATTTAAAAAGAAAATGCTAGATACATTGCAAAAATCCATATGACCCTCAGGAGAATTAAGAGAAAAAAAAATCCCAAAGGTTCTGTAATGTATGCTTTCCTTTGAATAATATTTTTGAAATGACAAAATTATATAAGTGAACATATTAGAGTAGCACGAGATAAGTAGGCAGTGGAGCAGAAAGGAATAGACCTGGATATAGAAGAGATATAGGGGATACTTGGGATATAAATATTTCTGTGTCTTCACTGTATCCACTAACTTGGTTGTGATTTGTACTTCATTCTGCAAGATTTTACGATTGATGGCTATAGGGCAAAAGGTTTTCAGAACTTTCCTGTATTATTTATTTTTTAAAGATATTAATGGACCTTTATTTTATTCATTTATTTATATGTGGTGCTGAGAATCGAACCCAGTGCCTCACACGTGCTTGACAAGTGCTCTACCACAGAGTCACAACTCCAACCCCTGTATTATTTCTTAAATCTGCACATAAATGATCCTTAAAATAAAACTTAAAAAGAAAAATCTGAAGAGCATGCATAAAGATAGATGATCACTGTCACAGACTTCAGGAGACCATGGCATGACAAATGTGATGTACAATCCTATATTAGACCCTAGAAGAGAAAAATAATATATTTTTAGTTAATAGTACTTTACTCTTAGAAATTTCTTAGATTTTTTTTAATTATTGTCTGTGGTTATGTAAGAAGTTAACATTGGGGAAACCTAAATGAAGGGTATATATGGAAACTGTTATGTTTGCTCTTCTCCAAATTTTAAAATTGCCTTCAAAATATAAGGGTCTTTTTTTTTGTGTGTCTTTTAAAAAAAGAAAGCTTTCACAGCATTCCCCTGAAAAAAAAATTGTTAAAATTTGTTAAAACATTACTGAATAACTTAAGACAGAAATCATTACTGATTAACTTAATATAGAAATAGGGATTGTTACAAGGGTATTGAAAATATTTTTGAGATGAATATATGAAAGAATTTTATGATCTTGGGAATAGTGGGGACATATTTTATACAAGATGAAAGCAGACTATGAAAGAAGATTGATAGTTGACTACATCAAAATGTAATTAAAATCTGTCTATCAAAAGATTCCACAGGCAAAGTAAAAGCAACCATAAACCTAATGAAAATATTTGTGTATTTTTCATCTTGTACAACTAGAATTTCAATCAGAATAGTTTCATATCTTTCATACTTAAATTTCATCTTTCCTCAAGCTTTTTGAACATATAGGACATAGTTACGATTTTAAGTGCTCGTCTTCTTGAAACATTGATACAAACCTGAGTAAGTTTGAATTTATTTTTCTTCTTATTCAGGGCTGCTGTATTTTGTTTCTTTCAAATGCCTGGTAATTTTTGACCGAATGACAGACATTACAAATTTTACTTCTTTACATGTTATATGCTTTTGTATTCTTGTTGGAAATAGTTTGATTATTTTGGGAGTTGCTTTTTATATTTTTAGGTTACAACATTTATTGTAGGGATAATTAATCCCTATTGCTGAGGTACCTTCCAGGATGTTGCCTCTGAATTATGCTGTATTCCAGTCTGGCTAGTGGGAACATGCTAAAGGATCAGGGCTTTCTGAACAAAGATTACTGGCACCCTGATTTGTGAATGATTGCAAAGAAAACTCAGTTTAAGATAAAGACCTCTGGAAAACTTAGAGATAGCTCCCTGGAATATTTACTTGATTTAGGGACCTTCATATCTTCTCCTCCACAGGGCTTTTGTTTATATTAAGAGCAGAGTCAGTTAGTGACTCACTCCGGAAGGAAGAGGGCAAATATGTCTGCTCCCCTTTACAAACTTTGACATTCATTCATGGTTCCTTACAAAATACAAAAAACAAAACAAAACAAAACAAAACAAAAACACTAGACTAGAGATTCCAGACCTAGGAAAGCAGGATGATTAAGACTGGAGCCCACTGACCATAAATTCTGTAAAACCTGTTCCAATTACAATCTTTCAGCCTGACCAAGAGTTGTCTTTAGGTTGCTAGATAACAGAATCTGTCAATATAGAACCCAGAGGTGATACTTGAGCAGGATCTTCTAACAATCTCTAATAAAAGCTGGGACACAAGAAGTGAGTTTATCACTTTCCATTCTGAAAGGAGCCACTGTCTTCCTGGCAGTAATAGTCATCTCCCTTCTCTCCCTTCTAATAAACCCTACTATACTTTTACTGAGTGTCTTGAAATCCTCTCACATGCAAACATAAGAGGGGAAAACACAGCACAATCTCTAGTAAGATCTAATCTCAGGTATGATCTCATCTCCAATACCAATTGCATTGCCCTTTCAGGGATTAGAGCATGAAGAACTGATGAAAGATGTTCTGAGTAATTAAAATTTGTTAATCCCAAAGCCTTATGTTTATTTAGGATAAAATAATACAGGAAAAATACAAATTATTTCCAACTCTGTGAATTATGACCATCTCTCTTCTAATTCTTTTGCATAATTCTTTTACTAGCCTTGAATAGTTTTATCATAGGCATGTGTCCATCAGTCTTCTGCTACATCATTTTGAAGCGCTTCAGAGTTTGCCCTTTCTCTGCTCCAGCAATCTATTGTGTGAATTCCAGCTACTTAGAAGATCCTCCCTGAACCCTTAGCTCTGCTTCCTCAACTAGGGGATCACAGCAAGCTTTGAGGTACTGCCACTGAGTATGCTACCACCTGGCAACTCTCTAGGAGGTGAACTAGGGCATCACAGGGTTTATCTTAATTGTTGCTTTTTTTCCCTCCTATGTCTTAGGGAATCACTATTTTTTGTTGATTGATGTACAATTTCTTGAAGCATTATTTCACCTATCTTGTCACCTGTTGTTGTTCAAAGAGGAATGATAAATCTAGTATTCCATCTTAGATGAAAATGGAAGTCATATTGCAATGTTTGTAGAGGAAATTGTAAGAAACACCATCTGCCCTTATCAGGAGAATAATTTTTTGTTGAAACGTAGAGTGATAGACAATAGAACAGCAGTGAAGGTTAATGAAAAAAATCTTACAGAATACTGAGCTCCACAGACATACATACAACTATCTCCATTTATTGAAAGTGAAAATTTGGCAATATTTTATTGATATTTATATAAACATATACATTGCAAGTTTTTCAAAACTACCTATAACATAGTATAATTATTGGTGGAATAAACTTGCTAAAACTCTAAGTTCCAGGAATGAATCTGGTGGGAATGTAATATTTAAATGAATAAAGACAATTAAAAAGCCCATGCATCTTTAAAATAAACTTGAATAATTTGGAGAAATTAATAAATTATAAATGCTACAGAGAAAGATAACATGGGTAATTAGTGGATAATTTTTAGGTTACTCCTTCAATATGGGAGCGTAATAGCTGTTTTCCATCAAAGAATTTGTCATGAATCCTTCTTTAGTCTGGAAAATAGGGACTTAACATACATGCCACATGGATTATATTTTTTGATGAAGATTAAAACTAAAAATTATACTAAAATAAATTTAAAATTAAAAAATAAGAAGTACAGCCATATCTCCATTTCCCCCAAATTAAATAACTATCATATTTCCTCTTTAGTTGCTTAAGAAATGAAATAATAGAGATGAAACTAAAGTCCCTGTAGAAGTCACAGTTCTTTATTAATAAACAATAGCCTCCACTCTGTTGAGTATGAACACAAAGGGATTTTTGAAAGGGTAATAGAGTAGCACATAGAATGTCAGGGAAGGCAGAGAATCAGGCTTGGATGTGTGTTGCCCTTTCTCCCCTGATCAGACCAGGATCAGCGGGGCCAGAAGATGTGACCAACCATACCACAGGGGTACTTGCAGCAGAAGAACCACTGCTATTCCACTGGTTACTCAGTGGTGAGAAATGGAAGTTAACACTGCCACATGTTTGAGAAGAATCAGGTGATTTGGGGGGATGGGTGGTATTGAGAATTGAATTCAGGGGCATTTGACCACTGAGCCACATCCCAAGCCTTTTTATTTATTTTTAAAATTTTATTTAGAGACACAGTATCACTGAGTTGCTTAGCATCTCGATTTTGCTGAAGCTGGCTTTGACCTTGTGATCCTCCTGCCTCAGCCTCCCAAGGCTCTGGGATTACAGGCATGTGCTACTGTACCAGCGAATCAGGTGATTTTTCACTATCAAGTTTACAAGAGTTCACCATTTTACAAGATTCACTTCCTGATTGCAATTTCATGCAAGGGTCTTTCCTTGGCAAAATGTAGGCACATGAAGAACCCCAACTGCAAGAAATGTGATTCTTTACTTTCCATTCCCCAACAATCTGGAAAGGGATGGAGCAGCCATGAGTGCTAAGAAGTCAACCAACAGATTTCTCTATTCCCTTTGATTAGTGAACCTAGACCCTTTGCCCTTCCACATCCAAAGTAAACAATGTACATTTATCTATAAACAATACACATTTTAAATGTATTGACATTGTGTTTTTCTTACATGGTTCTAAAACTCGATTTTCCTTTTTCACATATCTGAGATCTATTCATTCTCACATATTGTTTAATGGTACCCTCCACCTAAACACAGGTCATTTTAATTTTTTGTACTTTTATGTTCTATTTTTAATGGATATTGAGTTTAATTCTAATTATGAAGTAAAATTATTATCACTATACATTTTTCTTTGGGTATATTTATATAGATTACTCTAGGACATGGTTTCCCAAAATTCTCTAGAGGTAAGAGTCACCTTCAGGTTCCTCTCTCAGACAAGGACCAACAAGAAACTTGGAACACTCAAAACAAAATAAATGAAACAGGTTTAATTTCAAAGGGACTATTTATAAAAGAATGAGTGTAAGTCAAGGATGGGAATAATAATAAATATCTTTGGCCACATTTGGTCTCTGTTGGGTACTCTTCATCTTTTTTACAACTCTTTAAAAAAATGTGAAAAAACATATGGTCTCAAGAGCTCTACAGAAACAAGCTGGTAATTTGCTGACCACATTTTAGGTGAAGCAAGTAGATTATAATCATCTGGAATTAGCAGTAACTAAGGTTTTACCACCTGGACCTGGAAGAAGAGGTAGGTTACAGGGATCTTAAAGGAAAGGGGTGTCCTGTGGAGTCCGATGCTTAGAGGAGAACCATGAGAGAACCAGCCAAAGGAGAGTTTTCAAGGAGAAATTAAATACCTGGACCTTACTCTTCCTGTCTCTGCCTTCCTACCAGGGATCCCCCTTGGCTGTGCCCTGCTGCCCTGTATTTCAACCTTCTGTGACAAAGAGCAGGGTGGGCAAGGCAGAAGATGCATTTGGAGAAATGAATGGATGGAATCTAGGTACCTTCCGTTTGAGATTTTGAGGTGGGATCGCTGAGAAGAACCCTAGGAATTTGGACTTCTAATAGTAAATTGGATGTTTAACAAAGCTTAAGAAAAGCCTGTGGGATGTTAATTATACAAATAAAAATACTCTAGTCCTACCCATCTAAAATAGAGGCAGAGGCCGTGGCTCAAGTCACAAATGATTATTCCAGGAACTGGCCTTCTAGGCCAATCCAGCCAAACAGTCGGCCTTGTTTTAAATTTTTTAAAAAATTTTTTCCCTCTCAGCAACTGTTGATGGAGCTGCCAACTATATCCTGGAGACTAGCTTTACATAGTAACTGCTGCCACTTGCCAATTGGAGCTTGTTGGCTCCCTTGAGTACCAAGAGTAAATAAAACCTAAAACCTTTCCTTTGTTGTCTGGATGTACTAGAAGCCACCTGCTCTCCACGTGTGTCCCAGATTTCAACCCTAAGTATTGAATTACTTCCAAATAACACCCCCCCAACACACACCTTTTGGAGATTCATCTCTACCCCATTCTTTTGATTTGTGCTTTTCACAATTTGCTTTGCTTTTCTATCAAAAGTTCATTAATACCTTTCACTACTTTTACAAAGTAATTTTAGATTTATTTGTATACTTATGTCTGAAATTTGAAAAATTTTTCCTGAATATAAAATACCAAAACGTGTAGAAAACTATGCTGAATCACTCCATGCATGAATTATTTTTCCTTGAATTTAGAATTTATATGAAGGGCTACCTTAGTCTGTTTTTTTTGATGCTATAACAGAAGACCTGTTTCTGGGTGATTTATAATCTGGGTTTGGAAGCCCAAGATTGGGTGGATGCATTTTCTGAGAAGTTGTGCCACACAACCAGTATCATGCTGAAGAGACAAAACACCAGGGGTGCCATGCTTTATAACAACCTCCTCTTGCAGTAACTAATCTAGTTCCCCTGAGCATTGCATTAATTGCTATTAATTACCTACCACCTCTTAAAGGTCCCACAACTTTGTCAGGGGCTACCATGAACAGGAGCTGAACACTTAGGAGCACATACCCTTAGCCTTTAGCAATGGAGGTATGGAAATGTTTTCTGCTGGCAGCACAAAAGCAGGTGGACCTCACCTTCACTCAGCAAGGAATTATAGCTTTGGAGAGGTTATCACCCAATGGGACTGGGCTACACCCTAGTGAAACCAATCCCTTGCCTCATTTGAGTGGAATTCTCTCAAGTGTCTTCTCACCAATAAATAGGGTTTCAGGTGTGCTGTCTCTATTTTGCCTGCCCCTCTTGCCTCCCCTGTGGGAGCTGGGGCAGGGGAGCTGTCACTGAACACCCCCAAAATGGTACTTTCTGTGTCTGTGTGGTTATTTAGTGCCAGCCTATTCACCTGGAGTGACCCTGACTGATTTAGTCACGTGTCATGGCATAACTTCTTAGTACCAGTGCATTGGGAATCAGATTTCCAACATATGACTTGTTCAGGACAAATATACAAAGCATAGCAAGGATTTTTTAAATTAATAAATTACTAGACAGTAGATGTTTGGAAATGTCAGTTGAAGAGAATTTTGAAAGAGATTTTCAGCTTTGGCAAACTTTGGTTAATGTAAAGAATATTCCACAAAAGACAAAGCACAATTTAGTCCAGTTGTTTTGATAATAAAATATTTCTCAGTATTATCATGTATTATGAAAACAATCTAATATAAAATGTTCCAGTTAATCATAATAACTAATCTTTAAGAGTTATGGAAAGAGCTACTCTTTTTTTTATTGTTGGTTGTTCAAAACATTACATAGTTCTTGATATATCATATTTCACATTTTGATTCAAGTGGGTTATGAACTCCCATTTTACCCCGTATATAGCTACTTTTTAAAAAAAGAAAATATTTTAAAATCTTGCTCAAAAAGGTGGGATGCATAGCTGGGGGAGGTGTCACATGCCTGTAATCCTAGTGACTTGGAAGGCTAAGGTAGGAGGATAGCAAGTTCAAGAACAGCCTCAGCAACTTAGCAAAGCTGCAAGCAACTTAGCAAAATCCTGTCTCAAAATAAAAATTAAAAAAGGGTGGGGATGTGATAGTGGTAAAGTACCCCTGGATTCAGTCCCCAGTACCAAAAATAAAACAACAACAACAACAAAAACCCAACAACAAAAAAAGTGAGCTGCATATAAATGTGCTTCTAACATCCCCAAATTTCTATTGAAGAAAAATTAATTAATTAATTGAAAATATATGCAACAACAAGAGCTTGGAATACAAAAGGACAACTAGCAGCAAACCAGAAAACTTAGAAATCCTGGAAAATATAAAGTAGGTGGGACTAGATTAATGAGGAGAAAAAAAATAGATCTGAGGATGCTGTTTCCCCCAAACAGAGGCATAGACCTTTCTTCCCAGAGGAATTTCTAAGCTCAAGTCAGAGAAGTTCTGGGTAATTATTTGAAGACCCACATCTATACCAACAAGGCCTATTTCCCACCTCCTTCCTACCTCTAGCAGAGTCCTCTTCAACAAAGTCTTGTTATTACTTTGCTAAGCAAAAAGTTAAAGTTCCAGGATTATTCTCTTAAAAAAGGTTAATCAGCCTGAAGAGGATTTCTAGAGTAAATGTTATGACTGAGGAAAGAACGGAGCAAAACTTGAGGTAATTCAGCATGTAAATATCATAAGCTGAATTTTTCAAAACGTCAGTTTCCTAAAGGGTGAGATTCTTTTTAAGTCATTCTACTGGAGTAAAGAGGTCCTTGCGCCCTTGCTATTCATTTACATTAGTGTGGATGGGGATCCATGGTCTGCGGGTCTTCTCCCTGCTTGTTGATGTCCTACCCACTTCCTTGAGGGAGACAATATTGATTCATTCATTCCACAGACAGGTCTTGAGTGTCTGTCAGGCACAGAGCAGGAAATGAGATGGACCTGTCCTTGCCTCATGGTGCTTGCATGTCAGGGAAGACAATAACCATGCAAGACACTATAGAAACCAGACATTCAAATTCTGATAACTGCTAAGAGGGAAATAACCAGGGTTCTTGTAGGGCAGTTGAGACAGCTTCAGAAAACAGTAGACCAGGCCTTTCTGAGGTGACAAGTGAACCAAGATCTGCAGCAGGAAAAGGAAACATTTATGAAAAAAATCAGGAGGAATGTGCATCCTGGGTGGTGAGAGGGGACAGAGCTAGCCAGCCTTCCTCTTTTAAGGATTGATGATGATTCACATAGGAGCTTTGCATTGATACCTAAGTGAGCATGGTGTGTATGTACGATTTTTACTGTACTAAAAATAGCAGTCCCAAATGAATAAAGGAAAAAAAGTTTCTAGTGGACTTTTGTCTGCCAACTTTTGCTTCTGTCCCCTTTGTCTTCACTGCCCTGCCAAGAAATGAGTGTATGCCCCAAGTGGAATTTAAATGTTGAATAGACTGACTTAAGGTAAAAAGTGTCTGGATTTGTACCATTTTGAAGGCACCCTCACAATAGGCTGCCCATTATTTTCTGCTTTTGATGCTTCCTGGCTGCCTTGGACTTTTTCCTTCTGAAGCAATTCTTTATTTTTCTTTTTGTCACTTTGAATTCTTAACTTCTTATCTGCTAATCCCAGAGTCGATTTCTGTCCATTGCAACCAAATTACTGTAATTTTAGAGAAAATCAGCCCAGGCACCCATAGTTATCAATTCTAGTATGATACGATAATCAGAGATTACACAACATCTGAAGAAATCAGAAAATAACCAAAATGAGTAAATGGAAAAACTGACTTTAGAGTTAACAGAGACACAAAATATGAAATTCTGATTATCAGACACAAACATTCAAACCTTGACCAAAAAAATAAAAAATAAAACAAAAAATGAAGCTAGATAGATGGAAGTTTTAGTCTCCAGTTTCTTATCTTTCATTTGGGAAGTCAATAACTCCTTAATTTAGAACAAATAAGTATGATCACTCAAAATTTTAATAGTCGTCATTGAAAACAAAAAACAAAACAAAACAAAAAAAAACCAAAGCAGGAACTACTTAAGGCAATTATTTAAGAGTTTCATGGATTTGGAGGTGGGGAATTTTTAATTTCAGATTCCTCTGCATGGTCTGCATTTTTTCAAAACTATATCTAGGTATTACTTTAATTAAAAATTAAACCGTGTTTAAGTTTTTTAAAATAATTTGCATTATACAAGTCATACATTATTGTTAGTCAACACCTGTGTGGGGCAGGCCCAAGATAGCTATAGTTAGGCCTCCTTGCTGAGACTGTGGCCTGCTATGATTTAGTGGGTTGTTGAGGTTATAAACACCCTCATTCACCATATGCACTCAAGGTCATAAAAGTCTGCTGTGAGCTTGTGCTCACTTATGTAACCTATGGGCATTGGCCTTCTTTGTTTGATCTGTACATAAAAAAGGCCTATGATGGTGAGGGAAGTCAGCCAATCTCCAAAAACCAAAAGCTGAATGTTCTCTTGATAAATGGATGCTGATCCATAATGGGACAGGGTGTGGGGAGAATGGAGGAACTTCGATTGGGCAAAGGGGAAGGAGGAAATGGGAGGGGGAATGGGAGTAGGGGGGCAGGAAAGATGGTGGAATGAGATGAACATCCTTACTTAGGTACATGTATGTGGTGGGACTCTACATTGTGTACTACCAAAGAAATGAAAAGTTGTGTTCCATTTGTGTATAATGAGTTGAAGTGCATTCTGCTGTCGTGTATAACTAATTAGAACAAATAAAAAATAAATTTTTTAAAAAAGGCCTATGAAAAAAAAGACTCAGGGGCAGCTACCACCTTTTAATAAAGCACATTTACCATTCCAACTCTACCTCACATCTTCTTTCAACTGCCAGGATCCCAGACCTTTTCTCCTAGAGTCTGAGCTCCTGTAGGATAACCTGTGTTTAAATTAAGAAAAGCTATCCATTTACATTAGGAACCTCCAAATCTCACTCTTGACCAACTGACCCTCCTCTGAGGGTTCACAAGTTTGAAGGGTTCATTCACGCAGGAGGGAAAGCAAGGGCACCAGAAGGGCAAAGTCAAACTTCAGTCTCAGCTATGGTCTTATTCAACAACTCGACACTGTGAACTAGTTATCCAGGCTGTGACATACCTGATAGACTCTTTATTACTTAAATCACCAGAGAGTCAGTCAGACAGGCTGAGAAGCAGGTTTGTTCCATTTTTACTCTCCTATGCCAAAGTCAGTTCATATCTGCTGATGGGAGAGATACTTCATCCAAAACGCACTTGCCATCTCCAGAGAAATTTGAAGCCTCAGAGAAATACTCCAAGAGAGAATGAATTCCCCTCCTGCCAAACTGATGCAGGAAAGGGAAGCTAATCCAGAGACCATGAGATGCCTGCCATCTAAAAGCAGATCCCAACTCTTCTGGTTTTAGTCACTTGGAAGCAAACAGCTTGGAGAGAAGGATTCTACCCACCCGTGCTGGCCTTTTAACCTGCTGGTCCTGCAACCTGGCAATACATTGAAATCACCTGGACAATTGTAAGACTTTAAGGCCTGGGCTGCATCTCCAGAAATTCACTGAATTGCTCTCAGATGGACCTTGGACAGTGGATATTTAAAAATTTTTCTAGGTGGTATATATGGATTAACAATTCTGAAACTGCTTTTACGGTATATTGGAGTAAAAGAAAAAAATCCAGGTAGATGGATCTGACACTATAATAGAAAAAGGACATGATGGGAGAACAACTGGTGGAATCTGAATGAATTCTGGATTATAGTATATTAGTAATATATATTGGAATATTAGTAATATACATTGGAATATTAGTAATATACCAATGTTTCTTTTTTAGTTTTGACGAATGTTATTTCTGCAACTTGTCTGTGAATCTCAGATTATTTCAAAAATTTGTTCAAACAACCACAAAACAAGCAGCATGCACCAATAAATCCTGGGACAGCGGTAGAGATGTGCAAAATGATTTGATAAAATAAAGCTTTGATAATGTGTAAAAAAATAAAATCTCTCGGGGTGATTCTAAAGACAACCAAACTTGAGAAGTCCTCTTTTAACCTCCTAAAATCTTTGTTTCTGGAACATGTATGATTCTAGGATTGCTGATTTTAATCAAAGATTTCCCCTCTGGTTAAAGTACAGAGAAAAGGAAACTTCAGGAAGTGAAAATAAGACTTTCAACTACTCACCACAGAAGATGGTAGATATATATTAGAGGATGGCAGATATACATTGAGGATTGTGGATAATTGATTGTTCTTAATTTCTACTTAATAGGCTCCTTATGCATATTTAAGAAAACAGAACTGAGTAAATCAGCACTGTCCTGTAGAAGGGAATAGTGTTCATATTTAGGAAATGCTCATTTTAGCAATTGAAGTAGTTTCTAGATAGAACTCAAGGGCATGCTCTATTTGTTCACTTAGTAAATGTCTCTTTGGCATTTAGTGGGCATTCAATACATAGTTATTTAAGTAGATGAAAAAAGGCCTGAATATCTTTCAATGGTCAGTAAGTTTAGGAAAAAAAAATTCCTTCTCCTGAATCACAAAGACATTGCATAAAAACAGCAGCATACACTTTAAAAACATGAAAAGACATACAGTTCTGACCTAAGTTATAAAGGCATAATAATGACCCATTAATATTTTTTCAACCAACATTTGCAATTATGTACTGCACCATGAGGGAAAGAAGAAATGTTTTCTTTCTTTCTTTCTTTCTTTCTTTCTTTCTTTCTTTCTTTCTTTCTTTCTTTCTTTCTTTCTTTCTTTCTTTCTTTCTTTCTTCTTTCTTTCTTTCTTCTTTCTCTTTTTCTTTTCTTTTTTTCTTTTGGTACCAGGGATTGAACTCAAGGGCACTCAACCACTGAGCCACATCCCCAGCCCTATTTTGTATTTTATTTAGAGACAGGGTCTCACTGAGTTGCTAATTGCCTGGCTATTTCTGAGGCTGGCTTTGAACTTGTGATGCTCCTGTCTCAGTCCCCTGCCCCCAGCCTCTGTGATTTCAGGTCTGTACCACTGCTCCTGGCCGCTTTTCATTTTTGAAGGATCTATGTAATTTAGTTTCCTGAGGTGCAGAGGTATTTTGGGGAAGCAGGACCCTCTCTCTCTTTTACATATCTGTGAACACTTTCTTAAAGCTCAAGAATTTTTGTCACCCTCTAGAAAATGTAATAGGGAACTCAAAAACTTCATCTCCAAGGCCAAACCCATCTTGGCACATATTCTCATGGCTTATGTTTTCTGAGGGAGAAGCAAGACTGAAAATATATCAGAGAGAGAAAATAAGAAGGAAAGAGAGATTATGAATGAGTGGTGAGCTGTGACAGAGGAAATACATGATTCCAACAGGCAAGGAAGAGTCTGCCTCTCCTGTGTAAATGGTTCTGGCCTAAGAAACCATCTGGAAAGGATGAGGGCAAAGAAATTGCCTTGAGAGACTTAGTTCAACACCTTTCCAAGGAAAATATTTTAGAAAAGTTAAATAAGGAAAAAAGATATCTCAGATTTCTCTTTCCTCCTGAGGCCTTTCAGTTTGTTGTCTGGAGCCAAAAAAGAGAGCATTGAGAGAAGGTAGGCTCACCACAAATGGAAGTGCCTGCAGGCTACGCGCTCCCCAAATTCCTGAGCAGGGAGGACCAATGTGGGAAGCTGTGGTGGTGGGAAATATAACCCAAAGATGAAACAAGGAGCCTGCGGGTGTATTTATTAACCTCAAACTATGCATTGTAGGATGTGTCTTCCACATCCTGACCATAATGGAAAAATCTTTCATTGTCTGAAATAATATCTAATAAGTGCTTCTTTATAGGCCCGGAAACTGGGTTAAATGGAAGGCTGAGAGCCAAGTGAGTCTGTTAACTGCATAGAAAAACTGGTGGAATCCAAATAATATGCTTTATGGGAGTCCATTAGATAGGAGACCACTGTTTCAAACCAGAGCAAACTGAAAGAAGGTCATTTTTTTTTTCTAAATAAGGTTAAAAATTCAGCTCCTTGGTTCAGAGTACCTCATCCCCTTTGCATTTTGTAGGCAATTTGGAAGCTTAAAAATTCAAGAAAAGACTGGGGATATAGTTCACTCCAGAGAGTGCTTGCCTCGTATGCATAAGGGCCTGGGTTCAATTCCCAGCAACCCCCGCCAAAAAAAAAAAAGAAATAAAAGATTAAAAAATTCAAGAAAAGGTCATATTAGATCACAATGGGGCTCCAATGCTACTCTGAATTTGTCTTTACTATGACAAACTAATGAATACCCCCTAGGTGTCAGATATGGAGTGAAGCACTGGGTATATCAGGGAAGACAAGTGAGAAAATCACCTCTGCATTCTAGCTTATAGTTATCTTCCGAGTACCAACAGACATGAGTTTAGCTTTAATTTCAGCATCTACAGAAAGTATAACTCCAAATTTCTTGCAATGCATTCTAGGATTCCAACCTAATCACATGAGCACATAGACACATTAGAGAAAGTATAAATCATAAAAAGATGAGGCATATGCTTCTGTCCACCTTCACAAAGAGCATAGTCATATTGGAATTATGCAGATGGTCAGAACAACTCTATTAAACATGACCAGTCTCTGACATTTTACAGTGAGGCTATGGTATTATTTCTCATTTTATCAGTTTTGGAAGACCACTGCTATTTAACTAAAGCTGTGGTAGTTTGTGAAATTACTTATCCTATGACCCTCATTTTTCTAGACTATAAATCTGGAATCTTAATACTTACTTTACAGAGTAATTATGTCAGTATTATAACATCTGTATGTTTGGAGACTCAAAAATGGCTGATTTCTCTCCTTTCCCATTCTTCACAATTAAATGGCTGACTGATGAAGTGGCAAGTCCTCTGTATTTGGAAACGTCCACACCTGAGAGGCTGGGATGAATAATAATTGGTAGAGACAATGTAGACACAAATCATTCATCAGGAAGATGGTGAGAGTGGAATGGAAGTGAAATGTTTTCCACTCTGGAGGTTTTTTTTAAAGCCTTGATGAGATGTTGCCATGGAGCTTCAGTTTCTTCTTCCTTAATAGGTGATTCTGGATACCCAGCTACTTTCGAGGTACAGATGTGCCTGGTGACTTATTAAGCATCTGAGATGGGAAGCACATTTCGAGTGCCTCCTATATGCTACTATATGCATCCCCTCTGACAATGGCCTAGCAGGAAAGGAACTTTAAAGATGTAACAACAAAGCCTCAGCAATATTAAAAAAAACTATGTAATTTCAATATAATAATATTTGATGCAAATATTCAATATAAACTCCATGAATAAAAGACAAATTTGAACTCAAGACTTTCTACTAACTCAAAGCTATATCTTTCCCTCTCTAAAATACATAGGTCAGGATGCAGTTAAATTGGAGCCACTGGTAATAGGTGTTTTATTATTATTGTTTTTTAACTTCTGGCCCTAGTCATCAAAGTCTGCATAGCCTATGTTAATTTTACAACTTTGACAAAGGTTGCTTGTATTTCTCTTTTGCTGGGGCTGCTTGGAAAACATTCTATCATTTGGGTTCTGGGAACACAGGTATAGGAACTAGACTAAAAGCCAAAATTATAACAGTTTTGAATTCCCAAAGCATGAGGTTCTGGGCTCTGAAATCCTCAGCTGAAGACATGGTGCAGACTAATGAGAAGCAGCTGCATTGTTTTCATTTTTTTTTTTTTTGGTTAGGTTTTAGAGCAAAATAACTTCTTGTAAGTCACGTTTTCTGTAAGTCACTGGAGTATTAGGAAATACCTTGAAATATTTTGTCACATTGGACTTGAATATGGAATATGAATTGCATTTAAAGTTTCTCATTAAGCCTGAAGACAATTCTACCCTGAGGCATCCATCTGCTAGTTTAGCCGGCCAGGCACCAGCTGGATTTCATAACAGGCTGGAGCAATACCCCAGTAAACAAGGGTGCTCAGGCAGGCGTGCTCATTTTCATTAGGTCAACTGTGAATGCTAATAATTCCTCTCTGAGTCTTTGCAGCCCATTTACCCATGGAGGAAGCTTGGGCAAAAGTTCTCTTTTCTTGAGTAACCAACAAAAGCTGAGATTTGAAAACCAGGGAAACCATTTCTTTATTCCAAAGGTCTGTTAGGCTCTGGTTTAAACCTATAATATCTAGCAGCTTCTTTAGATATTATTATTTTTTTGCACCCTGAATTTACACCTTGCATTAAATATTTGCAGCACGGAAGGTATGATATAGAGAAGATAACCCCCTATCCTCCAAAAAAATCTCTACTGCCATCAGAAGGAAATGAATCTGATGTCAGTATATGCAATGAGATCTCTACGTGTTGTTGAGATCTTGTGTAGTTGCTATGGAAATGGCAAGTCAAAAAAAAAAGCTATAATTTCCGTTAGCACTGCAAAAATGACCCCACTTAGCACCACGAATTGAATGAACCCTGCTCTGTAATTTGGTAGAAGGCACGTTGGCCTCCAATCTCTTGCACTGCTCTTATAAAAAAGAAGCTAGCCCAAATACTTTGTTAGAGAGGATTAAAGAAATGCAGTGGTTTAGCTAAAAGCTAGAGCATATATTTAAAGCAGCATATTTCTTTAGAATTCTAATATCAAATGATGATTCATTTATATGGATGTTTAGGAATGTGAAATGGTTAGCTAAACCCAACTGATAGTATGCCATTTAATTTTATTCTTCAATGAGAAATTATCGTTTGTTATTCATTGCAAAGTGATTTTGAAGGTCCAAAGTATGCAGAGAAAAAAAAAAAAGGTTTAAAGTCTGGGTCACATTTGAATTGGCTAGGATATATAACACAAGCAAAATAGATGAGTTGTTATCAGATTTGATATTTTCATTATCTGGACTATGTCTAAACTTGTTACTGCTCTTACTATGCTTTTCATCAAAGGAATTGACATATAAATTATACAGCACAGTGATTTGAATATTAGAGACCCGAGATCCACTATTCCCTGTTTGTGGATGGGCAATGAGCTGGTGGAAAGGCAGCGAATCCTGCCAGGATCCTGGCTGTAATGTTTTGTTGTAAGTTCACTTGTTTTGCTTTTGCACCATCCATACCTGGGCCACTCAAGTACTCTCCCTTGTTGTGGACAGCTTCACTTCTTATTTCAAAGATGTGGTCCCTTGTTGTTCTGTCATAACCCTCCACCCGACAGACCTATTCAATAAATCCCAGATCAGACTGCACGTTCCTTGAGATGTTATTTCAGGTGGTCCAGCCACATCACTAAGATGTCTACAAATAAAACCTTTTACCAAACCATTAAGTCACTTCCACCCCATGGCATTCATCTGGCTTTTCCTTAATGAATCCAAGTGACACTTTAGTTTTCAGTCCCTGGGCCTCTCAGCTCATGCTGTAACACTGTTCTGTCTTGGTTATTCCTTAATTCTCTTAATACTTCTTCTCAGACCTCTCACTGCCTTCCCTTCCTTTATGCACCATTTGTTTATTCTTTCATTCAACCAACATTTATTGGGTACTTCTCAAATACTAGGCTAAGTGCTGATGATCTGCAAGTACAAGGAAGAGTCGGGTGTGCTCCCCTTGCCAAGAAATTTACAGACTCTGGAAAAGAAAAATCAGCAAACATTGATGATTCTTTTTGTGCACACGTGTAAAGTCTGTTGCTAGGGGGGCACACAGTAGGAACCTCTAAAATTTAGGAAGGAGAAGGAATCACAAAAGCCTTCCTAGGAGAGGTAACTTTTATGCAGAGTCTTGATGGGTGGGTAGAAGTTATCCAGATGAAGAAGAGAGTGAATTTGAATGAGAAAGGGATTGTCAAGCAGAAGGAATAGCACGTTGTCTAGGTATAGCCACATAATTTTGTGTTTGGGAAAATAAGGAGCTTGTGTACTGGGAGGCAGTGTAGCCTAGTAGGGAAAGACTATCATCCCTGGAGTTGGATATGGAATTGGATCCTGGAAGTGTGATCTTGGACAGATTACTTAATCTCTGAGAGCCTCAGTTTTGTCATCTATACAATTAAAATAACATCTACTTCTTGGTGTTTTGGGGGACAGTTTAGTGGTAAGTAATATAAAGTACCTAGCACTATACCTGGCAATGTAGTAGAGAGCTTTCAAATTCTAACTATGGTTATGATGTTATTTTGGGTATAATAGCTATATTTTGGGGATGTTTTCTGTGAAGATATACTTTAGATGACTGTAACATTTAAATTGGTGGACTCTGAACAGGGAAGATTGTTCCCTATAATGTAGTGGGCCTTATGCAGTCAGGTGAAGGCCTTCATAGAACAAAGATTGACCTTTCCTGTGCAAGAAGGAGTTCTGTTAGAAGATCACCTTTGGATTTAACTGAAATTCTTCCCTGAGTCTCCAGCCTGGTCTGCCCCATTGGATTTTGGACTTTCCAGGAATCTACAATCATATAAGTCAATTCCATAAAACAAATCTCTCTCTCCATAAATGTGTATGTGTGTGTGTGTATACATTCTGTTGGTTCCATTTCTCTAGAGAACCCTAAAAAACACTGATAGCTTTCTTGAACACATATCAAACTCCCTACCTTAAATCTCTAACCACCTAGATATCTAATAAGTGCATCTAGATCTAGTTTAATATATCCAAAATGTATTTAGATTTACCCTCCCCATCAAATCCAACTGGAACTTCATTTTTATAAATGAGAGCGAAAGCCTGATGCCATTTCTTTTTGTTGTTGTTGTTGTTTGTGTGTATGTGTGTGTGTATGTGTGTGTGTGTGTACATTCTGATGTATGGCAATTTTGAGGAACCTCCAAACTGATTGTACAGAGATTAAACCTATGACTTATGCATGCTAAGCATGTAATCTTCAACTGAACTATGCTCCAGACCTCTTGTTTTTTAAATAAAATTTAATTTTTTGTCTATTTTTAATTGCTGCCTCATAATTATACATAATGGTGGGATTTGTTGTTACCTATTTGTACATACATGTGATATAACAATATAATTTGGTTGATGTAATTCATCAATATTTCTTTTTTCCCTCCTTTCCTCCTTCCTCCTGATTGCTTTCCTCTATTCAACTAGTCTCCCTTCAACTTTTGGAATCCCCCTGTTGTAGGGACAAATGAGGCAAGACACCGAAGACAGCAGGAAACAGTTTTATTTGGCTGCAGCCAGGTTCAGAGGGCACAGTTTTTGCTTTAATCAATCAATCCCCTGAACCCCGAGTTCAGGTAGTTTCAGAGTTTTATACCCAGCATGTAAGGGGAGGGGCTCAGAAATTCACAGTCTGCAGAAGTTCACATAAAAGCAGCCTTTTCTTTCACTGTTCTGGGCAAGTTAACCCTTCAAGGACAACACATGAGAAGGGGAGAGCTTCTTCTCCCCTTTCTTTTCTCCCCCTGCCAGCTGTTGCCATGGAGCCCAATTGTAACTTATCTTAAAAATGTAGACATCTCTGTGAAGCCCAGCTCAAGGACAGAGGCCTTGTTTGCACATTTCTTCAAAGTACTATACTGAACATATGTTTGTGAAAAACTAATAAGGGGGTGTCCAACAACTGGAGTGCTGGTATCTTCTTGGCCAGTGGCCAACTAAACAGGGTGACATGAAAATAGGAAGTTTATCTACATTGGACTCTTTTGCAGAGACTCTTTTGCTGACAGTCCAAAAAATCAGTCTGGGTGAAGATTTCTGGAGAGGCCCAGTTAAGACTTTTCAGTGGAGAAAGGGGGTGCCACTTCACCCCTCAACCCCTGAATCTTTCTTTTACTTTTTTCTCTCTAGTTTGAACATATGCAAGGAAACAAACTGCACTTAACTTTTGAGTTTGGCTTATTTCACTTAACATAATTTTCTCACATTACATTCATTTTCCTGCAAATGAGATAATCTTATTCTTCTTTATAACTGAATAAATCTCCATTGTGTGTGTGTGTGTGTGTGTGTATGTGTGTAACATTTCTGCATTTTCTTTATCCATCTGTCCATTGGCAAACATTTAGGCTGCTTCCATAGTTTTTATATTGTGAATTGTGCTGCTATAAACAGGTATATGCAGGTATTGCTATGGTATGATGACTTCTTTTTATATTAGGGATATTAATCCTTTATCAGAAAAGTTACTAGCGAAGATTTATCCTATTCTGTAGGCTTCCTCTTCACATTCTTGTTTTATACCTTTTATTCTGTTCCATCTGTCTGTGTGTCTGTTCTTATGCCAGTACCATTCAGTTTTTGTTTGTGTAGCTCTGTTGTATAATTTGAAGTTGGCATTTAGATGCCTTCAGCATTGCTTTTGTGGTTTAGAACTGCTTTGACTCTTCGTCTCACACTCTACATTTGATTCACCAGAAAGACTTGTCCTCTATACCTTCAACTACTTTTCACCATGTCCATCACTATCTCCATGGTCCAAACTACCTGGGTCGGTAGAATACCTGCCAAATTGTCTTCCCTCATCTCTTCCCCAGAAGGTAGAAACATTCTGCCATTCCCTGCTCAAACTCTCCAAAATATTTTCCCCTCTCTTAAACTAAACAACCTTGGCTGGCACAGAGGTACTACACGGCCTGACCACCTTTTCCTATTATTCCCTTTGCTCATGGCTCTCAGCCTTCCATCCTCGCCATGGTTTCCTCTACCTCAGCACCTTTGCAATTGTCTGAGGGCAACTGTCGTTCTTCTCTCTTCTTGGAATACCTTTGCCTCAGATTTTCACATGGCTGTCTCCTTCCCTTTAGGTCACCTCTATTCTGGGAAATGAGGCTTTCTTGGAAAATCCTACCTAAATTGTGTCTCTCTCCTCTCGATTCTCTCTCCACACATAATCTCTGTCCTTCTCCCTTACTTAGCATTTATCTCCAACCTATTAGATTTTACTTACTATCTTCTTTCTCTCAATCTCTTCCCATTAGAATAAGGATCCATGAAAATTTGGATTTTCCACAATTCACAATAGCCAAGCCATGGAGCCAACTTAGTTTCCCTTCAACATGTGAATGGATAAAGAAAATGTTACACACACACACACACACACACACACACACACAAAATGGAGTATTACTAGGCCATAAAGAAGAATGACTCTATTGCATTTGCTGATAAATGGATGGAATTAGAGACTATCATTCTAAGTGAAATAAGCCAGACACCCAATGTCAAAGATTGAATGTTTTCTCTGATATGCTGGAGGGAATCCAAAATAAGGGGGGTATAAAAAATAGAAGAAAGATCAGTGGAGTAAGACAAAGGGGAATGGAAAGAAGGAAGGAGGGATGGGATAGGAAAAGACAGTGGAGTGAATCAGACCTAATGTTTCTATGTACATATATGAATAAAACACAGTGAATCACCATCATTTACACCCAAAGACAATAATTTTAAACAAAACTATAGGTAAATAGCAGATTGATCAGTAGAGTAGAGGTAAAGGAACAGGAGAAGGAAGAGGAAAAGAAAAGTCAAAGTACAGGGGACTAAATTAGAATAAATTTTATTTCATTCTTTTAAAATAATGTCAAAATGAATCCTATTGTCATGTTTAACTAAAAAGAACCAATAAAAAATTAAAAAACAAAAGTAGGCACTTTAGTGTCTTTCATCAGTGTGTATGCCCAGTGCCTAGAACAGTCTCTGACACATTGTAGGGGCTCAATAAGCTTGTGGTCAATGGCTGAATTACCAAGATGATGGCAATAGTAAGGAGGAGGAGGAATACCTAACATAGAGACTAGAAGGTTTAACAAGGTCTTCTTATGTTATTTATAATATGGGAACATGTCTATCTTTCATGTCATCCAGTCTGTGAAAATCCTAGAGTTTGGGTACATGGATTGAGACACCCTACCCTCCTATTTCCATCTAAAATACTGGTTTAAAAGTCCAGATTAGAATTCGTGGATCCTGACTCAGCAGGTTTGGGGTAATGTCTTTAAATCTTCACCAAAGTCACAATCATGTTGCTCTAGGTGGTCCTCGGAGCATACCTTGGGAAACATTGGTTAGGACTGAACCATGAATTGTAAAAGCCGAGCCTGGCTCACATATATATTTTATTTGGCTCAGAAAGTGTTGGCTTATAAAGTGCTAAAGAAGAAGTGCATGACTTATCAACATTTGAAATTTTAAATATGTTCTATATTATCTCTCCTAATCTGTTCAGCTGCTATAACAAACTATCATAAACTTGGTGGCTTATAGGCAACAAACATTTATTTCTCAGTTTTTGAGGTTGAGCAATCCAAGATTAAGGCACCAGGAGATTCAATGTCTGATGAGTGCCTGTTCCTTCCATGGCAGAAGTGAATAAGTTCCCTTGGGTCTTTTTTTTTTTTCATAAAAAATACTAATTTCATTCTTGAGGCCCTCATGACCTAGTTACCCCAAAGACCCCAAATTTACTATCACCACATTGGGGATTAGGAATTTGGTGGTAGTGGTGGGGAACGACAACGTTTAGATCATGGTGTTATCCTTATTTCCAGATTTCTGTCTTAATTGGAGGACTGCCAACACTGGACCTTCCTCCCTAGAAATAATTGGCCAGAGTTAGGTGGCAACTGAAGATCCCTTTTAAGAAGTTCTTTGTTCTAGGTTACCACATACTGTTATATCATATTCGTGGGACCCCATTAGGTCTCCAGGAGCCAAATCCGATGCAATCACACGAGTCTTTATTGCAAGCTGGAGCCTGGACTCACAACCGTTCCGACGCAGCGGTCCCAGGGAGTGAGTTCCGGTCCTTTGTTCAGTGAGATTTTATAGGTTTTGGGGGGATACTCTATGCAAATCATTCCCTACCACGGGAAAATCAAAACAACAACTCTTAGCATTGATTAGCACATTCAATGGCGGGAACAAGTTGGGTAGGGGTGATTGGTTAGTACAATAGGGGGATTCATTTGATTGGTTTAGGCCACGAGGGGTGTACATACTAAACTCCATGGTTTCCCAACATGTTATCAACCACCATAAACTACTTGGGGGTCATCTGGCATCCCAGGTATTTTCCCTGTCTCATGCTGATTGGAGGTTGCTAGGGGGGTTGCTATGGGTCCTCACCTAGCCTGACTGAGTCAGGGACACCTGGTCACAGATCTCTCCTTTTATTTGTAGACAAACAACTCAGCAGGGTGGGTATGTGCTTAGGAGTGCTCTGTGGGTTTTTCCAAGGACAAGGGTCACGCCTCCTTCCTTAGGACAGGTAGAAGCTGCTGTTATTTATTTATTTTTTAAAAATGGAGCCACATCAGTTTCTCAACACCTTACCCTTTCTTGAGTGTACTGAACACTGCATTCATCTCTGCTACTTCTAAGGCCCCAGGAGGCATTGATGACTGGGACCTTGGCCTAGATGTCTAAACCAATCCTGGAATGGGAATGATCTCATGTGGACACAACCTTACATACATTCTGGTACACAAATGACTGTTCTCCTGGAGTTGGGAATCTCACAGCAGGAACAACAAAGACCAATTAAGTGAGGGGCTCAAGGGAAATTACCATTTTATAATTTTGTTGATGATTCTGTTCTAGAGGAAGAATAAACCATAAGGTAATTTCTATACCAAATTATTAATGCATCACTCACTTTTATTGTAGGATGTAATTCATTCTACATAAAGATGAATATTTTGAATTTCTTTACCAACCACCTGTCAATATGTAAGGATCAGTTGTGGGCTCCTCAAAAAGGCCCTGCTCACCTCACCAGGAGAAATCCAGACATGGCAGGAGAATCATGCTCTAGATGAATCTGATTGGATTGGGCACTTGCTGTCTCTTGGAATGCTCTCTCATCAGCTTGGCAGTACAGTTTCGGTTATGAGTCAGGGTTGTAAAACTTAAATACAATCCTATGTAGTCCTAATTAGATTTTCCCCAATTTCCTCAAATGTGGATTAAAACAGGCATCTATCATTTAGAGAGTTCATATAAAAGTACATAGACCCCACCCAGCCTTGGAAGAAGGTCTCCCAGACTCTGAGGGACAGGCAGGTCGGTGACAGTAAGAGGCAAGAGTTGTAACACTTTTAGGGTTGTGGCACTGACATTAATGGCAGAACCGGTGAGCAAACTGTCAGGCAGTTTGGTTGGGTGTAATTTTGAGTTTGATGGTCAACAAATGGAACAGACTCTCCAGGAGCACACCCAGGAATTTGGGACCTTGCTAAAGGGCAGAAGGAGACTCCAGGTTCTAATGAAAACAATTGTTCTCCATCAATTATTATATTCAAGTTAGTCAAAGACAATATAATAAAAGCTGCTTCCCAGCCCAAATGTTGGAGAATACCATTGACTTTGCTGGTGAAATGTGTTCATCGGGAGTCTGGAATTAGGCATTTTCTTCCTTCTTTGTCTTGTCTTCCTGCTTTTTAGTTTTAAAAAGAGTGTCATGTGGGGCTTGGTGCCAACTTCTTGGTGCTCACCTGGATAGAGAAGGCTAGGAGAATGTTGTTGGACATGAATACTGAATGTACTATTGTGTAGGTAGAATTTATGCTACACCCTGATCATTCCCTTTTTGCTTGGAACATGTCTGGTCACTGATTTGGCTGGTATTCATCTACACTAAGCTTTTCTCAATTTCTTTCTTCCTAATGTCTCTCTTTTTCTACTCACCCTACTCTGTTGTTTCTTCCCTAAATAAAATATCTGAAGAAAACAGATGAGGAAAGGGAATGGGAGGGTTATGCCTGCAGATTTTTCTGTTTACTTACTATAATTTGAGGAACAGATATGTAGGAAGATTCTCCTGTTTTCTATTGAATCTGAAATTCAGATTGTGTATAAACAGTTTGCAACCCTTGTAATTTCCATTTTGAAGGGATAAAGTCGTGGCATGGTAGCCAGTCACATTTTATGGGGAATTCTTTGTAAATTAGGTCAAGGGTTGGCTGGAGTCTAAAGTAAAAGGTAGTAGATGTGGCTGTTCACTCCTCTTGGTTTTTCTTTTCTTTATCTCTTTCAGTGATCCTGATCTCAGCAAGACCTGTCCCTTGGAAGGAGTTGACATCAGACCTTTAAACCATAATGTGATTAGAAGTCTTAGGGTTAGCATTTGTGAGTATTTTGAACCTTATCTTTCTTATTGCATCAAAAAAATGGTCCCCTGAGAAAACATTTAGGAAAAGGTGAGAGGCACAAATCAAATCTGATAAAAATTGACTAACTCCTCTGAGAAGCTGGTTCTGTTAAATTGGCATCTACAGAAGGAACTCCGGGAATAACGGGTAGGTTCTGTTCAGATGTGGATATGTGAGAAAAAGTAAAGCTGTAACACACTCTCATGTGTTTTTTACATAGAAGAATTACATATTTAAAAAAGGGCACATGTTATCAACTTATATTTCCTGATCATAAGCTAAGTACAAGAGAGAATGAAAGGAAATGAAAACCCTTATAAACAAAATAGCATTTTCATTTCTTTTGTTTGTTTCAACTACTTCCAAGTAATAAGTTCTATAAGACTAAATATTTCTTTACACTTGAAAGAAGGCTTTTAGTATATATACATCTCTGCCTTTGTGTATTTGTTTTCTTAAGGAGAATAATAGTTAATGTATTTTCCTTTTTCATTCACCTGATGAAAAAATTCACCCATTTATTTTTTCTTTCCCTAATCAGGCTGCTAGTGGAAATCCTGAGTGCTGAACTTCCGGGTCTTTGTAATGCAAAACAGAAGTGCATCAGAAATGGCCAGTTTCACTCTCTTAGGAAATAATTTCAAGATAAATTGTCCAGGCTAAAGAAAGAAGAATTGAGGAAGACTGACTGAAAGAAACAAATATGAAGAGGGGATGAGAAATGGGTTTGGAAGCATGGAAGGGGAAAGAAGATTTTAATAAGTAAATTGGAGTTATAATTGATGTTCTTTGAGAAAATGGAATGAAGATTTTGATTGCTAGATATTTTCCTTTGAATGCAAAATAGTAATAACAGAGAACCATGATAGATCCTCCTAAATATAACTAGTTTCACAAATGCCTATATAGCTATTCTGTATTTCGTTTAATCTGTGATTATTAATTTTAAGATATGTCATTATTTCATATGCCTGGTTTTAAGAAAGAGAAAAAAACTTCAAATTATTGTTTTAACAAGCCATCCATACAGGATAGATCTGTTTCAGAAATGTGAAAATATGGAAAACATGCATCAATAAGATAATAGGCAAAATACTGGAATGAAATACAATATTTAAAGTACTTATCACTAGATTTTGAAGTTGCAAGTTATTTTTGTTTTATTCATTTTCAAAATGTCTTACTATGACTGTTATGTACTTTTCTAATTAGAAGAAAAAACCTGGTTCTGATGTGATTTACAGGAAATTCACAGGGATTGAAACTCTTTGCTTCTGGGAACTTCTAGTCTCATTGGCAAAACTCTACAACTGCTACTACCATTAGATAATTCTGTTCCAAGGTACAGCAAAAATCTTTGAAATTATTTAGGAGTTTTTTCTCTGGATTTTCAGGACTTAAGTGACTGTCCCTACCAACAAAAAGAACATAATTTTACTTTGCATAAGTTACTTTTACATCTGTAAATGTAGTTGTATCAATTTCTATGTAATTTCTAAACAGTACAGTGCACTGTTTATTTACAAGGGCTAGTACATTTTAACATCTATCATCCATCGGTGTTTGTCAGACCTCTGTACCTCTTCTGCTTTTTTTAGTTCACCTGTTCACCAGTGGATTCAAATTTTGAAGATTCTGCCATATAACCAGAGGGGTTAACCCCATCCATGCTAGTGTATTCTTCTGGCATCACGGGGTTGAAGAGTACTTGCATCATCTACCTCTCTCTTTTTTAACTAGTCCAAAGTAAGAGAGAAGTTTAATCAGAGAAAATGTTTGTATTTCTTAAGGCAGAGGTATGAGTTGCAGCCCAAGAAGATAGGTAAATTTAGTAGGAAGGGTAGCCTTGCAGGGAAGGGGAATAGGGTTAGGAGGCAGAACACTGCATTTCCAAAAGTCTTTCCCCAAGAAAAGCATTCTTTAATGATTTCTAAGACCAGGCAATAAAACAATGGTCAGACAGTTTGAGACATGAAGTCAAAATGTGTCAACTCTATATATTTGACCCCAATAAAACTGTCCTCAGTCCCAGGATTGTAGGAACCTAACTTACTGAAGGTTAGGGCTGGATGGTGGATCCACAAGATGCTGAATAGCAGAGGCTCAACTGGAAGAGGGAACTATGTTCTCAAGAAAGCCAAGGAAATCATGCAGAGGTAGTTTTAAATTACCTCTGGTCCTCCATTAGTTCTCTAGAACATCCCTTGCAGAGTCATGGATTATTCTTGGAAGGAGACAACTTTAATTAAGATGAAGTTTAAAAAAGAAAGAGAGATTGTCTATATCCTCCTGACTCAATCTGGGCAGATCATATGACTTAAGAAATTTATCGATGCCTTCACTATCTTCTATTTTATTGGAGTATAAGGATTCAAAATAATTTCTGATTATCTTCTGTATTTCTGAAGTGTCTGTTGTGATATTGCCTTTTTCATCCCGTATGCTAGTAATTTGAGTTCTCTCTCTTCTTCTCTTCGTTAGCATGGCTAAGGGTCTGTCGATTTTATTTATTTTTTCAAAGAACCAACTTTTAGTTTTGTCAATTTTTTCAATTGTTTCTTGTTTCGATTTCATTAATTTCAGCTCTGATTTTAATTATTTCTTGCCTTCTACTTCTTTTGCTGTTGTTTTGCTCTTCTTTTTCTAGGATTTTGAGATGAAGTATGAGATCATTTATTTGTTGGTTTTTTCTTTTTTTTTAAAGGAGGATATAGACAACCTAAACAGACCAATATCAATTGAGGAAATTGAAGAAACCATCAAAAGACTACCAACTAAGAAAAGCCCAGGACCGGATGGGTATACTGCAGAGTTTTACAAAACCTTTAAAGAGGAACTAATACCAATACTTTTCAAGCTATTCCAGGAAGTAGAAAAAGAGGGAGAACTTCCAAATTCATTCTACGAGGCCAACATCACCCTGATTCCTAAACCAGACAAAGACACTTCAAAGAAAGAAAACTACAGACTAATATCTCTAATGAACCTAGATGCAAAAACCCTCAATAAAATTCTGGCGAATTGGATACAAAAACATATCAAAAAAATTGTGCACCATGATCAAGTAGGATTCATTCCTGGGATGCAAGGCTGGTTCAATATACGGAAATCAATAAATGTTATTCACCACATCAATAGACTTAAAGATAAGAACCATATGATCATCTTGATAGATGCAGAAAAAGCATTTGACAAAGTACAGCATCCCTTAAGTTCAAAACACCAGAAAAACTAGGGATAACAGGAACTTACCTCAACATTGTAAAAGCTATATATGCTAAGCCTCAGGCTAGCATCATTCTGAATGGAGAAAAATTGAAGGCATTCCCTCTAAAATCTGGAACAAGACAGGGAAACCCTCTCTCACCACTTCTATTCAATATAGTTCTCAAAACACTGGCCAGAGCAATTAGACAGACGAAAGAAATTAAAGGCATAAAAATAGGAAAAGAAGAACTTAAATTATCACTATTTGCAGATGACATGATTCTATACCTAGCAGACCCAAAAGGGTCTACAAAGAAACTGCTAGAGTTAATAAATGAATTCAGCAAAGTGGCAGGATATAAAATCAACACGCATAAATCAAAGGCATTCCTGTATATCAAATCCTCTGAAATGGAAATGAGGACAACCACTCCATTCACAATATCCTCAAAAAAATAAATAAAATACTTGGGAATCAACCTAACAAAAGAGGTGAAAGACTTATACAATGAAAACTACAGAACCCTAAAGAGAGAAAGAGAAGATCTTAGAAGATGGAAAAATATACCCTGTTCATGGATAGGAAGAACTAACATCATCAAAATGGTGATATTACCAAAAGTTCTCTATAGGTTTAATGCAATGCCAATCAAAATCCCAACGGCATTTCTTGTAGAAATAGATAAAGCAATTATGAAATTCATATGAAAAAATAAAAGACCCAGAATAGCAAATATAACTCTAAGCAGGAAGTGTGAATCAGGCAGTATAGCGATACCAGACCTCAAACTATACTATAGAGCAATAGTAACAAAAACAGCATGGTACTGGTACCAAAACAGGCGGGTGGACCAATGGTACAGAATAGAGGACACAGAAACCAATCCACAAAACCACAACCATCTTATATCTGGTAAAGGGGCTAAAAGCAAGAAATGGAGGAAGGATAGCATCTTCAACAAATGGTGTTGGGAAAACTGGAAATCCATATGCAACAAAATGAAACTGAATACCTTTCTCTTGCCATGCACAAAAGTTAACTCAAAATGGATCAAGGAGCTTGATATCAAATCATAGATACGGCGTCTGATACAAGAAAAAGTTGGCTCCGATCTACATACTGTGGGGTCGGGCTCCAAATTCCTCAATAGGACACCCATAGCACAAGAGTTAATAACTAGAATCAACAAATGGGACTTACTCAAACTAAAAATTTTTTTCTCAGCAAAAGAAACAATAAGAGAGGTAAATAGGGAGCCTACATCCTGGGAACAAATCTTTACTCCTCACACTTCAGATAGAGCCCTAATATCCAGAGTTTACAAAGAACTCAAAAAATTAAATGATAAGAAAATGAATAACCCAATCAACAAATGGGCCAAGGACCTGAACAGCCACTTCTCAGAGGAGGACATACAATCAATCAACAAGTATATGAAAAAATGCTCACCATCTCTAGCAGTCAGAGAAATGCAAATCAAAACCACCCTAAGATACCATCTTACTCCAGTAAGATTGGCAGCCATTATGAAGTCAAACAACAACAAGTGCTGGCGAGGATGTGGGGAAAAAGGGTACACTTGTACATTGCTGGTGGGACTGCAAATTGGTGCAGCCAATTTGGAAAGCAGTATGGAGATTTCTTGGAAAGCTTGGAATGGAACCACCATTTGACCCAGCTATTCCCCTTCTCGGTCTATTCCCTAAAGACCTAAAAAGAGCATGCTACAGGGACACTGCTACATTGATGTTCATAGCAGCACAATTCACAATAGCAAGACTGTGGAACCAACCCAGATGCCCTTCAATAGATGAATGGATAAAAAACCGTGGCATTTATACACAATGGAGTACTACTCTGCATTAAAAAAATGACAAAATCATAGAATTTGCAGGGAAATGGATGGCATTAGAACAAATTATGCTAAGTGAAGCTAGCCAATCCCTAAAAAACAAATGCCAAATGTCATCTTTGATATAAGGAGAGTAACTAAGAACAGAGTTGGGAGGAAGAGCATGAGAAGAAGATTAACATTAAACAGGGGTGAGAGGTGAGAGGGAAAAGGAAAGAGAAGGGAAATTGCATGGAAATGGAAGGAGACCCTCATGGTTATACAAAATTACATACCAGAGGAAGTGAGGGGAAAGGGGAAAAAAACAAGGGGGAGAAATGAATTACAGTAGATGGGGTAGAGAGAGAAGATGGGAGGGGAGGGGATGGGGGATAGTAGAGGATAGGAAAGGCAGCAGAACACATCAGACACTAGTATAGCAATATGTAAAACAGTGGATGTGTAACTGATGTGATGCTGCAATCTGTATAAGGGGTAAAAATGGGAGTTCATAACCCACTTGAATCAAAGTGTGAAATATGATATGTCAAGAGCTTTGTAATGTTTTGAACAACCAACAATAAAAATTAAAGGAAAAAAAATAAAATAAATTAAAATTGTTTCCTCAAAAAAATAAATAAAATAAAATAAATATTTATTAATAAAAAAAAAGAAAGAGAGAGAGAAAGAAAAAAACCCTCCAAAAACTTTATAATAAAATCTTTCAGGAGTGCAGAGGCAAGGCTATGTGGCAGAGGATAGCCAGGAATGGAGATGAAGGCAAATTTCTTGACTTGGGATGCTTTTGAAACACGGAAGCAACAGGCTTACATTTGGACTGAAGAGGAGCCTGGAAGTTGAAAATTGGGGCACTGACACATTAGAAGCTCTGGTAAGATGAAAAAATACAGAACCTTTCCTAGAGGAAGGTTAAGGAGCCTAGAGTGCATTCCTGGAGGAATAATGTGGAGAGGCAGTCAGGGTGGCCAGGCTCTGGCATTAGGGAGGAAAGAAGCACAGAAACACTGTGTTGCTACTCTTCAATGATACTGCTGTGGCTTTAACATTTGGGTTATGCATATAAACTATCTGTTTAAACTTGAAGTAAAAGCGACTCTTGATTTTTCCCTAATCCCCAAAGCTGGACACTATGTCCTTCCAGTGACCTTGTCCCTAGGATAATGCTTTGTATCAGAGAAAAAAATCATTGCTGGGTATTGTCTCTCTTCTAATAAATGGAAGCTGTAGATTTCAGGACTGTAAACCTAGTAACCTTTGCCTAATTAAAGGTACCCCATATTTCCATGGGGTTTACAGCCTTCAAAAGAACTCCTTCCCTAATCCTGAGTTGCCTTCTGGTTAACTTTGGAAATTTCTTCCTCCCCCCACCCCACCATCTTCCAATTGGCTTCTCCTTCCAAGTTATTTGCTAGGAATTTCCAAGGAAAGTTAAATACTATAAAATTTGGCTCTGGTTATTTATCACCTGAAAAGATATCTACAAAGCAGAAAGGAAAACTTAGAATTGAATATAGACAGCATTCTTACTAGAGCCCTTGGAAATGCCCCTTTATAGCATTCTTTACTTGATATTGACCGGGCACAATGTTCTGTACAGAACTAAGCCAACTTCCTCCCAAGGAGGATGCCTTTGACCAGAAGTTCTTGGTATTCAGATTCATGTGCTTGCAGCCCCAAAAGAACATCAGTCCTTCCTCTACTCTCTCTCTTCAGATGAATGTCCGAGCAGACAGATTTTTCTCTAGGGGGAAGTTTCACTTGTTTACAGAGTGTGATCTGGACCCCAAGGCACAGGATAAGGCAAATGAAATATTTAACATCAAGACATTACGTCAGAATTATGCTACTTTTGGAAGGGTTTAGAAGATTAGCAGAGAATAGGCTAAAGCAAATCTATTACTGTGTTTTATATTCAGATACCAACACTAGGTAAAGACATGCCAGGTTCACTGCCTATCTTTCCTGCCACCAACTAGTCTCATCTTACCACTTTGATGGGTTGTTTTACGACATACTGTTCATGTGGGCACATCTATGTATGTTCAAACACATCTCTCAAGGATACCACAAGGCCTTTTTTTTGGTAGATAGGATATCTAGGTAAGTAAAAAGAATAAAAGTGTTAAAGATATGATCATAGACCTAGTTTATATTACCAAACTGTACCTTTAATATCTGGTTTAAAGCAATCTTCTCAGCAGAAATGGGTGTGTGCTTTTATTTGTGGAGCTAAATGCATCTGCCCAAATGACCTTCCTCAAATATAAATTCTAGTTGTTATTGCACAATAAAAAATTGCTGACATCATTTGAAAGAGTAGCTTCTAGAGCTTTGATAATGGAAATGTTCATTCTCAACTGGCTCCTTCTTACAAAAATAAATAAATACAAACAAATGAATAAGATTTGGGACTATATATGTTTATGATTATGTCTATCAATTTTCAAACAATTTTGAAACATATTTGAATGATTCCATCTAAGGACACTCTACTAACATAAATATTTGGATAGAAGTGATGTTCTTCTGGCCTGCTTCAATTCCAGGATATTCTGAGTTAGGATCTATGAAAAGGAAGAGAATAAAAAATGTGGATTTCATCCTGGAATAACCTCCTTACAAAGAAAGCAGAACTCTGTGAACTAATAAATATTTCTAGAGCTACTACTTTTACATTAGAAAAGGTCTTTTCCCTCTTTGTCTTTTAAATGTTTCTTTGGAAAAATATTTTAAACCCTCCTGAGTCTTTTTAATATTCCAACACTTACCCTAACATTTTGGCTCTTGTTGATGATCATGACTTTGTTTGATTGTCTACAGTTCCAACCTCGGAAAAGACTTACCCAGGCAGAATGTAGTCAGAACTATGGAGAGGCTGCCTAGGTGGAGTTCAAGTTCATGCTCCTCATCTAGACAGGAAAGGAACTTGGCCTTGGTGATAAAGTCTTAGTGGGGAAAACTGCCCATATCTCATTTCTGTTCATTCTCCTAGATATCACTCTCCAATATATCTATATCTCTTTTGGTTCTGTTTTTTTTCCTATTACTAATATTCTCCTAGACTATGATGTAACCGCCTGCTTATATTAAACAAATATATATATACAATGTTTTTCTCACTGCCCCTTCCCTCTCTTAGTTTCCTCTCCTTTCTTCTTATTTTTTAGTAAAGGCCCAAAGGAGACAATGGAGCCAGCCATGTAGATACCTGATAGAAAGATTTTCCCCCCCAAAAAAGAGGGATAGCAAACTCAAAGCCAGAAGAGAAGTGTGGCCTGGCAGGGATGGATTGAGCAAAAACAAGAGTGTAGAAAAGATGAAGTTAGATAGTGAATCCTTCGAGACCTTTATTAACCACGTAAGGGCTTTGGATTTTGCTTTGAGTGAGATGGGAATCCACTGCAGGATGTAGGTCAGGTTTAACTTTCAGCTTTAGGAGGCCAGCATATTTGTTGAAAATACATTATGTGCAACAAAGAGAGGTTCAAGAGTAGGAAGCAATTGAAATAATCCTGGAAAAGGATGATGGTAATGTGGGCCAGGTTAAAGAAGATTAAAGAAGTATTTGGATTGGGGATATATTTTGAAAATAAAGTCAATGGGATTTACTAAGTGATTTGATGTGCAGTGATGAGAGAAAGAGAGAAATTGAAGGTGAGTACAAAAATTTTGCATGAGAAACTAGAAGAAAGGTGTTGCCATTAATTGATAAGGGAAGAACAAGTTTGGAGCTCAATTTCTTTGAACATATTGTATTGAAACATATGTGGATGTGTGTGTGTGTGTGTGTGTGTGTGTGAGAGAGAGAGAGAGAGAGAGAGAGAGAGAGAGAGAGAGAGAGAGAGTGTATGTGTGTGTGTGTGTGTGTGTGTGTGTGTGTGTGTGTGTTTTGCCACAACTGGAACCCAGGGCCTTGCTAGGAAAGGGCACTGCCAGTGAAATATATCCCCAACCCCACATTGGGACTTGGACTTGCTACCCAAATATAGATGTCTGGTAAACAGGTGAATTTATGGGCCTTGAATTCAAGGGAATAGTCCAGGCTGCATACATGAATATGAGAATCCTTATTACAGAGACAGAATTTAAAGATGGGTGAATTAATGAAGTCACTAAGACAGTAAGGGTATAGATGAAGAGAAAAGGAGGTCCATGTACAGTAGTCCTATGTATCTAGGTGTTTTCATGGATTATATCCCATTACTAAATATCTCACTAGAATGGTAGAAGTCCGTCTGCTTTTCAAGGGAAAATGTCCAGAAAATAAATATGCAGTAAGGACTTTTGTTTTTCCTCCTACAAAGTGCACACATTCTTTGGCAGTGACCCAAGAACAGGTGGGTGGGTGTTTGCGTGTGAGTCTATGTGTTTAGACATTTTGTTTCTGCTGATTTTGAAATATATTGAGTGCACCAGATTGAAAGGGTAATCTAGTGGAGGAGGAAAACATGTCAAGATTCATTAGAAGAAATAAATTATTTGCTAAATCTTGGGGGGGAAACATACAGTCTCTGAAACCACGTAGAGAAACTGATGATGTAGAGAAGATTCTGCTGACCAGAGTACTTCTCATTGCCAGGATAGCCATGTGCGGAGGTCAAGAACACTGGAGGAATGCTTGTGCCCCTGACTGTGCAAGTGCCACTTTTAGTGGCCTGGGTGATGAGAAGCTCCTAACATGCAAATGAAGTAAATGGTAATTAGCAGTGGAGCAACAGGTGACCCAGCTAGAACTTATCTTGGGAAAACCTGGAGTGACAGGGAAAGGAGGAGATGAGGAGACAAACAACTCATCATGAATAACGAGGGCCACATTGAGGCTGCCTGCTCAAAACCTCTCTGTGAGACAGAACTTTTTATATTTTCCATTAGCTTTGATCAGCCTCAATGTAGATAACCCACAGTGTTGCCACCCTGGTGCTGCCTAATGCCATTGCTGAATAGAAAGGCACCCTAAGGAGAACAAGGTGGGTGGGTGAACAAAATAATTGTTACAAATCTTTCTTCTCATAAAAGGGCAGACATTATGAAGTGCATCTGAGTATTTCAGGATTAATTTCTTTGTAAATCTCTGTGGGTACATACCCCTAGATTATTAGCTATGCATTATTCCAAGATGAAATAGAATGGAGAGTAAATCATTCAATAGAATCTATGCAGGTGGTTCTGATTGTTCAAACCTTAATAATAAATTCAAATCTCACAAGTCAGTTAAAATTTAAGGAATGAAAATATTACTTCTGTTATAAGGATTTGGTAGCTTGATCCGAAACAACTCAAAATTTTTTAGGAAGCCTGGACATGAAATTAATTCTCTCTTCCTGTCTGGCAGGTTCCACTGGGTTAAGGAAGCCATAGAAAAAGGCTGCATACTTCTACTGCAAGGAGAAGATGGTTGGAACCATCAGAAGGCACCGTGAATAACAGAAATACAGCTGGGGCTCCTTCTTGAAGGATTCAGAGCCAATTTCATTTTTGCTCTGCTTCCTGGCAAAATTATACTTTGGAGGCTACAATTTGGACATTTCAATATTGGTTTTACACGGCTCCAAAAAGTTTCAGTGGTTGGATTGAGGAAATAAAACAAGAAGTCAAGGGACTGTATTTCTGTTTCTCATGTTGATTTTCTGCCACCTGGATAAAGCACCTGAAAAGTGAGGGAAATGAAGGAACATTGCAGATCTAGACCAGCAAAATTGGGAAGTCTATTATTTCACTGAATGAGGCTCCATCCAAGGGAAAAGATGAGCTAGTCGAGGAGTACCAGAAGAAAATGCCAGTCCTGAAAGATGCACCCAGGAGTGATGATGGCATTGGTCCTGTCATTGAGCAAGGGCAGAAGCTCCATATAAAAGCACCAGCAGCTGGGATTTCAATTTCTATTCCTGACAAAATAATAAACTCAATATTTCAAAGCTTTAAAAGCTTTTCAAATTATTCAACATCCTCAGCTACTCATCCAAACAACCATTTTTTTTTCTGTTAATGTTTGTGCTGATAGGAAGTACCTTAGAGCTAAATAAAGCACATAGATAGGCAATTACAAGAGGTTGGGGATGTTCTGTATAATGGAGTACATTAAATAACGGGTATCCCTTTGCCATGATCGTGTGTGTGTGTGTGTGTGTGTGTGTGTGTATCCCCTCTGCCTGTGTTATCTGAGCAAGAACACCAACAACCTGCTTTCTCAGAAGTAGCATCAATAACTTAAAAATTAGATCCTTATGATTGAAACCCAACTGCTTTGGAAAGATATAGGTTTATTCAAATAAAAAAATCATTTGAAAATCAAAGGCAGAATCTTATTTTCTTTAAATCAGATAAAAGGAAGCAGAAGGTATTAAAGCTTAGCTTTATAAGATATTTTCAAAGGGAAATGTTGATAGATGCCTTTATTTTGTCAAAGTATTTGTAAAATAGAGATGGAACACAGTCACCTAAACCACATAATACTTTTATGCAGCAAACATCGACTGTTCATTATTATTTTCTTTATTAAAGTCTGTACCATCTGCTTTATAATGCATCTGATCCAGCCCCTGACTCTTGAGTGGGCATAACCAAGCCAACAGCACCTTAGTTTTCACATAGGCAGAAAGAAACTGGAAGAAAGCAGTCTAAGAGAATATGACAGTATTGGGTTTTTTTTACCCGAATTTGAGAAGATACGCTTTACAAGCATTTTATAATTAGAAATTACTGTAGTTTAACTACTGAGAAATTATGTCTATCTTCCTATTTAGAATACTAGTAAACATATATCATTGTATCACAAATTTGGTTTAAATTATTTTGTATGTGAATAATATTGGATTCATTTGTAATTTTATGTACTTTATTGTATAAAACAGTATTTATGTAAAAAAATAATTAAATATCCTTTTTCTGAGAAAGTCTTTATAGACCTTATCAGAGTGCCAAAGGGGACATTGACCAAGAAAAGATTAAATACTCTGATAATGTTTTTGTTGTGAATATTTTCCTTTATATTTTATTTTTGCAGGATTTCTTTGCTGGTTATTAAATGTTAGTTTGGCTATTATTTTTCCAGCATATTGAAAAAATATATATATATATTTCCATTGTCTTTTGGCTTCCATTATTGTTGAGAAGTCACTGCTAATGTGTCAGTCATTTTAACATCATCTTTATTGTTGTTTTAAAGATTTCTTTATTTTTTTATTTTTTAATATATAGGCTCTGATGTGTTATTATTAAATTTCAAAACATTACACTAGGTAGAACATGACTCAACTCTTCTTCTCATAGGGCCTTGATAGCTTTGGCTATATAAACAAAAAGTGGGAAAAATCAGTAGCTTCTAGAAATTTTGAATTTCACAGATCATCAAAATTTCCAAAAATTATTTGGTATATATTAAAGGGATGTGACAACTTTATATTTCCAAATGCAGACATTAATAAAACAACTATTACCATGGTTTTATAAAAGAAGGGACATTGAACAGAAAAATCTTATAATAAAGTAAAAAACGGAGCTTGCATTTGCAGTATTTTTTTTTTCTCATTTCCCTGCAGATCAGTCCTGGAAAGAATATATTCTCAGACCCGAGTTGAGTTTTGGAACCTTAGGAATTGATGATATGAAGTTTCTTCTAGGATTGACACTCTCTGAATTCTAATTATGCTAACTACTAGAATTGCTAATGAACACAACAAGAGATCTAGAAATGATGAAAAGATGGTTTAACTTTATTGAGGAAGGTTTCTTTAGCATAGTCAGGACTTTCATTGGAACTGGTGTAGTTTGGCATAACAATTACCTGGGGGAGTTGTAAAGCATCCCAACACTCAGGCCAATGCTGTTTTGACTTAATTGTTTTGGAATGGAACCCTTACATGGATAGATTTTTATAACACCCGGGTGATTCAAATGGGCAGCCAAAGTTATGAGCGGCTGTGGAAATCTCTGAAGTCAGGTTTAAAATTTAGGCCTAATTCTACTTGTGACTTTGGCAAGTTATTTAAATTTTCTGGCCCTCAATTTTCTCATCTGAAAAAAATACAGATTATAAAATCTAAGGTCAAATGAATTAACATATGGAAAATCCCTTTGTAAACTAAAGAATACTATGTAATACATGATATGATAATGTTGATATCATTCATTGTCTCAATGAAGGTAAAGTGGTCAAAGAGCTTAGTGTGTGTGGAAGCAGTAGAAAGAAAATAAGCCTGACAGTTAGGGGAAATGGGGGGAAATGATTGTTTGGACCTTAAATTGTCTGGTGGACATTCTTCATAGAATTAGAAAAAGCAACCATGAAATTAATTTGGAAAAATAAAAGACCTAGAATAGCCAAACCAATCCTGAGCAAGAAGAGTGAAGCAGGAGGCATCACAATACCAGACCTTAAGCTATGCTATGGAGCTATAATAAAATGGCATGATATTGGCACCAAAATTGACATGTAGACCAATGGTACAGAATAAAAGACACAGAGATAAACTCACATGAATACAGTAATCTCAGACAAAGGTGCCAAAAACATACTTTGGAGAAAAGATAGCCTATATAACAAATGGTGCTGGGAAAACTGGAAGTCCATATGCAGCAAAATGAATTAAATCTCTTTCTCTCACCCTGCACAAAAATTAACTCAAAGTGGATCAAAGACGTAGGCACTAGAACAGAGACCCTGTTCCTAATAGAAGAAAATATAGATCCAAATCTTTATCATACCTGCTTAGGACCTGACTTCCTTAGAAAGACTCCTAAAGTGAAAGAAGTAGAATTAAGAGTCAATACATGGGATGTATTTGAACTAAAAAGCTTTCTTCTCAGCAAAGGGAACAATCAATAATGTGAAGAGAGAGCCTACAAAACCAGAGAAAATCTTTACCACACACATCTCAGATAAATCACTAATCTCGAGGATATATAAAAAATTAAAAAACTTAACACCAAAAAAAAACAACAAATAACCCAATCAATAAATGGGCTAAGCAACTGAAGAGACACTTCACAGAAAAAATACAATTGATCAATAAACATATGAAAAAATGTTCATCATCTCTAGCAATTAAAGAAATGTAAATCAAAACTACTCTGGATTTCATCTCACTCCAGTCAGAATGGCAATTATCAAGAACACAAGCAATAATAATAAGTGTTAGTGAGGACATGAGGGAAAAGGTTCATTCATACACTGCTGGTGGGATTGCAAAGTGGTGTATCTACTCTGGAAAGTAGAATGGAGTTCCTCAGAAAACTTGGAATGGAACCACCATTTGATCTAGTTATCCCACTCCATGGTTTATATTCAAAGGACTTAAAATCAGCATATTACAGTGATGCAGCCACATCAATGTTTATAGCAGCTCAATTCACAATAGCTAAACTATGGAACCAACCTAGATGCCCTTCAACAGATGAATGGATAAAGAAAATGTGGTACATACACACAATGGAATATTACTCAACCTTAAAGAAGAATGAAATTATGGCATTTGTAGGTAAATGGATGGAGCTGGAGAATATCATGCTAAGTGAATAAGTCACACCCAAAAAACCAAAGGTGGAATGTTTTCTCTAATAAGCGGATGCTAATCCATAATGGGGCTGGGGGTAAGGGAAGAACAAAGGAACTTTGGATTGTGCAGAGGGAAGTGAGGGGAAGGGATGGGATTTGGGACTGGGAAGGATGGTGGAATGAGATGGACATTATTACCTTATATACATATATGATTACATTATCAGTATGCCTCTGTACCATGTTCAGCCAAACAAAGGAGAAAGTGTGCTCTGTATGTGTACTATATGTCAAAATGTATTCTTCTGTCATGAATAATTAATTTGAAAATTTTTAAAAAAGATTCAACTTACCCCACTTTGGCCCATTGTCCCAGATTGTTCCACAGCATATATAACAGCTTAAATATAGTATATACTTATGTAATGATAAGAATACAATTATATCACAATGTAATTATATTATTATATTAAAGTGTTAATTACCTAATTAATATAATATATAAGCTCTAGATATGATTTCCAGCCTATTTTAATGCACTTGTATCAATGCTGTTGAAATATTTGTAGAATTAAAAACTTGGGACCTAATGAATTAAAGCAAAAATTTTGGATAAATCACTATGTGTTGAAAATATTCATGTACACTAGGTATAATTTATTTGGAACCTACTATGTAATAGACACGGGTGCTCGGTGCTTAATTTATATTATTTCTAATCTTCAAAATAGTCCTGTAAAGTAGGTCTTGTTGTCATCATTTTACAAATGAGGACATATCTCTGGAAGTAAAATTAACTTGTCATACAAAAGTTACCCAGCAGAACCAGGACTTGAACACAGGTCTGTCCCCAGTTTCCTTGCATATATCAGGACACCAGAGAGACACTCAGTTCTGATTTGGCCAGGGGTCACTTAAATAACTGATTTTGTAAGCTAAATTGTAAACTCTTGGAAGAGTGAAACATGTTTTAGGCCAAATTAGGCAAGCTAAATTAAACAGGACCTACAGGTGGACTTAACCTGGGTGTTTGTTGAGGCCAAAAATTACAGGATGGAGCTGATCTAGGAGAATCCTTCTTCCCTCCACCATCAGATAATCCTCCAATTAAGACCTTTTCTCCATCTCACTCCCATGGATTTCACTGGACACCAAAACAAAAGGTTGTTTTGTAGCAGCTCAAAATGTTCTTCCTCCAGGTGTACTATCATTTTAACAGGGGATTTACCAAGCTTGACATACTTCCAAGACCCGAACAGATGAATCCTTCATTATGGAGTTCTAGAAACTGTGATCAGAAATTGGAGTTGATATCTTAGGACAATACACTTTTATCTAGAGCCTCTGGACTCATACTTCTGAAAAATACAAGAAAATGCAGTTTATTTCTATTAGTAATTGTCTGGTAGAAGGAAAAAGTAAAATATGGGAAGCATTTCAGTGTTGGATAAATAGGCTTCAACAAATGCAGGAGCATCAATCCTCATGATTTAGGGGCCACTCATTCTCAGAGTCCTGGAGGAACAGACTTGGCCCTGGAAAGTGAATGTCTCCTTAAATTTTGTGCTGTAGGCACCTCCTTTGTCTTGTTCTAGTCCCAATTCTGCTCCCAACAGCTGATTTCTTTGTTTTGATTTACTTTTACTTTCTATTACTTGAATTTTAATGGTGTGTCTACCACTAACATGTGATTTCCAATGTGAAAGTCCAAAGGGTTCAAAAAACACCAGTCCTTGGAAGGCACTTTCTGTGGAGGGAGAATGCTTAGCAAGCCTTCCTGAAGGAGTCTTGAAAACAAAAAAAAAAAACAGTGATGATCAACCATAGGTTTTATTTCACCTTGGTTAAGGGCTAACAATTATAGATTATTTAGGAATTTTGCCATCAATTTTGCCATCTCCTATATTGAAAGGTATATTAACAAACCATGTAGTTATTTCCTGAGCTGAGCTCCAGTGAACTGAATAAACTTGAACTCTCATTCAGAGGTGAAGGATGAAACAGATTTTTGAGTGGAGAGTCAACTATTTTTTAATACCGTTATTTCACTTATTTATTTTTATATGGTGCTGAGGATTGAACCCAGGGTCTCGCACGTGCGAGGCAAGCACTCTACCACTGAGCCACAACCCCAGCCCCAAGTCAACTACTTTTTATAGAACAGAAAAAAAGGATAATTTTTCCCCAATGAATTGCTTAAAGTATTTGATTCATGTCTGGGTGTAGAATTATTTGCATCCAGGCTTTAAGCTTTCAGCAGTGTCTATTGTACTCCTAACAGATATGAGCCATTATGTGATGGCATAAATAGCATACTTCAAATATACTGAACTCTAAAGTAAACCAAATGGCAGTTGTAAGGCAAGCACCAAGGGTAACTGGTAACTTTCTGCCCCGCAAAATTGATTGAATGTGGATCATAAAAGCCTTCTTCGGTAAAATAGAATAAGTACTGAAGTGAACTCTGTGGTGCATAAAGCAGGTCCCCCTCTGGGCACTTGCTCCTCCAGCTAGTAGGAGAGTTGGCTGCTGAAGGCTCATGGCTCTCTCTGTTTGGGGGATTGCCCACAGCCTACTGCAAGTGCCTGGCCCAAGGTGATGCTTCCTCCAAGGATGTAGCCTGTTTTTATCACCTGCTGATACGGAGACACAAAAGTCTTTTGTCTATTACAGGCATCTCAGAAGAAACACTCTATTTTCATATTTCTCTGTAAGATCCACTGAGGGTATTGCAATTGCATCACTTTTTCCTTTTTCTAATCCTTCCTACCTAACACCCTCACAGGTGTTGTTCTTGAAAGCATTCCTCAAAAAATATGTCTAGCATGAAGTTCTCAGAATTTCAGAATCTGTTTCCTGGGAACACTGATCTGCAACAGTTGAAATCAGAAATGCTCCTACAAAACACTTTGAAATAAGATTTTGAGTTGGGTGTAATGACACACACCTGCAATTCCAGTGACTTGGGAAGCTGATACAGGAGGATCACAAGTTTGAGTCCAGCCATAGCAACTTATCCAGGTCCTGTCTTGAAATAAAACTTGCAATGGGCTGGGAATGTAGCTCAGTGGTAGAGCGTCCCTGGATTTCATCCTCAATGCTATAAATAAATAAATAAATAAATAAACAAATAAGATTTTGAAGCTTGGATAATCCATCAGCTAAATAATGATGAGAACATCTTCACTGTGGATGGATGGAGGATGAATGTCCCTGGAATTCTATCAGATGCAACTGTTAACGTTTTCATTTGTGGGAAACTGGAATGTGATGCTGTTAGAAGAACCTGCACTGTGAGGGCCATTATTCAGGTGCATATGGAGTGTGTTGTCTTTAAAGTATGGCTTTCATTTTTTGTACTTCTACAAAAGATGAGAACTATGGCCACTATTTCTAAATCTGAATGAATATCTGACTGATTTGGCTGATAGATAATGGTGGACGTGACCCTCTGTGACTCCTGAGGATATGTCATAAAAGGCCATGCAAACTTGTTTATATTTTCTCCCAAATAACTGATGATGATGATGATGATGATGATGATGATTTATTTTCACCATTTTAACTACTCGACTGTTCAGTAACAGTCATCCTTGCTCAAGCACCCAATACTTGATGGAGGAAATTTCCAGATCAGGATTTTTCAACCTTGCTACAATTCATACTTTGGATCAGATAATTCTTTACTGTGGAGTACTATCCAAAATATAATAGGATGTTTAGTAAGATCTAGATCTAGTAATATTCTAGTAAGATTAGATCTAGTAATATTCTCTTTTTGTCCCCCTAGTATGATTCTTTTCCCCTTGTTCTGACACCAAGTATGTCTCTGGTATTAACCCGTGTTTACTGGGGATAAAAAGTACCTTCAGTTAGGAACCATTCCTTAGATAAATTCAGCTCTCAGTCCCTTGAGTAACCTTAAGACACTTGAGTCTTCCCAGCCTAATGCCAGACACTGTGAAGCAGAGTAAGCAGTTCCTCCCTACTGTGCCATGTCTAAACTATTAATTATCCAGCAAAATCCCTAAGTATGCCCTTAAAGTTGTAGTTTCGTATCAGTATTTTTTAGTGCAGTACTAGATAACAGAGCACTTGAGAAATAGTAATTATAACAACAAGGAATTGGATGACTATAATCAATACATTGGAGAAGATAATGGAAACTGATGGCATGTAATCTCCTATTTAAAAGTGAATGTAAAAGCCAGAGTTTCTCCTTAAAAACACAAAGGTGGGTCCTATATCCTGAAGGCTCAGGATTAGGTTCCAGGACTTACTGGTAAAAGTAGCAGAACAAGGGAAGAAGTTGATTTCTCAAATTTGGCACATTTTCTATGCCAGAGGTGAGGCTATATTTGCAGAAGTGGAACCCTGAGACATGGCAGGGGAAAATTTGGGTTGATGCTCTCAGAAATCTTGAACTCCACATTCACCTTAACCATCTGGGTTTGGATATGTAGCCCAACCTTCTCTATTAAAATTTACTTCTTTGCTGGGGAATGGTATTGGCCAAGTTATATTTTTGTACAAACTATAATATTATGTACAGTTATAATACACCAATAAAAAACGTGAAAAGAGAAAGAAAGTGCAAAAAACTTTACTTATTTCCATTTGCTTGAAAAATATAGAGTCATCTGCCTTGCAAGATGATACGAAACCTTGTAAGGATCTGTCTTTAATTCCTTTCTAGACTATGAGGTCAGTAACTATTACTGTGAAATTGCTGAGAGACTGATGAGAGGAAAGGACTGCATTTTGGAGAGCTGCAGGTCCTAGCCAGTGCATACCAGCAGGAATTGTGAGAGTATGTGTGCAACTTGATCCTGAGGCTGCTGGATCACCCAGGGAAAATTAGTTAAGTAAAGAAAGTTTATATAGTAGCACTTTTGAATAATATGAGATTTGTTACCCTAAAATTCACCTTAGACAAGACTGTTAATGCTGTCTGCAAGGATGAGTCTCAGAAGTTGGAGAAGGATAACAGTTAAGAAATGCAGTACCTGCAATGGCAGATAGTAGTAGTAAAGTATCAAGAAAATACATGAGAAGGACATGCTAGAGTGATATACTACATCCTTTAGGAAAACTCCCAGTCCTCTATTTTCTGTTGGAGAATCCAGAAGACACTCTATTTATCAATGAGATAAGGAATGCACCAATAAGAAGGAGTCAGAATTGATTGATTCTGATTATAGCTCTCTCTGTAGGCCACAGCTGATGTGGGAGATGCTATGATCTGGTTTCACTGGAGTTGATAGCAGAAAGATTTCTGGACAGCAATTGGACATCAGTAGCTTTCATTTAATGTCACTGATAAAAAAATAAAGAATTATTGTGCAATCTTAAGGGCGTAGTTCAGTGGTAGAGCACTTGCCTAGCATGCAGGAAGCCCTGCTTTTGATCTCCAGTACTGTAAATAACAAAAACCAAACAACCCAAAAATCCTGCATCAAATTTGTAAACTTGTTCCATAAACTGTAAAATCATATTCATAGAAATTCGCAGGATTGTTATCTATTAACAGATTATATTAACTCTGTACCTCAGTCAAATGTCATAGTTCTTGGAATGCAGAAGAGGCTTATTAAATGTTTGTGGACTAAATGATTGTGTAAATTGACCATCCCTGTGCCCAAAATATCAGGCATGCTTGTAGCACGAAAGAGGTAAAATGCTTACACTTTATTGTTAAATGGTAACAATACATTCACACCCTTTTCACTGTAGAATCATCAAAAATAAATAAAGATTTTTAATGGCTACCTTTAAAAACAAGCTCTATAATTAGACTACATTCATAGAAGAAAGAACAAGAAAATAAGAGACCATATGAAGTGTTCTGTAGCCTAGAGACTATGGAGATCAAGGCAGGTTGAAATAGCCTTGAAGGCTTCCTGGAAAAACTGACACTGAGTTTGGGTTAGAAGGGAAGAAGATATTGGGAACAACGATTGCCATTAGAGTAGTAGTGGGGAGGAGGGGGTAGGGTGTGTGTGGAGGTGTCAACTGGATTGGAGACCTAGAGGCAATATTGAGCCTGGGAAGCTTGTAGACGGAGAAGAAACAGATTCTACCAGCGATGTGAAGGCACAGTGGAAGGTATGCTGTGGTAAGAGATGAGGAGTGAGTCATTAAAAGTTCTCAAGCACTAGAGGTAGTGCTGTTTCCAGTTCAAACAAACATTAACCTATCCCTACACAATGTTTCCCAGGCACCTTCAGTCACCAAGATAAATTATTCATTGCATTTTAAGATTTCTCTGTATTTTTTCCTTTACATGTGTGGCTTTTATGATGATGTTTTGTCCTCCCTCATTTGAGGATAAAATTAATGTTTTCTCTATTTCTTCTGTATCTTGCAGCTCATCTGTGAAGATGTGACAGGAAATGGTGCTTAGCATCCATCTTTGCCTTGCTTCACTAGATCTTTCTCCCTGGCTGGGTAGCTTCCTATTTGTAATTATCATATCTCTGCAATTCCAGTGAGCTCTCTTTTGATCTAGTTATTATTCTTAGTTTCAAAGCAGTTTCACTAACTTTTCTGAGATAAAGCATTAACAGGCTTATTGAAAATTATAATTTTCAATATCTAAAACAATATTTAGAATTTATTTCATCAGTCAAATTGGGTTTTAAACCATATGTTAAAAGTATGCACCCTACTAATTAATTCTCCAGGCTTGCATGTTCTGTAGAATATATAATTTTTGAATAAAAATTTCCTTTAAACATATCTTGAAACTTAACAGCAGATTTTGTTTAAAGGAAAACAATTAAGGAAGGATTGAAATATGAAAGACAAAAAAGAAAGGAAAGAAAGAAAAAGGAAGAAAGGGCAAGAAGGTGCAGAAGAACCAGGTGTAAAATGCAATGTCACGATCCTGCTACCTTTTTACAAATGTGATTATGTGTTGCTCATGATATAATAAATTTACCTGTAGAAGCTTTTTATTATTAGTGACTAGTTCTACTTAGGCAGTATTCATGAGGTTGGATTAAGAGACTCCCTGTGAAAAGTTCTGTTTTTGTCTTTTTTTTTTTCTTGGTGTAGAATTGATTTCTCTCTTTAAATTATTCTGGGTATAGAGGTGTATTAGTCCCTGTTGCATTTATATAACAAATACTTGAAGCTGGTATATATGAAGAAAGGCGGTTTGCTTAGTTCACAGTTTTGGAGGCTGAAAGTCCAAGATTGAATTTCCTCAGGAGTGAAGGCCTTGTGACTGATGGCATCGTAATGGCAGGAGTGCACACGAGAGGGAAAGAGCCCATTACAAGTCAGGAAGCCAGAGAGCAATTTAGAGGTCAAGTTCAGGCATTTATAATGACTTGCTCTTGTGAGATCTAACTTATGGTTCTCATGAGAACTACCTCAGTGCCTTCCAAGAACAGCAGCCCCATTGACCTAAGGACCTAGTAGACCCCTTTCTTAAAGGTCCCACCAGCTCTCACATCACCACGCTGGGGACTGAGCCTTAACACAATAACACTTGAGAGATAAATCATACCCAAACTACAGCAAAGGGTAGAAAACAGATACCAAGTATACACTTGTGTGCTCAACCATACATTTACAAAAATGAGAACAGCTTGTTTTTTTAATATCAATCATTTGAAATTATTGAACATCTCAAATGTGTAGTCATTAATACTTAACTTACAACTTGCTGTACTCTCTTTATGGTTATTACTCTCTGCAATGAGTTTTCTTTAATGAGCAGGTTACAGAAGTTTTTCTACTTCCTTGGTTGCTTGCATTTTTAAAAATTTACTTAACTCTCCTAGTTGAGGCCCCATTTGTGTCACTTTAGTGCAGGTAGTCTAGTGGTCTGCTCAAGAGAAATGAATCTTCATGTGTGACCCATTTCTACCAAGGCTGACTGAAATTTCCCATTTTAAATGTTTGCCACCAAAATAAGATGGCAGCTCAGAGAACCAGAGAATAAGGAAACACTAGGGCAATTAAGATCTTTAGACATCATACAGGTCACAGAGAGAGGAGAAGAACTTGGTATTGTAAACTCCTGTCTTAATTTGTCTTTTCTGTCTTCAATTTCTTCTCTGCTTACTAAATGTTTCTCTCTTCAGCTTACACTTTAGATTTTAACAGAAATCCAAAGACCTCATCACTGCGATAATTCTATTAAAACATTCATCTTGGCACATTAGTCTTACCAAATATCAATGTGTCAAATAAATTTCTATCACAATGTTTTATGAAAAGGGACTCTTTGGCCACCAGAATTTAAACAATTGTCAAATGATACTTAAACAGATATCTTTGCCTATATTTTATAATGGTTTATTCCTCACAGAAAATTCTGAATGCATCTTTTTGATTGTGGCAACTTGAGATATTTTAAAAAGTTTTTTGTGGTCCTATATTAATTTTCAGAAATTCAACATTTTTATTTATGCTTTCAAAATGAAAAGTTTCCTTCTCTTAAACACTTGCCTACCCCTGACAATTCTTCCCTACCAAATACAAAATTTGGATCACTGATTTTTATCTCTCAGCCTCCTTTTCCTCCTATCTCAACTTTGGCCATCATTTAGGACTGATTAAATATATGGATATTTAAAATTTCGGTGTTACTGACAGAAGACAGATGGCTTTTCATTAACTCCACTCTTCTGGAATAGCTCTTCTATGATTGCCTTTCTTATATACTGGAGAACTTCTTTTTCATTTTGACTTTTAGTCCTGTTAACCTTGAGTCACACCGGTCTGGGTCAACTATGTCAACAATTCCATGAATTCCAAATTATAGCTAGCAGCCAGACGGAAGGAGCATTAACTGAAATAAACTGCTGTCAGAGTAGGGATACTGTAGGGGAGACAAAACAAAAACCACAATTCTATTCCAGATACAGGCTGAAAAGAGCCTCCTCGATTGAAACTCTATCAGCTTCTCCTGCCCATAGTGAAGATCATTTGGGAAATAAAGCAGCTAAAACATACCTGAAGTTGTACTTTCGAATGCCTCTCTGTTGTCTGATAGTTTGAGAACATGATGTTTTTTGTAGATTTAGAAGTTTCTTTGGATTAAATTATTATTAACTACTTTCACTGGTGTTTCTATGATTATTAAAGCAACATAGTTTCTTTAAACACTCACAATTTGCTGAATTGTGAGAATTTATTGAGAAACCATTTGTGAAAATAAATCGCAAATGGGTATTTGTATCACCCAGACATAACAAATGATAACATTTTGCACATTATGAACATGCATATTATAAGAAAACCATATTGTAATCATGCTATCTTTTACTTCAGAATCTTTATATGTCAAAGCTATCATTGTATTCTATTTTATGGAGATGGTCCAATATTATCAACTTATACCCATTTTAAAGTAAGTTCCAACTTGAAGCAATTATAAATAATACTGCAATGACCATCATTGCTTACCTATCTTTGCCCATTTGAACAATACTTCCTTATGATTAATTTCTGTGTGCTGTACTTCAGATTCAAAGAGAATTCACATTCTGGGCTGGGGATGTGGCTCAAGCGGTAGCACGCTCGCCTGGCATGCCCGGGTTCGATCCTCAGCACCACATACCAACAAAAAGATGTTGTGTCCGCCGAGAACTAAAAAATAAATATTAAAAATTCTCTCTCTCTCTCTCTCTCTCTCTCTCTCTCTCTCTCTCTCTCTCTCTCTCTCCTCTCTCACTCTCTCTTTTAAAAAAAAAAGAATGCACATTTTAAGAGTTTGGATATATACTACCAAAATGTCTTCCAGAAACTTTGTGCCAATTTAGACTCCTTCTAACAGCACAAAGGGACCTCTTTCATTACAGCATACCCTGTATCAATGAAATCCAGAATGCCTTTTACACTTGTTCATTTGAGAGGTAAAAATGGAATTTTTCTGTTTTAGTTCACTTAGGTATTGGTAAGGTTGAATATCTTTCCATATTGTTTTGGGTTAAGTTTAACTAGAAAGCAAAGAGTGACTTAAAATTGATTTTATTTACCTGAAATAAGGAGGACAGTAAATTAAATGAAGCTAGGAGAACTTTTTACTGTTGAGCCTCCCATAATAATAGGTAATATATACTGAGTACTCATTTTACACTGGGCATTTTTCTACAGTTGTTGAATTTAGTCTTCATAATAACACTGTGCAGTAGCTATTACCATTTTACTGTTTTGTCAATGAAAAGATGAGGAACAGAGAGAATAAGTGTATCAATCCTTTTCTCATCACTATAATGATATACCTGAGGCTGAATACTTTACAAAGAAAAGAGGTTTGTTTGGCTCACAATTGTGGAGATTTATGGACATGGCAATGACATTACCTCAGCCCTGCTGAAGAACTCAGGGGGCATGGCATCACAATGGTGGGAGTATGTGGGAGAGGGAGTCAACACATGATGGGAAATAGTATAATCATTACTTTGAATTGTCAACTTGATTTAAGAAATACCAAGGATTATGGGTGTGTCAATGAGGGTGTGTCTAGGAATGATCTGCATGTGGGATAGCCAACTGAAATGGAGCACCTCCCTAAGCATGGGCAGCATCAACCAATGGAATAAAAGTTGGAAGAACACAGAAGCAGCAGTAGATGGCATCTGGATTCTTCTTGAAGGGGCTGTAGATTACCGCTGTAATCATGTTAGGATATTGAATTCTTGCTTCTTCATTCTTCCAAAGTGGACTCTGCCTTTGATTCTCCAGAAGGCTTAGAACTCAGACTAGGGCATCACTTGTTCTGGGGTGTCAGCCTCTTGGACTGTGCAACTACTGGTTCTCCTAGCTTTCCAGCCTACAGACAGCCATTGTGGACTTCTGGTCATGTAAGCCAATCTCATAAGTCCCCTTTTTATAATTATATTTCCTGTTGGTTCTGTTCTGCTAGAGAACTCTGACTATTACAGATGGGAAACCAGAGGGAACAGAACTAAGTTAACCTCATCTAAGGGTATGTCCCCCAATAACCTAACGACCTTCCAACCTTGCTTTATTGGGTCAGGCTTCCAACATATAAGCTCCTAAGGGGAAACCACAGTGAGTAACCTACAAATAAGTAGCAGAACTTCGATGTAAATTCAGAGAGTGCCTCTAAGTCTCATGAGCTGAACCTCTATGCTACTCTGATGTTTTACATGCACACCTAACCCAAGACATTTTGGTGCAAGATTGTTATACTACATAAAGCATCAGTAAGTATGATTAGTAATTAAAATAAATTAATAACGTTGGGGGCTGGGCTTATGGCTCAGTGGTATAGCGCTTGCCTAGCATTTGTGAGGCACTGGGTTCCATCCTCAGCACCACATAAAAATAAAATAAAAATATTGTGTCCACCTACAACTAAAAAATAAATATTTAAAATAATAATAATAATGCTCGTTTCCGCAAAAAATATTTTTGGGCTATCAAAAATTATTTTATTTTGATTTTAAATTCTGATTTAAGAAATATACATATGTATAGATAAAATTGGTGGTTTGCATTTGGTGCTAAACACTGAGAGTCTTAGAAATTCAGATTTATATCTCCATAAATTTGGATTGTTCAGGCTAAATGTTGAAGCCTTTATTTTAAAACTTCCCTGGAAAACAGTTATTTGTTTTTTCACTGGCTTCCCTTCTGCCCACTAATGAGCTGCTTTTCTCTCTTTCTAAACACATGAATTTCAAGTTGAATGCTATTTCTTAATATTTAGATAGCGTACCCAAGGCTACAAGGTTGGATGTGAATATATAACACAAGTTTATGTTTAAAAATATTTATATGCATCAGCTAATGTGTGTGTGATACATAAGTAATGAAAAATCTGCTACCATGAATGACAGGAAAAGCCAGGATGAAAAATTACTTGATATCGGCTTATGGTAATGAGGATTAAAAACATGAAAATCACAGTTTTGATTTAGAAGACCAATCATCCAGCAAATGCCAGAAAATACTAATTATTGGCCCTAAACCAGTACAAAGTAAGAGACTTGACTTCTAATAGGTAAAGGCTTCTGTGTCTTTGACAAGATGAAGATGTTCAGTCCATGTCATTCCGGTCTCACTGAGTGCATTAAGTGCTTCCTGAACTCACAGAAACCAACCTTTTCTTTGGAATTAGAAGGCTCTGATCCCACCCCTTGCCCGACCTTGAGGGGATTGCAATTCAATGCAAGTATAAGGAGGCCTGGTCTATCTATGCTAGTGATATTACCATTTTCTAAGTTTGATTTATAGATCTGAGGAAGGAAGCAAGTGATATATCTTTTGAGTACCAAAAATTGGCATATTTAACCTATTTCATGGACAGGTCATAGTGTCTTCATTTACATATAAGGACACCCTTGATGGAGAGATGAGGTGTCTGCACTCAGGTTGTAAAACATTCTCTTGGAAAGCTGTGGTGGAACTGTTTTTTTTTTTTAATCCTCTCTCGCTTTTTCTTCTACTTTCTCAAATACTTAATGGTAAAAAGCTCAGCCACAAGAATGTGATAAAAATAACTATAGCAAAAAAAAAAAAACCCAATTCTGTTTATTCTGTTAGAGTTATCTTGTTATCTTACTGGACCCCAAGGAGGTAAGATGCAAGGACTCTCATTTTAAAAATGTATTTTTTTTGGCATTACAATTTTTATTACACATATATACCACAATTTTTCATATTTCTGTTTATATATAAAGCATGTTGACACCCAATTTGATTCTTCATACATGTACTGTGGATAATGATGTCCATCACATATTTTCTACAAGATGTCCCTTTCAGTTATGGTAGGGGCTTTATACAAATTCTCTTCCACACTCCAGTTACTTTTCAATTATCCTACCATACAACTAGTTATACTGTAAAAGTTGATATTTGTTTGCTCTTATTTTGCATATTTAGAATTTCTTCTTTAGTTTTATTATTATAAATAGTTTTTTCTTTATTGCTGCAATAAGATGGACATAAAAAAATCATAAGTATTAGACAACATTGTTTCTCCTAGAAGTCTTATAATAGCAATAACCAAAAGTTGAATATATACTCTTCTCTTTGCCATACACTGTCCTGAGTGCTAGATTTATATTTCAACATCCCTCTCTAATGCAATTAGTGAAGTCTGAATAATTTAAAATGCCAGAGATGTATTACTGAAAGTTTAGGTTAACCAGCTAGGAATTCCCTGGGATGATTCTAATACATTCTTATTCTGGCTGTAGATTGATGCCATCTGAGTCCAGAAAGCATTGCCAAGACTCCAGAACAACATGAACAATTCCAGGGGTCTCCTAATTACATGGTACCCATTTCTTTCACACACCCCTGAGATACAGGGCCAGCAGAATTCTGGGATGTGGACTGAGAAGAATATGGGTGTGCATTAAGTTATATGTGAATATGTATCACCATGGGGAGCATTATTGAAGGAATTATTTCCTGTATTAATTCACTATAAATCCTAGAGTAAATACTATTATTATCATCCTCATTTTTAGGTCAGAGAGCTGAGGCTTTGGAAGTTGGGTAATGTTTTAGTCAGCTTTTCATTGCTGTGATCAGAAGACCTGACGAGAAAAATGTAGAGGACAAAAAGTTTATTTTGGCTAATGGTTTCAAAGGTTTACTCTGGCTAACTCCATTTCTGGACTCAAGGTGACACAATACCTCACAGTAGAAGGGCATGGAGGAGGAAAGCAGCTCACGAAATGGCAGCAAGAAAGCAGAGAGAGAGTTTGGCTAATCAAGGACAAAATATAAACCTCAAAGTCAAACACTTGTGACCTATTTCCTCAGCCAAATCCCACCTGCCTACAGTCATCACCCATATCAAGGTGTTAATCCTCTGATTATGTTATGCCTTTCAAAATTTCACTTTTGAAAATTCTTGCATTGTCTCACACATTAGCTTTTGTGGGACAACTCATGTATACGTCCAGACAAGTAATATGCTCACATAGCCAATGAGTAGAAGAACTGGGCTTTAAACCTGAGCACTCTGGCTGCATTTGACTTTCTGTCTTGTTTTTGTCTATCCTATGATGTCCATGGACAAACCATATATAGCCAGCATCCGTTCCTATGTGTTCTGTATCTTTGGGTTCAACTAATTTTAGGTCAAAAGTATTTGGAAAAAAAAATTGCAAATTTGTACTGCATATGCACAGACTTTTTCTTGTCATTATTCTCTAAACAAAATAGTATAACAACTATCACATATCATGTACATTGTACTAGTTCTTATAATTAATATAAATATGATTTAACATATACAGGCGGATGTACTTCTGTTAATTGAAAATAGTGCCCTATTTTATATAACTTATTTGAACTTTGCAGATTTTGGTATCCCTGGGGTTTCCTGGAACCCTTACCCTACAGATTCTGAGGGATGACTCTATTGACCTTATTGTGGGTTGCAACACAGGACCAACCCACCTGTGTTTTTCAAGTATTTGAGTGATGATAGAGGAATTTAGTATTGATTTAGATGGCAAAAGATGATGATCACGTCCCTGAGAGAAGAGAACAGAGGGAGAAGTGGTCACCTCCTGTTGAGAGCCACAGCCAAGTCGGAATGGCCCCTGGCATTTTGCCAGAAGTAGTGGTTGAGAGGTGATGCCAGTGAGCCATTAAGATGATGACTTTTGAGTTCTCATGGAGTTCCTTTGAGTTCCGGTTGAGCTCTCGCAGGGATTCCTGAAGAGTTCCTGTTGGTTGGTGGAGTTCCGGGGGAAGGGAGTTCCAACTGTGGCTGCTGGAAGAACCGCGTGGGTGGCATTTGGGGGAGTTCAGAAATAAAGTTTGTTCCTGCTTGAGTGGCTCATGATTTGTGCCCAGCCAGACTGCGGCAACCTCCCTAATATTTATACCTGAATGGAACCTCAGCAGAGCTACCATTGATGAGGACTGACTCTGGAAGTCTGTAAAAGCCTATCTGCAATTTGAAAAGAGTCGTGAACCTATCATAGGTTAGGCTGAAGTTATGCTGAGTCAGATCCATCAATATTCCTGCAGTGTGAAAGAGGAGCAAGGTTCCAGGATGCTACCAGATAATTATTACTGTGCTAGGACTATTCATGTTTCCCTTCTTTACCTGAAAAACATAAATGAAATTACTGTGCCATTCCTTTTATTCCTCATGTCTTCTCACTGTTAGGTTCTTTCTTTCTATTCTTTTCCTGCTGATATCAAGATGAATAAAGCTATGTATTCCAAGACTTCTTGTTGACCTTTGGGACTTAAAAGTCTCCCTCCAGGGAAAGAAAGCATCTCTGAAATAAATGTGGATTCACGAAGTATCTCGGGCTTGTGGAGGAAACAAATGATTCTGGGTTCCTTTCTATTCACAACACTCAGCAGGCAGGAAAGCAGCAATTTGAGATTTCAGTGAGTCTGAGAGTCTCACAAGATAATGCAGGGGGCTGGCTGGCAGTCTAAGACCTAGTAAAATATTAGTGCTACAAGTTCAAAGTGTCCATGTTTCCCAGAGTTTGAAAAAATAGGCAACCACTGCCTTATTAAATTCAAGCTGTCAATGGAATTTCTTTTTAATTTATCAATTTGAGGAGATTTTCCTTGTTGTTCTCATTTTGATTTGGCAAGAAGACATTCCTGTTATACACATTCATGAGGAGTTCCAGAGAAACGAAAATGTCAAGCTGTATGGGAGAGGCAGCATGTCAGAGAGCAAAGATCATCAGTTTGGATGGAGGGGACTGGTGTTTGAACTGCAGATGGAACAATTAATCCCATCACCTTGTGAGAGTCATTAATATCATTAATGTACTTGAATCAGCACACTGGACTTCTAACTTGTTTTTCTTCATCCACATGTCAGGATTCTGTTGCCACACTTAAAATTAAACCAAAGATAAACATGAAAAAGGCTTATTAAAGTCTTCATGAGCATCTACTACTCTCACCTATTCCTGAAAAATTCCTTTCTCCCTCACTCTGCTCTAGCCACACTGCTTTACTTGTCTTTTACACATACCAAGCCCAGATCTACCTTGGGGCTGTGGACTTGCTGTTTCTCTGCCTGGAATTATTCCCTTGATTCCTTTCATTGTATTCAGGTATTAAGAATAGGTTTCCCTAATTATGTTTAAAAAAGGAGAAAAATTTTTTAAAAAAGAAAAAAAGCGACTTTCATCATCCTCAGTTTTCTTATTTTGCTTCATTTTCTTCTCAGCTCTTATCTACATCTGGTGCAGTGCTGGTTTCCATGGTTGCCAGTCTCTCCCCACTATAATGTAAACTCCACATGGGCATAGGTCTCATCTGTTTTGTTTACCACTCTATCCCCAGTGCCTAGAACCATGTCTGGTACATGGTAGGCAATAATTACTTATTGGATATGTCTTGTTCTCTCTCTTTAATGGGAAAAAAAACCTCCTTGCAGGACTTGTAAAGATCATAAATAATGCATAATGTGGAATCTCAAAATCCTCTAGTGCATGCAGCATACTCTGTCTGTGTCTCACCTTTTAACAACTGTATGTACTCAGATGGACTTCTTACTGCCAGTGTATGCTGCTCCTTGTCTGGGGGCTATTTCTGAACACTTGAAAGGCCAGAAGTGACTGGGAAATAACACCCCCTCCCAGAAACCCTTATATTATGACTCTCAGGTTTTGATGCATACCTCCTTCCATTCTCTTGCCACCCATCCCCCTACCCCAAGACAACTGTGAGGCTTATATTTAGGAACCTTCCCAGAGCTTCACTATGGAATTCTGCTCCAGCTCATCCCAGTGGCATCCAGCTTAATAACCTATCCTTTATTGGCTGCCTTGTTTCCTGTGTTTCCTCCCCAAATAATTACATTGAATCACTGTCTCAGTATCTGATTCTGGGAGATTCCAAATGAAGATTTTTAAGGAACAGTGATTTTAAATATATAATTTTTTTTTAGCCTACAAGGTAGAGATCAGACCTTTTAATACCAAATTCCTATATCTGCTTAATTGTATGTCAACCCATATATCTGAGTAATTATTTAAAATAATCATATATTCCTACACATTTAGTTCATTTTGTACTATCGTACATTGTAGTTTTCACTCTGCTTGCATATTTATTTTCTTATGCTCCCTCCAATGATGAAGTTTGTTGATCATTTATATTCGAAATATTCATTTGACTGGTAAGTGATTCTCAAGCCTAGCCCTATTCCAAAGCAACCTACATATTTGGGAGTGGAGATCAGGCACTGATACTTAAGAAAAAAAGTCCTTAAAACCTGGCTATTTTGAATTATGCTGCTATAAACACTGGTATCCATGTATCATTATAGTATGCTGATTTTAGTTTTCTTGGATAAATTCAAGAAGTGGGATAGCTGGGTCAAATGGTGATTTCATTTGTAGTCTTTTGAGGAATTTTCATACTGTTTTCCAAAGTGGTATAGCAATTTGCAGTTCCACCAAAAATTTATAACTTTTCCCCATATCCTTGCCTAAAATTGTAATTTGTATTCTTGATGATTGCCATTCTAACTGGTGTGAGATGAAATCTCACAATAGTTTTGATTTCCATTTATCTGATTACTTTGAATGTTGAGCAATTTTTCATATATTTGTGGCCATTTGAATTTTTTCTTTTGAGAAATATCTATTTAGATCTTTTGCCCATTTCTTGATTGGGCTATTTTTATTTTCTTTGGTATTAAATTTTTGATTCCTTTATATATTCTAGATATTGGTGCCCTGTTGGAAGAGTATCTGGCCAAGATTTTCTCCCATCCTATAGGCTGTCTTTTCACATTCTTAATCATTTCCCTTGTTGTACAGAATCTTTTTAATTTTATGCCACCCCACTTACTGAGTTATACTTCTTAAGCTTTAAAAATCTTTAAGGAAATCAGTGCCTGTGCCAATATGTTAGAATGCTAACCCTATATTTTCTTCTAGCAGTTGCAATGTTTCTGGTTTAATTCTTAGATTTTTGATCTACTTTGAATTGATTTTTAGGTAGGATAAGAGACAGAGATCTAGTTTCATTCTTCTACATATGGATATCCAGTTTCCCCAGCACTATTTGTGTAAAAGGTTATCTTTTCACTAATATATTTTTTGGCATCTTTGTCATGGGATCAACTGACTGTATCTCTGTGAATTTGTCTTTGTGTCTCTTATCCTATCCCAGTGGTCTTCATGTCTGTTCTTATGTTTATGGCAGAGCAATTCACAATAACCAAGTTAAGGAATCAGCCTAGGTGCCCAGCAATAGGCCAATGGATAAAGAAAATCTCTCTCTCTCTCTATATATATATATACACAATGGAGTTTTGTTCAGCCATAAAGAAGGATGAAATTATGTCATTTGCTGGTAAATAGATGGAATTGGAGAACGTCAGGCTAAGTGAAATAAGTCAGATCCAGAAAGCCAAAAGTGGAATGTTTTCTCTCCAATGTGGAAGCTAGAGAGAAAAAAAAAAAACCCTTAAAAATAAAAGGAACCTCATGAAAATAGAATGAAGAGCAATAGAGTAGAGGAAAGCCCAAGAGGGAGGGAGGAAAAGAGGGCAGGGGGAAGGACTAGGGAATGAAATCAACTAAGTTGTGTTTTGTCTATGTATGAATATACCATAATGAATCTTGATTTTATATCAATAATTATAATGTACTAATCAAAATAATAAGAATAAGAACAGAATGGAGATCAATAGAGCAAGCAGATGAAGGGAGGGAGGGGGAGCGGAATAGGGAAGGTACCAGGGAAGGAGATTGATCAAATGATGTTATGTGCATATTTGAATATGACATAACAAATGCCACTATTATATGTATAATTACAATGCACCAATAAAAAGTTAAAAATAAACTTTCTCAAAGAGCTCCTGTGCAACTCATATGACAAACTCTGATAGATCTTTCATAATTTCTTCCTTTTCTTGATTTCAGTAGCTTTCTTTTGAGTTCTCTGGAGTTTTATATCATTGTTGAGTTTTATTTTGATCTCTAAAGTCTTCTAGTTTCTGTTTTACAAGCATATGTTTATGGATTCTCAGAGTTTGAAATTTAGCCACATTTTACTTCTTCAGTCATTTAAACTGTGAAGGTGCTAAGATTGTGTAAATCAATAAATAATAGATTTGAAGTATGTGAAATACATTTAAAGTTAAATTATAGCAATATCGACCTTCATTTAAAAACATGAAACATTAATACAATGTGGTATTTGCATGAAAATAGAAATATAGGTTTACAGGATAGAATAGAGTCCAGAAACAAATCAATGTGATAAACATGAAAATGACATAAAAATGAATTTTAGCCTCAAATGTGACAGCAAAACTAATATACTTCCAGAACAAAGCATTGGAGAAAAATTGTGAACTGGAGTCGGGCAAAAATGCCATAGATATATGCTAAAAGTATGATCCAGAAAAAAATTGATAAATTGTATTTTATCAAAATTTAAAACTCTACTTTTCAAAGGACATCATTAGGACAATTAAAATACAAGTCACAGGACTGAGATGTAGCTTTATAATAGAGAACATGTTTTGTATGCATGAGGACCTGGGTTTAATCCCCAGGATTGTGGAAAACCAAAAATAAATAAATAAAAATATCATAACATAAAATGTAAGTCACATGCTTGGAAAAAAAATATAGCAGATAAGGGACTTATCCAAAATATATAATGATTTTTATAACAATAATAAGACAAAAAAATAATACAAAAATTGGCCAAAGAATTATTCAGAAATAAGTTCTTATGAATAGCCATTATCTTCACCATCATCATTAATATCATCATTTTAAAGTTAATCCTTCTGGTTTCAAGTGGCTACTGTATATTTTCATATTCATTGGTTAGCAGTTGGCACTTAAGCAGTTGGCATCTAAAGATATTTGTTAAAAGTTAAGGAAATAAGTGGATACATGAAAGTAAATCTTGTGAAGAGTCTCCTTTACCTTCACTTTTCCTAAAGGGCCCCTCACAATTATATCCAAAGTATGGGTGAAGAATCTTCCACTTCGACACAAGATGCAGTAGTTGATGCAAGGTCATTGCATAAAATGCAGTTAAATTATGCTCCTGCTGATACTAACTAGGAAGATCCAGAAAGATAATAGAAATCCTATCTTTATAAACAGTGGGGAGATGTGGAAAACTTAAGTCTACTTAGGCTAGCATTCCAGAGAGAGAAGAATCATTTGACAGTCAGTAGACAGCTGCCAGTTTTCCCCCTTGGGCTCTTTTCAATTTTAGGTGTAAACTACTAAATGAGGCCTGGCTGTGATAGAGAAACAAATAAAGTTTTCAAAGTGGGAGATCTTAGAAGCCTCAGATACTTGGTGAGTCACAAGTTGTGACTGAGAGGTTTAAGAGGTATACAAAACAAAACAACTGACAGACAGAATAAAAATTTTTTGCAGTGCTTAAGAAACAAAGATGAACCAGCGGGATCTTGGAATTAAAGTATGTAAGAGAGGAAAATCATTGTTACTACATTTAAAAAAAATTATATGAAAAAGAGTTCTTCTAGTAGAAGAAAGGAACACAGATGCAAGAGAAACCTGAGGATATTGAAAAGAAAAAAAATAAGTATTGATTATAATAAAAACAATTATAATGTTTGTGTCATTTAAAATACATTTAGAACTAAAAGTACATGAGAATAATAATGTAAAAGGTGAGAGGAAGGAAAGGAGTAAAAATTTTTTTAAGTGCTATTAGGTAAGTTAGCTATAATAAATAAAAAATGCATACTGCAATTTCTAGCTAATAATTAAGAGACTGACAAGATGATTTTTAGCATATATCTACTAGTTTAAAAGAAAAACTGAAATAATAAAAAGCGATTAATCTAAATGAAGGAGAGGAAAAAGATAAAAGGCATATAAAACCTGTGAGAAATAGAAGCAAATAGAAAAATAAAGCTATAAAATCTCTTATCTTGATACATACATTAATTGTGAATAGACTCAGACCTCATATAGTGAAGATTATCAGATTAGATTAATAACCACAAACCAGATTATATGCTTCTTATTAAACGTTTTAACTTTAAATATAAATCACACAAAATTCAAAAGTAAAATGATGGGCTTAGGGGTATAGAGAGGTACAAAGTCTGTTATTTTCATACATTCAATGAATGAAAATAAGCTGTGCAATCTACAAACACACAACACTTGAAACTCTCAGGTTGCTAATGTTGTGGGGTAAACAACTAACTAGAAATCAGAAGAGATGGAACTCTGGAGCTTGCTTACATGCATAGATGAAGTCTGACACTAATAAGAAAAATTCAGCTAGAATAGTTGATACATCAGCTAAAGGCAGTTGTGGGGTAGTGGAGGAACTGAAGGCCTTGGGAGCAATAGATAATGGGGAGGAGGGTGTCACATACTCTTGCAAACCTTTTCTCTACAAATCACCCAGACACTCATTGGGTAGACCAGAGATAATATTGAGAAAGCTTTCCTGGTGTAGGCCACTTAGAAGGGGCACAAACTCGCTTGAGCCACATCCCCAGCCCTAGAGGTGTACTTTTTAAAAATTTATTTCTATGTATTTTAGAATTTCTTTTTTGGAACTGCTTTTGAAAAGAATATGACTTTTAAAATTTTGCTCTCTGCTGCTAGTTTATGAAAATACAGTTTATTTGTATATATTTGCGCTAGCCTGGCATGCGTGCAGCTCGGGTTGGATCCTCAGCACCACATACAAAGATGTTGTGTCTGCCGAGAAATGAAAAATAAATATTTTTTTAAAAATTCTCTCTCTCTCTCTCTCTCTCTCTCTCTCTCTCTCTCTCTCTCTCTCTCTCCCTCCCTCCCTCCCTAAAAAAATCTACAAAGCCTTTGGTTGTGGGTTTGTTTTAAAAAAAAAAATAATAATAATAATAAAAAGAAGGGGCACAAACTCTACCTAGTGCCTTTTCCTTTATCTCCCCCACACAAAGCCTCAGAGAAGAGATGAGGTTAGGGTAATTTTTGTTGCTTTAAAGGTAAAGGTGGAAACTCCTTGCAAATGACAAAAAATATACAATTTACACAAGGGGGACTGGGCATAGAACTACATGGAGAGGATGGGCAAGCACATTTTTCCCTCCCAGTGGACACAACATCTTTATTTTATTTGTATGTGGTGCTGAGGATCGAACCCAGTGCCCCGCGCATGCCAGGCGAGAGCTTTACCGCTTGAGCCACATCCCCAGCTCTGCAAGCACATTTTTAATTGTAATATATCCAAATTCCAGTAATTGATGATGATGATGATGATGATGATTAATATCGGGGGTGCTTAACTACTGAGCCACATCCCTGCCCTTTTATTTTTTATGTTAAGACAGGGTCTCACTAAATTGCTGAGGCTGGCTTTGAATTTGCCATCCTCCTGCCTTAACCTCCTGAGCTGCTGGGATTACAGGCATGGACAGGTAGCTTTAAAAAGAAATTTCTAGAATGCCATCCCTGTTCCTGTCCTCCCATTATCCTGACAAACATTGAGTAAAAGAAACAATGGACCACTGCTAGAAAAGCTGAAATATGCAGATTCTCTATAGTACAAAGAAAAGCCTTAAAGTAGATACTGAATCAAACCCACTGGTCTGCTAGCTCACCATAGAAACACAAGTTATCTCTAGAGAAATCTGAAGACTGAGCACAACAAAAGGAAGTGATACAACAATAAATCTTGATTAATGTATAATTGCATGCTAAAGGCCAAGCAGAATTGTATGTCCATTTCCAGGCTTAAAGCCTTCTTAGTTCTGTCTCTATTGTCTTACACAAGATAGCTGACTTTTTAAAAAAGATTACAAGACATATTAAAACACACACACACACACACACACACACACACACACACACAATCCCCAGGCAAAGCAATCAATAGAATCAGATGTAGCTATTATAGATATGTTGAAATTATCTAACGGAATTTAAAATAACTGCAATTAATATGTTAAAGCCTCAGTGCAAAAGTTGAACAACTTAAAAGAACACATGGGTATTTTAACCAAGAGAAGAAAACAATAAGAATCAACATGGAAACAATGGAAATGAAAACACAGTAACAGAGATGAGTATTGTCTTATATAAATTCATTAATGACAGCCAGGAGAAAAAATCAGTCAGCTTGAAACATATTAGAAGAAATTGCCTCAAATGAAAACATCAGTAATCAATGCAGGAAAAATAAAAATCAAAAACAACAACAATAAAAAAGTACACTTACACAACAGAGCATCCAAGAACTGTGGGATAAAATCATACAATCTATCTAAGGATTACTGGAATGCGAGAAGCAGAAAAACCAAAGAATGAACAAAAGAAATATTTGAAGAAATAAGAGCTGACAATTTTTCAAAGTTAAACATAGACTATAAGCCATGGATTCAAAAAAGCTCAGAGAATATCAAATAAAATAACTACTGACCAACCAAAACAAACAAACAAACAAATAACAGCACATATCTAGCATACCATAAACAGTTGAAATCAAAAGACAAAGTGAAAATTTGAAGTCAGAGAAGTATATGACATATGATTGTACATTCATGGACAGCCTGCCCAGAAAAAAAGGAATCAATCAACAAACTGAGCAGAAAACAAAACAAAAATCTCATCTCAAACCCATATCTTATGTAATGTATAAAAGTTAACTCATGGGGCTGGGGTTGTGGCTCAGTGGCAGAGCACTTGCCTGGCATGTGTGAGGCCCTGAGTTCAATACTCAGCACCACATATAAATACATAAATACAATAAAAGATCCATTTACAACAAAATTAAAAAAAAAAGTTAACTCATATATAGACATAAATATATAATTTGAAACTATAAAATTTCTGGAAGAAAACTGAGATGGCAATCTTTGTGACCTCAACTAATTTGGAATCTTTTGGTCTGAGAGATACTATTAAATGTATAAGAAGTTACATTCCAGATTAGAAGAAAACATTTATAAGTCACATTTCTGACAAAGATCTGATGGTCAGAATATAGAAAAAAATACACAAAACTAAAATTTAAGACAACCAACAACAAATTTTTAAAAAATATCTAACCAGACACCTCACCAAAAAAAATATATGGCCAGGCATGGTGGCACACACCTGTAATCCCAATGGCTCAGGAGGCTGAGACATGAGGATTGCAAGTTGAAAGCCAGCTTCAGAAATTTAGGGAGGCCTGAAGCAACTTAGAGAGACCCTGTCTCAAAAAATAGAAAGGGCTGGGGATGTGACTCAGTGGTTAAGCACCACTGGGTTCAATCTCCAGTACCGAAATAAACAAACAAACAAACAAATAAAAAATATATAAATGACAAACATATAGAAAGGTGCTTAATATCATTAGTGATGAGAAAAATACCTGTTAATACCACAGTGAGATTTCACAACACACAAGTTCGAATGCTAAAAACAGACAGACAGACAGACAAACTGAACTGAGTGCTGAGAATATTCAGAGGCACTAGGACTCTTACATATTGCTGGTGAGAATGCAAAATGGAATGGTGCCACTATGGTAAACATTCCAGGAGTTTCCAATAAAATTAAATGTGTGGTTATTATTTGGCTCAACAATCTCACCCCTAGAAATTTACCATGGATGGTTAATTTTATTTGTCAACTTAGCTAGATGATGGTGCCCAGATATTTGGTCAAATATCAGCCTAGATGTTGCTACAAAGGTAATTCTTTCTTTCTTTCTTTCTTTCCTTCCTTCCTTCCTTCCTTCCTTCCTTCCTTCCTTCCTTCCTTCCTTCCTTCCTTCCTTCTTTCCTTTCTTTCTTTCTTTTTGGTACTGGGATTGAATTCAGAGGCATTCAACCTGCCTCAGTGCAAAAGTTGAACAACTTAAAAGAACACATGGGTATTTTAACTAAGAGAAAAAAACAATAAGAATCAACATGGAAAAAAATGGAAATGAAAACACAGTAACAGAGATGAGTTAATTTTACATCCCCAGCCCTATTTTGTATTTTATTTACAGATAGGGTGTCACTGAGTTACTTAGCACCTTGCTTTGCTGAGGCTGGCTTTGAACTAATGATCCTCCTGCCTCAGCCTCCCGAGCGGAGGCATGTGTCACCATGCCTGGCTTGCAAAGGTACTTTTAAAGGTGAGATTAACACTAAATAAGTAGGCTTTAAATAAAAAAGATTGCTCTCTCCATTCGAGTTAGGCATAGGGATGCGGCCACAGCAATGATTATAGCGGCACAATTCACAATAGCTAGACTGTGGAACCAACCTAGATGCCCTTCAATAGATGAAAAGATAAAAAAAATGTGGCATTTATACACAATGGAGTATTATGCAGCACTAAGAAATGACAAAATCATTGAATTTGCAGGGAAATGGATGGCATTAGAGCAGATTATGCTAAGTGAAGTTAGCCAAGCCCTAAAAAACAAATGCCAAATGTCTTCTTTGATATAAAGAGAGCCACTAAGAACAGAACAGGAAGGAAGAGCATGAGGAAAAGACTAACAGTAAACAAAGACGAATGGGGGGAGAGAAAGGGAGAGAGAATGGAAAGCATATGGAAATGGTAGGAGACCTTCAATGATACACAAAATTATAAGAGGTTATGAGGGGCAAGGGGGAGGGGGGGAAAGGGAGAGAATTGAACAACAGCAGAGGAGATAGAGAGGGAAGATAGGAGGGGAGGGGAGGGGAGTGGGGATAGTAGGGGATAGGAAAGGTACCAGAATACAACAGTCACTAATATGCCATCATGTAAAAATGTGAGTATGTAACAGATGTGATTCTGCAATCTGTATTTGGGGTAAAAAAGTGAGTTCAAAACCCAATTGAGTTAAATGTATGAAAGATGATTTATCATGAGCTCTGTAATGTTTTGAACAATCAATAAAAAAAAAAGATTGCTCTCCCTAAGGTGGATGGGCCTCATCCAATCAGAAAAAGGCCTTCAGAGAAAATTGAAATCCCTAGAGGAGGAGGGAATTCTGTCTCCTGACTGCCTTAGGTGCAAGCTACAGCAATTCTTCCCTGGATCTTCATCCTCCTCTACCCTGTGGATGTTGTACTCATCAACATCCACAATCTCCTGAGCCAATTTTTTTAACTCCCCCTTTTCTCTATCCCTCTCACTTCTCTTTTTCTCTCTTTCCTTCTCCTCCTCCTCCTCCCTCCTTTTTTGTTCTCTTTTCTCTCTCTCTCTCTCCTTGGTCTCTTTCTCTGGAGTAGTGTTATAAGATTTTAATACTGAGAGTAGATACCACCATCACAATATTCCATACAACATTGCTTTTGACCCAGGAACAAATGTCATAACAAATGACATATGGTGATAGATTTATGCTCATGAAATTCACTGTTCTTTCCATATTCTCCATCAACCTGAAGCTAATGACTTACAGACCTGACGTGCAACATTAATTCTTGCCTGTGTCTCGGAACTGCCAGCCTACCCTATAGATTTTGGACTTGTCAGACTCTACAATCTATACCTCTCTTAGTGTACTGTAAGATTGAATATCTTTTTATATTTACACATTCTCTTTCTCTGAATAACTATTTCTAATAAGTTTATCCAAGAGGAATGAACACATATTTTCACACTAAAACCTGCGCATGAAAACTGTACATGTCAGCTTTATTCATACTGGCTCCACGCTGTAAGCCACCCAGGTGTCCTTCAATCAGTGAATGAATAAGATACTTATTTTACATCCATGCAATGGAATACTACTCAGTAAGAGAAAGGAATAAATCATTGATTCATGTAACAACATGTGTGTCTCAAATGCTATTAGTTGAGTAAAAGAGCCAAATTTAAAATCCTCTATAATAAACATTTCTGTTTTTATTACATTCTGGAAAAGGCAAAACTATAGGAATGTCAAACAAACCAGAGGTTTTCCTGGGTAAGTGTGGAAGGGTTGACCACAAAGGGGTAGTACCAGGGAATTTTTGCAGGGATGGAACAGTTCTCTGTTATGGCGATAGTGGTGGGAACACAACTCTACGCTTAGTTAAAATCCATATATCTGTTTACCACAAGAATAACACTTACTACGTGTAAATATTTTAAACATCAACCAGGTTTTAGGGGGAAACAAAAAATGGAGTATGAATGTAGCAAATGAACCTGTGTTACAATGAATAACCACACTGAAAAGAATAAGGGAGTAAATTATTAAGTTGCTTTGGAAAACAAAGCATTTTGTACTATACTCTGTAAGGCTGAAGACAAACAGAACTTTATATGTAAACACTGAGTATAAGGTCCTTGCTTAGCATCTGGATGGATCTTAAGTGACAGCTGCCATTTTAAGAGAAAGGCTCACCACTCCCTCATACCAACCCCACCCTTAACCGCCCCATTAGGACCTACTAGGCTCTAATCTCTGAGCCTGCCTCATAAGGAACCCAAGCCTGTATTGCTTCTCTTCATATATGGAGAGATGGCCTTTATTTGTCAGCTCTGACAAATAAACTCTCGTGTGTATCTCTGCCTGGTCTTCGTCTTTCATTTCTCACTTGCTGGTCTCCAGGTTCCTCATTTTCCTTCCACTGAGTCTAGTTGGTAAATAGCAGAGGTTAGCAATTATGAAAATACTTTAAGTATATACTGGACCTGAACAAATAATTTAACATATTGCAGATAAGGAGAGCCAGGATTTTTCACTACTGGAGAAAGAAATTACAAATGAAGAGAGGGGAAAGTCCTCAATGAATCCAAGTTAGGTTGAAATCAGAAGAATCAATTTAAAAATATACATACATAGTGAGATAAATACAGAAATATAGAATCTGTATGTCAGCATGGGCTACATTTCCAAGTTCTAACTTCTAAGAGGACCTAGAAATAATGATGAATCAGTAGCAATGAACACACCTAGTGCTCAGATTGTGATTTCTTAAAAAAAAAAAAAAAAAAAAGAGTCAGGAGTCCTTGGAAGAAAGTGGTTGGTTCTAGGACTGGAACCAGATGAGTGAAGATTATCATTGCATTGCTAAATAGTACTTTATTTAGAAGGTAAAAAAGTGCTAAATGTGGTGGCGGGGGTACATATGTTAGCTTTGTATTGCTGCTGTGACCAAAATACATGACAAGTACAACTTAGAGGAGGGGAAAGTTTATTTTGGTTCACAAAGTTTAGTTCATCGTTGGCTGAGTTCATTGCTCTGGGCCAAGATGAGGCAGACCATCAAGGCCGAAGGTGGTGGAAAGCTGCTCACCTCATGGCCTGGAAGTGGGGGTGGGAGGATGGGAAGGGAAAATGAACCCTTCCAAGGCACCCCATGACCTACCTCCTCCAACAATGCCCCATCTGCCTACAGTTACATCAGTTAGTTCATTCAAATTAGGATGGAATTATTAGATTATAGCCCATAATATAATCATTTCACTTCTGAATATTACTGCATTAATACAAGAGCTTTTGAGGGACATCATATCCAAACCATAATAGGGCATATATCAAAAGGCCACTGGAACCAATCTGAAAAAGCTCTTGATAGTCCAATTGAAAAAAAAAAGTGCAACAAAGTAGATAATTATGTTATTGGATTACAACCCAAAGAATACCGATAGAAATAATTAACGGAACAAATAAATGAGAGGGAGAGAAAACTCTTTCTCATAGAAGAATTTCAAGTGAAAAATGTGCAAAGAATGAGTGAAATAGAAAATCACCACTTGATAGTAGAGGATAGGAAAGGTAGCAGAATACAACAGTCACTAGTATGGCAATATGTAAAAACGTGGATGTGTAACCGATGTGATTCTGCAATCTGTATACGGGGTAAAAATGGGAGTTCATAACCCACTTGAATCAAATGTATGAAATATGATATGTCAAGAGCTTTGTAATGTTTTGAACAACCAATAAATACATAAATAATCAAACAAAAAAACCATTCTACCCATCTCAACATGTAAAAAAAAAAAGAAAAGAAAATCACCACTTGAATACCATTGTAATCATGGTTTTAGTCAAGATCCCCCAATGGATGCTAAAATTTAATGGGTACAAATTTGAGCAGGCACAAGGTATTTTCATAGACTTAAAGTATCTCCTCTACAATATTTATTAAATGTAAATGGGAAAATGGTAACTTGATAATAATGGAGAAACCCAAAAATAACACTTTAATCATGTGGTCAAGTTTAACATCACTAGGAATAAAACACATAAACATCATGTACCTCCTGATATAATGTACTAAGAAGGGCATATCACCTGTGTGTTCTCTCCTCCAAAATGCCTAATGTCGTTCAAATCATAAGAAAACATAATCAAACTCAAATTGAGAGACAACTTACAAAATAATTGATCAATGTTCTTCTAAAGCATCAAGGTCATGAAAGACAAATTTGTTACTTTGGTAATTGCATTATGGTTATATAAGATGACAAGATAAGGAGAAGCCTTATAAAGGTAGAGGGGGACTCTTGTACTATTTTTGCAACTTCTCTAACTCTTAAATTATTTCAGGATAAAAAGTTTAAAAATTACAAAATGGCTAGTATCATTGCTAAAAAAAACCCTGTCAATTTTGAGAAAAAAGGAAAAAGAATAAAAAGATACTATGCAAAAACTATACCCCAAAAGAATTACTAGAGATAGAAAAGGACATTTGCTAATTCAAAGGAAACAACCCAACAGCAAGATACCACAGTTTTTTTTTTGTTGTTGTTGTTGATTTTTTTTTTTTTTGTGGTGCTGGAGATAGAATCCAGAGCCTTGTGTATGAAAGGCAAGCATTCTACCAACTGAGCTATATCCCCAGACCCCACAATTTTAAATTTAAATCAAATTTCAAATTTAAATCTGCACATACCCAATTATATAGTAATTATTGATAAATACATCAATGTGTATATATTAATATATATATAACATGCATATGTATACATATATACACAGAAAATATACATATATACATTTGTATTTTCTCTGTGTGTATATGTATATTTGTACATGCATATGTATATATATTCTGATATTCATATATACACATGTAATATCTCTGTATAATCTGTAGTGTCCCATGGCTAGTAGAGCAATGCTCTGCCATATACTCAGAGATGGCATAATTATGACATTTAGGATTATGAAAAATAAAAAGTAAACATGAAATAATAATAAAGGATAAGTATGCCTTTTACTTATTAACCAATAATAAGATACAACTTTCAGATTATTTTTCTAGTAATGTGATTGGGGTGTGAGAAGCCTTTATTTTCCAAGCATTGTGGCATATGAGAACCATGTTAAGTGTTTTTTAAACTCTAGACTTCTGTACTATTTCAATAATACTGAGTTGAGGCTTGGAAATGATTTTCTTTTTTTCTCTAGGTACCTCAAACATATGGCCACGTTTGGAAAACTCCTCTACTATGTCACCCTTTCTCACTTGTCTGAGAAACAACTCTCCTTCTGTCTTAGATTAGAGTTGGCTATGAAACCTGAATCTAAACCCCAGGCTCACTCCTATCCCTTTGAATTCATCTGGGTGCCTTTGTGGTGTGTTGCTGGCAGCATACAGGCAACTGAGCTGATATTTCTCTTCCGGTCCTTCTGTCTATGTTATACTTTCCTGGCATCTACAGATTTAGATGTGGCTTTAGATTTCAGGCAGGCACATTTCTTGAAAGGCTAAATATAGAATGTAAAACATCTGATATTTAATTTAAAAGATCATTAAATGAGACTTCATTTCCACATGCCCTTGTGACTTCTAAATTAATGAGGTTAAATGCGCCCTTTGAGCCCTTGTCCGGGAACACCTTGGGCCTCTTTTCCTTCAGGTTAGACCTCCAGGCAAATCTGCTGACAGTGGATGAGATAGGGTAAATTAGTTTGTCCATTATTTACTTTTATCATTTGCTCATCAGTTTGTTTCTAAGGAAAAGTTTCCTATGAGTATTTAGAATAGTGTTATTCAGATTTTAGTGAGCATTAAAATCACCCAGGAGGGCTGGGGTTGTAGCTCAGCAGCAGAGCACTTGTCTACCATGTATGAGGCACTGGGTTTTGATTCTCAGCACCACATATAATTAAGTAAAATAAAGGTCCATTGACAAGTAAAAAAAAATTACTTTAAAAAATCACCCAGGCAATTAACTTTTTAATAAATGGAGTTTCTTGACCTCCTACCCCTCAGAGATTATATATAATAAATTTTGGGATAAGTATTCCAGAATCTGTATTTTTAAGTAAGTATCTTTTCACAATTCTAATGCAGCTGGGATGTTAGAATACCCTTAAAAATCCTGGCTAAGAAGATAATTTCTGAGAATTTTACATGTTTATGGGAGCCCTGTATCTGAAAACTGGCACAGACATTGAACTTCAGTGCAGACATTCTGACAGAATAGAGCTTGTTAAAATATGAGAGAAAAAAAATCTAGCTTTGAAAATGAGCCTTCCTTTCAATGACTTTTTTTTTTTAATGACAACTTTTGTGAAGTGACTCACTGGAGGATTATTATGGGCTAAGTATGATAATAGTCATTAATATTCTGGCCACAAATGCAATTCATTTAGTAAATGCCAGACTCTTTGAATGGTGAAGTACCTAACTTAATTGCATTCTGCAGCTAGGATGTAGCAATGGACCCCTGGGTGGCCATGGGGATCTTTCCTTTCAAGCATTGGATAGAAACCTCAATGTGTGGCCCTGGAGTGGAGCAGCTTCCGTTTCCATCCTTCCATCCCATTTTCTTAAAAAAAACAAAACAAAAAAAAAACAAAAAAAACCCACACTCAGTTATATTCAGAATCAAAGAAGAAAGACTATATATATGTGTGTGTGTGTGTGTGTGTGTGTGTGTGTGTGTGTGTGTGTATTTATTTATTTCCATCTTGTGTTCCTGGCTGAATGTGAAAGTACTCTGGGCTGTTTAGAAGGTTGGTACAAAAAAAAAAAAATCTTTCATTTGTATGCAGCAATTGTTATGAAACAAGAAAGGGGAAATGTGAAGGCAATTTGGTTATCACGACAGTATTGTATTACCTTAAGCTTTTTCCTCAGATTTTAACTTTTTCTTTAATGATCAATCTGGGGACACATTGTTCATTTTATCCACCCAAGAAATGCTTTTCCCATCAAATTCATTTTCTTTTACTTCATTTGCCATTTAGCTTCCGTTAAGTACAAGGGGGCGCAGCATTGTGGTCTTGCATAATAGAAGAAAAATTAAATGTGTTGAAAAACTGTCTTGTGCTTTTTCTACAAAAGTGAAGCCTCATTGTCATGCATGAGCCAATTGGTTAACTTAATGGAGGACAGAGGAGTGTGAGTCTAGAAGATCCAATTGTGAGTTTTGGGAGCTCAAGCGAGTCACAAAGTCGTCACCACTCAGGCATCCTGCTCTTTGTATTTGTTAAATTGTATTTCTCATTAGAGACTCACTGATAACACTTGTAACAAGCTGAGGAAAGTAGGTCTTGCTGCTGCTTAATTTGAGGAAATTGATTAAGATAAATTTAAGATTATGCCCATCTTAGAGAAAAATGAAATAACTCATTATGGAAAGAATGGACTGCTTGCTATTATTCTGATAGGGAGCAATTTAATGAGCAAATTTATGAACTGTTGAAGTCAACTTCTTGGCAATTTGCATTTTGCTTCGTGGTTCCTAAAGGAAAAAATTAACCCATGGTAAGAGGTGAACAGATGTTGATAATGAAAACTGGAAAATACACAAACTTGAAAAAGAAATATAATTGTTAAAATTTGGATGCACATGCTTCCAGCTTCTTTTCTTCATATGTATGTAGATTTCTAATATCATATTTTATACACTGCTCTGAATATTGCCTTTTCCCATCTACTCTTAGACTATAAAGCATTTCTCACTGCAATTAAAATTTTTCATGAACATAAACTTAATGTTGGTATAATACAACCTTTATTTATGTATAATTAACTATTCTTTTATAATTGGACATTAATTTTAGAATACTCCAATGATCTTGGTTCATAATTGAAATCCTAAAATATTTATGGAAAATTCCATATTTCCACCAAGCAAATTAATAGGCAGATGATGGATTCTGGGCTACCCTGTTAATAATAACTAACTCAATTTTCAGAAAAGTCAGAATGTTGAATAAGATCATTGGCCTTCAAAACTGGCTATTTGGAAATGAGTTTTGGTTATATTGGGGATTGATTAATTTTTTCCAGAGTTGCTTCCATGTTTGAAGTCAGTGTGTTACAGCAGGAGTTATAATCTTTTCTGTAGAGAGGAGAGGCGGGAAGTAGAGAAGGAAAGTAGGTTTATAGCTCCGAATCTATCAAATGTGGAGATTCATTGTGAAGTGTCTGAGCTGGATGGCAGGAATTCTCTCCAAAAACTTCTTTGCAAGGGATGGAAAGGGAGCAATGGTTTGTGAGAATCATGGATGGGTATATTTAGAGATTGATATAGAGATATTTGGGGAAGAGTAGTGATAAAGTAAACATTTACCAGATAAAGTTGTACATCTTCTGACTCTACAGATTGTTTTTGTCAAGTTAGAAGCAAATTTTGGGATAGAGGAAGGGACAGAATACTAAGTTGGAAGACTATATAAAGTGTTCTGCCGTGTTTCTGTTCATGATTAAAAGGCTCAGGGATCACTCTGGGCTGACTGGGCTGTGCAAAATAACCGCACAAGAGACACAAATACCTTTTTCTTTGAGGTCGCTGTGACGGCTTCTGTGACCTTAAGGGTCCGAAGGAAGAGAGAGAGAGAGAGAGAGAGAGAGCATGTGCTGACCCCTTTTATTGAAGAGAAGCTATTCAAATGAGGCAAGAGGTCAGGTTTCAGGGGGCTGAGTCTATCTTCATGATGTCCACTGTCAGCAGGTTGACTGACATCTAGATAGGCCACACCCAAGGGCACAGTAAGAGAAAGGGACACACACAAGGCATTTCCTTGGAACGTTCTATCCTAAACAGGGCAAGGGGTAATATTACAAAGGAACAGGTGAGCATAGCTCCACCCATGGGGCTAAAGGAAACCATGCCCGGGCATGAAGACAGTCACTGGAACCCTAGAAGAGTGGGGCAGTCTGAGGCCACATCGCCCAGCAGAAGAGTTAACTCAGTTAGGAGCGAGGTTGGTTTCCTACAGTGTTCGATGTCATGAATAAGTGAATGAATAAATGTCTGTGATCTTTTAATTCTCTGACACAAACTAGGATTTTACCAATTCAGTTGGTAAGGTCTCCCTGCCCTCAATTCAGAAGCCAGACACAATGGAATGACTAGGTTACTCACATTTGTGTCCAACAGGCCATAAATCTAGGGGTTTCCATGGTGTCTACTCTTTCAGGTTCAATAATTTACTGTAACAACTCACAAAATTCAGGAAAATGCAATATTACTATTATATACTTACAGTTTATTGTAAAGGATACAAATAAACAGCTAGATGAAGAGGTATAAAGGATGAGATTTGAATGTGTCCCTAGCATGAAAGCCTCTTTTTCCTTGGAGCAGGCATGGTGTACCATCCTCAAGGTGTTAACAAGCTCAAAGTTCTCCAAACTTCTAGAAGTTTACATGGGGGTTGATACTAGTATAGTACCTAGGAGGAAGTTTTTAGAAGGGGATGGTGTTGAGTGTTTCAGGCATAAATGTGCTCTTAGTAAACAAAAGAAGTATGAAAATATGGGTGATATTTTTAATCAATCAACTCCAATTACTGGGCAACTTCTGTGTGTTCTGCCTTATATGGATTTAAGGATAATATAGAAGACTTAAGAATAGGGGTTACTTCTCCAAAGATGTTTTGTTTTAATTAAGTCTCTGAGACTGTCCTATCCTATAGCTACAGAGCAGACCTCGTCAAGCCTGCCCTACTTCTTCCCTCCCAAATCCTTTTGCTCTGCCCTATAGGAAGCAGCCCTTACTTTGATGCATCTCATGAAGGCTCTTTGATAGGAATACTTTGATCCCAGTCCTGATTCACCACATAGGAGGGCTCCTGGGTCTGCCTTTGGCCCTCACTCTGCAGCTATTAGTATGCTTTGTTCCACTGTCACTCCCATCCCAGGCTTGCTTCTTTAACCCCTTACAACACCACACTTCTTCCCCACACTTCTTTCCCCGCCACCTCCTAGTTCCAATGTCTGGGGATATGTTTATCCAGACGAGGGAAAGGAAACACATACAAACTAATATATAGAACAAGTTCCATGCGGAATTTCAAATTGGCTCTTTGCAAAAATAAAACTATTATCAGCAGCCACACGAGCCAAATATATTTATGGAGAGCTTGCTAAGTGCCAGGTTTTGCTGTAATCATTTTACATGCATTTATAAAATTAATTCTTATGATGACCCTATAGGTTGTTATCACTATTTTACAGATGGGGAAACTAAATCACACAGAGGTTATTTAAATGGTAGGTCAAACAAATGGAATTGAAACACAGCCATTCTGACTCCAGTGCCAAAGCCACTTGTGGTTACATGGATAGATTAGAGAATGAAAGGGGTGAATTAAGAATGATTCCCTGGAGAAGGTCTGAAATTCTTTTAAGCAAAGAAAGATATAAGCTCAAGGACAGCTTGAGAGAGGATATTCTATATTAGGAAAATACTGTGTTCCCAAGTTTCTAAAACCTAATGGGATTTCTCTCATCTTAATATCTTTCCAAGTGCTGTGTTTGGGACCTGGAATGTGTTTCTCCCTTTTATTCTTTTGTCTAACTCTTATTTATCCTATAATAGCTTGACTTAAACATGTGGCACTGGCTTTTTGTAAGAGCATAGAGCAGGAACCTATAAAAAATCATGGATAAAATGTAATCTAAGACTAGAAAAATGTTGAGAAACAGTTAGAACATGGGAGGCAGCCCATGTCATATAGTTATAAAATGATTAGTAAACTGTTATCTGAGGTAGCTTAGAGGATGGAACATGTCCTGAATGATTTTTTTTTTTTTGTACCAGGGATTGACCTCAGGGGCACTCGACCATTGAAGACAAGGTCTCACTGAGGTGCTTAGCACCTCTCTTCTGCTAAGGCTGGCTTTGAACTCCTGATCCTCCTGTCTCAGCCTCCTGAGCCTCTGGGATAACAGGTGTGCACCACAGAGCTAGGTCCCTAATGAACTTTTGAATTTGCCTAAGAAGATCCCTAAACACCATGTTGAAAGTATCAATTAGTTGATGCCTGATGAATATGATAAGGTAAAGAAAGCAGATGATCTAAATAAAAGAAGAATTGGTAAGTTTGTAAAGTGTGAAGGATGGAAAATAAAAATGTTTCCCATTTGTAGCCTATCAAGCCAGTAAAACACCACATGTACTAGAAAGATATGGCCTGGAGGGAAAGTTGGACATGGAAGTGAGGAAGTGATTTGTAGGATCTAGGCAAACAAATTTTGATCAATTAAAGCAAAGAAAGATTAGCTAGTAGTGATAAATTAGTATACAAGGAATATAAGAATCTCTGAGATATTTGTAAAAATTTGAACATGGGTTTATTTCTAAACCCTCTTTTTTTCTTTTTATTCCTATAATTGTTACCTCTTTATTCATGTCACTTAGGCTGTATTGATAGGAAGCCATTCTGTCTCCATTGTAAGCTCAGCTCCTTCTTGGTTAGATGAGGTCAAATGAAGACTTCTTTCTGAATTATTCCACAAAGAGCTATTTGTAGTCACCATACATTTTCAGTGAGCAGATGACTATGACAACAACAACAATTAATTGCTACTTTTCTGAAAAACTTTTGAAACATGGTTTTCTGATGGACAGAGAAATATGACAAGCACAGCTCTCCTTTTGTTCTTTCATGGATGAAAGTTCAGCAGAGCTCATCCAGAGTTCCTGTGCTCTAGAAATTATGAACATGTCAGAAAGGTATGACTTCCCATGACTGGGAAGCAAGCAGTCAGAGTCAGAAGTTGAGCTAAGTAAGGGATCTAAAGAAAATACCTAAGAGTAGTTAGGACAAGTATGGGCATCTGAATGTCTTCTGGTTACAAAGGCCTTTAGAGAAACATGAAATTACCATAGGGTTCCTGAGCCATATGATTTCTATTGTTGGCCTAATGGAGTGACTTGTATCAAACTGGCTTTTCTGCCAAAACAAACTCTAAGAGATGGAACTATAAAATAATAGTTGGAAGGTGGGTTGCAACCAAACCAGCTAGGATTCAAGGAGTCAAGAACTTTAAGAGAAAAGGGGTGTGATGAGGAGAGCCCATACTTACTCCACATCTTTCCTTAGGTCATTTGGCTTCTGTCTTTGTTCTTCCTACAGATTCTTGTTCTTTTCCTATCCAGTCTCTGGAGAAGTAGGGTACAATCTGCTAGGGTCACGCCTAAAATTGACCTGTTATTGGATAGATTGTTGGAATGATAATATTCATGCCCCAAAGTAGAATAGAGCATCTATACTTAATCCTGAAGTTACTGCAGGGCAATCAGGTATGCTAGGGATACCAGGGTGATTTCTACTAGAAGACAAAATAAGGTAGCACATAATTATGCTATTACATTGTCTATTTGAGTATTCATGCATGTGGAACAAAATCAGAGAACAATAAGACCTTCTGAAGTCAGAGAAGGCCTCAGATGGGTAATATTTTTTTTTTCATGACCAACTAAGAAAGAACAGAGCATAAACAATGTCAAAATATAAAGAGACATGGTGAGAAAACTAGGGAAAATACCTAGAGAGGAACATATTGGTAATTCATGTCACTTAGACTGTATTGATAGGAAGTCAAGAAAACCCATCAATGCAGTTAGACAACCCATAAAAGCAATGTTAAAAGAAAGAATCAGCTTGTTGCTTAATCAATTTTGTTATTTCACTGAGTTTGACAAAGGGATGAAGAATCTTTTATCTTCAGAAAATTCGAATAGGTTTGATAGCTGTTCAAAGGGGTTAGTTTCAAATAGTTGGAAGTCTCAGAAGTAAGCCAAGAAGTGGGGCCAAAGACCTTGAATGCTCTCTGTAAATTGTCCTTGATTAATTGGCCTTGGTCTGACTTCTGTTGTGTTTTTGTCTGGGGTTATTTTGGATGACATTCCCTTTATCACATATCAAGACTTTCTTGTGGAGTACTACTGGGTTCTTACTAGTATCTCCTCAAATGCCTTCTGTTTGAACATTTTTCTCCTTTACTCCAAGATGAAAACAATAAGCAGACTTAAAATGCGAAAAATATTGGGTATACTTGACATTAGGAAATGCATGACTTTTTTATGACTAGAGTGCTAAATATTTGATCAGAATAGTTTGTTTACTGCCCAAAAACATTTTCTTGACCTGAGAAACATTTATTGACCTGAGAAAAATAGGTTCATGGAAACCATTTACATTTTCTGATAGAGACATGTTGTGGTAAAGTAATTGGTTGGTCATTTTGAAAATTTTGGCTCTCTTTACCAGTCAAGAGTTTATCCAAAGCCTACTATATTTCAGATATGATGTGCCTTGTGGGAATGTTTAGAGAAGTGTTTTCCAAGGCAAACAGCAAGATATTAGTAGATGTTCCTTTGACAAAATGGTTTCTGGCCAAATGAGCTTGCAACATTAACTCTTACCTTTGAATCTTAGTTCATAATAGGATAATAAAGCTTGTGATAAATCTTGCAATAAGGAAACCTGCTTGATTTTGCTTTGCTTAACCATGTATTTCCTTAAGTTTTTTCTTAGCATGGAAACTCTTTTTTCTGGAACATTCATTATATCTCATGGGATAGTAGGGAATGCTGGGGAAAGATGATTGCTTTAGACTTCTCTGCCTTCCCTGTATCTATGGGGGAGTGAAAATGGAAGAAACTTAATGATACATCATTTATCAGATAAGTTCTGAACCCAAATTGGCTGCTACAAAGAATTTGGTAATAAAACATGGGTTAATGGCAGAAAATGATGCATATAAACACTTAGCCAAATGTTTTTCTTCCTTCTTCTTTTTTTTTTTATCTTTGGCTCCTTGTTTTAATCTTTTTTCTTCTTGTAGTCCTCTTGTTTTAATCTGTTATCTTTCTTGGACCTTAAGCACAAAGACACGGTAGGTCCCATCCCTTTCCTTTTCTTTCTTTCTTTCTTTCTTTTTTTTTTTTTTGCATTACTGGAGACTGAACCTAGGGCTTAAAACATACTAGTCAAGAGCTCTATCACTGAGCACATCCCCAAGACCTTTTTATTTTGTTTGAGACAGAGTTTTGTGAAGTTGCCCAGTCTGGCTTTACCTTGCAATCCTTCTGTCTCAGCCTCCCTAGTATCATGCACCACAAGATGCTATCCTTTTTCTTAAACACTCTTATTATTAGCCAGATTGTTCTTTCTCTTTTGCCAGTTTCTTTACTGATGTTTTTAGGCAGTTCACAAAACCTGTTAACAACAGGTTTGGCTTTACATTCTCATTCATCATGTATGACCATGAAGTAAAAAGCTAATAAGGAGATAAGTTTGGAGGGAGATTCCCAATGGCTTGATGGATGAGCAGCCAGGAATCTGTCTCAGTATGAAGATTTTCCAGAGTGTGGATAAAAGACCAGTATATTGGCCTCAGTACAAGATCAGGTTAGTCATGTCAAGAGTCAATTGGACTGTTAAATCCTAGCGGGTGTGGGTCAAATGGTATGGTGAGACATCTGTACCTTGTAGGATGGAAGCGTAGAGATGGGAGTGATGGGGTCTACCCTGGTTTGGGGGAAGAAAGAGATTGTTTTGGATATTTAGAAAAGACTCTAAATAGGAAGGGAAGTGCTTTAGTCAGCTTGATAATCCCTGTGACCAAAAGTCCTGAAAAGAACAATAAAGAGGAATGAGAGTTTAATTAGGGCTCACAGTCTCAGAGGTCTTAGTCCTCAGACTAAGATGGGTGGTTGACTCAATTGCTCTGGGCTAAAATTGAGGTAAAACATCATGGCAGAAAGGCATGGAAGAGGAAAGCAGCTTAGGACATGGCACAAGGAAACACAGAGAGAGTTCCACTCACCAAGGACACAATATAAGCCCTAAAGTCATGCATCTAGTGACCTACCTCTCCAGCCACATACTATCTGTCTACAGTTATTGCCCAGTTAATACATATCAGTGGGTTAATACACTGATTAGGTTAAGGCTCCAATAACCCAATCATTTCATCTCTAAATTTTCTTGCATTGTCTCACACATGAGTTTTGGAGGGACACCACATATCTAAACCATAACAAGATACTTGAGACTTTATTGAAGAATAGCTTCGTGTTGCATGGGAGATAAGAGTGAAAAAGAAGGGACTAGGAAAGACATTCTGGGTAGAAGAAGCAACATGAACCAAAACATAGAAGCAGGAAACCTAGCTGTCCTATAAGGCAGTGGCACAGAATGCAAGTGGACTTAAGGGTTAGGCAGTTCATTCAGTTTCCAATTCCACCACAACAAAGTACCCACATTTAGTGGCTTAAAACATCACATATTTATTATCTTATAGTTCAATGTCTCAAAAATCTGACAGGGTCATATTGGGCTAAAATCAAAGTGTGACAAAGTCTCGGGGAGAGAATCTCTTTGTTTGTGTTCTCTAGCTTCTTAGGGCTGACCACATACTTTGGCTAGTGGTACCTTTCTCTGATCTTGAAAGACAACAGTGTAAGTGTTTCTCTGACCTTGTTTCTGTTGTACACCTCTTTGACCAAAGCCAGGAAAGGTTCCCTACTTTTAATGATTCACATGGTTAATTTGGTCCTATTTGACTAATCCAAGATAATCCCCCTGTTTCAATGTCTGTAAACTTAATCACATATGCAAAATCCTTTTTTGCTATGCAAGGTAACATATTTACAGGTTCTGGGGATTAATTAGGTGGGGGCATCTTTTGGGGAGTCAATATTTTGCTCACTCTGATGAAGTAGGCAAGAACTTGTGTCCTTCCATGCTTAGAAGCCAGGTTCTGACTTCTGTTAACTAGTTTGGATTGGCTCCCTGGCCAGTGCTCTGCTGTTTGGGCACTGGAGCCAGTCTTTTGCCTCTTTGCCTCATGATAAAAAGAGTGATTGACACTGATTGTTTTTCATTACTCTCAATGGTGCCCTTGACCCCAGGTAATTTAACCCTTGTTCAACAGCAATTAAAAAGCTATTTTTTAAAGCTTTTCATTATTTATCTGAAGACACACACGGACATAAAAGGGACATTGACTTCCTGGAGAGTCTACCAAACATTGTTCCTGCCAGCTATTATCATTTTTCCTTTACATTTTATTTGAAATTAAGTGCTCATAAAAAAGATAAGCCAAATTTCACATATGTTCCCTTCAACTGACCTAATTATATTAATTTATGTAGATGAAATTGGTCCTAAGCCAGTTCTGTAAATTATCTTATTCTGTATCTTATATACTCAAGTTTTTATCCTCTTTCCATATTATTCCCATGTTCAATCTTCCTTAGTTGATATGTCCCATTAAAATAAGTGACTCTTAATGGAATATAACACAAAGTTTAAGAATAACCAATCTCGATAATTTTATGAATTAGAAAATTGACACCCAGACACATTAGGCAGGACTTAGTCAACATCACATGGCACTTAGTTACTTAGCCCAAAATCCAGGAGTTGACCCTGACATTACTTGTGTCTATACTTTAAAACTTTAGATTTTGTAATAATTTTGTTTCCATTTTAATTTTATCTCAGGCTGTCCAATTATTCTTTTGTTAAAAGCAACATGATTCTTGAATTTCAGTCTCTTGGGGTTCTTCAACTTAGCCCTACGTTGTAGAGGCCTTACTATCTTTGCTAAAAAAAAAAAAAAAAAGTAGCATCCAAGGACTCAATTGATATGCAGTCTCTGTGTCCCACATCCCTCTCTTTTTGGCAAGTGGAGATGAGCTTTTTTGGCTTATGGTCTTTTCTTTTCCTCTTTTTATTTTGAATCTTCCTTGTAAGGCTCACACTTCCCTCACTTCCTCTCCACTTCAAATTCTCTTTCCTTTAATAATATCCCACCCTCCATACACCTCCTTGTTTCCTCCTGGGTTTAATCCTAACAAAGGGCAGACACAAATAGCTGCAGCAGTGGATGTTGATTTAGTTGCTTGGCCACATTTTTGCTTGGTGCTCTCTGAGTTTTCCCTCCCAGATGCTTAACAAATTTTCCTCCTCCTTGCTCTATTTTCCTCCTCTCTGGAGAAAATGTACACAGCTCTATCCACATCACAAATTTCTGTCAGCTTAGACAGGGAGTTAGCTTCCTAAAAAAGATGGTTATATTGAGCCTTTATGTAGCACCTTCCCCCTCAGCAATTGCGAACCTTCCGTAGGGGAGAGATTTGCCGTCTCATTGCCAGTGAGAAATAGAAGTGGGGAGTAGGAGGAGAATGATACTAGAAGGTGGGAAGAAGATATATGATTGATTAGACCTCACAGACAGAACAACCACTGTACAGATGAGGCCTATACAACTATTGCCCTTAATCATTTGGGGCTGCAGGGGAGTCATAATGTTGGAGCATTGATCAGCAGATTGGCTGATTGCCAAGAAATCAGTACAATTCTCTAGTGAAGACACCTAAAATAGAGAAATCTTCTCAGCCCACGGATGAGAACTTTTTATATTCAGGCATTCAGGCAGATCCAGTGCTATAGAACTTAGCATGACTCCTTAATGAAAGATATTCAGTGTGATTGCAGAATCCTGGGCTCAGACCCCTTTTTTCTTCCTCATAAATCTCTATGAGCCTACATCTTCTCATTTGTGAAACAGAAATAGGTGAATATGACTTTCCAGGTTATTGTCAGGTTTAAGTGATGAAAAGATTTTGGTACATTTCAAAGTTAATGGGAAAGATCCAATAGAGCAGGCGATGTGAAATGGGGATAATTCAAAAGGCAAGATCTCTCCCTGATAAAGAATGCAGGGTACTGGTGGAAGGATAAGCCTATTCAGAAGAAGGGTCACTCTTCCATAGTGGCAGGAGGGAAGGCAGAATGGCTACCGAGGTGTGTGGGTTTATAAATGTGGTGGGAAGAAGCTGAAGGATATCCTCTCCAAGGGGCTCTGCTTTCTGTGTGAATAGGAGTTGATGCCATTGGCCTTGAGTATTGGAGGATGTGATGAAATCCAGAGACTGGAGATAGTTGAGAAAGTTTAGTTTCTTCACCATGGAAAACAGGAGAGAAATGATTTAAAATTATTTTTTCTTGGCAGGGTTTTTTTTTTTTTTTTTTTTTTTTTGCCTTGCTGAGGATGCTGACCATGAACACATCATGGCAACAATCTGCCCTGTTGTATTTTCTGCCCTGATTTTCAGCAACCTTAGTTGATAGGTGTAGTCATGTAGAGAGGCTAAACAGATATGATTAAAGAACAGTGGGGCAAAGGAATTGAGGAAATCAATGAGAGTGGTTGAAATATTGAGTGTAAGTAAGATGGGGTACAAAGTGAAGGAACGAGGATACTGATATTGTGAGTCAGTGAGATAAATGAGAAATTTTTTTTTTAAGAGAGAGTGAGAGAGGAGAGAGAGAGAGAGAGAGAGAGAGAGAGAGAGAGAGAGAGAGAATTTTTTAATATTTATTTTTTAGTTCTCGGCGGACACAACATCTTTGTTGGTATGTGGTGCTGAGGATCGAACCCGGGCCGCACGCATGCCAGGCGAGCGCGCTACCGCTTGAGCCACATCCCCAGCCCCTAAATGAGAAATTTTAAGAGTGGTCAAATGAATTATTCCAAGAGCTATTTTATGGTTGGCTCTGAACTGTCCCCAAAAGCTTATATGTTGGAAGCCTGGTTCACCATACAGCCAGGCTGGGGTGTTTATGCAATGATTAGAGCTCTGTCCTCACCGGTGGATTCATTCAGCAAGTAGGATTAATAGCTGAATGGACTAATGGGAGATGGGACTTCATTGGATGAAGTAGGTCACTGTGGGCCATGGCCTTGGACTATATCTGTCCTTTTTCCCTTCTTGTGCTCTCTCTCTCTCTCTCTCTCTCTCTCTCTCTCTCTCTCTCTCTCTCTCTCTCCTTCCCAGCTGCTCTGAACTGAGCAGTTTTCCTCTACCACATCCTTCTGCCATAATGTTCTCAGACCCAAGCAATGGAGTCAGTTGACCATGGACTGAGACACCTGCAACTCTGAGCCAGAATAAACCTTTCCTCCTCCAAGTTGTTCTTGTCAGGTATTTTAATCATGGAGATGTAAAGTTAACTCATGCAAATAGCAATAATTGAATGAACCACTTAGAAGGCTAACATTTGTGAGTGTCTGAGTTCTTGAATTTGTTCTGGGTGAAAGCAAAGTCCAGAGAGGGCCATGAAAACCTATGACCAAAGTTTTTAGAGTGAAGAAGATCAAGAAAGGAAGCAGCGAGGATGTTGAGTCTTAACATAGACTGGGAAGTCACATGGGATATCAATGTCAAGATTTGAGTATACAGATCAAGATTTGGTAGGTAATAATATTGAAGAGGTGTTGTCGATAATAGAGCCAAAAGTATTAGTCTCAACAGAGCATAATAAGGACTGGAGTGTAGGAGCAGAAATAGTCTGGAAAAGGCAGTGGAGAAAGAAGGACATGACCTCTGCCTCCACACTCTGGGTTACATTGTTGAACAAATTTTCCTTGTTCCCAAGGAGTAGAATGAAGTAGAAATTTATATGTTCAGGAGAGTTAGCATTCTACAAAGTGGGGACAACAAAGCCTACACTGTATAGTTATCAAGATTCATTGAAATACTGTATATTAAAGTGTCTGCCATATATAAAATGGTGGTTTTATATATTTAAAAACAACATGATTTAGAATGTACCAGGCATCATGCTGAGTGAATATTGTATATTATCACATTTGATCCAAACAATCATATAGGATAGGTTCTGTTATTATCTGCATTTGTAAATTAAGAAAGTGGATTTGGGAGGGGTTAAGCACTTTACATAGGTCCTCTAGCCCAAAAGTGTGCTAGGCACAAAATGTGAGTCTGGAGATCAGAGACCCTGCTTTTAAACACTATTATGTATTGATTATTATTTTTTTTGTTTTGAAATTAACTGTAACAGATTATCTATATGATGGAAATCAAGGCATACATTTATTTTTAAATCATTTAAACTAAGTCTAAATTAAGTCAGGTTCTGAGCAAGTCAAAATTTGGGGATAAATGTGAAAACTCTCAAAAGTGTAGTGTTTTATGCTATTTTCATGAGCATAAACACTAATATGTTTGAACAAACCATACTCATCCTACCCAACCTGTAAGATGAGGAAGGGAAATTAAGGCTAGTAGATATCTTTATTGAGCTTGTCTCAAGCCAAGTCTACCTGGTTAATTTGGTCTTTCTTGATTAGTGACCATGAAATAAAGGTATGAGTCAGGGAAAAGATGAAAATGAATTTAGAGAAAAGGTAGCTAATAGTAGGAGTGGGTAGAAATAAAAGGAAATATGTTGGCAGGTGTGGAATGATGGGAGAGCTGGTGAGGGAAAACCAGAGGCTCTAGTCACCTGCATTTCCTCAATGTCTATCAGTAAAGGGAAGAAGGAAGAGCAGGTGCTGTTTAGTCTCTCACCGATCTTGTAACAGGAGAGTTGTCTTCTGCATTGAGCAGTGTCTTTAGTCTATTGGGGCAGCATATACAGCATAATTTTGAGTCTAGAATTTCCAAGAACTCTGAGTTCTTCTTTGAGGGGGAAAAGGAGGCAGCAGTAATGATCAAATCTCAAGAACCTTTATTTGGCTTTGGGTGCTTCATTTGGACTTTCTACAATACTCTTCTAAAACACACACTGAAATTCTAAGTAAACATGAACATTCTAATTCTTTCCTTCTCTAGAAGCAAAGAGACCTGACATCTAGACTGTACATTGTCTGTGCCCATGTTAAGATGGAAAAGAGTACACAGGGACTCAGCTTTAAAACAGTGACATTTCTGATCATTTCTGTGGGTGGGATAATGGTGAGCATCACTTTCTATTCTAATGGCTAATACTAGAGCTGAAGGGGACACAATCATAAAAAGGAATTATTTAAGTGAATATTAACATTTCCCTTAACTATTTCTTATTTTTTCAAGAGTTCAATTATTTGATGTTGTTGTTCTAACCCTGATGGGAATTAAAAAAAAAAAAAAACTTCAGTTGATCCCTTTATGATCCTATACTGTTTTCCTTACTAGGTATTATGTTTTAGGTATGAGGGGTTCTCCAAAAGCTCATGGGCGAGATGATGGAGAAATGTTCAGGGGTAAAATGGTTGGACTGTGAGAACTGTAGCCTAATCAATGTATTAATCCACTGATATGGATTAAATGGGTGGTACCTGGAAGAGTGGAGTGTAGCTGGAGAAGGTGAGTCACTGAGAACATGACTTTGGGGTTTACATTTTCTCTCTGGTGATCAGAACTTTCTCTGCTTCCTGGTTGTTAAGTTCTCAGCTATTTTCCTTTGTGATGACCTTCTGCCATGATGTTCTGTCTCACCTTGGGCCCTGAGCCGTGGAGTCATCCATCTAGGGATTGAACCTCTGAAACCATGAAACAAAATACACTCTCTCTCCTCTACACGGTTCTTGTCAGGTCTTTTGTTCTGGTCACAAAAAAAAAAAAAAAAAAAAAAAAAGGTGATACAAAAGTTGACTAAAACACCAGGTTTTCTAGGACAACAATTGTACCAGAGGTAGGATGTAAGGTGCTACTCTTCCAAATGACTGACCCAGACCATTCATTTGCTAGTGGTACTATTTTGAGTAAAGACAATTTTAAAGGACATTCAGGGCCAAAGTTCCAGGGAAATTTTTCTGAAGTACTCAGTGAAAACTTCCAGGCAGCCACACCATCTTTGCTTTGCAGAATTCCATTTTCTGAAGTGCTCTGTTTTGACAATTGTTAGGGAAAGGCTCTCCCTGGCAGGTACTGATATGTTTGGTTTGTTTTGACTCTGCAGTGATCCCAGGAATGTTAACAGGCCTGTTGCCATGCAAACCACACAATAAAAAGATGACTATGGTTAAATCCAGTCCCATGAGGTAGCTAAAAAATAAAATATGTACCTATTGGAAAACTTAATGCTTCTGTGGCCAACTTTGCCAGGTTCACAGAGGAGGCTTCTGGAAGGCTTCACACCAATCCTGTCTATTTTGATTAGGATGGCAGTTCCTAGCTCTTTCCGTTATGGTTTGTCAGTTTTTCCACTAAAGATCTTGGCTTTTTGAAACACAAACGTCTGTTGTGTTTCAAATCCCTCAGAGTCTTGCTGATGGCGTGCAATCTAATGGCCCACAGTGCACATCCTGCACCATGTCTTTGCCTAACTTTTTGGTGTGAAATTCCAAGTTTTGTAAGTCTAGTCTTTCCCACATAATCCTGTGCATCTGTTTTCAGATCCAGGAAATCCTTGGACAGAAAGCAGATCTGCTTTCTGGGATGTGAGGAGCTTTATACAAAGGAGTAAGAGATTCCTGGCGTGTAACCTGGAACAAATCTCAATTGTTCCATTTCCTTTTGGAAAATGTTAAGGTCAGCACTCTTGACCAGATGTACTTCTGTTAGTATCCAGAATTATAATTAAGAATGAAAAAAAAAAAAAAAGAAAGAAAAGGAGGCTTAGATTAGAGTTCAGACCTTCATACCCATTAGCTGTATGAGCTTGTGTGATCATTGATGCTCCATAGGAAACAATTTCTCCTTGGGTAAAGGGGAATGGTTGGGTATGTTGGAATCTAAGACCCCCCTCTCCCCCTAGCTTTTAGCCATTCAAAACACTGGAGAAAAGGAACATGTCTTGTTACAGGTTTCACAGTACCACCCAATATGACCAGTAGATGGCAGACTCGCCTTATAGGCTGAAATTGATACCAGGATGCAATACTGATAGTCCCAGTGGAGATGAAGCTTGTCAAGATGGGTACAGAACAATGGCCTTAAAAAAAAAAAAAAAAAAAGTTCTTAACCAGCAGGACCATGCACTCCTAGGCAAAGAGTCTCTATTTCCATTATAACGGACAGTGACACCACACTTACACAATTGGGGTCTTTCTAAATTATGCTGTGAATGCAATGCATACACATTGGAGTAGTGGAGCAAACCATGAATTTCTTCTCTGATTGATTAATTAACTAATTAATTCAATAGCTATTTATTGAGTGTCCATAGTGTTCCAGATTTTGGGCTCAGTGCTAAGGATACTAAAATTAAAAAGAAAAGTTACTCCTTGTACTTAGGATGCTCACCCTCCAGAGTCACCATTGAACAAGCATTGTGGTGGAAATCTACAGAGAAATAGATATTAGTCCATTAGCACAGGTGCTGGAGGAAGGGGTGACAGAAGTATGTTAGGATGAGTGATAATGAGGGGGGTTTCTTAACAAACAGGAAATCAATTGGGGAGAGAAGTGTTCCAGGCAGAAGAAATAGCATGTGAAAAACTGCATAGGCAAAAAAGGCAAAGTGCATTTGAGGGGCTAAAGGAAGCCAGAATGACAGTGACACTGAAGCAGTCAAAGTGTGGTATGAGATGAGGAGGAGACTAGGGCTCATGGGCCCTTTATACCATGAAACTAAGGAAACTGCTTTCACGAAATTCTTGAGTGCCCCATGAAGCTATTGGCAAGGACAATTTGATCAGATTAGTTAGCTGGTGTCTTGGTGGGTAAAGAAGTTTGGTCTGATAGTAAAAGAGAGAACAGATTCATTTTTGACCGAGAAGTTGTAGGGGAGGAAAGATGTGATGTCTTTCTCTAGTCACCATAAGGGTTACAGCTCACACACATGTGACAAGACAGGTTAACAAGAGGAAAGCATAAGGAATTTATCTGATCAAAGTTTCATGTGATACAGGAGTCCTTAAAAATGAAAACCCAGAGATCCAGGAAAAACGGTCTTTTTCTGTACTTGGGTTCAATGAAGAGTGCAGCTATGTAGAAATGTGATTGGGCCAAGGGTATGATCTAATGGTAAGAGACCGAGGAGCCTGGCCAGATTCTTCTTGGCCTCTCTGCAGCATTCCTTCCTCCAGGTATGGGACCTCTTCTGGAATGAGGGTCTTCAAGAGAGAAGGGAGTGATTTTTCTAGATTTTATGGCTTACTTTAGGGGAGAGGGCTTCTAGTTTCTGACATGCCTTGGGGAAGAGGACTTTGGTTTATGTTATTCATTTTGTAAGGGAAAGAAAGGGCTGGAGGGCTGGAGATGGTCAGAGAGATCTTGCTGCTGAGGACCTTCCAATGTCCTTGAGTTCAAAGTATACAACATGCTAAACTGTCATACTTTGAAGTGTAGTGTTCCGAACTTCAGCAAAATAGAAGCGCGTGGAACTCTGGTAATCAATATTAGCCTGAATTAGTCTAGATCAAGAGAATAATGGTTATGTTTTTAAGATTAATTAGTCTATTCTTTGCTGGCCAGCACTCAATTTGACTGCAAAGTGATAAAACCACCTCTCTTACATCTGTGTCCCATTTGATTTATTCTCATTAACATTAATCACAGACTTTATGCCACACATGGGGATTACTATTTTAATGCCAAGAATTTGCAACACTATTCACCAAAGCAACCATAGAGTTTGCTGAAGAGGTTTGTGCATCTCCTCATTTTCCTACCAGCCCCTCACCATCATGAATCCATATCAGTTGAGCATTTGGCTTTCTCTGAAAAATCTCAGTTCTTCAATAACGTGGCCACTTAGCAAATGACATTGTGAGTTAGCTCCCAGAGTGTTTCTACATAATAGAGGGAACAAATAACATGCCATTATGGATTTTTTAGTCGTAAAACCAAAACGGGTATTAGATTTTAAAGATTTGCAGGCTGAACACAGGCAAAGTTAGGTCTGTAATCTGCTGTGTATGGTGGAGTGCCTTTAATACTGAATGTAGGCAAAGTTACATGTGTGGACTTAAATGATTCATCTACACATTGCCCCCTGCCATCCAGTTTTGTTTTAAATGCTTGGAATAGCAAGTATTGTGTACCTAGACATTTGCTCTAAAGCATGCAAAATCCAAAATCAATGACTCTTTCTCACTGCCTTTATGTGGAACTAAGCACATTTACATAATGCAGTTGTGTATGTGAGAAATCAGAGATGCTCTGGGGCTACTGGGAAATTTTGATTCAGTGTGTAGTGACATACTTACACTACCCAGAAACAAAGGAAAAAGAAAAAAAAATCCAGGGCTTGACTGCAATTTGGCAGAAAACAGTGGCCAGCCATTTATTTTACCATCTCTTTGCCTAATCTATGTTCATATTGTTACTACAAATATAATGAGGATCTCTTTGGGGACCTTAAGTCCTAGACAGTTTTATTAGTGTTCATAAATATTTATATTCCACATACAATCTTATTAATATAATATTGTACATTCTTACACATAAAATTGATTGGACTACTTATTTTATCATCTCAGCCATATCCCAACCCCCAGGCAGTAAAACAAATTAGAGATGATATATATCTGTTAGTAGATTGGGTGCATTGCTTCAAACAGAACCCATTTTAACTGGAACCATAGAGGTTAGGGACAACCTGACTGACCAATTGGTGAGTCAAAATGCCCCCAACCTGACATTTTTCTGAACTGAAATGGCTACCTAGACATAATTGTGAATGGTATAATCAGTTAAAAAAAAACCGTTTTTCCTCTGAAAAAGACATGAGAGATGATCTTCCCATGCATGACATATACCCCAAACTTACGTAAAATTCTCTTTTTTATTCCCTACTCCAAATATACCCTTATATCCATTCGAATTTATATACAAAAAGGAACATTAGCAAATAATAACAAAAGTAGGAGCAGTCAAAACAAAACTATAACAAAACCAACTCTGATATAATCCACGTTATTGAAGAAGTTGGGGCATGGTCTCTCTAAGCTCTAAGGGAAAATTTCAGAAACAGCTTCTCTGACACATTACTTCAGAGTAATGTGTCGTCACTGGAATGCTGAGGGGAAGGGAAGACAATGGCACAGGGCAGCTTCTTAAAATGTAGAAATGAGGATGATCAAAGCTCTTTCCCCAAAAAGCTGTGATCACCTCTGCATATGTCCAGGTACCTCTGACGGGACAGAATGATAGTTCTCAATGACTTTGGAGTTGGGATATTGGAGGGACTGAGAGCAACATTTTCTACATTCCATCCACTGAGGCTGAATGACACTGGGGCAACAGAGCTAGGCAAGGTATATTTTAAGAAGTCTCCTTCCAGTTTCCAAGTAACTGAACCAAATCCAGAGAGATTGAAGGTTACATGAGGGTTGTGGCATAGCCTTCCAGGGATATGGCCAGAACCTACTCCTAATTACTAATCAGGTCCAATTTCCTTTACACTGAATATTAAAGCAAGAAGGAGAAGTAAGGTAAATAGAGAAACAACAATTTAGCGGCATGCTCAGGAATTCTTTAGCTTGCTGAAATGGATACTCTCAGTAAAGTCAATTCCCCCAAGAAGAAATAGTTAAATGCTAGCCTCAGGTTACATTTGGCTAAAAAATGAAATTGACACCAAATCTTTTGGTGGATATAGTCATTTCTCTAAGTTAGTTCATAGTCTAGGATCTGTTCTCTTTGTCCATCTGGTTCTTACCCCCACAATCCTGGACCCTATTGGAATTCCCTCCCCATGCCTGATCTCCTCCTTCTTTAGGCTAAATTGAATAGTTACTTCCACATAAAATACATATCTTCTTTCTTTTGTCTTTAAAGGCCTGATATCTTTTGCCCAGCAAGTAGCTAACAATCCAATCTATTAACCGTATTTAAGTCACGATGTTGAGGAGGATCTAAAAGCTAGGATCAGAGCCATCCTTCCTTAGTTAGCCATCATGCCTGCCTGCCTGTCCAGAAGCATAATGGAAAGAGGAATTAAAAGTTAGGACATGAGTATTGGCAATGTGGACTTGGATTCTGAGCTTAAAGATCCTTATAATAAAACACATTTAAATCCTCATTGTCTATACTTCACAAAGTGATGTGGTTCAGATACGAAAGGGTATATTAAAGTGCTTGACAAACTTAAAACACTTTGTAAAGTCAATGCATTGTCAGTAGCCACTAAGACTGATGCTGTGGTGAGAATCAAAAGCCAGGCATGGAGAACTCTTAGGCATTCTTAAGGTCCATACCCTGGTGGCTCCCTGCTCAAGTTGTACATTCAACTAGTTGTACCTCTAGGTTTTCTGAAGCAGAGAATTACCGTCTTCATAGAGAAACACAATTTTACAACATATTTCATGTGCCACAAACTCTTCCCATGGATGTTACTAACTCAAAAATTAGTTTAGAAAATAACCACTTTTTTTTTCATTATTAGGCAACCATGCAAGGTTGTTTTTACAGTATTTACAGTATTTTTTCCAGAATTTATTGTCTGGTGTCCCAGAGTTTTCCTGCAACTTCATTGACTATATTGCTAATTCCTTGAAACTTCATCTGCTATCCCTACTTTTTAACCTACCATATGCACTGTTCAACAGAAAAATGTTTTTTTCTATTGCTGTTGGAGCCAAGAGTACCAAAATATGGTGCCTGCATTTTCCGAACTCATTTCATAAGCCTGGCGTAACCTTTTCTTTTCACACGTTTACCCAGTAAATTCACATCTTTGCTTTCTCACCCTTTCGGCATCCTGACAGACAGTAAAACTTAGAGAATTAAAGCTGCTCTGCATTTTCCCTCCATGGGGTGGCATCGGAGCACAGGCCATGCACCTGCCCTTTGTCATCTACATGTGACATTTATGACAGGACCCCCATTAAGTAATCCTATTTGTCTCCTCCCAGGCCTAGTTTATTCTTGACAATCTTGGAATATAAATGAGATCATGGACCCATGGATTAGTTTTTATTCCATGTATTATATATAATCCAATGTCTATTGTATCCATTTGTTCCAATTTGGTCATTGGGATTCCCATCAAACTATCTCCTGAGTTATTTGAACATATTTGTAATGGTCTCTGAGGTAATAATCTTAGAGTAGTTCAGTTTAAATCTTCCCTAGGGATCTCATAGATTCTACATAGCACTGGGGATTTCTGTTTCTTATTTTATGCCCCTTATTAATAATTAGAAAATTCATGTAACAAATACTGTAGAGTACCTACAAGCACCAGGCCCTGTGGACATATGACTAAAGCTGTGAGCAAAAGAGAAGAAGAAAAATTGAATTTACATTTTAATGGGAACATTTTCTATAAATAATTTTTCAAGTTGTTCAAAAGATCAGGCCTTCATTTCCTGCTGCCATAGGATTTTGTTTTCTGCCTTTTAAAATATGGCCTGCTTGCTTTTGTTCTTAATGAAGATGGCTGCTTTTGTAGCTATCTCTCTGTCTGTCTCTCTCTGTCTTTTCCATTCTGTCTCTGTCTAATCTCCAGAATTCTTATGTCTGAATTCACTCTGGCAGTTATGTTTTTATGTGTGATTAGCTATCTTTTGTGCACTATGACAATAAGAACAGTATTTTGAAATTTTATGCCTGGGAAAATCATTTCCAGCTCAGAGTCCTGATGAAAGTAACTTGCATTCTGCAGCTCCATGATACTGTCTATGTAACACCATTAAAAGACTCCCAGAGATTTTGATCATTATTGTTTAATCAAATCATTCTGATAGTGTGTGGGCTGCATGAGTACTTAGAATAATATTAAGCACACGGTCAAACTACAGACAATGCCCATTGAATGTAAAATAAACCATTAGGCTGATTTGACTGAACTGACTGACTATACCTCTGGCTTTTTAGTATTATATAGTACTTTTTATTTTATGTTGAAGGTAAAAATCCTATAATGGTCATTGGAGATGCCTTTCCTGTATAAAAACTGCTAATTATAAGCAACAAAGACTATCAATCCATTTTTTGTTATTTAAAAATTTTATATCAAAATCATTTTCTAACTTTCTTCTATGCCAGTGGTTCTCAACTGGGGGCCATTTTGTCCCCAGGGGATACTTGGCAAAGCCTGGATATATTTTCAGCACAAATTAGAGGTGTGCTATTGTTTTTTACCCAGTAGAGAATAAGGATACATAGGAAAGCCCCCAACAATGACTTTTGTGGTCCAAAATGTTGACACCTGAAGTTGAGTAGTTTGGTTCTATTGACACAAGCAAAGTATCCCTGATATGTGAAATTGTAGTAATATCCAGAGTGCAATGATGGATGGAAAGTGATGCCTATACACAGCAATTGAATAACATAAGAAACCATATCACTGAAAATGATAGCACAGTCAAATTTTAGGAGCAAATTAACAACACATGAGTTGTTGGGAGAACTGGATTTCACAAAAAGTAATCTAGGAGGGGTTTGCTTTTTTTGCTGGCTGTGGAGGCCTTTTAAGGGAATTCTATAGGAACCTGTGTTCATTTCATCATGGGAGAAAGGTGTCTCTGAAGGATTCAAGGAGTTACCAGAGAGAAGAGGAACTTGACTCAGGACCAGAGAGGGAGGTTCTTACATGATGGAAACGAATTTCAGCACATGCCAACTAAAGACAGATTATTTATGGATGTAGGTATATAATCAAGGGAGAATGAGAGCAATCTCCAGAGAGAGAGATGCTTTGGGAAGTAAAGTAAGGCATACCCATTCAAGAGACAATGTGGGCTAGCTCGAGAGTGGGAGACAGAGAAAAAAGTTTTGGGGGTTTCTGGCTCCTCTTTTGGTAAGGGGTAGATATGGAAAGGTATAGAAATGATATCAATGTGGTGCTCTCAAGACAGGTTCTGTTGGTCTGGTCAATCTCAGGATCCTCAGGCTAACATGGTCTTTATTATTTGATTAATATGTAGTGCTGGAAAATCTCTTATGTTATAGGTTTCTTGAAATATTATATCTCTGTTTACTTAATTGATTTACTAGGGCGTTTAAAGAACAGTGCACAGATAGATTTACAGATTTCCCAGGAATCTGGAAATGACAGGCTGGGAGAGAGAATGGCTTAGGGAGTGACAGGCCTGGGAAAGTATGTAGAGCTTCTGAATTAATATCCTTTGGAATTAATATCTTATTTCCTTGTCCTTCCTTTATGTCTCCTTTCTACATTTTTAAATTTTTTTTCTTATATTCCACTTCAATTTTTCTTGGGTACAGATAGAGAGAGCCCCAAGGATCACAGTTTTTAAAAAATGCTTTTATTTACTCCTTGCCTTGCAAAGCATTTTTTCCTTCACAGGACTGTGACTAATAGTCCTCACCTTGTGAGTGCTGGCTCCATTCCTCAAGAGCTGCTACCCCCACTCTGTTTAGGGACCCTGCTTCAGCTGGCTGGGCCCTCAGCTGCCTCCAAAGCCAGCAATCAAGTGAGGTCACACAAGCTGTGGTGGCAGAGATTACACCAGCCTTTTGCATTGGGCCTGGAATCCCTGGAGCATTCAGTCCCCTCTCCTGTGGTGCTTTTGTGGGCCTTCCCCTAACAAATGCCTACTTGTTCTTCCTCAAAGCTCACAGAGTGTCAGAAGCCAAGAGGGAGCCCTTGTTTGCATTCTTGGGGCCCACTGGCATGGCCTCAGGAATCCCGCAGCTGCAGCATGAATGGGGCCATTTGAGATTTAGCTGAGGGCTTAAGTGGAGCTGGATGGCACAGAATCCTCCCATTTAACAGCACTGTCAAGTCTTCAACCAGACTCAAAATAATGCTCTTTGGAAAAATCATTTGCTTGTCTGAGCTCCCTACCTTGCTACTGACTCTTTGCTCAAATAGCAGCAGGGATCTGGATTTTGCTTTCACCACCCTGGACTTAGTATAAAATGCTCAGTAAATATTAGTTAAGCCAAACAATGGAAATCAAAATGCCAAAATGAAGTCTTTAGATGGGGTGGTACTGTAGCAGATGGAAAAAGTCTTTTCCCTCTACCCCTCTTAGGGTCTCTTGAGGGGTCTCTGTAAATTAGACTGACAAAAGACAGATTATCAGAAGAAAAACAAATAGAAATTTTTAACTTGAGCATTGCATATACCCAAGGGAATGATAGTAATGAGTAAACCGAAGGGGTGGTTAGAATTTGGACTTAGGGCTCGGGATGTGGCTCAAGCGGTAGCGTGCTCGCCTGGCATGCGTGCGGCCCGGGTTCGATCCTCAGCACCACATACAAACAAAGATGTTGTGTCCGCCGAGAACTAAAAAATAAATATTAAAAATTCTCTCTCTCTCCTCTCTCACTCTCTCTAAAAAAAAAAAAAAAAAAAAAAGAATTTGGACTTATATAGCATCTTTTTTTTTTTAGTTGTAGTTGGACACAATACCTTTATTTTATTTATTTGTTTTTATGTGGTGCTGAGGATCGAACCCAGGGCCTCACATGTGCTAGGTGAGCGCTCTACCGCTGAGCCACAATCCCAGCCCCTTACATAGCATGTTAATGACAGAACAATATATTTGTGGAGAAGTGACAAGACAAAAGAAAGGACTTTGAGTTTCTAGGGGCAGCAAATTATAGGAAGGCAAGTAAACTGGAAAAGTAATGGATGATAAAGTTTGTTTTTAGGAAGGGTTACTATGTAAATTCCTCTGGTACCATCTGTCTCTGAGCTGATAAGGGTCTAGAGTTGTCTTCAGGGATTAACTTCTGCCCTTTCTGGTAGAGAGGGGAAGAAAGACATATTTACAAATTCATGTCCTGCTTTTAGGCATAGAGCTTTTCTTGTATGTTTCCCCAACTGATTTCAGCTCAAAATAATCCTTATTCCAAAGTGGTATATTTGGGGGGCTACCTATTCTGATCGTTTTCAATATTGTTTCTCTTTATCCCCATCCCAACCTTTCGTCCTCATCTTTAAAGAGCAATATTCTCTGAAAGTAAACATTTTCAGTAAGGGCAGTGATATATGTTTCTTTACACTCTAAGAAATCTCAGCCTTAACACCGGATACATTGTTTCCATATCCCTAAACTTATTTTTAAAAAGTAAACTGGAGTGAGTTCAACCAGGAGAGAAAATCCAAAGTCCCTAAGTTCTGGAGTCTTCCATCACTCACCTCTGTAATCCTCTAGCCTCAGAACTCATGACTTCTGTCTCTAATTCTGTACTCTGGAGTCACTGAACCTCTTTCCATTCACTTATTGGACCCATTTTGCTCTCTCTTGTCACTGAGCCTTTGCATATTCTATTTCCTGTGTAATTCTTCCTGCCTTTCTTGTGGCACTAACTCCTACTCAGGCTGTAGTTAGCTTAAGCCAGTGTGTGTCATGATTTGCTGTACATTAGAATCACATAGAAGAGCTTTTCCTACTCTGTACCAATTAAACCAGACTATCTGGGAGTAGAATGCAGGCATGATGAGGTTTTTTTTTTTTTTTTTTTTAATTCTCCAGGTGATTAAAATGTGCCACAAGTTTGAGAATGAGTGGTTTAGGAAAGGGTTTTTCAAACTGTAATGTGCATTAAATGAACCTGGTAATCTTGATGTACATCTAGGGTGAGACTTGACATTCTACATTTCTAGCAAGATCCTTGGGGTAAGGCTCATATATATGATGATGCTGGTCTACAGACTCTATTTAGAGAAGCAAAAGCTGAGATTTCAGTTCCTCTAAGAGAGTGGTCCTCTAAGTGGGACCTCCAGATTGGTGGCATCAGTACTGACTTCTAGGGCCTCTCTAAAATCCAGAGCAACTTTCTCATGCTGAGAGTAAAGGCGGTTAGGACTGCAAACCCCTGACTTTAACAGGCACCAGGGAAGCAAAGAATGGATATTGCCCCTCCTCGGGCCTGTTTAGCACAGACTAACTAAATCTGCAGATGTACATTTCCTGCCTTTTGTCTCCTTTGCTATCTCTTCTCTTTTAAAAGTCTTTCTCACTCTTAGAGGCATCAAAGATGGAGGTTTTGAAATAATACCTTTCTTCTATTTTCCTTCAAAGCTGGTTTTGAAGAAAAACTATTTTCCCATCAATTTGACTCTGCATATTTCTGGAGCAGCAGTGGTGTCCTCTGGTCTCTTCCTTGGGCTGGTATTTGTGCCCTTAGGTAACAGTTTTACCTGAGAACTTGTTAGAAATGCAAATTCTTAGACCTCAGTCCACACCTATTAAGTCAGCAACTCTAGGGTGAGGGCCTGCAGGATGCTTTAACAAGTCCTCCAGGTGATCCCATGTACACTCACTTTTGAGAACTACTATTTAGGACTGGTTCCTGCTGGCCAGACCAGTTGCTTTAATTTGGGATTTTTCAGATACAGAGTCCTCCCCCCCTCCAAAAATTAGGAGAAGCAGCAGATGGAAATAAAAATTTCCATGGGCCAACACCCTCATTGGGTCCAGGACACTATCCAAACAGCTTTTTCTCTAATAATTTCATGTGGTGGATTAAAAGCAAGCAGGCAACAGTTGCAGAAGGCCATATGTGATGGAGTGGCAATCAATGTGGCATATCTGCACATCCATGTAGGGTGTGAGGACCAGTGGAGCCAGGTAGCTGTCCTGCAGGGAGGTGGTTTCAGGAGGCAGTTGTAATAAGACAGTATCTGGATCAATCACAGGGAGAAACTAGGAGGAAATGTAGAGCTGGAAATCATGTTAAGGGTGACTGTGTCCTGTTTCTGGTATGAGAAAGTTCAATTTATACTCAAAGTGGATGCCAAGACAACATAAAATTAGAATTCACAACGTTCTGGTACCCCAAGACTAAATTGATTTTTCTTTGTAGTCTCCTCTATTCTTCCAGAGAAGCCTGTGTTTCCTTCTGCTGTGGCACATTTTATTCCTACTGCTAAGTTGTCTGTTCACTGACCTATATCTCAAGCCAGAGGGAAAAGACTGTGATGGTTGCACCCATAGGATCCCCACCATCCAATAAGCATTCAGTAAATATTTGGTGAATGTAGTCAAGAAGGGCAGAGAGTCCAGCTACACCTTACTGTGTCATCCTCCAGGAAATTTCCTCTGTGGCTAGCATAAAGAATGCAGATGAGAGAAAGAATAAGGATATGAAATACCATCAAGCTCACCTGGTACCTGAACTCTGTCCCACAGTGTGGTTCTTATAGGGCAAGGTTCAGGTTTCTATGATTCCTCTCTCTAACAAAGCTACAAATGGTGATTTAATAAATACCTTTCTATGAGAAGGGCGAAACACAAATAAAATGGAGTGAAGGAGGAACAGTTGCATTTACACTACTTTGTAGTAGTGTCTTCCTTTTCATGGTGCAAAACAGGGGAAAAAGAAGAGAGAAATTCACATTCCCTTCCCATTCTACTTCCCAGGTTTTCTAAATCTGGGAAACAGGTGAAGTTGTGCGAACTGGGAGGGCCACCAGCACTGATTTTTGATAGTAAGATAGAGACCCGTGCCATCCCTCACACAGAGCTAGCTGCAGATTTCAGAGAGTATCCCTAGCAAATTCATTGGTTGCTTTAATTCTGTTAGAAGACATGAAACTGCTTCTAATCTACCAGGAAAGGCATAGTGGGTAACTGCAATTCTTCTCCCTGAGAAAAGGGGTTCTTAATCTTAACTGCATATTAAAGCCACCTAAGGAGATTCCTAACAACAGCAATGCTTAGCCCAACCTTAGACCAACGAAATCAATATTTCTGAGAAAGAGACCTGTGCATCTGCATTTCAAAGTTCAGGTGATTGTAATAAGCAGCATACAGAAGCACTGACATACTGATAAGAGCAGGTGGGGCTTAGAAACCTTTGGACCCCATGCCAGATAATGGTTAAAATGAGAGAAGTATATCTACATGAAGAATAACAGAATTGGCAAAACATCACAATATGCAGTGGGGAAAAGTTGCATAAAAGAAATGAAGAATGATTTACAATATAAAATGCAGACCTCCAATTATATGTTCTCTATATTGTTTGTACATAAGTAGAAATTTGAAGGTGGGATTCGAATGAAGTAAGTTGAGTTCTTATAGGTTGTTGTCTCTGAGGCTGGGGAAAGTGACTGGGGAGGGAGATACAGGTCTGAAGTGTATCCATCTTGCTGTGTTGTGCTTTATTGATTTACAGTTGACATAAACACTGCCTTATATTAGCAATGGTCTCTTGTTTGAAAGATATGCACATATTTATATTCTTTTGTGCTTTTGTATTTTTGAACACTTTCTTTAAAAAAATGAAAATAAACTTTAAGGTAAAGATCTAACACCTAGAATTTTTTTTCCTTTCTTTTGTTTTTTCTTTTATTTTATTCCTTATTTCTTTCAGAATTGGAAACTGAACCCAAGGGAACTCTATCCCTGATTTACATCCTCAACCCTTTTCATTTATATTTATTTATTTAAAAATATTTTGAGACAGGATCTCGATGTTGCCCAGGCTGGCCTCCAACTTGGGAAACTTCTGCCTTAGCCTCCCAAATAACTGGGATTACAGACACAGTTGATTTTTGTTTTTAAATGAGAATTACAAGTTCTGAAAGCATAAGTAATTTAGTAACCATGTCAAGATCAGGGCCCTGCTATTAAACTCTGTGGAGTCCCAGATCCCTAAAAGCCTGGCATGCCTTCTCAGCATTCCCTTAACCTCCTGGGTCTGAGGTTCACAGCTTCTCTACTCAGGGGATCTCTGCTCCACTGCTGCTGCTTTCTCTCTCTCTTGACTCCATGGCAGCAGGTAGTGACACAGCACACTGTGCCCCTGCGGGCAGAATCAAGTTCCTGTGCATGTGGTGTGACCCTGGCAGGCTCCTGTGCTTGCTGTTGTAGAGCAAGTGCTCAGGTGGGCGTTCCTGCAGGAGCCTTGTGGGGAAGGCAATCTGTCTGCTTGTATCCAAGCTGAAAAGCCCTTCTGAAGGCAGCAACTCAGACACAAAGATGGGATGAGTGTGCTTCACTGCAGAGCCTGCAGCTGGATTATTGACTGGGACTGAGGGAGGCATTGAAGTGATAGAGAGCCTAAAGAGATCTGCTCTTTTGATTTGGTCTCTTCCAGCATTTTGCAGGCTCCAGGTGGCTCTGGTCCAAAGTAAAAAAAATCTCCCTTTGATCCTAGCTAAAATTTTAGGGAGTCAGCTGCATAAATCATTTTCTTTTAATAAAAAGCAGCACGTGCTGTTCCCCCCGCCCCCCCCACCCCTTCCATGTTCTGATGTGACTGGCTCACCTGTCACTGAGCTGTTTGAATGAGCTGGGTATTTCCTCCTTCCTACCAAGCTTTGGTGTAAAAGCAAGTCAGTGTATGAGAGCAGTTGAGGAGCCATGTTTATAGAGTAGGAATACAGTGCCCAATTAAGCCAAGTAATCAGAGGCTTTAATGGATGAATAACTGTCAAAGCACAGTGGGGTGTTTGATAACCTCCAAGGTTGCTTATTGTGCACAGAAACCACAAGGTAAAAAAGAGACAGGGATGGATGAGCTATGTTTCTTACCTCTCCTTGCCTTTGAAGAGTTTGACAATACTGCCAAGTACTCCCTGGAGAGGGTGCTTTTGAGGGTCTAGCAGCATTCTGGCTTGAGTAAAGAGAATTGCATAATTAAGGAAGAAAAAGCAAAAATTGGGGGCTGGAGTTGGGCTTTTATTTGCAGAATTTCAAAGCACAGAAGTCTCATGGAAGGGAAAAGGGAAGAAACCATGTTATCCAGTGTCTCCTGAGGAGGAGCTCAAGGCAGTAAGGTGAACTAAGATGCCCACACAAGGTCTTCAAACAGAAAAAAGGGGAGAAGGAGGAATTTGCTTTACTGTTAAAACATCTCTTCCAGGGTTTTGCCAGCTCCACAAATTGGAATTATGCCATTTTATTGCTGAATTGAAGTAGGAGGAATTTTCCTTAATGCCTGGAAACAGGAAACCATTGACTCTCTTTCAAATGAAGGGACATCAGATAGAGTTCAGTTTGCTTGCCACCTCTAATGGAGTGATAAGTATCTGGCTAGAGCCCTCAGGAAGGGTTTTAAGGTCAGATCCAGGCTCTGGGGTGGGTGGGTGGGGATATGCTTGATTTATCAGTGATGTCTGGGGTGTAAAATGGTAAAGGCCCCCTGTGCACATCCTATTTTTTTTTTTTTTATCTCTTTAGGATGCTTTTTCATCTGTAAATTACATCACCACCATTGTTATCAATGTAATAATCTCTCCATTTGATACTCAGTGTTTAAAACTCTGCTGCTAAGAAGTTTTCAATCTAAGAGGGAAGGCAAAACAGATCACAATGTCTTTTGTTTTTTCCCTAGGTCCCGTGGAATTGGCCAAGTTTATAATTCAAGCGGTGTGGAAACACTTTTCCACTGGCTTCTTCAGTTACCAAAATGCCTACAAAATTTATGCCTGCTAGAACAGAACTTTATTTTTAGTTTCATCCTCCCTAAATTAAGCAATCAGGAATTTGCAATTATATGGCTAAAATAAATGTTCAGTGACTAAGTCTCCTTTCAAGGGCCTGACGTAAGTAGTTTTGAGCATAAATCTAGTTACCCAATAGGTCCTTGGGCATCTCAGGCAGTGGTGACAGTTATGGTAAAATGAATAAAGAGTAGCTGGGAGCAAGACTCTCTTGCTAATATCTTGCTGACTGTGGGAGGAAAGATAAGTCCAGAAAGGATGACTCAGGCCTAGAAACCAGATTAAAAAAAACCAGTGGAAGAACAGCAGAAGGGTGGTAGAGAGGAGCTAGAAAAGGGTTGGGGAAGGACTCATATCCTTATTGCAGACACCCCCAACTCAACAAAAATGTCTTTAGAGCTCCTGAGAGGCTGAATAAGGACACCTGCAAAGATATCCAAGTCTTAATCCACAGTCTCTGTGCATGGTAAAAGGAACTTTGCAAATGTGTTTAAAATTCTTCAGATACTAAAAATATCCTGGATTATCTGAATGGGCCCAAAGAAATCACAGGCAGAAAGGTCATGGTCAATTAAGGCAATGTGATAAGGGAAGCAGAGGTCAAAGTATTACAGGGCCATGAGCCAATGAAATGGAGACAGCCTCTAGAAGACTAGAGAAGCAACGACGGACTCATTTCTAGAGCCTGCAGAAAGAACACGGTCCTGCAGATCCATATTATAACTCTGACCTAGAGGACGGGATAAAGTTGTGTTGCATTAGGTCACTAAACGTATGGCAATTTGATACAGAGAACTAAAAGGAAAATTAAGACAAGGCTCCTGTTTTACTTCTGATGCACCTCCTCTCTCCCCACAGTCATTAGACTTCTGGTAGCCTCACACCTATGAGCACCTGTTCTTAGGAAGGAAAGCCTTGTTATCTGCCATTTAGAATGATCTTTAGCCCCACATTTCAATTACCCCAGCAGTGTTTGACTAATGATAAATTTTGTCCATGTTAAAGGAATTACAAGCACAAAGATCCATTCCTAACCCCTCTACATGTAAGGCTGCCAGTTTAGCATCAAAGGAATATCCAATGTCCCAATAACTAAAGGTAGGAGACTTCAAAAATGTTACCCTGTGGGATATGTTTGCCATGAAAAGGTATCCCAAGACCTGCAATTTTATGTGTGTGTATTTTGAGTGAGGTGCTAGGGATCAAACCCAGGTCTGCATGCATGCTGGACAAGTGCTGCATCACTGAGCTATGCTCCATGCCTTTGCAATTTTAAATGTTTAAATACATTTTTGTTTGTTTGTTGCTTTTTGATTTTGCTCTGTGTCAGTTAAGTTACCATGAAGGCTGTCTTTATATCAGCCCTCCATTTATCACATTGAGGGAAAGAAGCACTTTAGTTGGGCATATGAATTAAAAGCATCTTTATCTTTCCAAGAGAGTTAAGGCAAAATATGCTGAAAACTTCGTTGCGAGAACTAGTCTGTAGGTTCCATGAGGCCAGGACCAGAGACCATTTGTAACCACCAATGAGTTCTATCGGCAGAACACTTGGCACAGAGTAGACTTTTGAACAATGGAACTCAGATGAATAAGTGAATGAACTAAAGATTAAATCTTTGACAGTGATTGTTCACTACATCAATTTCTTTGAGGGAAATGATACAGGTAGAAAAATATTAGAGGCTATTGCAAATTTTTTTTGCAAGAAACATAGTGGCCTTTGAGATGGATGGAAGGAAAATATAGATTTCCTTGCATGTAGATCATTGGTATTTATAGAAGAATTTAATTTTCTCCTTTATCCTTGTTTAAGATTTAAAACTTTGTATAATACATATAATTACCATTTATTATCAGGAGAAAGTAGTTTATTTCAAAAGTGGATTCCTAAGAAATGTGGTAAAGATTGGAAAAGGTAGATGACTTTCCTTGGGAATGGCTTTAGTTGTCAAAGGAGGGCATTAAGCTCATGAGTATAGTTGATTAGTGATCCTTGATTTTCTTAAAGGAATGTGAGATGAGGAAAGAGCCAGGAGAGATGGTTTAGTGTTATGTTAAGAAGCAATGAGTATAAGTCAGAACTGAGTCTGTCCATTACTAGTTGTTTGACCATAAACAAGCTAATTAGTGACTCTTAATGTCAATGTTCTATCTGTGAAATGGACTATTTTTTAGGGTTCCCTTATAGGACAATTTGGGGGTTAAGTGAGATACAGGTTGTAAAGCATTTAACATCATGCCTGGCACATTGAAAATACTCGCTACATGTCATCTCTTATTATTTTTATTATGAACAAATTGAACATTCTTGGCCTCAGTGCTGACATTTCCTGCTGATATGCAAACTGATTTTTCAGTGCACACAAATAGAGGGCATTGGGAATTCCTGGATTTTTTTTTTCCTAGCTATAATTAGAAATGACAGAGTGATTAGGTGGCTAGAGGACATAATTAACCTCTCTGGCTCTCAGTATTCTCTTCTATAAAAGGAGGGGATGAAGCTAGAAGGCCTGAAAGAATCCTTCCTGTTCTAATATGTTTTTAAGATTTATTTTTGCATTGGAAACCTTTATTTGATGAAGAAATCTTCATTTAAATTTTTTATTATTATTATTATTTTTATTTTTGGTGAATTACAATCTCTTCCCTTTTATGAGCTATGGTCCCAGATAAATATCTGAGAACGTAATAAGAAAGATCCCATTATCAGGCTAATTGTCTTTGTATTTCATATTCAAGACTGAACTAGTTCCTAATACGTTTGTTGTTGCCCAGGAAAATTATTTGTCTTATAAAAGGAGTAGAAGATGAGGAAGGCTAAGAGTTAAAAATCTCATGCATTGTTAGAGAGAATGATAACCAACCAATCTAAAGTGAGCCATGGCAAACCTTGTGATGGAGAAATTGATAATTGTACCTGACTAAAATGAAAAGTAACTTTTTGTTTTATAGATGACTACTCCTTGGCTGCCCAGGGCTACCAATTATAGTGCCACCTTGTCTAACCTCTCACTCTGTCCCTTTTCCTTCTCATGAAAACATATCAGCCCAATGTTTCATCCCCCCAGGGCCTTGCTTCTGGTTGCTATGGCAACAGCTAGCTAATTCAAGCTAAATGTGTCCTTCCTGCCTTCTCAAGCAAGGGAGACTTCAGGAGACAATCTCTTCCTGGAAGTGAAATGACACTAATGGGGGAATCTGAAACAAAGATTTAAGACAGATATTTTGAAACAAGAAGTCTGTGGCACCTCTGAAATTACAACCTGGAAGCAGTCTTCCTTTCTACTTTATGTACAGAGCCAACATGGTCCCTTGTTATTCTTGTTCTTTCTTTTGCTAAACATCTATGCCTATCTGCTGTGATCATAGTGACAGGCTGGCTGTGGTCTGAGTCATGAAAAACTGCTAAGTGCTTTGACTGTACAGGTGATATTCAAATTCACTTAGCACCTTTTCCTAGACTCTCACTAAGGCAGGAATATATGACAGTGGAGTAAACAACAAAACAATCTTTGACAATTTCTTAGCGTATGTCTTACTTTGTTATACCCAAGGTGGGTATTGTCAAATTATAAATTCCCTAGAACTGTGCTGTCTTGGAGATGTTAAATTGTAAAGGGAAAACATGTCAGCATTAAGGAGAAAGAGGGCTCTGGATATGGAATTATTAAGGTGGAGTAGCCTTTGGCAAAATGTTGCAGTATCTCCTCAGTCTTGTATGCTACTCATCCTATAGCTAAGATTTCCCATCTCAGGTATTTAGACCTCCAAACTCTGTCCCCTTCTCTATTAACAAATTCACATGCAGCAAAAAAAGGTAAATGACTAACAATAGCTTAAAATATTACCCATTCACAGAGGTATTTGAATTTTTGTAGGAAATAGAGTTGTAGTTCAAACTATAGCAGAATGTAAGGCAGAAGCAAGAGGGGAAAGAAGAGAATTAGAGATGCAGTTGATTCTGTATAGCCAAATAAAATGGAATGAACTGCATTTGCACTTCTGCTTTGGGCAAGTTATTTTACCTTATAAACCTTAATTTTCATATCTATTTTGGAAGATCATGATTGCACCCATCTCATAAACATTTGCCAAAGAAAAACAAGAGCTGGGCAGTAAAGTGGTAAAAATCGATTTGAATTAAGAACTTTTGCAATAGAGGAATAGACCTCAATATAGACCTGTTGAATGCAGATGGGCAAATAAAGATTTATATCTAAGGAACAGGGTGGGAATCAGTGGATAGAAAATCAATAGGAGGATGTATCAGGATAATAATATATCTGGGTAAATGATCTGACAGCATTATTATGGTTTGAATACAAGGTGTCCCCCAAAAGTGCCATTAATACAGGAATATTCAGAAGTGAAAGGATTAAATTATAAAGTTAGTCCATCCTAGTTTGAATAGGGGGTAACTATAGTCAGATGGGGTTTGGCTGGGGGAAGTGGGTCACTAGGGGCATGACTTGGAAGGGTGCATCTTCCCTGTGGCTTTTTCATTACTTTCTTCTTTGGGGACTCCCAACTCCACCATGAGATGATCAGCTTTCCTCCACTGGACCCTTATCCCATGACATGCTACCTCACCTGGGGCCTGGAGCAATTAATTTGACCATCTATAGACTGAGATCTCTGAAACATTGAGTCCCCAAATAAACTTTTCCTCCCCTAAGTTGTTTCTGTCATGTGTTTTGGCTACATATATACACAGCTAACTAAAGCAGAAATTGGTACTAACAAGTAGGATTATTGCTGTGACTAACCTGACCATGTGGTTTGGAAGCTTTGGGTTTGTGGGAGGAATTTTGAAAAGTTTAGAGATGTGAGCTAAAAAGTTTTGAAATCTAAGCATAGTTTAATGAATGATTCTAGTGAGACCTCAGAAGACCAGAATGCTGATAGGAATGTAGAGCACATTCATGAAGTCTCAGAGGGAAATGAGGCCTCTAGTGGGCATATACTAGAGACTACCTATGTTGCATTCTGGCAAAGAACTTGGATACATTTTGCCCATGTCCTGAGACTTTGTGTGAGACTGAATTTAAAGGTAATGGTCTCACTAATCTGTCAGAGATTATTTCAAGGCAGCACGGCATTCAGTCAGGGGCTTAGATATTGCCTACAGCTTTTAGCTTGGCTTACTATAAGAATCAGGAGCAGTAAACAGAGCTAAACAATATTTAAAACTTTCAGTTTGGCCAGAAAAGTTCATGTCATGCTAGAGCTAAGGAAGTTGTGCTTGTTGAAGAGATTGTGACCCCTGAAGAAATGTTATATGATGATAATAGAAAAGGTTTCTTGAGGAAATCTCAGGAACACACCAAGCAGGCTCCAGGATGTAGAAGAGAAAATTACTTTTAGAGTAACTCAAGGGAGTACCCTGCTTGCACAAGGGATGTAGGCTGGACTGCCCAGGCACTCAGAGGCCACTGCAGCCTTGATTCCAAGGAGCCTAGGTATTTGGCTAGTTGGTAGCAGACCTTGGCATCATCCATATGGTGCTGGTTCTGTAGGAATATAGAATGCTAAATAGAAGAGGTAATGAAAGCTTCCACTGAGATATCAAAGGAAGGCCTGGGAGGCCAGGCAAATTGTAGCAGGGTTGGAATCCCTGCAGGATGGCAGTTATAACTACCCCAAATTAATTTGTTCATGCATTTGTCAGTTTCTTGTTTTCTTTCACTAATATATGGGCTCCATAATGGCAAATGCTTTGCAGATCTTGTTATACTTCTGGGTATATAAAAGGAAATGAAACTGCTGTCTTGAAGAATGATGCATGAAGCTGTGAAGATGAAGTTGAAACTGGAATGGAGACTCCAGGAATTAAGAGGTGCAAATAAGGGGTTGGGGTTGTGGCTTAGTGGTAGAGTTCGATCCTCAGCACCACATAAAAATAAATAAACGAAATAAAGGTATTGTGTCCAACTACAACTAAAAAAAAATTATTTAAAAAAAAGAGGTGCAAATAATGTGGGCTGTCTGCTGGGAAAAGCTGCTGGCAGGGTTGAGAGCCAGGCTTAAAGAGAGGCCATGTGCACTACAACAGGCAAGGCCAAGGGGGTAGGGTTGCCCTGGCCTTTTGAAGAGCTCATCTTGTAGCCATGTGTCCTAGAAGCTGAGCGTAGCATTACAGGACCTGTTTGCCCAGCTGTGTTTTTGTCATGCGTTGATCCCATTCCTTCTTCCTATGCCCCTATTCCTTCCTTTTGGATTGGGAATATTTACTCTGTCACACTGTATACTAGATATCTTGATTTTGATATTTATAGGCACTGGTGGTCAAGAGTTTGCCTTGAGTCTCAGAGAAGACTTTGGACTTGGACTTTTGGACAATGCTAAAACTGTTAAGACTATGGAATTCTTGGAGATGGATTAAATGCATTTTGCACTGTGAGATGGACCTGAGCTTTTGTGGACCAGGGGTGTAATGTTATAGTTTGGATACAAGATTTACCCCCAACAGCTCCTGTTAATGCAAGCACTTTCAGAGGCAAAAATGGTTAGATTATAAGAGTTATTACCTAATCAGTTCAACCTACTCAAGTCCATTTCCTACTTTTTCCTTGACTTTCTTTTTTTTGTCAATTGAATGAGTTTCATATATTTTGTGATATTACCACCTTATCAGATGTATGCTTTGTAAATAGTCTTTTCCGGGCTGGGGATGTAGCTCAAGCGGTAGTGCCCTCACCTGGCATGTGCGGGGCGCTGGGTTCCATCCTCAGCACCACATAAAATAAAAATAAAAAATAAAGATGTTGTGTCCACCAAAAAATTTAAAAAATTTTAAAAAATTTTCTCTCTCTTTATTTTTTTTTTTATTGGTCGTTCATAACATTACATAGTTCTTAATACATCATATTACACGGTTTGATTCAAGTGGATTATGAACTCCCCCTTTTACCCCGTATACAAATTGCTGTATCACATCAGTTACCCTTCCATTGATTGACATATTGCCTTTCTAGTGTCTGATGTATTCTGCTGTCTGTCCTATTCTCTACTATCCCCCCTCCCCTCCCCTTCCCTCTCCTCCCCCCTCCCCTTTTCTCTCTCTACCCCTTTTACTGTAAATCATTTCTTCCATTTGTATTATCTTGTCTTACCCCTCCATTCCTCTTATATGACATTTTGTATAACCCTGAGGATCGCCTTCCATTTCCATGCACTTTCCCTTCTCACTCCCTTTCCCTCCCACCTCTCATCCCTGTTTAATGTAAATATTCTTCTCAAGCTCTTGGTCCCTACCCTGTCCTTGTTAACTCCCCTTATATCAAAGGAGTCATTTGGTATTTGTTTTTTAAAGATTGACTAGCTTCACTTAGCATAATCTGCTCTAATGCCATCCATTTCCCTCCAAATTCTATGATTTTGTCATTTTTTAATGCAGAATAATACTCCATTGTATATAAATGCCACATTTTTTTTATCCATTCATCTATTGAAGGGCATCTAGGCTGGTTCCACAGTCTTGCTATCGTGAATTGAGCTGCTATGAACATCGATGTAGCAGTGTCCCTGTAGCATGCTCTTGTTAGGGCTTTAGGGAATAGACCGAGAAGGGGAATAGCTGGGTCAAATGGTGGTTCCATTCCCAGCTTTCCGAGAAATCTCCATACTGCTTTCCAAATTGGCTGCACCAATTTGCAGTCCCACCAGCAATGAACAAGAGTGCCCTTTTCCCCGCATCCTCTCCAGCACTTATTGTTGTTTGACTTCCTAATGGCTGCCAGACTTACTGGAGTGAGATGGTATCTTAGGGTAGTTTTGATTTGCATTTCTCTGACTGCTAGCGATGGTGAGCATTTTTTCATGTACTTGTTGATTGATTGTATGTCCTCCTCTGAGAAGTGTCTGTTCAGGTCCTTGGCCCATTTATTGATTGGGTTATTTGTTATCTTATTGTCTAATTTTTTGAGTTCTTTGTATATTCTGGTTATTAGGGCTCTATCTGAAGTGTGTGGAGTAAAGATTTGTTCCCAGGATGTAGGCTCCCTGTTTATCTCTCTTATTGTTTCTTTTGCTGAGAAAAAACTTTTTAGTTTGAGTAAGTCCCATTTGTTGATTCTATTTGTTAACTCTAGCGCTATGGGTGTCCTATTGAGGAATTTGGAGCCCGATCCCACAGCGTGTAGATCATAACCAACTTTTTCTTCTATCAGATGCCGTGTCTCTGATTTAATATCAAGCTCCTTGATCCATTTTGAGTTAACTTTTGTGCACGGCGAGAGATAGGGATTCAGATTCATTTTGGTGCAAATGGATTTCCAGATTTCCCAGCACCATTTGTTGAAGATGCTATCCTTCCTCCATTGCATGCTTTTAGCCCCTTTATCAAATATAAGATAGTTGTAGTTTTGTGGATTGGTTACTGTGTCCTCTATTCTGTACCATTGGTCCACCCGCCTGTTTTGGTACCAGTACCATGCTGTTTTTGTTACTATTGCTCTGTAGTATAGTTTGAAGTCTGGTATCGCTATACCGCCTGATTCACACTTCCTGCTTAGTATTGTTTTTGCTATTCTGGGTCTTTTATTATTCCATATGAATTTCATGATTCTTTTATCTATTTCTACAAGATATGCTGTTGGGATTTTGATTGGCATTGCATTGAACTTATAGAGAACTTTTGGTAATATCGCCATTTTGATGATGTTAGTTCTGCCTATCCATGAGCAGGGTATATTTTTCCATCTTCTAAGGTCTTCTTCTATGTCTTTCTTTAGGGTTCTGTAATTTTCATTGTATAAATCTTTCACCTCTTTTGTTAGGTTGATTCCCAAGTATTTTATTTTTTGGGGGGATATTGTGAATGGAGTAGTTGTCCTCATTTCCGTTTCAGAGGATTTGTCGCTGATATACAGGAATGCCTTTGATTTATGCGTGTTGATCTTATATCCTGCCACTTTGCTGAATTCATTTATTAGCTCTAATAGCTTCTTTGTAGACCCTTTTGGGTCTGCTAGGTATAGAATCATATCATCTGCAAATAGTGATAATTTAAGTTCTTCTTTTCCTATTTTTATGCCTTTAATTTCTTTTGTCTGTCTAATTGCTCTAGCCAGTGTTTCGAGGACTATGTTGAACAGAAGTGGTGAGAGAGGGCATCCCTGTCTTGTACCAGATCTTAGAGGGAATGCCTTCAATTTTTCTCCATTCAGAATGATGCTGGCCTGTGGCTTATCATAGATTGCTTTTCCAATGTTGAGGTATGATCCTGTTATCCCTAATTTTTCTAGCGTTTTGAACATAAAGGGATGCTGTACTTTGTCGAATGCTTTTTCTGCATCTATTGAGATGATCATATGGTTCTTATTTTTAAGTCTGTTGATGTGGTGAATAACATTTATTGATTTCCGTATATTAAACCAGCCTTGCATCCCAGGGATGAATCCTACTTGATCATGATGTATAATTTTTTTGATATGTATTTGAATCCGATTCGCCAGAATTTTATTGAGGATTTTTGCGTCAAGGTTCATTAGAGATATTGGTCTGTAGTTTTCCTTCTTTGACGTGTCTTTGTCTGGTTTCGGAATCAGGGTGATGTTGGCCTCGTAGAATGAATTTGGAAGTTCTCCCTCTTTTTCTATTTCCTGAAATAGCTTGAAAAGTATTGGTGTTAGTTCCTCTTTAAAGGTTTTGTAAAACTCTGCTGTATACCCATCCGGTCCTGGGCTTTTCTTAGTTGGTAGTCTTTTGATGTTTTCTTCTATTTCCTCTATTGTTATTGGTCTGTTTAGGTTGTCTATATCCTCCTGGCTCAATCTGGGCAGATCATAGGACTCAAGGAATTTATCTATGCCTTCAGTATCTTCTATTTTATTGGAGTATAAGGATTCAAAGTAATTTCTGATTATCTTCTGTATTTCTGAAGTGTCTGTTGTGATATTGCCTTTTTCATCCCGTATGCTAGTAATTTGGGTTCTCTCTCTTCTTCTCTTCGTTAGCATGGCTAATGGTCTGTCAATTTTATTTATTTTTTCAAAGAACCAGCTTTTAGTTTTGTCAATTTTTTCAATTGTTTCTTTTGTTTCAATTTCATTAATTTCAGCTCTGATTTTAATTATTTCTTGCCTTCTACTTCTTTTGCTGTTGTTTTGCTCTTCTTTTTCTAGGATTTTGAGATGAAGTATGAGATCATTTATTTGTTGGTTTTTTCTTTTTTTGAGGAATGAACTCCAAGCAATGAATTTTCCTCTTAGAACTGCTTTCAATGTGTCCCATAGATTCCGATATGTTGTGTCTGTGTTTTCATTTAACTCTAGGAATTTTTTAATTTCCTCCTTGATGTCTTCTAAAACCCATTGATCACTCAGCAACCTATTGTTCATTCTCCAGGTGATGCTTGATTTTTCCTTTCTTCTTTTATCATTGATTTTCAGTTTCATTCCATTATGATCAGATAAGATGCATGGTATTATCTCTACCCCTTTGTATTGTCTAAGAGTTGCCCTGTGACATAGTATATGGTCTATTTTTGAGAAGGTTCCATGTGCTGCTGAGAAAAAAGTGTAGCTACTTGATGTTGGGTGGTATAGTCTATATATGTCAATTAAGTCTAGGTTGTTAATTGTGTTATTGAGTTCTATAGTTTCCTTATTTAACTTTTGTTTGGAAGATCTGTCCAGTGGTGAGAGAGGTGTGTTGAAGTCTCCCATGATTATTGTATGTTGGTCTATTAGACTCTTGAACTTGAGAAGAGTTTGCTTGATGAACACAGCTGCACCATTATTTGGGGCATATATATTTATGATTGTTATGTCTTGTTGGTGTATGGTTCCCTTGAGCAGTATGAAGTGTCCTTCTATATCCCTTTTGATTAGCTTTGGCTTGAAATCTATTTTATTAGATATGAGTATGGACACTCCTGCTTGTTTCCGCGGTCCATATGAGTGATATGATTTTTCCCAACCTTTCACCTTCAGTCTATGTATATCTTTTCCTATCAAATGCGTCTCCTGTAGACAGCATATTGTTGGGTCTTGTTTTTTGATCCATTCTACTAGCCTGTGTCTCTTAATTGGTGAGTTTAAGCCATTAACATTTAGGGTTATTATTGAGATATGGTTTGTTCTTCTATCCATATTTGTTTATTGATGTTACTAAACCTGATTTGTTATCCTCTTTGACTACTTTCCCCCCTTTACTGTCCTACCTCCCATTGTTGGTTTTCAAAGTTATTTTCCATTTCCTCTTCCTGTAATGTTTTGCCAAGGATTTTTTGAAGAGATGGTTTTCTAGCTGCGAATTCTTTTAACTTTTGTTTATCGTGGAAGGTTTTAATTTCATCTTCTAATCTGAAGCTTAATTTCGCCGGATACACGATTCTTGGTTGGAACCCATTTTCTTTCAGTGTTTGAAATATGTTATTCCAGGATCTTCTAGCTTTCAGAGTCTGTGTTGAGAGATCAGCTGTTATCCTGATTGGTTTACCCCTAAATGTAATCTGCTTTCTTTCTCTTGCAGCTTTTAAAATTCTCTCCTTATTCTGTATGTTGGACATTTTCATTATAATGTGTCTAGGTGTGGATCTCTTAAGATTTTGCACATTCGGCGTCCTGTAGGCTTCTAGGATTTGGGATTCTGTCTCATTCTTCAAGTCTGGGAAGTTTTCTCGTATTATTTCACTGAAAAGACTTTTTATTCCTTTGGTTTGGAGCTCTGTGCCTTCCTGTATCCCAATGACTCTTAAATTTGGTCTTTTGATATTATCCCATAATTCTTGGATGTTCTGCTCATGGTTTCTTAGCAGACTTGCTGAGCTGTCTATGTTCTTTTCCAGTTGAAATACTTTGTCTTCATTGTCTGATGTTCTCTCTTCTAAGTGATCTACTCTGCTGGTAGTATTCTCAATTGAGTTTTTAAGTTGGTTTATAGCTTCCTGCATTTCTAGAATTTCTATTTGTTTGTTTTTTATTACCTCTATCTCCCTGTGAAATTGATCTTTTACTTCCTGGATTTGTTTGTCAATGTGATCTTTCATTGTCTGATTTTGCTGTCTCATGTCTTCCTTGAGACTCCAGATCATCTGAAGCATATAAATCCTGATGTCTTTATCTGACATTCCATCTGTTGCAGCTATTACCTCTTCTAAAGTTGAGTTGACCTGCATTGCTTGTGGTCCTTTCTTTCCTTGTCTTTTCATACTGCTCACGTTTCTTTCTGCTTGGTGCCACTGTTGTGTTTTTGAAATTTACCCCCTATTTATTTATGTTGCTCTTGTATAGTTGGGAAGTCTCCCTTGCAGGGCGGGTATTGGCTGTGCTCCTCCTCTAATTATGGTGGTCTGTCTACCCCGCTGATCGGTCGCAGGTCTGCCCCCGCTGCGGGCACGGGTGGTGGCTTTGCTCTGCCCCCTCTCCAATTGTGGTAACTTAACTACCACGCCCTGGGATCGTTGGTCCTGATCTGGATGTGGGTGGCGGCTCAGCTGGGCCCCCCGCTCCAATTGGTGTGACGAGTCTACCGCGCTGGCAGACCTCTAGGCCGGTGGGTCGCAGTTCTGCACAGCCCCCACTCCCAATGGGGGTACCTAACTACCTCTCCAACGGGTTGCTGAGCCCCCTCCGGACCCGGGCGGCGACCCTGCTCCACCCCCACTCCAACCAGTGTGACGCGACTGCCTCGGTGTTACGTGTCCACCCCGCTGGCAAGCTACCTGGCCTGTCTTGCCAGTTGGCGGCAGGTCTGCCTGCCCTGCTTGCTCGGATGGCAGCTCCGCACAGCCCCTACTCCAAATGAGGTTACTTGGCTGCTGCGCCGCGGAATCGCTGGTCCTATTCTATGCGTGGGCGGCTGCTCTCTTCAGCCCCAGCTGCGTTTGGGGTGTCATGGCACCACGCCGGCGGGTCACTTGGACTGCTCTGGGCGCAGGAGGAAGATCCACTCTGTCCCTACAACACCCCGCCGGACCCTGATTGAGAAGCAGTCACCGCCGGTTCCCTAGCCTTGGGCCAAAGCAGCTTAGGTAGCCGGAACCCCGCCTCTCCGATCTGATACACTCTCCGCTGGGAGCTGGCTCCAGGGAGCGACGCCACGGGTTTCCCAGCCCCAGGCCAAAACTGTTCCGGGAGTCAGAACCCAGTCGCCCCAAGCTCAGCGCACGCTCCACTTGGAGCTGGCCTCCGCCGGCAGTCTCCGCAGTTTCCTCAGACCTGGGCCAGGTTAGCCCCGGGAACCCGAAACCAGCTGCTCAGTGCCCGGCACTCGCCTTGCCAGGCACGAGCCTCTAGGAGTATTCTCCACAAGAACCCCCGCCCCGAGCCTGAGCAGAAAATCTGTCTGCTAGAAGCAGGCAAATACCAGCCTGTTATCACCTGTTCGTAGTTGAATGGGCTGAGATCAGTAGAACACGGGGATGATTACATCATCTCTCCGAAATGGCGGCTGCTGTTCTCCACTGTGGTCCGACCGGTGTCTGGAGCCAAACTGGGCCTCTTCTCTCCTCTGTTTCAAAGCCGGAACTCAGCGCTAAGGGCTCCGATGTACCACTGGCGGGAGCCCCCCCGGATCCGTATCTCTGTTCCCCCGCTCCGGCACCCTGCCGCTCCCCGGCGCGCGCCACAGACTCCAGCCGCGGGGCGATCGCCTGTCAGGCTATGCGACCCTCCGTGCGGGGAAATGGAGCTCTCAGAGCCGAACTTCGCACGATGGAAATCTGTCTCTCTCTCTCTTTAAAAAAAAAGTCTTTTCCACTCATAGGTTGCTTTTTCACCTTATTGTTTTCTTTGCTTAGTTGGATGTAGTACCACTTTTTTGTTGTTTTTATTTCTTTGCTCATTTTGATGTCATATCCAAAAAACCATGGCCAAGACCATTGTCAAGAAGCTTGTTCTTTACACTTTCTTCTAACAGTTTTTCAGTTTTCTTTCTTGGTCAATAGATGTATGAAAAAGTCCTTTGATATCACTACAGATAAGAGAAATTCAAATGAAAAACATAATCAGATATCATCTCACACCTATCAGGATATCTAATAAAAGTTGAAAGATAGATAGCACATTAGGATGTGGAGAAAAGGGAATCTTGTATATTTTTAGTGAGAATGGAAATTGGTACAGTTGTTATGGAAAACAGTATAGAGATTCCTCAAAAAATTAAAAATATGTCTGCCATATATCCAGCAATACTACTTCTGGGTATATAAAAGAAAATGAAACTATCTATACAAACATGCTTATTGCACATTATTCACCATAGCCAAGATGTGGAAATAATCTAAGTGTCCATTCACAGAAGAATGGATAAATAAATTGTGGTATATATATATACACAGTACTGTTCAGACTTAAAAAAGAAGGGAATCCCTCCATTTGCTACAACATGAATGATCTTGGAGAACACGAAATAAGCCTGAGTCAGAAAGTATAATACTATATAATATCATGTATAGGCAGATTCTTAAAAAGTCAGTTTAAAAAGAAACCAAAAAATTTCTATTTTAATTTTATAGAACCATAGATTAGGTGCTTACTAGGAATAGAGGGTTAAAGAAAAAAAGGTAGAAAATGATCAAAGGGCGCAAAGCTTCAGTTACATTGGATGCGTCAGTGCTAGAGATCAAATGTATGGTATGGGACTACAGTAACTAATACTGTACTGTATACATGAAATTTGCTATGAGAGTACATCTTAAATGTTCTCATCACACACAGACATGTAACTATGTTAGGAGATAGGTATATTTTAGCTTGACAATATTGATCAGTTCACTATCAATAATGGTAGACAGTGGTTTAATTTCCTTTAGTTATATTCCCACTGAGTATCTGCCAAATGTATCCATATACTGTTCCAAATGCTGTGCTGGGAGAACAGTAGAGAACAAGATCTGCAAAGTATTTTCCATTATGGAGCCCACATATTTGTGAAGGAAAACAGGAAACATACAAATGCATGCACAAATTAATTTTGAGTAGTTAAAACTGCCGTGGATTAAAAAAACCCCCAAAAACAGAGTAATGAGATAAGGAGTGGATTGGAGTAGAGCTAGTTTAGATAGTGGGCAGGTAATATTGGAGTAGAACTATCTTAATGGACAGGTAAGATGTCTCTAGGGAGTGGATATATGCACAGAGTTTAAATAAAACAGGGAGTAAGTCAGGTTAGGCTCTATGAGATGGAATCAGAAAATCAGCCATATTTTGTTGAATTGTTTATTTTCTGGTCAATTTTCCTGTTACCTAGAAGTTTTGATCTTGAATCTGTGACTAGGGTGAAATGAAAGCAGGAAAGTAGAGTTTTCTGAGCACTTATTATGTGCTGTACTTCCCACTTTAAACAGGTTCATTATGCCTGCTAATGAAACACCTAATCATGCTGTCAGTTCTCCTATCAGTTCTATGAAGTTATTATTCTCCCAAGTTAGAAACTGAGACTGGAGAATTTTCAGCCACTTGCTCCAGAATTCTAAGGGTCTGAAACAGAATTCAAAGAGATTCCATCCATCACTGACAAAGTCTCCAAACAGCACTACAACACAAGAGGACGGTGCCCTAGAACGCCTTGGAAAAGCAGTCCCCTGCTCTTCCCTCCCCCTTTAAATTTTTAAAAGCTATTAGTCCTTACATAGTCATTGAGAGTGTATCCAAAAACTCTCAAGTCTTCACTTAGCAGAGGCATGGACTACACCCATCTGATCATGAGAGTGTGGTTCTTGTTTGAAAACAGAGGACTGCCCATACCCAGATGCAACCAGGGGACAGCTAGAATGTGGGCTTGGTTTTCTATTTCTACTATCCAATCCTGATATTCAGGGGCTCAAAAGAATTTCAGCTGTCTTCCCCTTGGGGAACTTTCAGATCAATCAATGATTTTTTTTTGTATGTACAATTAAGTGGCATTTTGTCAGCACACACGTCTTTGGCCAGCTGTAGGAATCATTACTACAAAGACATGTGGCTTTTTAGAAATTGTTCAGACAAACTTATGAAGCAGTAATTGTGGAAAAGAGGGTTTTCTCTTGGGAAACTTTATACTTATTTAAGATGCAGCCTTGCTTTAAATATTTGGGGAAGAAGAAAAGGCATCGAGAAGCTTCTATCTGCAATTTAATCTTGAATGTTTAATCTATGAGTTAGTAATTTTATTCCTTTTATGGAATGAGAAATCTGAGAATTAGGAATGTTTTCTGAGTCACCTAGTACTAATCATCCAAGAAAATTAAGATTTGAGTTCATTTCTATCCAGATGTGCCAAAGTCTGTGTTTTTTGAACTAAAGCAGCTACCTCTTTTGGAATTTATGTTCAGAATCATCAGCATATTTTTTTTTCCAAATAACCCCACTAGTATTTGAGAGTTTTTCTTTCAATGTAAATTTGTTTAGAATATTAAATTCATTTGAAGTCAAGTCTGAGTGGATGATCACATTGTATGATGTCATTTTTGTTACTCCCAACTAGAAATAAAAGAGAAGGGCAAGATTACTTACCATTCATGCTTTCTTTTAGCCACAAGCATTGGGCTTTGTACATAGTCAATCCGTGGATTTTTTTTTTAAAGATTTTGCTTAAATGTAACACATTGATCTAGGTATCAACCATCTATACCTAGTATTAACTTACTGAACAGATTTTCTATTTGTGAGAAGAAGCCTGAAAGAATGGGATATAGGACAGATTTTTTATGGTGGGGCTATGACACAGGAAGGTCAAATGTCAGTGGGTTTTTTTTTTGTGTGTGGGGAGGGTGGGAAAAAGAGAGGACAGGTGGAGGGTAGAGACTGGGAAGGTTGAGTAGGGGAGTAGGGGTGGGCAACATGAGGGTCATAGAGACTGAGATACAGATTTAGACTCCAGAAATGGGCTGGAGGGGAGAGAATAAAAGAAGCAGGGCTGTCTTTCCAGCCTTAGGAGAGAAACACACTTTGGAAGTAAAATGTAATAAAATGTGGACATAAAATTATGCTTCCAGGATCCACTTGGAGCCTTAGAAGTCATGGTAAACTCATTTGCCTCAGGTAGAGCTGAGCACTTTTCTCACTTGACTGCACCATGGAGTTAACTCCAGCTAAAATATAAATTTTTCTATTTTTTGGAAGCCCTGACAACACCCCTGACTCAAATATAGTTGTGGTTATTATGGAATGAGGACATACCTTTAATCCCATCCATCACAAATAACCAGCAAAGGGAAAGTAATTAGTAAATGTTTGTGCTTTAATTTATTCAGCCTACTTAACTTCATGAGGGAGAGACAGGCAAGGTTCTCTTTTAAGTTACATGTTTACTGAGACCAAGTAGGTGAATGTTAAATCATGAAATCTTAGGAACATACATATGGAAGCACATAGATTTCACCTTCATTAGGGGATAATTATTGGAAACAGAACTTCAATAACATTGTCACCCCCATTTGTGCATCTATAAAAAGCAGCACCAATTTTAGTGAGGCACCTAGAATATCTTATAAAACTTTGGCATATAATTAATTCAAAATGCTCTGTCATTAAATCATGTAATCATGCTTTGTGAGCATACATGAGTTTAATTGGGAGTAATGTAACTAAGGAGACTGAGATCTAAAATGCTGTAAATAAAATAACTGCTAGCAGTTCCAGCAGTATAAATTTAGATCAGCAGGCAATCTTTCAAAGGTCCCAGGGCTGGGTTAGCAGTCTCTCTCTTCTATGTGAAAACAACAGAAAGATCACCACGCCTTTTAAATGGAAGGTCTGCTGCATAGTGTGGGAGTGCTCCAGTATCAGCAGGGAGGGAAACTGGACATCAGCTCACTGAACCATCAATAAGCTGCTCTTAGTTTGCAGAGGAGAAATGAGTATAGCACAGTCATAGACTCTTTGAAGTTGGGACATTATACTGTAGTGAAAAGAACTCTGCATTTTTAATGGTGCCATATTTGACTTTCATCATTTGTTCCTCATTGGTAGATGGAGAGAATAGTACCTGCTTTGTAGAGGTTTTTAAGGATGGAAAACAACAACAAACAACAATAACAGAAAAACAATTCATGGGGTTCTTGCTACAGTGCCTGGCATGTAGGAGATACTCAATAAATGCTATTGGTTTTCCCATTCCCCCAGCACAAAATGTCCCCTACATTGTTAGAATAGATATTGTTGACATGACTAAAGTGTCTCCATTGAGATGAATTCCCCAAGGGTGGCCTATATTTTTAGTCAGACACCCAAAGGAACAAATGGAACTCAGATCATATTTAAGACATAGGCTAACAGAGACAGAAAATTGGGGTAAAAAAATCACAAGGTCAATAGTGGCTGCTTTCCTATGATGGGATCCCAAAGTTGAAGGCAGAAAAACAGACATGCGGCATTTTGCTCTGCCATTTTTCCTTCTTATGCTTATACACCCATTACTAACTGATGTCAGCAGTCTGCCCTCTCTAACCAGATGGGTCCTCAGACTCAAAAGCACAGTGTTCTAGTGGGCATTTATAATCCATTAGCATTAGCACTATGACACAGCCTATTTGCTATTCTTGGTGGAAGGCTGGAGCCCACTGCCTGCCAGACCCTATCCACTGAAAAACAAAAGGAAAACAATTAGTCCTCTCTTTATTCCCCTTCTGAATGACTCCCAAAGCAAGAGGGAGAGATGCTCTGTTCCTTTCTCTTTGCTGAGTGACTCTAGTCTGTAAGTGATTCTTTACACCTTATATTTGCATACCATTTTACAGTTTATAAATTTTTTTTTCAAAATTTTTTAACATTTATTTTTTAGTTGTAGGTGGACACAATACATTCATTTTATTTTTATGTGGTGCTGAGGATTGAACCCAATGCCTCATGCATGCTAGGTGAGCCCTTCACCTCTGAGCCACAACCCCAGCCCCCAATCTTAAATACTTTTAAGTACACATAATCCTGATAAACACTATAAGTAAGAAGTGGGTTAAATATTTTTACACTCATTGTATCTAGGAGAAAATCAAGGTTCTGAGGAGTTAATGAACTTATCTAGGATGATAGAGCCAGTAAGTGGCATATTTGGAACTTGAAGTTTGAGATATTTAACTGCAAAATCTGGTAATTACTTAAAGGCAAATGCCACAGTTAGTAAGTAAGTATTGGTACACAAATGCTTCATGAGGAAACTCTGGTCTTCAAAGAGAAGATAATATTTGGAGTCGATAAAACATAGTAGGATGTGTTCTAGGTTAGGCACCATAAGCAATGGTACAGAAGTATGATTTTGTGGGCTTGGCAAACAATGGAGGTAGGTATCAGACACAGGAAAGAGAACACTAAGATTGGCATGGGTGGTAATGTTGTGGTACTTAGGAATATTAGAAAAAGAGCAGACCAGGAAGCTGATCCCTCCTAAGAAAGGCTTGGGGCAAACACACTGCATCACTTTGTTGATCATCAAGCTATAATCCATGATTTTATGTAAACCTTTTGGAATCAATTTATATTTTAAATTTGTCAGATATGGGAACTGTCCAAATTGCCTTTCCTTGTTCCTTCAAAAAAAAAAAAAGATGGAAAGAAAGAAAAGATTTAAGGTGGAAAGGATAAATCTAATATTCTTGAGTTAGCAAGCAGTTTTGTATTCTTTTCTTCCTACCCCTTAGTGGCTTTTTATTCATCTGTGTTTCATGGCCTTGGTCTTTTATGGAAAATAAGAATATTGAATATGCATTTAATGTGCAAAAACCAATAAGATTTATATATATATATATATATATATATATATATATATATATATATTATATACACACACACACATATAAATGTTAGCATGCTACAGGGACACTGCTACATCGATGTTCATAGCAGCACAATTCACAATAGCAAGACTGTGGAACCAACCTAGATGCCCTTCAATAGACGAATGGATAAAAAAAATGTGGCATTTATACACAATGGAGTATTACTCTGCATTAAAAAATGACAAAATCATAGAATTTGGTGGGAAATGGATGGCATTAGAGCAGATTATGCTAAGCGAAGCTAGCCAAGCCCTAAAAAACAAATGCCAAATGTCTTCTTTGATATAAGGAGAGTAACTAAGAACAGACTAGGGAAGAAGAGCACGAGAAGAAGACCAACATTAAACAAGGAGGAGAGGTGGGAGGGAAAGAGAGAGAGAAGGTAAATTGCATGGAAATGGAAGGAGACCCTCAGGGTTATACAAAATTACACACAAGAGGAAGTGAGGGGAAAGGGAAAAATAATACAAGGGGGAGGAATGAATCACAGTAGTGGGGGTAGAGAGAGAAGAGGGGAGGGGAGGGGAGGGGAGGGGGGATAGTAGAGGATAGGAAAGGCAGCAGAATACAACAGACATGAGTATATCATTATGTAAATCAATGGAAGGGTAACTGATGTGATTCTGCAAGCTGTATACGGGGTAAAATGGGAGTTCATAACCCACTTGAATCAAAATGTGAAATATGATATATCAAGAACTATGTAATGTTTTGAACAACCAACAATAAAAAAAAGAAAGAAAAAAAAGAAAAAATAAAAATAAATTCTTCTAAAAACCTTAAAAAAATGAAAAATAAATAAATGTTAGCATGCTAAAGTTTATAAGGAATGAAAAAATCTCTTTTAAACCTCAGAGGAAAAAGTGATAAAATGACTAAAAACTAAGCTTAAATGACAATGTACAAGATTTGTGTGAAGAACATTTTAAACATTAATGAAAGATAGAAATATGGCTTGCACAATTGAAACCCAGTCTTGTTTCTATAAAGATCATTATAAATATATTGATTTTCTTAATTAATGTATAAATTAATATAATTATAATCAAATAACTCTAAAACTTTTTCCTTGAACAAGATAAGCTGCTGATAATTTATATGAAAAGAATTGGAAGCAACAATGGTCAAGAAAAATTATAAAATAGAAGAGCAATGAGTTAGGCTTAGTCCTATGGCATAGTAAATTGTAAATAGAAATTAAAATGATGTGGTACTTGATGCTAAATACAGATAAATTAACAAAGTACAGCCCATAAATAGATGTAAATACACACAAATATGTATTTAGGGTATGGTAAAAATAGTATTGCTTATCAGTAGGGTAAAATGAATTCTTCACTAAGAATTAAACAATTATATAGAAGAAGATAAAGAAATCAGAGAAGGGCTGGAAGAAAATAGACACACACACACACACACACACATACACACACACACATGTATAGGGAGAGGAAAGCCTTGCTAGTTGAGACACAAAATCTACAAATCATAAAAACTATATCAATATATTTATTGAAATTAATGTTTTAATCTGCAAGAAAAAACACAAATAAGTTCCAACGGAAATCTGAGAAAAAGTATCTACATATCTTAGACTAATTTTTCTAATTTATTAAATATGAGGAAAATTTTTAAAAATCAGTAGAAAAATTGGAAAATATATGAAGAATTCATAGCAAAATATAGAATTCTTAAAAACATAAAATTATCTTCTCACACTAATCATGAGAGAAATTAAATTATAACTACAATGATAGTGTTTTTACACATCAAATGTAAAAGATAAAATAGTTATTGTATTGCATTAGTAAAGAACAAAATAGTAGTTAATTTCAGACATCTTAGGTGATGTCAGGTCCAGTGGCATATACCTGTAATCCCAGCAAGTTGGGAGGCTAAGGCAATAGGATCACAGTGGAAACTGGCCTGGGAAACTCAGTGAAATCCTGTCTCAAAATAAAATAAAATGAGTTAGGGATGAGGCTCAGTGTTAATGTGCCCCGGCATCAATCTTTAGCACTAAGAAAACAAAATATCAGGGATGGTACAGTGATCAGTAGTACTCTTGGAAGGTAATTTGCAATATCTTTTAAAATTTTAAATACATGTTTCCTTTATTTCAGAAATTCCAATTTTAAGAATTTGTTCTACAGTTGTATTATCACATATGTATGTAGAACATGTAGAAACATAATCATTCTATTATTGTTTATAATAGTAAGGGATTGAAACAACCTAAATGTTAGTATGGTACTGGTTAAATGCATATAATGAAATATCATGCAGCTATTAAAAATTAAAAGTTTTAAATATCAGCTTTGTTTTGACCACAGCACACTTCCAAGGTCTCTTTTATTTTTGACAAAATCTCAAAAAGTTACCAGGAGGATGGGAGGGATTATGAATAGTGACTGCTCTCTTCAGTTATATTCATTATAACAAAGAATAATTAGTTAGAAAGATAAATAAATTTAGACAGGTAGAGGGCATAGATCTTTTTGCTCTTTACATCTCTGAGTGCAAAAAGAAGAGGACAAAAGAGATAGTTTAAAGAGTTTATCATGGTCAGACATGTCCCTGGAAAATCCTTATGGAGACAAGTAGAAAGTCCCTTGATTCCGTTGTATAGGAAGCTCTATGATCTATGACACAGACACAGAAAAACACCACCTCAGTATGGCATAGCAAAATGTCAGGGCCAGGATCCCAGAAGGTAGTCCTAGAGACCATGGCTTGCCTAGTAGCATAATGCTATCCCTACCTAGTAGCCAGTAATACCTCTGGATGTTAATACAGGTGGGAGGTTGGGTAGGGAATAAAACTCTAGGAAACCTTTTCAGAGAGCCTCAATTTCACTGGATTCTTAACCCTTCATCAGCTGGAGCATCCTTGTGAAGAAAGAGGAGGACATTTGTAGACCTCCATTTGTGCAGATGTATTTGTCTGCATGTCACCTGGGATATTAATGAAATAATAATTTCTCCACTGACCTAAGTGCTCTGGGATGGGCCCAGCCTTTGGCATTTGTTAAATGTTTACCCAGGTAATTCTTCTGTGCAACCAGGTCTGAGAATCAAGGGCCATGTTCTTATATTTTATTCTGTCTTTCTTCTTCTTTCAAAAACTATTTGATAATGCTTGTGAGTAGCAATGTCTAATGTTTGCCAGTTTTATTTATGATGTCCTTCAAATTCATTTGGGTTTCTTGTGAGAAAAAGAGAAAAAGGTCAAGACAGAGAGAGACTTATTGGAAGAGAGAGGGCTGGGTGGGGGAGAGACAGAGAATGTCAAAGAGGGAGAGAAATTGAAATGGAAATGCTGAATTCTTGCTTCCAAACTTATTCCAGAATCTTCAAGCACAGGACCTGAAAGTTTGCAGTTTACATGCTTCTGAGTTAATTTTTATGCACACTTGAAGTTGGAAAGTCTGAGCTATTGGGAGATTCATTTATAGTACAATGGATGGAGCAGAAAGGGACTTATGCCAACTGGTGAAGGATGATGAGACAGAAGCCTCATTGTCAAAGAGAACTGGGTTAAGCTGAGGAGCTTGTGCAGGCTGTTTGGATCTCAAATAAACAACCCCACAAACCTGAGGACTTTTATATGAAAATCAAAATCTAACCGCATTCACTTTTTCCATGAGAAACCCAGCTGAGTTGGGCACTTGGAAAGAAGCTCATCAATTACACCAGCCATTGGATTCAGAGCCCATCCTAATCCAGTATGACTTTGCCTTAACTTGATGACATCTGTGAAGACCCTATTTTTAAACAAAGTCACATTTAGAGTTACCACTAGGACTTCAATGTATGCTTTTGAAGGACATAATTCAACCCACCACAGACACTTTGTGCAAAGCTACCTTCATTTTACATGTAGCTATTTTACCAATGAGACTAGCAGTAGCCAGACTTTTCAGATCCATTTTTTGTCATTTCTTCATTTATAAACCTATAAATTATTCTTTCCAGAGTTGTATTTCCACTCTGGTCAAAGTATAGCTAAGAAGGAAGGGATGATGATACCTCATCACTTTCTCCTTTTCTAGGCTGATAGGCATTAAATTACACTGACAAGACAGATGCCTTGGGAGCAAATGACTAGTTTATGGAGAAAATAAAAGAGTCACAAAGTATATGTAAAAATAGTTTTTCATTTTCGAGCTCTTTTCATACCCAAATGCTAGAATATCTATTTGACCATAGAAGTCACATTTGGATTCACAGAGCCATTTTTGTCCTCTGTACCTGAATATCATTGTAAAAAATCACAAAATTCCAGAGAGGAAGCAAAGAGGTCTCTTTGGATTTCCTGGTGACATTTTGACTTGATTTTTCTTTTTCTTTTTTTTCCCGTAGAAAAGGAATGGCTGAAAGAAAACTCCTCAAATCAAGTTCTAAGCCAACTGCTTTTAAGTCCTTGTAAAGCCATGAAACAAAGAAAAGTCTTTGCTATTTATTCATTGACTAGGAATAAGCTGAGTTTTTACTCAAAGAGCTTTTATTTCCTTTGGGCATTGCAGGCATCATGCATTTTAAGTGGACAACTCTAATTCCAAATTGTCAAAGAAGAGAAGAACCTTTAGGATCAGGTTGCCAGGACCCAGAATCATAATCATAAGGATAAGGATATAGAATGCAGAGAAATAGAGGTAATAAGGAGAAAGTGAAGTCAGGAGCAACAGATATCAAAACCAGAAAGGCTGGGGAGGGCAAACTTCTGCAGTGGATCAAGGCAGATTATCATTACTAAGGAAAAGTCTTAGTGCCTGGCTTGGTCTGGTGATATCCCATTGGCTTTCACAGAATTCAAAAATGGCTTCTACAACATCATAGAAATTTTACTGAAGCTGCTCATTGGAAGGGGACTCTCTTAGGCACATCGTGGATTTTGTTTTCATATTTAAGGGAGATGTCAAATGTACAAGGAAAAGACAAAGGAGATTCAGACTTCAGTTCCTTTGTTATTTGCAGTCTGACCACATGAGCTGTACACAATATGCAAAAATCTTGTTTCTGAAGGAATGGATGTTATTCATCATCTTCCGGCTCCACCTTATAGGTGTGAGTTCAGAGTTATCTTGCTTTCTCATCGATAATGTTATAAAGGGACTTTCAGGGAGATGAGAGCATATGGCAATCATTTCCCTGATTTGTGGGAGAGTGAAGGTAATGAAAATAGATTTTGACTCAGGTGGAAGCCAATGTTACAAAGTAAGGGAGCCATTTTGTAGGGCATTTTTTCCCTTCACAGTGACAGATCATACCAACTGCTAAAAAGTAGCCAGTGCTGTCGCCTGGATTATGGCCTCTGTGCTGGTTGTAGAAACAGAACTTTCAAGTGTTGGTCCTGGAGCACCAACAGCTACCTGAGAAAAAGCTGCCTCTTGAGAAAGAGGGAGTCTGCAGATCTACTACATTTGGTCCTACATTTTATTTTGAGCCTGTATCAGCTGAATTCCCAGCCCTGAAATACAGCTTTGAAAGACTAGACTGGAAATTGTGGAGTAGATATCAGGATTGTGTATGTGGGATGTGTGTGTGTGTGTGTATGTGGGATGTGTGTGTGTGTGTGTATGTGTGTGTGTGTGTGTGTGTGTGTGTGTGTGTGTATGCACGTCCATGCTCATGAACTCAGAAGGTTTAGGGGAAGCTGACTTCTGAGATTGACTCATGTTACTAGACAGAATTATTTGACTTATATTTCTGTGTGGACTTAAAGTGGTACACCTGAGTCTAAAATGTCATTATCTGTTGGAATGAGAAGGAAATTTGTTGGGCTGAACAGGAACAGGAGAAATACAAAACTAAGTATTCTCAGTTATACCTGTATGTCTTCTATAGGATGAATAGATTGAGAAACTTTAGGTTTAACCTTGTATGCATTACTTCAGAATTGGGCATTTCTTATATGCTGAGACTTAAGAGATCCAAAGAAAAGTCCCATTCCCCTCTAAACTTTTCCACTAAGACTCCATAACATTTTCATACTCGGTACTTATGTACTGAAAGATAGGGCTCCTTGTTTAAGATTACGAGAGGTTTCCAGTGCATTTTGCAACCTACATGGTTGCTCTCCAACTCAGTTGCCATCACTGTCTTCTTCATTGCTGTACTCTCTCTCCTGGATAGAAATTTCAAGCCAAATCATGTAGGGATACCACTGTCCTCTCACCTGTTCTACTGACAGCCTCCTATAAGCACCAGGATTCAGGTTTCAAGAAAATGAAAAGAAGCTTCTCCCACAGGGTATCTTAACACAAGAAGGTTAAGATACCTTGAGTTAATGCATTTAGGTCACCTGGTAACTTGGAGTTTTATATATGATACTTAAGTCTAAGTGTTTTTTAATATAGTAGTGTAAATGTAGAAGTGACTTGATCAAATATATATCTTCTTCTGAGAAGTGTCTGTTAAGTTCCTTAGCCCATTTATTGATTGAGTTGTTTGGTTTTTTGGTGTTTTTTTGAGTTCTTTATATATCTTGGAGATTAGTGCTTTATCTGACATGCATGTGGCAAAAATTTTCTCCCAAAATATAAGCTGTCTCTTCACCTCATTGATTGTTTCTTTTGCTGAGAAGACACTTTTTAGTTTAAGTCCATCCCATTTATTAACTCTTGATTTTATTTCTTGCGCTTCAGGAGTCATGTTAAGAAAGTCACGGCCTAATCTGACATGATGAAGATTTGGGCCTACTTTTTCCTCTGTTAAGCACAGGGTCTCTGTTCTAATTCTTAGATCCTTGATTCATTTTGACTTGAGTTTTGTGCATGGTGAGAGATAGGGTTTTATTTTCATTTTGCTGCATATGGATTTCCAGTTCTCTCAGCACCATTTGTTGAAGAGGCTATTTTTTCTCCACTGTATGTTTTGGCACATTTGTCTAATATGAGATAACTGTATTTATGTGGGATTTTCTTGTGTCTTTTATTCTGTACCACTGATCTACATGTCTATTTTTGGTGCCAATACCATGCCATTTTTGATACTATAGGTTTGTAGTATAGTTTAAGGCCTGGTACTATGATGCCTCCTGCTTTACTCTTCTTGCTAAGGATTGCTTTGGCTATTCTAGGTCTCTTATTTTTCCAAATAAATTTCATGATTGCCTTTTCTATTTCTATAAGGAATGACATTGGAATTTTAATTGTAATTACATTAAATCTGAACAGTGCTTTGGGTAGTATGGCCATTTTGACAATATTAATTTTGCCTATCCAAGAGCATGGGAGGTCTTTCCATCTTCTAAAGTCTTCTTCAATTTCTTTCTCTAGTGTTCTGTAATTTTCATTGTAGAGGTCTTTCACTTCTTTTGTTAAGTTGAAAACTACTCTAAGATTTCTTCTCACTCTAGTCAGAATGGCAGTTATCAAGAATTCAGACAACAATAAATGTTGGCAAGAATGTGGGAGAAAAGGCACACTCATACACTGCTGGTGAGACTGCAAATTGGTGCAACCAATCTGGAAAGCAGTATGGAGATTCCTTGAAAAACTTGGAATGGAACAACCATTTGACCCAGCTATCCCACTCCTCGATCTATACCCAAAGGACTTAAAATCAGCATACTATAGCAACACAGCCACATCAATGTTCAGAGCAACTCAATTCACAATAGTTAAAACTATGGAAGCAACCTAGATGCCCTTCAATAGATGAAAGGATAAAGAAACTGTGGTATATATACACAATGAAATATTACTCAGCATTAAAAGAGAATAAGATTATGACATTTGCAGTTAAATGGATGGAGTTGGAGAATATCATGATAAGCAAAGTAAGCCAATCCCATAAAATCAAAGGGGAGGAAGGGTAGGGAGGGGACAGTGGTACAGGAAAGATGGTGGAATGAGATGGACAACATTACCCTAGATACAGGTATGACTGCACATATGGTGTGACACTACATCATGTACAACCAGAGAAATGAAAAGTTGTGCTGCAGTTGTGTACAATGAATCAAAATGCATTTTCTTGTCATATATAACTAATTAAAATTAATTATAACAAAGGGAAAAATGATGTGACTTGACACAGGATCAAGTAGACCTAGACATAGACCTAAAAGCCCTAAATTTGAATCTCAGCTTTTCATGTCAGAGCTGTCTGATTTGAGGAAAGTTACGTAATTTCTTTGAGGCTCATTTTCTTCATTTGTAAAAGTGTGGACATAATATTTACCTCACAGCATTGTTCTAAGGATGGGATGATGTGTGTGGCTATGCCTAGTACATGGTAAGGAATTAATGTTTACCAAACAGAAAATTACTTGATACTTTTAAAAAATGTTTTTATATTTATTATCTAGTTGTTCTTTTAATACCCCAATGAAGTAGACAGAGGTGATGAGGACAGAAATAAAATTAGAACCCAGGACATCTGACTTCCTAGTAGTATATCTGCTATTTCCCAATAGTGTGAATCCACAGGGAACAATGGAATGAAACCTTCCTCAACTTAATTACTTTAGACTTGAATGTGTTAAATGAAAACATCAGAGGGAGTTGAACTGATTCACCATTTGAGTAAAACACTCAGCGAAATCCCCTTATTTGCTAAATAAAATTTGATAAAAATTTGACTTGCTGCTGTGCAAATTGGGACATGGGTTCGTAAGAGCATGTATGCATAATTAATGTGCCTATGGAATACAGCTTCATTTCAGAAGCTTAACACAGAAAGTTTTTCCTATATAAGGCCCATCTGAAGAATTTAAGAAGTACAATTAGAAGTCCATGCTGTCAGCCTCCTCTGGCCAGTTGACACAATGACGGACTTACACATTGTCAGCTCATCTACATCAAGTTGTAGTTTTTCTTGAATCTCAATATAGACTCATTTTTTTTTGCAAGTTAATGTGCATTTGGAGGGATGCTGGTTCTCTTCCCCAATACAGGAGATTCAAAGAGATACAATTACCTGGCTCTAATCTGAGTAAAGTTGTCTTTGCTGAAAATGCTTATTCTCTTCCACTACCAGGGTGAGCAGTCAAGACTAATACTTTGTTTGGGGTATCTGAATAAGTAAAAGCATACCAGTTTTAGGGAAAGAGGCTTTCCATTTTTAGATTGCAAGAATTAACATGAGTTCATATGAGCATGTGTGCATAATTAATGTGCCTATGGAATACAGCTTTTGGAATATTTAGTTAATTGAAATTAAAGATTTATCAAGCAATCCGATTTATCAAGCAATCCCGGGTACCTAAAAAAAAAAGAGAGAGAGAGAAGCATAGTTTAGGTTTCTGAAGAGATTTTTGTTTTAAAGTCCATCTAGGAAAGATTTCAACATAAACTTTTGTTGTTCTCTTTGAAATGGCTCTAAATAGTGCTGAAAGTGTCTAACTTATCTCAAAGATGCTAATTTGAGCCCCAGACAGCTGCAGTAGTTATTAATATGAGCACAATGGCTGACAATTTGACAAGAGCTTCTAGTTTTCATTTACTGCTTTCCTACTCAATGTCCTTTTTGTGCATAAGGCATAAAAACCATGGTCAGATGACTGATTTGGGAGACATGCCTGTAGTCTGATCAGTATCTGAGCACTCTTTTTTTATTTTTCTAGGAGAGTGATATCCTCTTAATAGGGAAGTTGGTGGACCTTATACTAAATTATAAATCCTTAACACATTATTATTCTTCCTATAATGCAGTGAAAACCCAAGGAGAAGAATCTTATTAATACAAAATTAGTGAGAAGTGATGTGTTCTTAATGCATATTTTCTCCAGATAAACTGACGTATAAAAGCATCATGAGACATTGCTCCAGAATTAGAACAAATAAGCAATTCTTTCTCATTATCATTAACTAAAATGTAATTTAGAGATGGAAATTTTTAGTCCAATTATTTTTACTTATTATTACTTTTGTAATTTTCCAGAAAGTAATGATATTTAAATGAAAAGAAAAATCACATGGAAAGCATCTAATGCTGTGTTCTTTTCTTAATCTGTGCTGAATTCATGCGTATTTGTATTTGGTCTGTTGGTCTCTGTGTGTATTTTTTTTTTTCTGTCAGAGCACCATTTTGCTTGGTTGGACATTTTTTGTAAATGCAGAAGGGCTTAAATCATCCTGTGGGCATCTCTGCATTTTTCACTTTCACCAACTTGTCTAATTCTGTAAATATTTCTTTTCAAGGACGCAGCTAATCTTTTTGCTTGAATAAAAGCAAATAACCAACTAAATACTGAAAAAGTATAACTTAATATTTTTGACCTAAGCTGAGCCATAGACAGAACTATACAATAGGCATTTTCTATACTGTATACTTTCACAATTAAAACTGATGTCTTAGGAATTTGTGATAATGAGATTGATGAATCAGGAAACACATCTTGCTCAAGTAGCCTGTCTTTTCTGCTTAGAAGATAAGCTCCACAAGACCAGAGACTGTGTCTGGTTTTTTTTGTTGTTGTTGTTGTTGTTGTTTATTTTGTTTTGTTTTGTTTTTCACTTTGAATCCTCTGTCTCTGGTATGTTGTTAGTGACATGAACCAATGAATAAATGAATTCTTGTAGGACTTACATACTTATACAGAGCTTGACTATAAGTTGTTTAGTCCTCACTACTAATATGTAATGTGGGTATTCTTATAATTCCATCAAACGGAGATATTTAAGCTCAGATTGCAATGATCTGCCCAATGTTATATAGGAAGGGAGGAACATCTGAAAATTTCTATCTTTTTATTTCAAAATCTAGGCTCTTTCTAAATCCATTATCTGCCATACAGCACCTCAATTTTGCCATTATAATGTGAGAGCAACTATAAACTATATATAAATATGTGTTCAAATAAAACTTGATCTATAAAATAGATGGTGGGCTGGCTTTGGCACATAGACTGTATTTTTTGGTTCTCTAGTATAATAGAATGTTAGAGGATCTGAGTTCTAGCCTAAGCCATACTATTAGAAACAACAATAAGATAACAAAAATATCAATAGACAACATTTATTAAAGTGATTTGGGGAATGCTGTTTCATCCAATTGATCTCATTTAATAAACATAGGCATAGTAAAGTTATATAACTCACTTCAGGACATGGAAATTATAGAACTGAGTTTAAACTCAGAAATCTCTACTATAGCATCCCCTCAAGCCTATGGCCTATGTAGGAAGCTTTGGTTTTCATCAAAATCAGACAAAAAAGTGGCAGGACCTAAAAGAAGTAACTTTGGGAGGGTGGACCCTTGCTATAGTTAGTAACTTCATCAAGGGGACATGAAATCTAGAGAGAAGGAAATTTTTGTGTTTTCCCATGGAGCATGGGAATGCTGACTGCCTAGCATGATGAGTCTCGTGATGTGTTCATGGATGACACAGAACTCTGAAGGGAGTAGACTGGGGATGTCGATGCTGGCATTTATAACTATTCTCTCTGGTCCCTGATTTCTTTCTAACATTTAACATGAATCTTTTCCTGACTTTGAGTAAAGAATGACTAAAGAAGTCATGTATATAGAATATGCAAAGATTAAGACTGAGTAAGATAATGTCATAGTGCCAATTCAAAGATGTGCAAACCTATGCCTCAGGCCAGTTTCTAGACTGGGCATATGTACATATATTGCCCTCATGGTGCTTTGGAAGGATATAACTGAGCTGAAGCACTAGATCCTGGCCTCAGGAATATGGCTTGGTGACAAAGTGAGAATGTTGGGCAGGCTTAATTGGTTTTTCAGTGAAATAATGGTATATATCCCGAGGTTCCCTGAACACACATAAAGTGTACAGATGAATTTTCAATATCACAGCTTATTCCACAGATTACATAGGGAGGTTAACATACTGAAACCTGAGAAACTTCAATCACTTTTGCTATTGTTGAGTTTGACCAGAGCTGTGTAAAATATGGTACCCTGAGAAGGGGGAGGAAGTAGAAAAAAAATCAGGAAAGAGAAAAAGATGAACAAAATATTACTTAGTTTAGTTTACAAAAAGGATGGTAGAGGAGGGAGAAATGAGGAGTTGCTGTTTAGGGGCACAGAGTTTGAGTTTTAATAGACAATAAAGTTGTACAGATCTGTTGCATAACAACGTGGATGTACTTAACACTACTGAACTGTATACTTAAAAATGGTTTATTACCCTATGTACATATATAACCATATGACCGGTGTGATTCTACATCATGTACAATCAAAAGAATGAGATTATATTCTATTATAAATGATGTATCAAAGTATATTCTACTGTCATGTATAACTAATTAAAACAAATATAAAAATTTTAAAAAATCCAATTAAAAATCGCTGTGATGATAAATGTCATGTTATGTTTTTTTAATTGCAATTAAGAAGATGAAAAAACCTAGCTACATGACTAACTATATGAAAGTGAAAATACCAAGAAGAATTGTTTTCCTCATTGATAAAATTGAGGTTATCATTCTTAAATTACGTTGATGAGGTTAAATGAGTATATATATATATATATATATATTACTGTCAGTACTTCATGCCCCATTTCCCATTATTTTGGTGGAAGATTTTACCTTTCTAAGAAATATTTTTCCAGGGAGGACAAAAACACTGTCTACTTATTTTAGCTTGCTTCTCGGGCCCCTCATTAGATAGCTGGAATGCATATGTGTTGTGGGACCCCCTAACGAAGTGGATAACACATCAACAGTTATCTTGATCAGCATTAGTGTTTGAAACCATTAAATTTCAAAGCAGGAACAACTCAAGGAATATGGAATGGAATGAAGTAGGCTAGTATTAGCATTTCCTAGCATGTCCAAGGGAAGATTAGAAGCTGTTGGGATCAATATGTCTGACTCTCTAGACTTACCAAGACTAAGGAAAGTTTAAATAGAGAATGTGAACCAGAAAATCCAGTCCTAATCTATTGTCACTTGTCCTTCAAGGAAAATGGTGGAAGCTGAGGAGGACCAGTTTGGTGAGAGCTATGATTCATCTATGAATTCATCTTTTACTTGATGCTTAGAAGAGGTAAGGTAATTCACTTTCCTCTCCTGCATAATAGCTTCAGATTTAATTTCACAGAAACATGCATGATACAGTTATAAGAAACCTAATTTAAAAAGTGATTCTTGTTTTTTTTTTGCATAAATTTGTATCAGGCAAAGATGATGGGTATACCCTAGGAGTAGGTGTTGCCAGGAATAGTGAGGGAATGCCAAAAGAGTCCCTTTATGACCTTCTAGGTGAGGAGGCAAGAATGAGAGTGTGTGACCACACACCAATACATGGATATACAATTGCACATTCACTGTATCAATTAAGCACAATGCAAGGCAGGTACATTAATAATTATCAAGTCCAGAGCTTTGAATTATTAATGTTCCAGATGTTTACAGAAAGGAGAGATAAAGATAAGCAAGATTAGAGGTTTTTAAACTCTAATGTGCAATCAAAAACCCTGGGGATCTTAGCAAAATGCAGATTTAGACATCTATATAAGGCAGGGTCCCAGATTCTACATTTCTTTTTTAAAAAAATTTTATTTGTTATTTTTAGTTATACATAACATTAGAATATATTTTGACATATTATATACATACATGGAGTATGACTTACCATTCTTGTGATTGTACATGATGTAAAGCAACACTGGTCATGCATTCATATATAAACACAGGAAAGCAATGTCCAATTCATTTTACTTTATTTCTTGTACCCATTCCCTTTCCCTTCCCTTAATTCCCCTTTGTATAATCAAAAGTACTTCTATTCTTCCCTCCCTGACCCCTTAATGTGTATTAGCATCTTTATATCAGAGAGAACATTTGGCCTTTGTTTTTTGGGGATTAACTTATTCACTTAGCATGATAGTCTCCAGTTTCATCCATTTACCAGCAAATGCCATAACTTCATTCTTCTTTATGGCTGAGTAATATTCTGTTTTGTTTATAGACCACATTTTCTTTATTCATTCATCTGTTGAAGAGCACCTAGGTTGGTTCTATTGCTTAGATATTCAGATTCTACATTTCTAACAGATTTACACTCCACTGCATTTATTCATGCATTTGTACATATGTTCACAACTGAATCTGTTGCATACCATGTTTATTGTTATAAATAAAGGCTAAAACAATGATGAAAATGCAGCCTTTCCTTCAAGAAGAGAACCAATAGGTAGAAAGGCATGGTGGCACATGCCTGCAATCCCAGTGGTTCAGGGGGTTTAGGCAGAAGGATTGTGAGTTCAAGACCAGTCTCAGTGATTTAGCGAAGCCCTCAGCAGCTTAGCTAAACCCTGTCTCAAAAATTTAAAAAAACAACAACTAAAAAAAACAAACAAACAAACCCAAAATCTGGAAATGTGGCTCAGTGGTTAAGCATTTCTAGGTTCAATCCCCAATGCCAAAAACAACAAAAAAAGAATACCAACAGCTAAAACATATTAAAATACAGAGAAATAATTGCTAGAAGTATTCTCAGTGTTCTCTATCTAAAAGTAGATTTCTCAGACTGATTTATGATGAATGGATAAGCATTTTCATGACAAGTTGCTATAGGAAGTGAGGGGATGATGCAGATAGGAGGAGGGATATGTAGGAAGGCCTGGGGGTATTTAATAGTATCATTAAGGTTAAGTTTCCTTGTTCTTTTTTTTAAATAGCCAAAATAAGGTGACAAAATTTATAGTATATTTTAAACATTTCCACTGAATAAATGAAAACTTGCCACAATAAGTATGCTGTAAGTGTATGCTATATTAAAAATAAGTATTATTGTTTTTTTATAAACACTAAGGTACATTAGAAGATAAATGGGGCATAAGATTAACACTTGCTTTCAATTCTATATCTCTGTGATTATATATGTAACATAATTTATAGCAATAAATGAAAATATGAGGACTTTTGCAAATGTGAGGCTGGGCCAAACTGGTACCTGTACCCAGCATCTTCCCATCTTACCCATCCTTACAGGCCCTGGCCTAGAAGGTTTGGAGATTTTCTTCTCTTATCTAATTATTAGAAAACTATGTTCAAGGCACTATATGCACAGAACATTAAACTTCTTAGACCAAAGCACTGTACCAACTGAAGGGGATATAAGGTAATTAAGGACCAAACAGTGACCTTCAAAAACCACCTTGAGGACCAAGAAACCCACGGGGTTTCTCCAACCTAATGCCAACACAGACACATGCAGCAAAATGACAAAAAGAAACCACTGAAGAGGAAATAGGCATGTCAGCAAGTGAAAGACAGACTGGCTGATCCTCTATCATCACCACTTTTTTTTTTTTTTTTTTTTTTTTTTTTTTGCTTAGTGGAAGATTTTCTGATTTGAAAAGACAGGTTTATTTTGGAGACAGTGTAACAAATGAATGCACAAAACAAAAGGCATATCTGGCAGCCTAAGAAGCAGTTGCGGTTTAAAAAACAGTGATAGAGACCAAATTTAGCTCTCATTCCCTGAACCAGCAGCAAAAGCAGCCACTGCACGTGCCTGGCAAGCCACATGCAGCATGCCTATCCATCTCTGTGGTGCATTTGCTGGTCCTGTAGATTGCAGATCCTTGAAGGAATAGTTCTTATACTCAACTGATTTTTCTAGGGGAAAAAAAATCTGATCTATATATAGTTCCATCAGAGAGCTTACTGGGAAAAGATTTATTGTGATTTATGAAGGGCAAGGGGCTTCCAAAATAGCAGAAAATTAAACAATTATCTAGTTATTTTGATAAATTAAAATTTTCCAGCCTGGCAAAGCCTTGATAGGCTAGACTTAATTTTGGACTGAAGTTTTATGGTTATCTTTTAAAAGTCATGAAAATCAGCAAACATAAAGTTGACAGGACCAGGCAGACTTCATCAAGAACACAGTGTCGCTCTCATTTATTTAAAAGACAGAGACACTGTCCCTGCTCAAAGGCCAGCAGTGAGCTCTACCAGAGTGTTTTGGTTTGAACTATGAGGGCTTCATGCAGTCTTGTGGAAGGGTGGGGTTAGCGTAGAGAGCTATGTATTCTGCTCTACAGAAATAAAGGAGACACAGAACTGCAGACATTGGATATGAGGGATTCACCATTTGCTACTCTTTAAAATGGAGGGTTTCTGGTATAGCTGAGAAAAACTTTACCTTACCCTGAGAATTCCAAACTCTTGTGTTTGCAATTCTGTTTTTCAGGGCCCTACAAAGCTGTATAGATCAAAATAGGTTGAGTTTGATCAATCTGGGTTTAATGCTGTGTAGGATGTAGAGACAGGTTTCTGGTCCAGAGAAGGAAGAAGAGATTGGAAACTGATTGAAGTGAGAATAGAAAGGTCTGTAGACTCTGAGGATGTCAGAGCTGGAGCTTTACAGCTAATCTGGCTGGATACCCTCACTTATACAGATGATGCAATGAAAGGAGACTCTGAATGCTTGGCTTAGGGTTGCTCAGCAATGTGCTGTTAGGATGGAATATATATAGCAAAGAGAATTTTTGATTAATGTTGAGTATGGACAGTTAATTGTAAAAGTAGCTCCAATTCTTTTCCTTTCTGTGTTCAAGGAAGCTTAGAATGTGAATTTTTAACTCTCCCATAAAGAAATCTATTCAAGATTTCCCAAGATTTATTTCCTGCACTTGCAAATCTTGGCTGGCTTCATGACTTGTTTCGCATGGAAGAATGCAGAAGTGACACTGTTCAAGTCCTGAGCCTATACCTCAAAAGCCTGGCTTCTTCTCTTGTGTCCTGTCTCTATAAGGCAGGCCAGCCTGCTGGAAAGACAGAGACCACATGAAGAAAACTGAGGAGGTGTTCCAATTGATCCTATCTGAAACATGGGAACGACTTGGCTGAGACCAGAGAAATGCCTACTAAGGCCTGACCAAAATTGGCAGAACCAGTCAGCCACTGTGGACTTGTGAACAACAGTAAGAGATATTGCCTTAAGCCTCTTAATTTTGGGGTGGTTTGTTTGTAGCATTCTTGTGGCCATGGGTGGCTAGTCAGTGGTGCTATAATGAGAGGTTGGTCATGAGAGGAGACAAAGGGAGCCAGATAATTCTCATCATGTTAGGTCCTGCAGTTTCTATCATCAGGGAAATAGTGGCCACTTTTAAGGATAAGAATATGTTCTGGAATATTGGAATCCTGGAATTACATCATTACAGCCATTATGGCATTTTGTTCCCTAAATGCTAGACAATCCTGAAAAATTGTTTTCATTGTATTTTGGGACCAAAAGGGTTCTGGGGATCTTCCAAACCTGGTCTAATAGATAAGGAAGCAGAGGCTCTGAAGTGTTAAGGTATAACTGGCTACGGAAGTTATAGGACTGGTACAAAATGAAAATAAGCAGTTCTTTGTTAAAAAGTTAGGAAGAATTTCAAGATGACTATAGCAGAGCACTAAACCAACCACAGGACCCTTCTAAGTGCAGGGTACTTTGTGACTGTACAGGTTGTATGCCCATAAAGCTGGCTCAGTGTTAGGCAATTGGTCAAAGGACATCACTTCAGAAGACTTGTGCATCTGGTTGAGCTTTGTCCCCAAATGCCCCCAATTTGGTATATTTGTTAATAGCTGGTTTTAGAAGAAAGGGAAGAACTTAAGGCTTCTAGTTCTCACTCCAGTTATTCTTTTCTTTCAATTTTGTCAGAACTATAGGAAGAAAATCTGAACTAGAAAATGTCGCTGGTTTTAGGTCTGATTCAGAAGGAAAAACTTATAATTCTTCATAGGTCGTGTAGAAAAATGGGAATTTGGATTCAAACAACTAAATGCTGTAATTAGAATTCTTACATGAAGTATTTTCAGTTTCCAATTATATCTTTATGAAATTTCTTTGTGAAGTTGATTGCTGTTCATTATAATAAATTACTTGAATTGTTTCTTTAGCTATTTCTGTTCATATCTGCTTTCTTTTGTTCATTTCTGTTTTAGGTAGGAAATTCTCAGGTGCTAAATAACAAAGATTTAGTTTCTCAAAAATTTCGCCTTATTTATGACCATTATTAATTTTCCAGAAACTCTGAACCCTTATCTTTCCTTCAGAGCTCTGGAAAAAAAGGTAGCTCAGTCTATATATTACCCCTTCCTTAACCAACTTTGTCACACTTTGAACACACTTCTTTGACTTACTAAGACTCTGCAGTTAAATATCATAGAATCTTTGTTTCTACAGTAAACCAATTTCTATCATTTTATGGATAACTAAATTAAAATATAAAAATTTGGACCTCCTTATGATTTCCCAAGATTTTTCTTGTTGGCTTATCATGGGAAATCTAAAAGTTGCTCCTTAAGTAACAGAGCTGAATTTGTTGATTTGATTTTTTTTTCTAGAAAAAGCAGGTTTTTGTGACCTCCTTTTTTGAGACAATAAAAGTGACAAGATCTAGGAAGATAAAGTGAAAAGCATCAATAACAACCAAAGTCAGAAATGAGAAACAACTCTGAGCACATGGGGAAAAGCTAATGTGGATATCTTGAGGAACACAGCTCAGTTTTGCAATAAGGGTCAGGTCAAGTGAATACCAATGCTGGATGCTAGCTGAGTGTTTGCTTTATAGGGATTGGAAGCTTTCTGCATTAATACTGGTTCTTGCTTATAGATTACTTGCTGACACATCAAATACACACCTTAGCCCCGTTACCTTTCATTTGTCAAAGTTCCCATGTATCTGGCTCTGCCTATGCAGCTGCAGATGCAGGGCAGGTTCTCAGACTTGTTTGCCCTTCCCCTACTTCTTTTACTTTGAAAAAAATTACTATTCTGGATTTATAGTTGGCTAATGACTTCTAACTGGATTAATAAAATGTCTAATTTAATTTGGAACATTGAACCTTCATTTCACTTTGGCTTGTTCAGGTTCTTATTGGATCAGAAAAAAAATTCATAGTCCCTCTGGAAATGCCAAGTTTTCTCATAAAATTGGCAAAGGACTTCTATTTTCATAGAAGTATTTAATCAAGTGTCCAGAGGAAATTTTATGGTGGTCAGGAGTGGTCAAAGAAACCTAAAGTATAATAATCCTGATCCGGCCCTGGTTATTATCTTTGGGGCATAGTTTCTCTTCTGCTATCTGCTGCTTCTAGCCAATCTATTCCTTATCTCTCCCCTTCTTTATCCCTGATATTTCAGCTCAAATGACAAAGTTATGATCTACTTTCATGTTTACCAATGTTGCATTGGCACAAAAATCTTTCTTCAGGTTTCCCTTAAGGACAACATCAAACTAAACTTTGTATGCTCAAAGGCTGTATAAGCCTGATCAGCTTCTGTTTCCTTCTCCTCTTTACTCATTATTTTTCTCTTCCTTCCCTTCACATCAGGTACTTTAGACTCCTTTCCCTGCCTCTCTTCTTCTTTCTTTCATTTGGCCCTGAAAGAAAAAATGCTGATAAGCTCCCTTCTCTGCCTCATTAAAAAATAGCCATAAAATTTATGGTTGGCTTAGGCGGGCTATCACTGATCTTCCTGATTTAGTTACCATCAAAAAGTGTTTTACGATTATCCACTGACTTATTTATAACAAACACAACAAAGTCCTTGGGGTTAGGAGCCTGTGGAGAGCTTATTTGTTTGGAAAATAGAGAGGGTGCTTGAAGTTCTCTGTATAGAATGGGGTGGTTTGGGTTGTTTTATTTACACATTTTTTATATGGAAAAGTAAAACCCAAAAGTCTTAATATGCATGTAATAACATCAAATAACTGTGTTGCTGTGTAGAAAATGTATACCACCCTGAGAGAGCACAGTATATTTTTCAGTATTTCCCTAAGCATTGGTTTCTGTGGGCCATTAGTGAGGCTGGTAATTGAAAACAAAATGAGTTCATGATGACAAAATTATCCATTGGTGAAACTGAATATTTAAATGTGATGAGGTTAATTGATTATACAAGAGTGATTTAGAGGCTGATGTAATAACTGCCTGTCTTATGGAATTTGTTATTTGAAGGATAGGTCAGAACAGGAATGAATTAAATTGTTTGAAACATTGGAATGGTGTTGATTGTTTAGTTGTGTAGTTGAAATATGTGAAAGTGATCTACTCCTTCTGGAATCCTCAGTACTGTCAGTCACTAAATGAGTTTAAGGTGTTCCGCAGTATCCAAATCTCTCTAACAGATGATGTTTTGTCTTTAGAAGAGCAGTGTATGACATGGAACAGGCCCATAAAGAATAGTTGTAATGCTTGTTTCCAAGGAGAGATCACAACTTTATCTTTTGGAAGGTAATGCCAACACTATGGTGCCAGTGATTGCTTTCGCACTTGACTATCATAGGAGAATCTGATGTCTACAGGATGCCTTCTCTAGTCAGTTGCTCCAATATACCTAAGTTTAGGCTTAGAATCTAGGGTAATAGCAATAAAGACTGTGTATCTTCAAGAGTGCACTATTGATTACTGTATATTCCTTTGCTGAGGCCAGTGCTATGTTATGAGGAGTTACAGGTAGAGAAGAGCCTGGTGGTGAAGGTGAAAGAATAAAGACCCACTTCTGAAAATGTAAGGCAAATTGCACCCTATAAATATGGAAACCAGCAGGAGGAGTACTCCCATCAGGGCAACCTGTTACAGCACTGTCCAAAGGTGCCACTTCATGCAGTTTGCTGCATAAACCAAGTATAAACATGACCTAATCTCCATGTGATGCTCCATGAAAAAGCATAGTCCTCGCATCATGGCAATGACAACTGAAACCAATCTTTATTTTTATCTCTTAAAGACAATAAGATTCAATTTATAATTCATTTCAAAACAACTTTCAAAACTCCCTTTGCTTCCTTTCCAATTTCTCAGACTCCAAAGATATTCTAGAAACTTCCACATCAAATCCCAGAAGGCTTTCCTCACATAACCTGGGGCCCATGTGACCTTTTATCCCTAATCCCACACTTTCATTTCTTTATTTTGCATGTCAACTCAGCCACTCTGTTTTTTGTTTGTTTGTTTGTTTTTGCTTTTTCCCTTTTTCTTAAAAGTGTGGTTCTACCAATTACAAAAAGGTTAGGAACTACCTTGCCAAAATTCTCTCAGAGGGAAGGCAAGGGCAAGTAAAGAATCTGGATAAACACGAAAGTTCTTTCATTAGCTGGGTGGGAGCAGGGGTTCAAGTTACTGCTGCATTAAGATATCTTGTCCCATGCAATCTAAAGTAAGAGCTAACATTTGATAGTAGTTAATAATTCCACTAATTTTCCTAAGTATCTTTTTATTAACTATGATTAATTCATCTTATGTGTAGTATCACTGTACAAACAAGTAAACAGTAGTTTAGAAAGGTTGAGTGACTCGCCCAAGGTTACATGGCTAGTTAATGGTAGAATTAGTGCTTCTGAATCTCTGTCTCCTTCCAAAGCTCATGTTCTTAATTATTATTATTTTTTTTAAAGAAAGAGTGAGAGAGGAGAGAGAGAGAGAATTTTTAATATTTATTTTTTAGTTCTCGGCGGACACAACATCTTTGTTGGTATGTGGTGCTGAGGATCGAACACGGGCCGCACGCATGCCAGGCGAGCGCGCTACTGCTTGAGCCACATCCCCAGCCCCTCATGTTCTTAATTATTATAACCTCTGTGAATCAGCCTCTCCCAATGGCTAAGATGATAGTGAAAATAAAGCAATCATTGAAACACTGGCGCTGTTTGAATATAAGAAATACAATTTAATTCCATTGCTTTTTTCAGCTAAATGTACTATTTTGGACCCAGATTTGTATTAACATACTGATTACTAATGTTAGTAATTTACAAATTACTACTGAAATGTCCTAACTACAAATGCTTGTGATTTGGAAGGAAAATTCAAATTTGTTTTTTTTTTTCTTTTCCTTTCTTTTTTTTTCTAATTGTTCTCTGTCCAGAAGGTCAGAGGATATTGTCTAGCCCAGGGTTAAAATTTTGAGACTGTTTCCTAAGAGTGGTTCACTCAGCTCCATTCTGCCTCATCTGTGAAGCTGGAGGAAGGATTTAGGAGGGAGATTAGGAGCTCATTGGAGCATGGCAGTGATGATAGTCCACAGAGTGTGTACAATGAATTCTAAACAGACAATGGGGCCACTGTCCAATATCCACTTCAAAAATGATCTTTGCTTTACATTTCTACTTTTTGAGTACATTTCCCTTTTGGAATAAATATGTCCTTGCTATCTTTGTACCTGATTGAAAGTAAAATGCTATGCCTCTCATGAGATTCACCATTACTCTTTGGAAAAGATAGGCCTAAAATCAATATGTCCCACTTTTATGTTTTTGGGATATGCCTTCAACATGGAGTACATGCCTTGTGTCAGTAACTTAGATTTTCAGTGTCTAGAAGCTGTGTTAAGTCATCAGCTCGGTAGTTAGTCTTATGCCAACTCCTTTGGCTGCTGTTGGTTCTCTTTCTATTGAAATTAGAGTTTGATCTATTTATATAAAGGATGTGGAAACAGAGAGGGGAAGGGGAGGCTGAACATATGGCTCTGACCTTACATTTATAGCATTGGCCTTCTGGATTCAAACAAATATCAGAGTTTACAAAAGAATCATTCTAAGTCACTTGATCCCAAATTCTTAACCAGTTACAGAATGGGTAATACCTGCAATTACTGCAAGAGATCTATACATCCCTATGTAGGTGGAATAAACAATACATCTTACATGTACATGTACTGCTTATTTTTCACATGGAAATAGGTTTATTGTAGTCAATATGATGACAATTGTTTTAATACCATTAATATAATTAAAGCTTTTTATAATATGTGTTTTCTTAGTTAATATATAGAAGCCAGAAAGAGTTGACTATTATCATGAGACATTTATAAATTCATATATTAGAAAGGAGCTCTTTCCCCCAACCCTTGGTACTGGGGGTTAAACACAGGGTTTCTCAACTGCTTAACTATATTCACAAACTTTTTTTATTTTTTATTTTGAGACAGGATCTCACTAAGCTGCCAAGGTTGGCCTCCAAAATGTGATCCACCTGCCTCAGCCTCTGGGATTACAGGTGTGTGCCACTGTGCCTGGCAAGTTCTCATTTTTCAAACAGTAGGAAATCATTAATCTAAATGATGGTGGTGAGTTGAAGACATAGCTGAGTGGTATAGCACTTGCTTAAATAATTGTAGTTCTCAAGTGACCAGCAAAAAGAGAGAAAACATGAAAGAAATCAGAAATATAAAGGCATTCTGCACACACGTGCGTGCACACACACACATAAAGTCTCCAACCAAAGCTATCAAATCCTGTAGGGAAATTAGCTGACATAGCCTTGCTTACCTTGAAGTTATAGAAGGCTGCTGCTTGATTTAGCATGGGTGTTAAAGTACTCTGTGTCAGCAAACTTACAGGAAGAACTTATCATTTCTACTGATGTTCTGTCTAGTTCTCAGATGCCCTAGTGTATCATAAGGTCTTTGACATTTTTCTCAGGAGAAATAATAGATTATGAGTCAATGTGTAAAAAGGGATAAATAAAGAGCTATCTCCAATTTAAAAAATTCTTTTTCTGGTTGATGCTCAAAAGGATAATCCAAAGAGCTTAGCAAGTAAGTGATTTTGTTGGTTTTTGCCTGTCCCAAGTCCATATCCCCTTCTTTTGGTAACAAAATCTTAATTTTCCTTTAGATAGTCATTCATACCCATTTGCTGGGCACATAGTCCCAAGATCGCTACTGAAATTATTGAGGAGCAAACTCCTTCAGATGAGATTTTTTTTTTCTTCAGATGAGATTTTGAAAGTCTTCAGAAATCAGTTTGGTGTTGTTCTGGGCACTTGTGCTATCACTGGGAAGATTCTGCCTAAGAATAAAAGGGTACAGTTGGCCAAAAAATAGAGATAGAATACAAAAACATCATTGGAACATGTGAACTGAATATCTGTGATTTCTGACTTTTGGATTACACAAGCCAGTCAAGTTTCCTTCGTTATTGACATGATTGAGTTGGGGTAATTTCACTGGCATGGTAAAGAAATCTAATGAATACAGAGTTACCCTTCTGCCTCTAATGAAAAATTTCCATCCTTATTGCCTTGTTTTTTCTCATATTTCAATTCTAAGAAAGTGTCACCCTGCCATGTCAGCACTGCTACAGCCTCACTCTAATATGCAGCTTCTCAGTGTGGAGCAGGACTCTTTTCTGTAGTTCAACTTCTAGGAAGAAGATATCCTCATACACTAAACAGGTCCAAGAAAAGGTGAGGGAAAAAGAGACCTGTACCCCTCCGGGGGGACGTGGCTCTCAGACAGCACTGAAAACTCATCTCAAGCTATCGTATTCCAAAAATGCAAACTGAAGCTTTCTTTCCTACTGGCAATAAACAATGAGTGATGCACTGCAGTATATGAGGTTGCCAATTTTCGACAGAACAGCACAGTGGCTCAGCTGGGGGAATTCTGCTAAGAGGGAGGACTATAATAGTGTTGTTTCATGGAGATGGAATATTTTGCTGCTGACCCTTTGATTTTGCTTTTATTCCTTTTTTTTCTGTTCCTTTTGTCATTCGTGTTTCCTCTGCTCTGTTCTTTTCCATTATGGCTCTTTTCTTTGTCTGAAATTGGACCCACGGAAATGATCCTGTAATCAGAGGACATGAGAATCCCTAAATTGCTCTCATTTTGATTTTCTACTTTATTAATATTTCAGTATATGAAACATAAAGGAGTCATTTTAGATCACTGGCTCTTCAACTTAGTCATGCTGCTATTTAATCCATTGCATGGAAAATTTGAATATGCATCATAGCATCTAAATACGACATTTCTAGATCTGTGATACATTATGTAGGAAATTACTTTGATCTTACTAGTACTGGAGAAACCTTCATATATTATTCTAACATCTTAGAAAAGATGCAAGTGGGAAGATTTGTATATAAGGAAAAATAGAGGAACAGCAATATTGCAGCTTAATGATAAAGATAAAAATGAGTTCCTTTGCTTAATTTGACTTGACAAATCCTTGATTTTTTTTGTGTCTCTCTGTGCCACTTATTATATAACCAAAAACATAATTGTTCTTCAGTGATCATTGCATAGAAGTAAGAGAAATACAAACTGACTTTGTAACTACATGAAATGCCCTCCCCAGCAAATATAGAAGCTTCCAGTAAAGTTTTAAAAATAACATTTCAACAATACTGAGCACTTCTTATATGTCAAACATTTTATATGTATTACCTTACTTGGTCTCAGTAACTGAAAATGAAACAATTAGTCTCCTCATTTGTAAGTGAAAAAACAGGTTTAGAGAGACCAAGAAACCTGTTCAAGTCAAGTCTGTTTCAATCCAGAGACCAAGATTTTAACAATCACAGAGAGACTGAGAAAAGAAAAGGATGTTCTGTTTTGTTAGCTCATGGATTCTTAAGGATCCCTAAAGTTAAGGGTTGTTGGTGGAGAGAACAAGGCAAGATGGCTTCCTCTGTTGCTAGTTTCAGGCCAGTCAAGGGCAATTTTTCTGGAGAAGATAAATAAAGACTGGATCTTGGATCTTGGAGGTTTGTCTAGGAATGCCTGCAGCAATTTGTAAGTTAGCACAGTGCTGTATTTTCTTACTGATGGACTGGTAAGAGCTGATGCCTAAGAAGACATCCTGGCTCCCTCTCCATCTCCCTCATGTCCTATACTCCAGTTATGACAGATTTTTCCATACTTCCATACCTTGGGACTATTCTTTCTTTAATTTTCCAGGCCTTTTCACATTCTTTCTCTCTACGCAGCATACTTACCTTTTTTTTTTTTTTTTGTACTGGGGAGATTGAATCCAGAGGTGCTTAACCACTGAGCCACATCCCTGGACCTTTGTTTTTATTTTAATTTTTTATTTTGAGACAGGGTCTAACTAAGTTGCTTAGGGTCTCCCTACATTGCTGAGGCTGGCTTTGAACTCGTGATCCTCCTGCCTCAGTCTTCCCTGGCTACTGGAATTATAGGCATGAACCACTGTGCCCAGCTTTCCGTCTTCTTGTTCAGGTTTCAGGTTCAAGTATAATTTTTTTTTTTTTGTCATGAAGCTTTCTATCCTACTCCTGAATTAATTCAACTCAAGTTGTAATGTCTTTTTTTTTTATTGGTTGTTCACAACATTACAAAGCTCATGACATATCATATTTCATACATTAGATTGAAGTGGGTTATGAACTCCCAATTTTACCACAAATGCAGATTGCAGAATCACGTTGGTTACACATCCACAATTTTACATAATGCCCAATTAGTAATTGTTGTATTCTGCTACTTTTCCTATACCCTACTATCCCCCCTCCCCTCCCCTCCCATCTTCTCTCTCTACCCCATCTATTGTAATTCATTTCTCTCCTTGTTAATTTTCCCCTCACAACCTCTTATATGTAATATTGTATAGCAATGAGGGTCTCCCTTCATTTCCATGCAATTTCCCTTTTCTCTCCCTTTCCCTCCCATCTCATGTCTCTGTTTAATGTTAATCTTTTCTTCCTGCTCTTCCTCCCTCCTCTGTTCATAGTTGCTCTCATTATATCAAAGAAGACATTTGGTATTTGTTTTTTAGGGATTGACTAGCTTCACTAAGCATAATCTGCTCTAGTGCCATCCATTTCCCTGCAAATTCTATGATTTTGTCATTTTTTATTGCTGCATAGTACTCCATTGTGTATAGATGCCACATTTTTTTTATCCATTCATCTATTGAAGGGCATCTGGGTTGGTTCCACAGTCTAGCTATTGTGAATTCTGCTGCTATGAACATTGATGTGGCAGCATCCATGTAGCATGCTCTTTTAAGGTCTTCAGGGAATAGTCCGAGAAGGGCAATAGCAGGGTCAAATGGTGGTTCCATTCCCAGCTTTCCCAGGAATCTCCAAACTGCTTTCCAAATTGGCCGCACCAATTTGCAGTCCCACCAGCAATGTACAAGAGTACCCTTTTCTCCACATCCTCGCCAGCACTTGTTGTTGTTTGACTTCATAGTGGCTGCCAATCTTACTGGAGTGAGATGGTATCTTAGGGTGGTTTTGATTTGCATTTCTCTGACTGCTAGAGATGGTGAGCATTTTTTCATGTACTTGTTAAGTTGTAATGTCTTTGAGGAAAGAACTATCTTTTGTTCACTGTCGAATCCCCTGAGCCTAGTTTAATACCTGACACATAGTAAGTACTTAATAAATAATTATTAAATAAATGAGTAAAGAAATCAATGAAATCACTATTTAGAGTCATTGTCACTAAATATCAGAATGGGCCAATAAGTAGTAGTCAAACTAAATGTTACCAAGTGAAACTAAAAATAAGGATAAGACTGTGAAATATTGCTTAGAAAGGGAATAGAATGATGATACAATTTGGAGAGACTATTATCTAGAAAGAGTATAATGTATTGTATGAGAATTTTTCATAACTTACAGTAACAAATAGACTATATTATGGTCTAGTACACACACACACACACTCCCCCACAACTTGAAACAAAATTTTCACATGATATTTACCTTTACTGAGTAAAGCATACTGGTATTTTCTATTATATTTTATATTTTTTCTTCTATTTCATTAAAAAGTGTGGTTAATGAAACTTTAAGTTGATTCCATTTCTCTCTAATGAGTGTAAAGATCGTGTAGTGGTGACAAGTTCAAGTTCTGGAGTCAAAATTCTTGACTGGCTCTCTCACTTGCTGGTGGTATGATTTGATCCAATCATTCATCATCATGAATATCTGTCTAACTCTGGAATCTATGGTTTTTCTAGGAAATAACAAGAAACACTCAGACAAGACTTCAAGGAAATGGCAAGACTTGTAGTCTTTGAAAGCTGAGTGGCTGATAAAGAACTATTTACCACAATGCTGCCGCATGTGATAGAAAGGTTGAGTTGTGATTGGCAACACCTGGGTCCTATTCTTGACTCCATCACTTATCAGCTTAGAAATTGTGTGCAATTTTACTTAGCCTTCCTGAGCCTTGGTTTCCTCAGCTTTATACTGTTAGTAATACCAATCATGCAGAGTTCTCTGAAGACTAATGTGCTACACATAAATACATTTTTTATTGTCTGACAAATAAGTGCTCAAAAAATAGAAGCTATTTTTATTAGATTGAATTTACTTATAGGATATGTGAGTCAGAACTTCATCTCTTATCCAGGGCTTAATTAAATTTGTAATGTGTAGGCTTCAATAAATATGTGCAATTTATGGTCACATTGAGAGCATGGGTAGAAATATATGGTACAAATAGATCTAATAAGCTTTATTATAAATCATCTTGAGTAGTTCCAAATAGAATGACTGAGTGGTATTGAGCTTGCAGCTATTGATTATACTTATAGTGGTGAAGTTTGTCCAATGTAATCTCTTCAAAATTACTGGCTATATAGTTTGACGTCCCCAGATTAATGAAAAGTACATTTGTCTCACCTAGGAGCCATCAGAACTTTCCATAGGCCTTTTGATGAGTATCTTAGAGTATCAAATGACAAAGGGGCCAACTTGGCAGCATTGTTCATTTCCATCTCAGCTTAATTACCAATACTGCTGCCTTCCATCAAGTCTGAGGGCTGGAGATGAACTGAATAGTGGAAGTACAAACCTGGCTTCCTTTTATGACCTTTCTTATTTCTGTCACTGTGGATTTGAAGAGAGAAAGCCAAATTTCTTGTTCCCAAAGGAACTACTGAAGGTGTGTTTTATGGCTTAACTGAGCATGTTGCTTCAACTGCTATTCAGTTCTGGTTACTCTGAAATCATTCAGTTTAATATTTCCCCTGGGGACTCCGTGGTGTGTTAGGCTGTTACTAACTCTGGACAGCAGAGGTGTAGCACAGCTGTGATTTAAAAGGGCGTACTTACTGTGAGAGAATGGTGATGGCAGAGCTTACGAAGTTAGAATTCCCGTTAAGGCTGTTAGCTGCCTAACCAGCCCTGGACAAACTCTCTACTGACAGTGAATTATAAGAATGCAGGGAGAATGATTGTTTTAGTCTCTTGGGCAATTAAAATACTCAGAAAGACTAGGAGAATGGAAAGTCTCAGAAAGGCAATTTTATGCAGATATATTTCCTTAAGTAGGGATATGATTCCACATATCAAAGAAGCTCCTAAGAATTTCAGTTTTTAATTGTGTTTAGGGATGTAGTGAAAAATGTTTAAGAAAAACATACCTTTTGAGTAGTTTATTTATTAATCAGTAGCATCAATAATTAAATGAGGAGTCAAAATTGGATTTGAGTCCTTGCCATGCAATGGTTTATGTTGACTTGGGTAAATCAGTTGGTCTATTTCTGTCATTCATAAAGTTCAGATATATCAGCTCTAAGATTATCTGAGATTCTGAGATTTCTGATTGGGATTAAACCTTTTCTTCAAACAGAAGGGACATTTTGAACTGTGCCAAAAGACTAACCACATAAGTTAGCATGTGACTGGTCAGATTAAAAAACAATAAATAGAATATATCAGTAAAGCAAATATCTTCAAATGCCACATTTAATAATGAGTAGTAATAAGACTTAAAGCTAGAATTTTCATAGTTCTCCTACATTCTCTCATTTTAATCTCATGAAAACTCTGAATGTCATCATTTCAATTTAATAGAAAGAAAGAACTAAAAAGATGGACACTAACCCCACTGTAAATTATTTATGGAAATGGAAACAATGATATTAGGAATCTTTTGGTATTTGCTATATACCTTCCAACTTTCAACCACATTTTCATGGCCATAAACATTTTGGAATAGCTACAGCAGGAACTATTAATCTATGAGACAAAAACTCCTAGCATGGTGGTTAGAAGGTTATTTCTAAAGGCAATCTTCATGGACATTAAGCATTCTATACACCAGATAGTATCTCAAACATATGTGAATAGTTCTGCTTTTCTTTTTTTTTCTCCTTTTTTTTTATTCTTGGTCATTCAAAACATTACATAGTTCTTAATACATCATATTTCACAGTTTGATTCAAGTGGGTTATGAACTCCCAATTTTACCCCGTATACAGATTGCTGTATCACATCAGTTACACTTCCATTGATTGACATATTGCCTTTCTAGTGTCTGATGTATTCTGCTGTCTGTCCTATTCTCTGCTATCCCCCCTCCCCTCCCCTCCCCTCCCCTCCCCTCCCCTTTTCTCTCTCTACCCCTTCTACTATAAATCATTTCTTCCATTTGTATTATCTTGTCTTACCCCTCCTTTCCTCTTATATGTCATTTTGTATAACCCTGAGGATCGCCTTGCATTACCATGCGATTTCCCTTCTCACTTCCTTTCCCACCCACCTCTCAACCCTGTTAATGTAAATCTTCGTCACAAGCTCTTCGTCCCTACCCTGTCCTTGTTTCCTCCCCTTATATCAAAGGAGTCATTTGGTATTTGTTTTTTAAAGATTGACTAGCTTCACTTAGCATAATCTGCTCTAATGCCATCCATTTCCCTCCAAATTCTATGATTTTGTCATTTTTTAATGCAGAATAATACTCCATTGTGTATAAATGCCACATTTTTTTTATCCATTCATCTATTGAAGGGCATCTAGGCTGATTCCACAATCTTGCTATCGTGAATTGTGCTGCTATGAACATCGATGTAGCAGTGTCCCTGTAGCATGCTCTTATTAGGTCTTTAGGGAATAGACCGAGAAGGGGAATAGCTGGGTCAAATGGTGGTTCCATTCCCAGCTTTCCAAGAAATCTCCATACTGCTTTCCAAATTGGCTGCACCAATTTGCAGTCCCACCAGCAATGAACAAGAGTGCCCTTTTCCCCGCATCCTCTCCAGCACTTATTGTTGTTTGACTTCCTAATGGCTGCCAATCTTACTGGAGAGAGATGGTATCTTAGGGTGGTTTTGATTTGCATTTCTCTGACTGCTAGCGATGGTGAGCATTTTTTCATGTACTTATTGATTGATTGTATGTCCTCATCTGAGAAGTGTCTGTTCAGGTCCTTTGCCCATTTATTGATTGGGTTATTTGTTATCTTATTGTCTAATTTTTTGAGTTCTTTATATATTCTGGTTATTAGGGCTCTATCTGAAGTGTGTGGAGTAAAGATTTGTTCCCAGGATGTAGGCTCCCTGTTTATCTCTCTTATTGTTTCTTTTGCTGAGAAAAAACTTTTTAGTTTGAGTAAGTCCCATTTGTTGATTCTAGTTGTTAACTCTTGCGCTATGGGTGTCCTATTGAGGAATTTGGAGCCTGATCCCACAGTATGTAGATCATAGCCAACTTTTTCTTCTATCAGATGCCATGTCTCTGAATTAATATCAAGCTCCTTGATCCATTTTGAGTTAACTTTTGTGCATGGCGAGAGATAGGGATTCAGATTCATTTTGATGCAGATGGATTTCCAGTTTTCCCAGCACCATTTGTTGAAGATGCTATCCTTCCTCCATTGCATGCTTTTTGCCCCTTTATCAAATATAAGATAGTTGTAGTTGTGTGGATTGGTTACTGTGTCCTCTATTCTGTACCATTGGTCCACCTGCCTGTTTTGGTACCAGTACCATGCTGTTTTTGTTACTATTGCTCTGTAGTATAGTTTGAAGTCTGGTATTGCTATACCGCCTGATTCACACTTCCTGATTAGTATTGTTTTTGCTATTCTGGGTCTTTTATTATTCCATATGAATTTCATGATTCTTTTATCTATTTCTACAAGAAATGCTGTTGGGATTTTGATTGGCATTGCATTGAACTTATAGAGAACTTTTGGTAATATCGCCATTTTGATGATGTTAGTTCTGCCTATCCATGAGCAGGGTATATTTTTCCATCTTCTAAGGTCTTCTTCTATATCTTTCTTTAAGGTTCTGTAATTTTCATTGTATAAATCTTTCACCTCTTTTGTTAGGTTGATTCCCAACTATTTTATTTTTTTGGGGGATATTGTGAATGGAGTAGTTGTCCTCATTTCCGTTTCAGAGGGTTTGTCGCTGATATACAGGAATGCCTTTGATTTATGCGTGTTGATCTTATATCCTGCCACTTTGCTGAATTCATTTATTAGCTCTAATAGCTTCTTTGTAGACCCTTTTGGGTCTGCTAGGTATAGAATCATATCATCTGCAAATAGTGATAATTTAAGTTCTTCTTTTCCTATTTTTATGCCTTTAATTTCTTTTGTCTGTCTAATTGCTCTGGCCAGTGTTTCAAGGACTATGTTGAACAGAAGTGGTGAGAGAGGGCATCCCTGTCTTGTACCAGATCTTAGAGGGAATGCCTTCAATTTTTCTCCATTCAGAATGATGCTGGCCTGTGGCTTATCATAGATTGCTTTTCCAATGTTGAGGTATGATCCAGTTATCCCTAATTTTTCTAGAGTTTTGAACATAAAGGGATGCTGTACTTTGTCGAATGCTTTTTCTGCATCTATCGAGATGATCATATGGTTCTTATTTTTAAGTCTATTGATGTGGTGAATAACATTAATTGATTTCCGTATATTGAACCAGCCTTGCATCCCATGGATGAATCCTACTTGATCATGGTGTATAATTTTTTTGATATGTATTTGAATCCGATTCGCCAGAATTTTATTGAGGATTTTTGCGTCAAGGTTCATTAGAGATATTGGTCTGTAGTTTTCTTTCTTTGAAGTGTCTTTGTCTGGTTTCGGAATCAGGGTGATGTTGGCTTCGTAGAATGAATTTGGAAGTTTTCCCTCTTTTTCTATTTCCTGAAATAGCTTGAAAAGTATTGGTGTTAGTTCCTCTTTAAAGGTTTTGTAAAACTCTGCTGTATACCCATCCGGTCCTGGGCTTTTCTTAGTTGGTAATCTTTTGATGGTTTCTTCTATTTCCTCTATTGTTATTGGTCTGTTTAGGTTGTCTATATCCTCCTGACTCAATCTGGGCAGATAATAAGACTTAAGGAATTTATCTATGCCTTCACTATCTTCTATTTTATTGGAGTATAAGGATTCAAAATAATTTCTAATTATCTTCTGTATTTCTGAAGTGTCTGTTGTGATATTGCCTTTTTCATCCCGTATGCTAGTAACTTGGGTTCTCTCTCTTCTTCTCTTTGTTAGCATGGCTAAGGGTCTGTCAATTTTATTTATTTTTTCAAAGAACCAACTTTTAGTTTTGTCAATTTTTTCAATTGTTTCTTTTGTTTCAATTTCATTAATTTCAGCTCTGATTTTAATTATTTCTTGCCTTCTACTTCTTTTGCTATTGTTTTGCTCTTCTTTTTCTTGGATTTTGAGATGAAGTATGAGATCATTTATTTGTTGGTTTTTTTCTTTTTTTGAGGAATGAACTCCAAGCAATGAATTTTCCTCTTAGAACTGCTTTCAATGTGTCCCATAGATTCCGATATGTTGTGTCTGTGTTTTCATTTGACTCTAGGAAGTTTTTAATTTCCTCCTTGATGTCTTCTAAAACCCATTGATCATTCAGCAACCTATTGTTCATTCTCCAAGTGATGCTTGATTTTTCCTTCCTTCTTTTATCATTGATTTTCAGTTTCATTCCATTATGATCAGATAAGATGCATGGTATTATCTCTACCCCTTTATATTGTCTAAGAGTTGCCCTGTGACATAATATATGGTCTATTTTTGAGAAGGTTCCATGTGCTGCTGAGAAAAAAGTGTAACTACTCGATGTTGGGTGGTATAGTCTATATATGTCAATTAAGTCTAGGTTGTTGATTGTGTTGTTGAGTTCTATAGTTTCCTTATTTAACTTTTGTTTGGTAGATCTCTCGAGTGGTGAGAGAGGTGAGTTGAAGTCTCCCATGATTATTGTATGGTGGTCTATTAGACTCTTGAACTTGAGAAGAATTTGCTTGATGAACACAGCTGCACCATTATTTGGGGCATATATATTTATGATTGTTATGTCTTGTTGGTGTATGGTTCCCTTGAGCAGTATGAAGTGTCCTTCTTTATCCCTTTTGATTAACTTTGGCTTGAAATCTATTTTATTGGATATGAGTATGGACACTCCTGCTTGTTTCCTCAGTCCATATGAGTGGTATGATTTTTCCCAACCTTTCACCTTCAGTCTATGAATATCTTTTCCTATCAGATGCGTCTCCTGTAGGCAGCATATTGTTGGGTCTTGTTTTGTGATCCATTCTACTAGCCTGTGTCTCTTAATTGGTGAGTTTAAGCCATTAACATTTAGGGTTATTATTGAGATATGGTTTGTTCTTCCAGCCATATTTGTTTATTAATGCTATTAAACCTGATTTGTTTTCCCCCCTTTACTGTCCTACCTCCCACTGTTGGTTTTCATTATTGTTTTCCATTTCCACTTCCTGTAGTGTTTTGCCAAGGATTTTTTGAAGAGATGGTTTTCTAGCTGCAAATTCTTTTAACTTTTGTTTATCATGGAATGTTTTAATTTCGTCTTCCATCCTGAAGCTTAATTTCGCCGGATACACGATTCTTGGTTGGAACCCATTTTCTTTTAGCGTTTGAAATATGTTATTCCAGGATCTTCTAGCTTTTAGAGTCTGTGTTGAGAGATCAGCTGTTATCCTGATTGGTTTACCTCTAAATGTAATCTGCTTCCTTTCTCTTGTAGCTTTTAAAATTCTCTCCTTATTCTGTATGTTTGACATCTTCATTATAATGTGTCTAGGTGTGGATCTATTATGATTTTGCACATTCGGCGTCCTGTAGGCTTCTAAGATTTGGGATTCTGTCTCATTCTTCAAGTCTGGGAAGTTTTCTCTTATTATTTCACTGAACAGATTGTTTATTCCTTTGGTTTGGAGCTCTGTGCCTTCCTGTATCCCAATGACTCTTAAGTTTGGTCTTTTGATATTATCCCATAGTTCTTGGATGTTCTCCTCATGGTTTCTTAGCAGACTTGCTGAGCTGTCTATGTTCTTTTCCAGTTGAAATACTTTGTCTTCATTGTCTGATGTTCTCTCTTCTAGGTGATCTACTCTGCTGGTAGTATTCTCAATTGAGTTTTTAAGTTGGTTTATTGTTTCCTGCATTTCTAGGATTTCTATTTGTTTGTTTTTTATTACCTCTATCTCCCTGTGAAATTGATCTTTTACTTCCTGGATTTGTTTGTCAATGTGGTCTTTCATTATCTGATTTTGCTGTCTCATGTCTTCCTTGAGACTCCAGATCATCTGAAGCATGTATATCCTGACCTCTCTATCTGACATTCCATCTGTTGCACCTATTACCTCTTCTAAAGTTGAGTTGACCTGCATTGCCTGTGGTCCTTTCTTTCCTTGTCTTTTCATACTGCTGGCGTTTCTTTCTGCTTGGTGAAACTGTTGTGTTTTTGAAATTTTCCCTCTATTTATTTATATTGCTCTTGTATGGTTGAAAGATCACCTTCCAGGGCAGGTAGTGGCTGTGATCCTCCTCCAATTTGTGTGATCCGTCTGTTACGCTGGCAGGCCCTAGGTCTGCTCTTCTGGTCGGTCAAAGGTCCGCCTACCCAGCAGGCACGAGGGGCACCTCTGTCACTCCGCAGGTTGCTGGGCCTGACCTCCCGATGGGTCGAAGGTTCGCTTAGCTTGCAGGCACTGGGGGAGGGGCCGGTTCCACCCCTCAGCAGGCCGCTCGGCCCGATCTGCCAGTGGTCACAGCCCCGCCTACCTTGTAGACACTGGGGGAGGGGACGGGCCTGCCCTTCAGCAAGGTGCCGGCCCTGTCCTACTTGTGTGTCCTGTCCGCGTTCCCTGCAGGCGCGCGTAGCTGTTCTCTCACTCGGCAGGTTGCTGGACCTGACCCCCTGCTTTTCAAATATTTAAATAGAATTATGACTCTTAAAACAAATAAGTAAGTAAAAACATCACAGAATTAATAGTAGCTTTCTGTCAATATGTAGTTTCTCAAAGAATGCATATTGAAAGTATGACTAATATTGCTTTGATTCTGTGAAACTTTGGGTATTAAAATGTGCTTCTGTGAACTTTCTAAAGTTATAGAAATGTTCTATATATTGATTTGGGTATTGGCTACCCAAAGAAATTTATTTAAATGCATTGAATTATGTATTTATATATAATATCTGTTATGTTGTTATGCTGTTATAAATTTTTATCTCAAAATTTAAAGCTAAGTCCTTGGGTACTTGGAAAAGTTGACAACCCAAATGTACAGCAACTTCTCAAGTTCTAGTTAGCCTTCGTTTTATAGACAACATTTGCCCTCTGTGAGTTAAACTACTAAAAATCAAAATCAGGAAAAGAAATTGCATACCTGTGACTGCAAACCAAGAGATTTCCTGTGAAAGCATGTCTTGATACTGTTAAAAAAAAAAAAGCTGTAATGCCAATCATGGTGATCAGGACATTGTGATGGCAACAAAAGAGTGTGATTGGAATTTAGGAAACGGAATCTGATTAAATGTTTGGAGAAAGCAAAGAGTCTGAACAATTGATTAGGTTCTGTGAACAGAGGAGGAATAGTCAATTTGAAACATGAAAAGGAAGTTGGAGGATTATGTAGTGCCATCCAGGAGGAAATGGCTGAATCTAATAGATTCAAATTCAGTTGTTCTCTTGGGCTGCTATGTGGATTCTAAGACTTCATTTTAGTACAGATTAAATAGGGTACAATTAGCTGCCTTTGTTTTGACTCTCAATCTTGAAGTAACCTTTCATTTGTTGATTTGACTTTTAAGGTCATTGAATTCTGGCAAGTGGCTTGCCTAGGTGGAAGAGAACTGCAAAGCTATTCTATTTTATATGTCAGCCTCTTTTAAAGTGGGTTAATGCAAGTTAGTTTCTTTATGTCTGATCATAAAGACCTGGGTTTTAAGTTTATGGATCTGTAGGACTATGATGAATACCCATTAGTTGAGAATTTTTGGTTTTCACATAACAGAATAAATTAAAACTCAAACTTGCATAAACAAAATTAGAAATTTACTGCCTCATTTAACTTAGATAATCATAGTGGCACAGCCTTCAGGTGAATAGGAAGCAGGGGCTTCAATAATTCAACTAAGGACATTTCATTAGGCTCTGCCATTCTACTCCAATATCTACATTTTTATTTAGTCTTTTTGTCTTAATAAAATGGTTGTAAATAGATGTAAATTAGTCCTAAATTTTAACTCATTCCAATGAGCAAAAAAGAAAATCTCTATTTTCAATAGTAAACCCTAAATCTTGAACAAGTATCTAATTTCCTTGATGTGAGTCAAGTGGGTAAATGTGGGGCTAGGGAAATACAATGTGATGATTGGTTTGAGACTTAGATCATAGGATGACATTGTAGTTAGAGGGTGTAGTGAGCCTTCCCAGTTCATAAGGATGAAGAATGGGAAAGGGTTGGCTTCTAAAGAGAGTAGTGTACTCATCAAATGAAAGAAGAATGGAATCTAAGCAGGAATCTGAAACAGAAGTATCCACAATAATCCCCAGAGTCACACTGGACTGTGGGCTTTCCTGGCCTAACAATCAATGACCTGTGACTCATTGTTACCTTTTCTTTTTATATTCTCCCTTTCCCTTAATCAACCAGTGGACTAAGCAAATATAAGTTATCAGGGTTTGTAAATTTTTTTCAAACAGTCTATTCTACACATAATTTAGGAAAGTAAAATATAAGTTAAATATATAATATAATGTTTGCATCTTAAAGACACAATACTAATAGTCATCCTTAAGTAATTGTGGATCTGCTGAGAGCAAAAAGATATCTTGAAACCAAAGTAATATTTTTTTCATGACACAATTGTCTATTTTGAATATTCTAATTCTTTCTAGTTCACTAAGACTAACTGTACTATATTTTTTCAAGGTTTCACAGAACACAAACAGATAATTGAACCTATAAAGATTTCCTTGCAATGATGGGTCATCCATCCATTCTTCCTTTCTGCAACTATATTTTAACTACTCACGGTGTACCCGGAGTTGGTCCTAAAAGAAGATAGCATTAAAAATCTATTAATGTGGATGTGAAACAGAGAGAAGTAGAGATTGAAATTTTGAAGATAATGTATCAATATATCCAACTATGATATGTTCATAGATAGTTAAGAATGGAGCAGGCTGGAATAACTTAACAAATATTTATTAAGCACATGCTATGTGAGCTATTAAGTAAGGCATAAAAAATATGCAGTGATTATGGAAATACAAGTTGTGTCACATAAGGTGAGTACCTGTATTGATTTCTTGTTACCATTGTAACAAATTCTGTTGATTTAGTGGCTTAAAACACCACAAATTAATTTTCTTATACTTCTGGAGGTCAGAAGTCTGAAATGAGTCTCACTGGGCTAAGAAACCATGGTGTCAGCAAGGATTATTAATTTCTTTCTGAAGAGTGTAGAGGAGAATCCATTTTCTTGCCTTTTCCTACTTTTGAGGCTGCTCACATTTCTTAGTTGATAAAGGCCATATTTTCTCAAAGCCAGAAATGGCTGGTTAAATCTTTCTCATATGATATCACTCTGGATCGCTCCTTCTTTTCCTCTTCTACTTCTAAGGACTTTGGGTTAGATTCGAGTCACCTGCATAATCTAGGGTTATTTTTCCCTTGTCAAGGTCATATGATTAGCAACCCTCATGCTATCTGCAACATTAAATTCCCTTTGTCATGTAACTGAACATAGTCACAGTGCTAAGGAGGACATAGCATCTTTAGGGAGCTCTTCTGTCAGCAGTAGCACCCAACCTGAATTTGGAGAATCAGAAAAAATTTCTTGAAGAACTGATGCCTAAAATAAGATACTAAAATTGAAGAGGAGTTGCTTCTTCTGGAGTAACAGACATTTATAAGCAGACTGTAGCAGTTATGGGTATATCAATTGGATGCTTAGATCTTCCTTTAAGAAAAGGTGTGTTATTTAGTTATAATCAGCAAATTAGCTGAGTGGCTGCCTGACAGGCCTTCAGGAACTGTCTCAGTGTTTAAGTTCAGGCCATGATATTTTTTTCAGATAGCTCAGTCACTGACTAAGCACAGCAAGAGTACTAGGGTCTAATATTTCTGCACAACATGGGACTTTTACTGTACTACTCTAGAGTTCCTGATTGTGTTGACCAAGACTTTGTCAGATCTAAGGCTCGATCCTCACAGTCATGTTTTCTTTCACAGATGTCACATTGGCCCTGTGGCCTGAAAGCTTTCTCTGTTCAATTCTGCTTCCTCCATCTTTATTATTCACAAGTGTTAGCCCATAAGCCCCTTGCACTTCTAACTGTATCTCAGTATGTTTTCTAGAGGACCCAACTAAGACAAAGAAGGACTACAATAGCAGAGGCTCAATGTGAGAAAGACCTGCCTACAAGTAGCTCAGCATAGCCATAACACAAGATTCAAGGATGGACCTAGATTTGGTCAATCTTTGCATGCCCACTTGTGGGAGGCCGCCATATCATGTGACCATCATTTTTTCCCCTCCTGATTGGTTTGAGGCACTGTCGGTCATTGCTGATGATCTGGCTTCTCTTAAGTTGCTGAAGACTGTTGCCCCGATCTTGAGGGTAGAAATAATGCAACCAAATGTGTCTTCCTGCGTAGGTGTGCCTTCCTACAGCCCCATGGGTCTAGCTATGCTCACCTGTTCCTTTGTGACATTACTCCTTGCCCTGTTTGGGATAGAATGTTCCATGGAAACGCCCTTTGTGTATCCCCTTCTCTTACTCTGTCTCTGGGTGAGGCCTTCCTAGCTGTCAGTCAACCTGCTGAGAGTAGACTTCATGAAGCCCCTTGACACCTGACTCCTTGCCTCATTTAAATAGCTTCTCCTCATTAAAAGGGGTCAACACATGCTTGCTGTCTCTCTTTCTACGGACCCTTAAGATCAGAGGAGCAATCACAGCAGCCCCCTCCCCCCAAAAAAGGTATTTCTGTCTCTTGTGTGGTTATTTTGTGCACCCCAGTTCCCCTGGAATGACCCCCGAGTGTTTTAGTTGTGTGCAACGCCCCAAGTGGCAGGAACGCTACACCCAATGGAGGTTGTATTAAGTCAATAACCAAAGTCTCATATTTCAGTGGTTTAATTACAGCACTATTTACTATTTATTTTTTTTCTCCATTCAACATGTTACACAGGTGTCCCTGGTCAGTTACTTCTTCTCCAAACAGCTACTATAGAACCAAGGTTGTTTGAGTCTTATTATTCAGAATCTTCTAGGATCTTTAGTCTTCTCCCTGCAGCCATCAGTTGGGAAAACAGACTGGGAGGATCATATATGGGAAAATGTTATGGATGAGGCCAGAAAGTGGTACCTCTCACATTTTTGGTGAATGACTACATCGATCGCTATGGCTTGAGTACATGAAGATGACTATATGAAGAAGAACCCAACCCAGCTATAGGTGACGAAGAAACACTGACATGATGTAGTGCACTGACACCCAGTATCTCTTAGGTAGTGAAGAAATATTTATGGCATGAGTGAATTTGGAGTCAGACTTGGGTTCAAATCCTAGTCCTATTACTTGTCCGTGAGTGGCTTACTTAACTCTAAGACTTTAAGTTTCATTTACTTTATCTGTGAAGTGGGAATAAAAATGTCTATGGCATAAAGTCATTATGTAATTCCTGTGGTCTTGACTATATAATAATTATAACTAATATTCATTGAATGCCAAAAAGAATGCATGATTTATAGTTATTACTTAAATTGATTCTCACTGAAACCATAAGAAGTGGGTAGTATTATTATCCTCATTTTATAGATAAGGAACTGAAACATAATGGCTTTAAGCATCTTGCCTTAAATTGTACAGCTAATAGTTGGTGGAGCTACAAATTACTCTGACTTACTGACTGTGAGTCAGTATTCTTTTTTCTAAGATCTGGAGTTAGTATTCTTAACTACAGCACAATATACTACTTATAGTAAGTTATGTGCTAATTATGGTGCTTGATCCATAATCAATTGCTCAATAAATTATAAGACAGGGTTAGCAGCCAGCCAGAACAGGTGACATTCAGAAACAGATTAAGAAGAGGTGATGTTTAGTGAGCCAGGCCAACAATCTAGGAACTGATATTGGGATGGTTTGAAACAAAATCCTAAGTGTGGGGTGACATTCTAGTTTTTAGGGGAATTTGACAGAAACAAAAGTAAGCATTTATCCTGGCAAAACTTTGGCACTGTATAGATAAAAGGCATAAAGACAACGATACAGGGGACAAAAATGGCAGCTCAGGTCCTGGCATTGTGTCACTAGTTGGAAATTAACTCAGTATGGAGTCAGCCTGGAAGGTACTGAGTTCAGACATGTGTTAGGGGACCCAGGAAAGGGCAGTGAGAAAAGTGGGGTGGACCTAGGCATTAGGCAAGTTATAGCAGCCATGTTTATTGATGAGAGTAAATTGCTGTCTTAGCAATTGCTTGCATTCACTTTGTAGTGTTAATCAATCTTCTAGTGTGTATGGAACTATTTTTAGAAAGCATTCTTCAAAGTCCTCCTTTAGATTCCTAATACATTATATAGCTACCTTATCAAGATGATTTACAGAAAAATAAGCTCATTTCTTGCAAGCAAGCAAAAAAACCCAACAATAATACAAATAATAAAAGAATGAATTTAAAAATCTTCTCTCAAATTAATCATCACAGTAGAAATAGGTTCTTTTTTTGTTTGTTTAAAAAAAAAGACTAGATTTTTTTCAGCCACTTAGTAATTTAGACATCATCTTTAAAATATTCAGGATCTTTCTAACCTTTTGTCACATGAGAAAATAAATTAAATGGCATATATAGTAACTAACCAAGGGATATTCTGAGGGAAAGAATGTGAAGAAGTCAGATAATAAAGAAAACGGATGCACCCTTCCCCATTTTCTCCTCCACTCCCAACTCCATTCTCCCTTTCTTTTAAAAATCTAGAATCTGAAAAGAAAATCCTGGAGATGGGGGTGTAGCTCAGTAGTAGAGCAAACGAAGGCCCTGGATTCATCCCCCCACTACAGGGGTAAAACAAGCAAACAAACAAACAACAGCAACAACAACAACCCTTGGCTGGACTTTAAAAAGGAGCACTGGACCCTAATTCTTCAGGCTGTTTCTTTTCCTGGTGTCCTTTGGAAGGAGAATGTGGGCTAGGATGAAGGATAATAACTTCACTGCTTTTCAGGTTGTATCTGCTTCAAACTCATGGTTAAATGTGCTTCTTAGGTATCTTATTAAAATTGAGGCTCTTTGAGTGTTGTGGTTTTTCTGGTAAGGAAAGAGAAAAATAAAAATTTTGGTCTGTGATCCATTTTGGTTGTTTAATTTCCTGGGCCAGTTATTTCCTCTGCAAAAGAAACGGTTTTGACTATATTCAAATTTCGATAATCCTGACATTTTTGCAACATGGTAAAGTTTTATATTTGTAGGCTAAATATAGAGAACATGTCCACATATGGCAAATTATAATGAATCAAGAATTACAGCAGCTTGAAGCTTATGATCCATGAATTAAAAAAAAATTGCAGAAATGGATGTGGAACTCCAAAAATAATAACAATGTTAATGAAGTACTAGAAATAAGATCAGGGGTGGGATTTTACCGTATTTTTCTCATTTCTTTTCCATATCATTCTGTTTGGAGGCATCAAATTAGCCATTAATTTTCCTCCCCCAGGTAGCAGTATACAGAGACCTGGCTCAGACATTTAGGCCATTAGCAATAATAATAGCAAACATTTCTTACCATGTGGTGGGCACTGTTCAAGCAATAATCTCACTTAATTTTTCCCATACATCCCCCACCAACACACCATTTTACAGATAAAGAAACTGAGGCCCAGAGCCAAAAGCACCAGGCTAATGGAGCCCTGACAGCCCTGAAAATGGAGCCCAGTTAGTTTGGCTTCAAAGCCCATGTTCATGCCATTATGCCATGTGGCTCCAATGCTGGAAATGTGTCCTGCACCAGAGGGATGATGAGAGCATAATCTGGCAATTGAAAAGGAGCATGAGGCAGAACAAAAGCCCTCAACTCACACATCCTTAACAATCATCCAAACAGGTACTGAGTACCACAAAACAGTTCCAAAAATCCTTAAGATAATCTTTCATGAAGAACCCCTCCAGTGTTTAACTTACATCTGCCCTTCAACTGACCTTTAATTTGTAACATAGGGGAAAATCCTATTTTTAAAACAACAGATATTTTATTCTTTTTAGTTTCCCTTCTAGAGCCTAACTCTTCTCTGGGAGGTTTTTCTGACAACGATAATAGCCACATTGAATAGTGAGGTGGAATTTTGGGTGGGTTAATGAAGAAGAGAGATGAGCACTAACTGACTTAAGAAAGAAGGAAGTTTAGGCTAAGCAGTTGAGCATCTGCAACTCATTCAGTCTCCCTTTGCACAGGGTAATTCTAATGTGAGGCACTAGTAGTAGGAGACACTCTTTGATACTACCCATAGAATGGGACTGGACCCATGGCTGAAACAGAGACTTAATATCTGCCCAAGGCTCACTAGGGATTGCAATTGATGGAGTATACAGACTCCATCCAGTTATGGTTTAGATGTAAAGTGTCTCCCAATGAAACTTTAGAGGTAAGATGATTGGATTACAAGCAGCTTAGCCTAATCAGTGCACTAATCCTGTTGGGGATGAACTGGGTGGTTGGAGAACAGGTCACTGGGGGAATGTCCTTGGGGGTTTCTGTTTTGTCATGATGAGAGGAACTCTCTCACTGCTTCCTGAGTCCATGTTCCCATCTGCTTTCCTCTGCCACATTGTTCTGTCATGATGTTCTGCTTTACCTGGAGCCACTAGGAATGGCGCTGGCCTTCTACGGATGGACTGAGGCCTTTGAAACCTTGAGCAGCAAATAAAATTTTCCTCCTCTAAAATTGTTCTTGTCACAACAACAACAACAACAACAACAAAACCTGACTAAAATACAAACCGAGCAAAAGACTGAGGGCTGGCCATTTCCCAAGGAGGAAATCTGCACTTTCTGGGCCCTGGGCCCTGAAGGTTTTATGTGATATCTGAAGCCTTTATTTGAAAGATTAATTCTCAAGAATTGCTTCTTGAGCATAACTTCTTGGCTGGCTTCCTAAGCCAGCTAAGTATCCCAGCTCTATCATGGGGTAACCTTGATAGAGGTTTAAAAAAATTTAAGATATTTCTAGCATGGAGATACAGATGGTTACATCCTTAAGAAAAAATAGTATACATATGCATATATACATAATATGTCTCACTCTCTTTTTCTGTCCCTACTACACACATATGCTCATGTGTACACATATACAAACACATACGTGGATTTTTTGTTGTTGTTCTTTAGTTTTTTAATGCTCATGTATACCAAAAGCAATGAGGAAAGGAGGAGGAGTCTTGAGGTAATATGCAGTCAGAGATTTCAAGTGTGTTCTGCTACTTATTAGGTGTAGTGAGTTTCTCTGACAAGTAATCTCCTCGTAGTGTAATAAATCGTTGTACAATCAGAAAGATTTGGGTGTTGAAAAACTATTAACTCCAAAATTTGATAACACTATTCTTTTAAGGAATCTATTAGGAATACCAAGTTCTCAGAAAGTAGAGGGATTAGAATGGTGTCCCAAAACAGCTTTGTTTTATTTGTTTGTTTTTGTTTTTGTTCTTGGTACTCATTGTTGTTCCATTATATCTACTCAGAAATGATAAAAGTCCAAGATGCACTTTTAAGCTTGCAAAGTGCAATTCAATAGGAAATATCATTACACAGAGTTGTCTTTTTACAAGGTACATGTGCCTGTGAGTGTGTGTGACTATCTAACCTCTTCACTTGGTTGGGGTGCATAAGCAGCCTATGGCTTCCCCCATACTCATCTTGTAGAATTCCACATACAAGGAGCAATTGCTATTTTTCTGATAATTTCAGACAGATGAGAGAAAGGGTTGAAACAGCCTCAGAGAACACATATATTTTGCTTTAAAAATTTCTGTTCTCTATTTAGCTCCTAGCTAAATCCTCCCTCCCTTTGGATATTTCCCACATGTAGGCAGTTCTGCTCCTCTTTTCAGCTTAAAATGCCACTATTCAGCGAGACCAGAAAAAAAAAAAAAAACACCTGTTCTTGATGAACAACTAACCATGTATTATGCAGGTGAGGTTAAAATGATGATGGCACCAAATATCTTGTATATAAACATATACATATTTAGACATATACAGTTGTCCCTCACCATCCTTAAGGGATTAGTTCCAGGAACCCCCAAGGACACCAAAATTTGAAGATGGGATAATCCCTTATATAAAATGGTATGGTATTTGCATATGATTATGCACACATTCTGTATACTTCAAATCATCTCTAGACTACTTACAATACTTAATACAATGTAAATGCTATGTAAGTAGTTGTTGCTGTATTATTTAGGGAATAATGACAAGAAAAAAAATCTGTAATAATGCAGACACAATTTTCTTTTTTCAAATATTTTTGATCTTAAGTTGGTTGAATCTGCAGATTTAGAACAAATAGATTATGGAGAGTCAACTCTATTATTTTTGGAAAACTGTATTCTTATTTTCTATCTTTTTTCAATAATATATTATGCTCATTTTCTTGTATCATTAAATATGTTTCAAGGAACATGATTTTCAGTGGTTTCCAAACCAGAGTATGAAATTTTGATGTGAGAAAAGTTGTGTGACATGATATAGGCTCTGGGAAATGTTAGATGATAATCATCACAGGAGAGCCACATGCACATTTATTACCTGCACAATATATAAGCAAGGGGAACTTTCTATGGGGGGGGGACAAGAAGGAGATCAAGAACCTGATATTGATCTCTGTTTTGCGCTTTATATTCACCCTTTTTTAAAATGCTCTCCCCACCCCCACCACAACTTGTGAACTATTAATATCTCATTTTATATGTTGAGAAAATTTAGGTCTAGTGAAATATAAATAATTAATATGGAGTCGATCTTAGATTTGACAAACAGAAATTCCCAAGTGCAGAGCTTATTTTTTTCTGTTTTACCACACAGCACCTCTGAGATATAAATGGAACCTTAAAATCAAGTCAGAGAAAATGTCTTTCATAACCACCTGAAGAATATTATAAATAAAAGTTATGAGTGAGAATAAAACACTTGGTAACTCAAAATCAGAGAGACAAAGGCAGTGTCAATAAACATTATATTTCCATAAAGTCTAAAAGAGAAATTGTGAATAGGAATTCTCTTTTAGACTTTATGGAAAAATGACAAGTAGGGCAGCCTCTCTCCTTAGGGGTTAAGGATCAGGACTAATTTGGCAAGAGTGCAGTGGGTTAATGAGATGATGGCAGCTCAGGTTGGGAGAAGTGGATTCATTTTCATTGCTCATTCCTATATGAACCAAGTACTGGGAGGGATTAAAATTTTTTATAAAATCTGCACTACTTCTATTAAGTAGACCTGCTGGTCTAGGTAATACGACAACAATATAGATTGAGGACATATAGAAGAGAGGCCTTTAAGTCTTTTAACCTATATTAGCCAAAATGTCTTTGGTAATGTTTAATTATCTCGGCAATAAAGTTATATACACTAAAATAATGACTTTTTGAAATCATTTGATATACTTGGTTTGCATGTTTCACCTTTCTCTCTGTTGACCTACTTTGTTCAGCTGGGCATGACTTCCTGCCACCAGCAAGGAACAATACAAATATTCAAGTAAGTGAGCTATCAAGAAGGTCAGTGATCCAAGACAACTCCCAAAGGCCACCAGGAGAACCAGCTTCCTATCTCCACGCTAGAGTTTCTGCCATTCAATGAACGTGGCAGATAGGACAGGCAATTATAGACATCACTATACTTATCTTGATTCTTGGGTTAATGAAGAAACAATAGGCACTGTCATATATAAATAAAAAAATAGTCAAGAATGCTGCTCGAGGCCTCAAGTGTGTCATTCATGACACCCTCTTCTGTTCACAATTCCAGACGTTCTCAGTAATGGGGCCCAAATTCCATTAGAAACTTCTTTCAAGCTTCTATATAATTCTTTCTCCTTTAACAAGACTGTATACCCAAAATAGGCTGGTAGTGGCATGATATTCTTACTCACTAGCTTGTTTTTGGTTAATTCTACCACCATATTATATTTCATTCTGCCAAAAATAAGTCAAAACATATTCAAATGTAGACAACCACAAGAATTAGGCCTTTTATGTACTGAATGTAATAGAAGGTGTATTTTTCTTTTATAGTGCTTAGAGTGAAAACTTCTCTCTACCAGGATGAACAAATAGCATCACTTCCCTCTGCATTCATCCTTCCCAAACTAAGGGGAAAGGTTGCTGTGAGCTGGGGAGGTCAGAGCAGCATCAAGGGCTGCAGTGCCTGGTTTAAGACCAAGGCAAAGCTAGTAAATTTTCCAGTAAAGATGTTAAGTGGGACGCACAACTGCAATGAGGACTTCCTTCCAATTTGTGAATATCCTTAGCAACCTGAAGACTGTTCTTATCAACCTCATCCCAACCTCCCTGTACTTTTACCTCCTTGGCTCCTGCAGGATATGATAGCCTGGGAAACTGGAAAGGTCAATTATGTACAATCACGGAGTCCTTCTTTACCCCTTTTCAAGTTCTTACAGGACCTCCTAGTCTCTTGGGATGACCAGAACATTCTTTCAAAAGCAACAGGTATCAGAATAAAGGAAGCAAAGAAGGACTACAGGGTAGACTCCTTGGTTCTTTTGAGTCTTGCCACTGATTCCTGTCATTTGGGAATTGTCTAAACTTCCCTGTTTCCATGCTGCCCTGCTTTAGAGGTATTCACATCTCTATGGCCCAGGCAGCAGTTATAATGAACTGCAGATGTGTGGGTCAAAGGAATAGTGACAAGATTAGCCTCATAAGGACAAGGAGAGAGAGAGAGAGAGGAGGGGGAGAGAGAGAGAGAGAGAGAGAGAGAGAGAGAGAGAGAGAGAGAGAGAGAGAACACAAAGGACTCCCCTTACTCCAAAGCACCATTTTATTTATAATAAATGTTCAGTTAAACCAATTCTTCAACTAAATATATGACAGTAAGAATTGAAAACAGGGACTCAAATAGATGGCACTGTATCAATGTTTATTGCAACATTATTCACGATAGCCAAAACAATATACGTGTAGAAACAATCGAACTGTCCATCAAAAAATGGCTATATAAACAAAATATGATATATTCATCCAATGGGATATTATCCAACCATAAAAAGTTCTGATATATGCTACGACATGGATGAAAGTTTAAAAATTATGCTAAGTGAAATAAGCCAGACACACAAGAAGAAATATTTCATAGTTTCACTTATGTGAAATATCTAAAAGAGGCAAACTCATAGAGGTACAAAGTGGATTAGAGATTACCAAGGGCAGAGAAGTGTGGAATTATTATTTAATCATTGCAGAATTTCTCTCTGTGGTGAGGAAAAGGTTTTAGAAATAGAGGTGATAGTTGTACAACATCACAGATGTAATTAATGCTGCTGAATTGTACACTTAAAAGAGCTAAAATAGCAACTTTATGCCTCATATATTTTTCCATAATTAAAAAAAAACAGGCTAGCTAATCAGTGGGCATGTTTTTTTTTTCTTTTTATTCAAAACAGTTTTTTTTAAGGCATTGCCAAGTACTGAAAATACTTTTTTTTCTTTCTTTCTTTCTTTCTTTTTTTTTTTTTTTTTGTAGTTGCAGATGGAAAAAATGCCTTTTTTAAAATTTATTTTTATGTGGTGCTAAGGATTGAACCCAGTGCCTCACACATGCTAGGCAAGCGCTCTGACACTGAGCTACAGCCCCAGCCCCTGAAAATTCATTTATTTCGTCAGGTCAGCATATATTTTCTTTTCCTTCTTTTCACTTCCCCATTGTCTATTCCAACCATAGGAAAAATAATTATGTAATATTTATTGAGTCCCATATACTCTTCTGTTCTATATGAATTGATTGTTTTAATTCTCAAACCCATCATGTGAAGAGTGCTAGTATTTTCACGGCTATTTTATAGAAGAAACAGTAGATATCCTTCCTGATGTCACCCAGTAAGTAAGGTCAGAGCCAAGATTCTGTTCTTTTAAGACATGCTCCAAAATTCACATTCTTAACCATTATTCTATGCATTCTTGGAAAATTATAAAATATCAGATTCATCAGAATCTCTGGAGGTGGGTATTGGACTACATTTTTTAAAAGATCCCTATAATTCCTAATTTTAAAACTTACTACAAAACTATAATAATCAAGACACTATGGTACTTGCATAGGATAGACATAGATTAATGAAATAAAATCGAGAGTGAGAAGGTCTCACATGATTTTTAACAAGAATGTTAAGACAATTCAATGGGGGAAGAAGAATCTTTTCAACAAATGGTACTAGGATAGCTGGATATTCATAAGCAAATAGATATAGCTGAACCTCTATCTTATCACATATACAAAAATTAAATGTTAAAATATAAAAATACGTAAAATATAAAAAATTAACATAAGAACTAAAACTATAAAACTTCTAGAAAGAAAACAGGTATTAATCTTCATATTTTTTATTACACAATTTTTTTAGGTATGACACTAAAAGCACAAGCAACACAACAAACAATAGATAAATTGGACTACATCAAAGTAAAAATATGTTCTTCTAAGGACACCAGTAAAAAGGAGAAAACATACTCATAGAATGAAAGAAAATATTTGCGAATTATTTGCAAACCTAAGTTACTGTTAAGTGATAAAAGGAATAAAATACTCTTACATGCTACACATAACAACCTTCAAAATATTATGCTAAGTAAAAGAAGCCAGACACAGAGAACCATATATTGTATGATTTCATTTGCATGAAACATCCAGGATAGACAAATCTACATCATTAAAACATAGATAGGTGATTGACATAGGAAATGGGAAGTGACTGCTAAAGGATACAACCCTAATAAAAATGTAATAAAACTGGTGATGGTTTTCAACTCTATGAAAATAATTGAAATCACTGAATTATACACTTGATTAAATTCTATGGTGAATAAAGCTATTATTAAAAAATTCCTCATATGGTTCTATATATTCTCAAGTTTGAGGACATGTAAAAGTGAAGTTAGCAATCTTCTGGTTAGATTGATGATAAAAGTCATAGCTAACTATTTATGTATCTTCTTCGTTTTCTAAAAGTTTCATATTCTTAACTCATTTGATTCTCACAGAAGACTAAGAGACAAGTCCTGCTCTTTTATATCCAACCTGACTACAGGCAAAGAGAAAATCTTTGGCTCCAAAGTAAAATTTTCAGCAAACATGATATACATTCAAAACATTTTGTCTAGAATTATTCCTAAATTCCACCAAAATTTTCAACAAATTATCCTCAATAAATTCATGAGAGAGAAATTGACTTACACTAGCTTAATTTTAATTCAGACCATATTACAATAGAGTGCTGTGGAGACGAGATGCTGAGGAAACATTCAGGCTTGGGGAGAGTGAGAGAAGGTGGCATCTGTGTTTTGGTTTTGAAGAATGAGTAGAATTTTCTTTGGTTAAAGAGTCAAGGAAGAATATTTGAGCAAACAGTACAATATGAAAAAATACATGGAAGCTTACCTGTCTCTCATCTTAGATTGGAAGATCCTTTAGAGAATTTACTAGAATCCCATGTCATAGCTATAATTTTGGTGCCTTGAAAAGTACTTAAGATATATGGACATATGGATGAATGGATGATTGAATAAATTAATGAACACCATAAAATGAGAAATAGCAGTTAAATTAGTGTGATTAACATACAAGGTAGAGTGGGAAATGAAGTTAAAAAGGCCGTTTGAAGCCAAATTCTTAAGGGACTTGTATGTCATAAATAAGGGAGTTTATCCTTTATAAAAAATACAGATTCACTGACTTTTGTTTTTGGTCTATTTTTTTGTTTTAGCATATGAATCACATTGGCTGGTTTTTGTTTAAGAATCATAATTCTAGCAGAATATAGAGGATGGATTGACCCTGGTGGGATGTGTTTATATTGTAGGAGGAAAATTCTTAGGAAACTATTGAGAGATGATAAAGACTGAACTCTGGAAAGACCTAACTATGACAAGAGAAACTACATGAAAATTATTCTGTAGTACCCATCTTAAGTACTTGACAAGAGTGTAATAACATTTCCCAATTGAAAACATAAGGAAAAGAGTTTTATATGATTTATTTAATTGAGATGAGAATAAGAACAACAACTAATTTTAGATTTTGGGGTGCTTAAGGAGTCTATATGCCTATCCAGAGTGACTTGGCAATACCAGTTAAGAAGTATAAACTAGGGCTGGGGATGTGGCTCAAGCGGTAGCGCGCTCGCCTGGCATGCGTGCGGCCTGGGTTCGATCCTCAGCACCACATACCAACAAAGATGTTGTGTCTGCCGAGAACTAAAAATGAATATTAAAAAAATTCTCTCTGTCTCTCTCTCTCTCCTCTCTCACTCTCTCTTAAAAAAAAAGTATAAACTAGAGATATAGATTTGGAATTTAGTGCTTTTAAGTATTAACTGAAACCGTAGAGTAAGTGATGTTCCCCAGGAAATGAATGGAGAGATGTATGGAACACAGAGCATTAGAAAATACCGGTATTTAAGGGATAGGCAGGAGGAGAAAAGGCACAGTGAACGGAGATGGAGAAAATAGAGACATAGGAGAAAAACTAAAATTTTTTAGTTTTCGATTAAGAGGCAGACATTTCAGTAAGAATGTGTACCAACAGACCCATCAATAAAATACTTGTGATGACAACTTTTAATTGTAAGTGCAGAACCACTTGTACTATCTTGAGTGGAAGATAAGAATTTAATAATATGGTTCCAGAATACTTCAATCAACTTATAAGCAGACTCTATTGCTGAGTCTTATGGGTTTGAAACCAGGAACTGGATAGCTACAAGTAACTGAGAAACCTGTTCAGTTCTGGAGGCAACTGTTTCTTTGTGAGGACCATCTCCTTGTTCTTGTCCACTTCACATTACAGACTTACATATCAAGTAGTGCCCTGAATTTTAATCCAAATCATTATAGAAAGAAACTGATTGGCCCCAGTGTATCAGTTGTGATCCAATCAACCATGGTCAGTATGAAGATGGGAAAAGATACTCAGAACAAATGTGGTTGCTAGGACTCGCTTCTCTGAATGCAAGGAGTAAGTGTCAGAGAAGGAGCACGCTGAATTGAGCAGATGCTCCCAAAGAAATCTATTACAAGATTAATCAAAATCTCAGTTGATCTTTCATGGTAACATCAACTACGAGGAAATTTGTTAACTCTATGACTTCTTTCTTCTGTTGCCCTGTTTCCTCTGTTAGCCTAGAGGGAAAGTTGCATTAATGTCTTTGTTGATTTCTCTATAACAGAAACAAGAATAAAAGAAATTGCTTGTGAAATGCCTTGACATCCTCAGGTCAAAGGGTCTAAAGAAATACAAAGTCTTTTATATTTTTTCTAGGGAAAGCTAGAGTTTTCTGGTTGTTTTTGCTTTTGCCTGGATCTCATTGATTTCCCAAATTGTACTAGCTACTTTCTGGATTTCATTAATCAAACTGCCACCTGTGATAGACTGCCGGTCCCTCGTCTGATTTTGATTAATTCCATTCTCACATTTGTCTCTCTGGCACAGTTTTCAGTGGTGGATGATTTGTTAGGGGCAGAGAGAATGCAGGATGACTAGGGATTTGGGATAGTGGAGTCATCTCCTGAATCTGATTGAGTCTGTCTGGTAACAGAAATGTTTTTTTTTCCCCTCTCGTTCCTTCTAAGAATAGCAGTACCAGCTGTACTTGCCTGAGCCTTATCTAAATTAATGAAATAAAATGAGATTATTGACATTTTCTTGCTTCAACTAGCAAATGTGCATCTTTGAATTTTTATCAACTAAAATGCTCTTTAATGAAACATTCACAGAAACAGTTTTGACATAAAAATAATAATGCACATTTTACTCATGCTAATTATGTATTTGTATTCCTTTACTTAAGTTGCCCTTTTATCTATTTTGTATTTCAGAAGTCGGTATTAAGCTGAGATAGCTCAAGCAAGGCAAAGCGGCTTAGTAGTCAGGGAAGGGGCTTTGCGATCAGACTTCTATTCTGTTCCCATCTCCATTACCTAAGGTCTCGATGACCTAAGGTAAATTATTTAAACTTTCTGAGTCTCTATTTTCATACCTATGCAATATACTGTTTTGAAGCCTAAATGACATAGAAAAATGCAGCTTAATATCAGACTCATGTCAAAGACTAATTAATGTCAGTTCAAATAAAAGGTGTTTTGATGGGTAGATGGTGATTTCTCATTCATACTATATACAGAATCACTATTTCAGACTTGAAGATAGAAGAGTTTCATGTATTTATAAACTCAAGAGGGATCTGGGGACCTGGGTTAGCAGGTAAATATAGGGTATGACTTACTGGAGGAAATGGAGTCATGCTCTTTTATATCTATAGCACTTCCACATGATATAAGAGAATGTGACAAAATTAATTTTTCAGTACATAAGCATTTTTCACAGTTGGGATTGGGCACATGCAGAGGTCTCTGTGTCTGGTTCCCCATTGTCTAATAACATGGCCTGAGCAAGCTTCTGGACAAGACCTTTTCTAGTTTCAACTTAAGGACACAGGTCAGGCTCAGTGAGAAGAGTAATAATGAATTCTTCATTTCATGTGTTATTGAAATGTTCTGTGGTCCAGACTCTGGGACTCATGCTTGAAGTTGTAGGGGTGAAATAAGATTAAAATAAAAAGAAATAACCTCCACTATACTTCAGTAGGGCACTCAGAGCACAAGTTTACATGGTTTTGTAATGAGCATGATATTACAAATCAGTTTGAAGTAAACTTTTCCCCAGAGATAACTTCTAGAACCTAAAAAGGTCAAGGATGCCTAAGCAGCAATCTTGAACAGTCAGAAATGAAATAGCAGACGCAGAAATAGCTGGGAGCTCTTAGAAGCTGGAATGACCATTTACAACACAGTATGACCCAGGAATGTGAGGTACTGTGATGAGAGTAGGGGGAAAGTGAAAAAAAATTATTTGTGGCTATTTTTTTTTGGCTGGGACACTTATTTTACCCTTTTGCAATGTAGCCTGGTAAATAATCCACACCTAACAAACATTTGTGGAATAAATTACCACTAATTAAGCAATTTATATGCATCCTACTTGTGTCTTGTTCTTTTTTGTTTATTTTGCTGTAAGGGATTAATATTGAAGTTAAAAAGTTCAAAGAAATCTATGTGGTGAGAACACTGGCTTTGGCATCTCAGAGAGACTAAGGCAAGTAATTTCATGTCCTCATGCTTTTTTCATTTAATCTATAAAACATTATTATTGGGAAATCTAATTGGACTATGTGTGTAAAATGAATGAATATGTGCCTGACCCTCAACATGGCTTACCACATAGCAATAATCAGCCATCAAGTGCTTGGCAAGAATTTATGTCTAGTTTCATTCCTTTATTCTTATAGTCAAAGACAGAAACAAAAAAGGTGCATTCAAAATTAGCATAAAACCAGTGAGGAAAGAAGTCTGCATTGAGAGGAGCAATTTGTTTGTTTGCGTCATAAATTATAATTGCTTAATTATCAAGAATGCATCTCATAGTTCTTTTATATTTGTTCCAAAGTTTTAGCACAGATTAAGTACATTTAGGTAGGTGTTCAATATATTATGTCGATGTATTGATTTGAACTGTCTCTAATAACTTTGGATAGTGATAATACAGGTGAAAATTCACTGGATTAATAGACAGAAAGCTTGGATAAAGCTCCAGTTTGCAAGTAATTAGTCATGGCACTTTAATCTTTGTGTCTCATCTTACTCATCCTTTAAATCAGGAGTTTTTCCAAATTTTTTCCTTTTATAACATTCTATACTTTTAAAAATATTTTGAGGATATAGAAGAATGTTCATTTTGAAGGGCAGGGGCAGGGTGTACAAAATGGCACATGGGAGCATCCTAAGGAAAATTCAGTTCTGTGAACATGAACTCTATGGGAGAATTAGAGAAATAGCATCAATAAAAATAGCAATTTGGGTGCCTATCAATTTTTAAGCATGGTACTCTTAATACATTATTTCATTTAACCCTTAAAATAACACTGTAGAATAAGTATTTATATTCCCAATTACAGCTAAGGAAACTGAGATTGTAGACAGTTTTCCATTATTAAGTAAGCTAAGCATTCAATAAGCTAGCCTCTCAGTGACTACTTGGCTCATATAGTAATCTGGAAATGTGATTTGCCTTTCTTATTAAAAATATAACTAGAATCCAATATTGGAATTATGACCACAGGTTTGGTGTATTTATTGTGTTTTTTATAACCTTTATTGAATTGTAAATTCCTTAGGGAATTTGATGAACATAGTGTAGATGGCAGCAGAAATCACAGATCCTTTGAAATTCATTTTTAGTTTAGAGTATCTTTTAGGTAAAGGGTCAAATTGACTCATAATCTTCAAGGGCAGCCTTGAAGAACATCCAAGAACATCTTGAATAACTGTTCAGAAAGTGTTTCAAAGGTCTAACAATGCAATAAAAATCCTTGCCTCTATTATCTTTTCAGGATATCATGTTTTCTTATTTCCCAACTCAGCATCCAGCATCCATCCCTCTATCTATTTCACTGAGGCTAGAGTACTTGCCTGGAAGCAATAAAAGATGAATCATTTTACCTAGACATCTGCATTGCCTTTGGTCTACTTCTCCATGAGCTTCAAGTCTGGATCTTCACAATTTCAACCACACCTGCCTCCACAAATTAGAGATTAGTGAATAGAGATAATGACCAAATACTTATGGGGTATTCATGATAAGCTTTTGACAGTATTTCAACCTGTTTATACATCAACTGCAATCTGTGTAGGTTGCATCATGAGGAGTTGCCATTCTGCCATTTGGAGATCCTTCCAATTTGAATTAATTACCAAGGGGAACCAATGGAGTGTTGCAAGTGGTAACAGGAGTGTGGGGGTTGGTAGGAGGTAGAGTGAAGGGGGTGAAATATCAAAAATTAAAATTTTCAGCATGGCACTGCGACCACAGGAGGAGTCGACTTGGAGAAGATTAAGAATTTTCATAGTAAAACTAAATAGGAGGGTTTCCCTCTGAGCTCCTTGAAGGCAGAGATCTTGTTCATCACTGTGTTGTCCCCTGCACCTACCTCAAAGCCTGTTACAATGAAGCTTTGCTAGCAAACATTGCTAAAGTAATCAGTGAATCAATACAGAACCAAATGCCTCTTGAGGGTAAGAAGTGTTTGTCACTTACTTTAGGAACCAATGCTATTTACTAAAAGTTCTCTTGATGCAAAAAAGTGCAAAATAACCCTTTAAAATAATCTTTTTAAAGGAAATCAAAAGTTACTCAAGGGCAGCAGATGCAACTATTTTTCTTTGCATCCCTATCCATCCTTTCACCTAGCACCTAGCATAGTAATTTGTATATAAAAGGCCATTAATAAATGTTTACTGAGTGAAGAATTATATTTGTAGGCTAACAGATTTGTTTTTCTTTTCTTTTATTTTTTTTGTAAAGAAAACTGTTGAAACTTCGTTTTCAATACCCTTTCTACACTTATCACTTCCTCTTAGGTGGGGCTAATTTTGAGAGTTATAACTGTGAAAAACTTAAAGAAGAAGATTCTAGGAGTTCTAAACTGGAGGAGCCACTAGGGGTCTTTTGGTCCAGCACCCTACCTAATGTGTGTAGCAGTACTACTGCTCTGGGTATTACTTTCTATTTTGGTCTCATTCCTGACCCCTGCCTGACTTGTCTGAGCTCTGCCCTCATTTCTTTCCAATCCTGGGTAGTACACATTTGCATGACTGTGCTAAATCCATTTGAAAATGTAAAAATAGGACTGCCTTCCTGGTGTGATCCAGTGAGTGTCATTTATCCTGGCTCAGATCAATTGGTTTAACTTTCCAAAAAGGAAGGGCTTCTGGACCAGGAAGTGCTGGGAACTTTAGCAGTAAATAGATGCATATTAACATGTTTGGAGCATTTTAGTGGGATTTGTAGAATGTGTGTTCTCCTTTCAGATGCCTTAATGAGCGAAGTCAAGGCAGATAGGGTGGACAGTAATATTATATAAAATGATTATTTAATTATTTTATAATTAATGTAATATTCTGGGGGCTCTATTGAAATTCTTTTTCCCTCTTGTTTATAAAATACCTTCACAGATCTTATTTCTTTCTGTCGGTGATCAATTTTCCACTCATGAACACAACTCATGAACACCTACTCTGTGCCAATAACTGTGCTTTGTTGGGTAAGGCATACAAAGTGGTAAGGATTTGCCCCGTGACAATTAGCATGCTTCAGTTACCAGGAACATAAAGTCTGGCTGGCTTATTGCAAGACTATCAGGTAGTATAAAGAAAGGTGGAATAGCAAGCTTGGGTCAGAGCAGAATCTGGTAGACATAGTGGGGTCAAAATAACAGAAAACAGACAACTTTCTCTGGTTACTGACACTAGAATAAATTAACTGTTGTCCCTGTATTTGTGATAATGTATTCATTTCAAAATCCTGGGAGAGAAATTCCAACTAACCTAGCTTGAGTCACACAGGTATTCTTAGAAAAAGAGAGAGAGCCTTGAATGACTGACTGTCCCATTAAAATTGCACACAATGAGCAAAAGTGATTACTGTTACCAATGTAGGAAAATGAATACTGGACAGTCAATGAAGTCAACATATGACTACTACAGTTGGTTCCCTGAAAAATTTACAAACAGACTTGCAAGATAGGGCATATATCCATGAAGAATTAAATGAAGGTTTGAGAGCTGAATAGCCAAACGAACAACACTAATACTTCAAAGTAATGATCTGAATAAGTCATGTATGAATGGTATTGAGGCTAAATGCTGTTGGTTCCGAAAGAAAGAAATGACCAGGGAAAGTCAGGCTAATCTTATAGAGTAGGAATAAGTTAAGCTTATCATGGAAGGATAGGTAGAATTTGATGAGGTGGAGTATTCTTCATCATGCATTCACCCCTATGTAGATTTGAAATAAAAGATTCAAGGAACATTGAATTTGAACATTTCATGTCATTAAATGCAAACATTAATTAATAAAACAGCAAGAGGTAAGATATGTAGCATACCTAGAACAGGGTCTTTCTCATAATAATAGTTACCAAATGTTAACTATTGTTATTGTCACTAAAAATCTAAGACTATTATTCCGATTATATATCCCATTAATTTTTATAAATGTGTCTCCAAAAGATAGAATTTTGTCTCTGTCTTATATATTTTAGAGTCTGCAAAAAACTGTATATCAAAATGATTGAAAACTGATACCTGGGACTCTGATTTAAAAGGTCTGTCATGGCAGCCACAACCAAATTGTCACCTAAATTAGCCAGGGGATTTTTAGATGCACCCAGGGTCATGTAGCCATGCCCTCTCTTGCATGGTGTTGTAGTGTTGTCACTCTCTCTGAAAAGACACTCTTATTTGTGTCAAATCAAGTTATTTTGCCATAATATTTATGTATGCTAACCCCTACAGAAACAACAAGAGCAATGGCAAACAACTTGTCAGAATCATTCTCCTAATAATTCTTTTTTTTTCTCCTAATAATTCTTATGCTTGAATGCTATTGCCATTTTATAGATTTCTTCTCTCTAAGCTAAAAACACCCAGCCTCTTTCATCTTCCTTTATAGCTTCCCAGTTTTTAAAAATGCCTCTGTTGTTCCTTTTTTTTTTTCAGGATCACTTGCAGCTTTTCACATCTCCTTTGATATTTTCTAGAACAAAATTGTACAGACTAGGTGACTATAGAGAGTTCTATTGAATAGGATCAAGAAAACCCTGAAGAAATAATAATGATCAACAATTGTGGAATGCTTATTATGCCCCAAGTATTGTGCTAAGCAATTCACATACATTCTTTAATAGTCAAAAGAAAATGAATTAATTATCATTATTCCCATTTTACATTGATGTAAGATTTTTAGGCATAGTAAATGGCAGAACCTGGACAAAACCCAGGTCTGTTCAATATCAAAGCCTGGGCTCTTAACCTCCAGGGTATGTTACAGCCCACTAAGTTTGGGACTGTGGAAACAAACAGATGATTTAATGATTAAAGACCCAATGTGCTCTACCTTACAGCCGTACTTCTCTAATTTTGCAGCCTAGTATTCAGAAGACATGGGGAGAATAATAATATGGTCCACCAGAAATGGGATTCTTTAGGTACTCATTTTTTTTTATTTTAAAAATTCATGTAAATTTTGCATTCCATTCATGATCTATTCATGTTTATTCAAACGTAAAAAAGTTAAAGTTATAAACACCAAGTAAAATTGAATATCTAAACAGACACATCCTATTTATTCTGTTATTTCACATTCTTCAGGGATGGGAAAAACCCAAATAGAGAACTAGAGCCAAAGGAATGATTTTAATAACTTTACCCTGGAAAATATTTCAAAGGAGTTTTAATTATTTACCACCCCTCAGACCCCCATCCCCAAATCTTCCTGATAAAGCACCGTAAGAGACTAAACATCGCTCAGAATGACATCCTGGTGTGTCCTCTATTAACACTGTTAAATGTCTGTTATGATAATTCAATGCCCTATGGTATGTGTTATTTAGAACTATCCAGGTAAAATATTCGGAACATCTACCTAAAATAATGATTTTAATTTTAAAATCCTTGCTCTGTTTCATTTAATTCTACTAATGATTATATATAATAAAGAACCTATTGTTTATTAAGCTCATTCGGAGTGTGTAATGAAAGGCCATGATACCTACCTTTAAGAGAAGGCTTTTCTTTCTATTATTTTATGGAAGTGGAACCTGGAGGAGAGAGATGGTGCATCAAACTCATTCTAAAATTTAATCAAATAATTATCATATGAAGTTAAAAGGGAAAGAATACTTTCTGCTTCATCAAGCTAACTTTTGTGGTCATATTAACAATATTGATAGCCTCATATGGGCATCTGGTTTGGGAATTGGAGAAAAAATTCTGTATTCATCTCCTGAAGTTTGGCCCAAAACAAGGGTGATTATATAAGATATCATTCAAACTAGGGCACTCTAGAGAAAGAAAGAATGCACTATTAATAATTAGGCCTAGACAAAAGTCACAAACTAAGAATGTCCTGAGCAAAGCAGGACACATAATTACCTTAACCATAACCAATTCCTTAAAGTCCAAGGAATAGTAAATTATACCAAAAACCTGTTCAATCTTCATTTTCTTAATAGCTTACAGTTAATAGGCTCTCAGATTTTTAAAAAGCTCCTTTTACCCCAAATTCCTGTGCCATTGTGACTTTCTTCTTTCCATACCTTAGACACACACACACACACACACACACATATATATATAAATTTCATCTAGACTAGCAACATTATTGCTTATGCCTATCCAAAATAGAACTTGTGTTCCATTTTTACCATGAATGGGTTTTTTTTTGTAGAAATAAAACAGTTAATATTCCTCATTATATATTTATGTTTGTGTTTGCTTCTAATTGTGTTCTTTATAGTCAATGAATTTCTGTTTCATTTCTAAAAGATCTTCTCACAATTTACAATAAAGTTGATTTTTATCTTGAAAGGTGTTGTCAGCTCTTACCTACTTGATCCAGCTACCATCTTAATTAATGGCTTTTGATATCGATCATAGGACTGCTTGCTATGATACCAATGAAAAAGTCTCAAGGTCATTCTGATTATCAATAACAGATAAACTCCCTGCTATGGTTTGGATGTGGGTTGGATGTGTCTCCAAAGGTTCATGTGCTGGAAGTTTGGAAGCATGTTCTCCAATCCTAAATTCTGGGAGATTGTGCAACCTTTAAGAGGGAAGGCCTTGTGCAAAACAATTAGGTTGTGATGCCACTGTCCTTGGAAGGGATTAATGTAGTTCTTTCAGGACTTTGGTAAATTTCTGTGATAGTGAGTTGTTATAAAAAGAGTGAGCTTGGCCTTTGTCTTTCTTTGGCTTCCTGTCTCAACATGTGATCTCTTCAGTGCACATCTCACCATTGTAATGCCATCTGACATGAGGTTCTCACCAGAAGCTAAACCAATGGGACTGCTTGCTCTTGGACTTCAACTGAAAAACTATGAGCTAAATAAATCTATTTTAAAATAAAGTAGCCAGGCTCAAGTATTTTGTTATAGGAGCAGAAAATGAATGGCTAGAATCTCATATCTCAATATTTTACAAAATAAAAGGTTTTTTTCCCTTCAACTGGGGTCAAAACCAAAATGGATATTCCTAACTACCAGGATGCTTCTTTTCTGAGCAGTGATCAAGAGGCCTAATTTTCTTCCAGCTTATTTCTCTTAGGCTAGGATTGAAAGTGCCACATATCATGTCCAATGAACTTCGTTTAGTCAGAATTTAATCACATGATCACACCTCACTGCTATCAGCTTGGGGAATACTATTCCTGCATTCCCAGGAATAAGAGGAAATAGGTGAGGGGAATCCCTAGCCAGTTTGTGCCAGATAGGTGATACCATTTGCTATCTCATTTGCTTGGCACATTAAGCTGTATTTTTCCTAGTACAATAAGTTCAGATCCTAGTCTAAACTTCATTTCCTATTGAAAGAATAACACAGACCCCAAAGCTTTATTGTAGCACTTGCAGAGGCAATAGACCAAATATACTTAGGCATGACCTTAGTAACTCATTTAATCTCTATAATCATCAATTTCCTCATATTTAAATTTTGGTAAAAGCCCTTGGCACATAAGAAGCTCTTTAGATATCATTACTCTAAAATACATGTACGAAGACATGAATGGTGTGAAAATACTTTGTGTAAAATCTGTAACTTGAAAAACTGTGCTTTATATGTGTAATATGAAATGAATTGCATTCTGCCATCATGTATAACAAATTAGAATAAATTTTAAAAAGTGAAAAAATAAATTAATTTGATATCTGAAAAAAGATTACTTCTTACAGTTTTATAATGGAATGTTTTACATCCATATTTGATTCATTATACTTTTGACTTGTTTTCGTAGTATATATCCTACTATGGAAACTAAATTGTCTGGTCTTTAATGAAAATATCTACTTTGAGGCACAATACCACCTTTCATAGTTCCCAGGGCTATCTTTGGTCCTGCAAGAATTATTAAGCAATAAACTGGTGACCCTAGTGCCCCCTTGATGCCCACATGGTCCATTGATAATCCATCTAGTTTATCAATGCATGAGTCAATTATTTATTTTTTAAAATTTAGACAGGCTTTCCATTTTCCTTTATGAAAACATTTAATTCTGGGCTATATCTGAGTCTCTTCAACAGATAACTTTGCAGGATACAGTAAATATTAGATTGTGAATTGCTGGCATTCATTAAAAATTGTAAATTGTTTAAAAATCAAGACTTGTCTTCAGGCTGGATTCCCATTAGACATTATTTTTTGGCACTGTCATTGTTACTTTTGAATTTGCCTTCAGCAAAAAGAATGTCATAGGCTTATATACATATAATAGGAGAGGAAGGGAAAACACACATTAACAGGCACTTACTTAACTTATTTAATTTTCACACATTTAATAGTATTGGGTATTGATACTCTCATTTTAATAAAATTAGTAAACAAACTCAGAGATCAATTGACTTCTGCAATTTTGAGGGAAGCTTTTGTTTTATAGAAGACAAACTTTGTGTTCTAATCTAGAGTTTCTCAAGATGCAGTTGAGAAAATAACTGTTTATATCAAACTCTTCAGAACCCCAAGCAAGATTTACAGTACCAAAATCTCTAAGGGTGGCTCTCAGAAATCTGCATTTTAGACAATATTGAAGCCTCACTACAAACCAGCTAGAACCCACGACTGCAGAAATCACTTTGAGACGGGTTATGGCCTACTAGTCCCAACTTAAATGAACATTTTCACTTCTAATATTAATTAATTAATCTTTCAGCTTCATTTAATATTGTTGATCACTTATTTCTTGAGCATTTTACTACATTGTCCTTTCTAACAATTCTATTCACATTCTACATGTTCCTTGCTTCTTTCCTTCTTTGTGAGTTTTTCCGTCCACAATATATCCAAAGCTTACTGCTCTCATTCACAGTGTTCTCCCATTGTGTAGCTAAACTCCTTATCATCTGCCCATTTCTGCTGCCCTGAGATCCAGACATATATCCAGTGATCTCTGTGTCTGATTGTGCTCCTTGATATCCAACATATCTGAAACTGAATTAGTAATTCACATACATACACCACCTAAAATCTTTATTTTTATATATTTTTTTCAGTGTTATTTTTTTAGCTTTTTTTTATTGGTTGTTCACAACATTACAAAGCTCTTGACATATCATATTTCATACATTAGATTCAAGTGGGTTATGAACTCCCATTTTTTACCCCAAATGCAGATTGCAGAATCACATCGGTTACACATCCACAATTTTACATAATGCCTTATTAGTAACTGTTGTATTCTGCTACCTTTCCTATCCTCTACTATCCCCCCTCCCCTCCCCTCCCATCTTCTCTCTCTACCCCATCTACTGTAATTCATTTCTCTCCTTGTTTATTTTCCCATTACCCTCACAACCTCTTATTTTTTATATTTTTTAGTACCAGGGTTTGAACCCAGGGGCTCTTAACCAGCCTTTTAAAAAAATCTTTTGAGACACAGTCTTGCTAAATTGCTCAGGGCCTTCCTAAATTGCTAAGGCTGGCCTTGAGCCTGCAATCCCCCTGCCTCAGCCTCCCAAGCTGCTGAGATTACAGGTGTGTGCCTTTGTGCCCAATCAGAACACATATCTTAAGTGTGGTATTTCCAGAAAGTGCACATATCTGTGCAAACAGAACCCATATTAAGAAAGAAGATATTACCAGTAGCCTCATAGTCCTTTTCAGTCATTCTACTCCCCACTCTAAAAGTAATACTCTCTTTACTTCTAACACATAGATTAGCTTTAATTTTTTTAAATGTTATAAAAACTGAATCATATAGTATATTCCCTTTGTGCTGGGCTTCTTTAGAATAATATTATAATGATGAACTACATCCATGCTATTGTATATATCTATGGAATGTTCGTTATCATAAGTAGTTGACATTCTATTATATAATGCATCACAATTTAGTTTTACATCCTAATACTGATGAAGTTTTTGATTCTTTTAAATGAGAGGGCATTATATATAGTGAAGCTGTAATATTGTTGTACCTGCACATGCTTTATGGCTAACATGAGTACACATTTCTGTTAGCTAAACATACAGAGTGGGATTGCTGACTCAGGGTTACGTTAATCAATTTTACCTTAGTAGACATATCTAAACACTTTTCTAAGTGCTTGTACCAATCTATACTTCTATCACCAGCACATAAAAGTTTCAATTTCTATATCTTACCAACACTTGCCTTTGGTTTTTTCTTCTTTAAGTTAGCCATTTAGGGGCAGGTATAAATTTAATTTGCATATTATGTTTTTATTAGGTTGGTATTACCATATACCTAATCACAAGCTGGAAATCTGGGCATCAACTTATCCTTTCTCTTTCTTTACCCTTCGATAATAATTATACCACATAAATACTTGTCAAATCTCTTAGCTCACTGCTACCAGTTACCATCAAAACCTGTTCACAGACTAATTATTTTTCCTCAGTTTTCCTCAGTAGATTATTCTTCGCCTTGCCCCTAAGTAAATTAGCTACAAAGTCTTCAGAATGATCTACCCCAAAACCAAATCTGACATGTGTATATCATGTTAAACCATGCCAATGGCTCTCTAAACTTTCACACAGATTAGAGTAAGCCTATGCCTCTTGAAATAGCATATAAGACTTGCCAGCGTCTGACTCTGTCTTTGTATTTGGTCTTATCTCTCATCATATTTTGCCATTAGCTCCACACTCCAGCAATGCCAAATTTTCATTTCTGTGTTTCTTTTCTTCCAGAAATGTTATATCATCCACCTCCTTATTCCAAAATTCATCCCACACATCCTACATTGCTCTTGAAAAGTCACGGTTTATACTAAGTCAAAGAAATAAATAAGGTATAACAAAACAAATAAATAAGGTATTTCATCTTAATAGAATATTTTTATTTTAATGAAGGGTGGAAAAATTATGGAAGTTTCTAGTATTAATGTGCATATAGGAAAAAATACAAAATTTCATCATGAATCTTGTAGTCAATGTATAAAAACAGCCTTTTAAAATTATAATTTTTAACTATATTTGGGGAAGAATAAATCTGTATGCTTATGTAAATCCTTATACTAAATTAAATTCCAGATGGATCAAAGGTTTGAATATATATAAAACATATATAACATAGTAATGTTAGAAGAAAGTATCTAATTTTATGATAGGGAAAGCCTTTCTAAGCATCATAAAAAATAAACCATGAACGAAAGAAAGTTAAATTTAATTCCATAAAAAAATGGCAAAACATGAATGTAAAAAATCTGTATAAATATGGTTGAGTGACAATGGTAAACTGTATGTGCAGGCACTATATTTCTGTACATTGTTATTGCCTGTTCAAACAGGCATGACCTTTGTGGACAACAGTGTGGCATTTGTGCCAAAATGTAAAATATTTATTCAATGAGCAATCTTATTTTGGAACCATTAACAAAATTTTTATGCTTATTATTGAAAAGAGAAATAAGTAGATTACATGATGATTTTAAAGCAGTTTTATTTATGTAAAGTTATATATGTATCTAACAAAATGTTTAAATTATATATATATGTGTATATATATAAATATGCATATGAGTGTTTATGCAGAGAAAGATGGAGATCTAAAAGAACACAGATTCTAAGGCATGTGGACAGAGATATTTTTCTCTCACATACACATTCGAATCTGTAGTATCTGTCACATGGTAAATGTTCAACAAATATTTGGAGGAGGAAAGAAGAAAGGAATGGGGGGATTTTTTTGCCAAAATATTTATAGTGGTTGATGGGCTTATTTTTGGTTTTACTTTTAACATAGTACTTTTCTATGTTTCCCTAATTTCTTTCTTTTCCTCCAAGGAGAATGTATAGTTAGAATAATAAAAACAAACAAATAAATAAAAACTTCATAGTTGAATATGTATTGACCAAATTTGTGGATCTATGAGAAATTCCAGTGTCGTCTGAGACTGGGAAGAAAAAGCTTGCACACGGGAAAACAAGAAGAACAGATTTTTAGTTCAAGTGTAATTTTAGTGCTTTCTTGCCACCAAAAAAGTAACCATTTCATCCTCAGATAAAAATAGGAGACTTTCACCCTAAACATGGCAGGTTGTGCCCACAGTTCCCAAAGCTGGATTTTCCTCTGCCAACATCAGTGCCTGGAGCAAGCTGGCCTCATCTCCCTGTAGAGGACCTCTGTCAATATTAGCCGAACTCATGATATTTACACTGTTAACCTACATTAGAGTTTTCTTTGCCCTCCTTCCTCTCTTCCTGGCCTCCTCACATTAACCTTTGGAGTTATCCCTTAGTCGCTGATTTCCATCTTATAGGTGCCCTAGGCACATGATCCAGTTCTAGTTTCTGCAACAGACAAAAAGAAAAATGTCTGCCTGCCAAGAGAGGAAACAGGATTCTAAAGTGCCCAGTTTGCCCCACATAAAGTGCTTCTGTCTGGATCTTCTCCCAGAATCCTTAGGAGAAGAGGCTCTGCCAATGGGTGTGCTTTTTCAGATGGAGTTTGGCAACTCAGAAATAGTCTGACTTCCCTCTGTGCTGTGGGAACACTAAGGCCAAATTACGAGAATGCAGTCACTTTGGGGTTTGCCTTCAAAATGCCTCTAGAAGCTGAGGCTGGTGCTAGACTGTGTTATCTTCCCAGGTTGGAGACAGCCAGGCTCCTGCCAGCTCAGCTGGATGACTCAGAACTCTGCTTATAAAGGCCTTCATGTTAGCCCCTAATGTTGAAGGAGATCACCTGTTTATTTTCTAAAGAATAAAAACAAGTTTAATTCCCGGGCATTTTCTAAGTAGTTGGTTTTAGGCCTAGAGAACTGATTTACTTGTTCTTGTCTTGATCACTTTATGTAGTCTTTTATTTTTTATTTTTTTGAAATAAACATGGTTTCTAATTCTAACCATATACTGGATAAACTCACTTTATGAAGAACTAAAGCACAGGGATTCTCCAAGAAGCAAACTGGAAAAAAAATAAAATCCATTTCTGATTATATTCTGAGTGTGGTGGAAATAAAAACCACAGACTCAACCTTCTAAATTGGGTATTTGACATCCTCAAATAGACAAAAATTGGGGAAGCTCCAAACAGCAGTGACTCTTGGTTTAGTGTTTTAGAGTTGCAATTGTTCTTTAATTTGCTCTTTTGTTCAACTCTTTTAATTGTTTAAAAAACAAATGATCAGGATTACCTTATGATAGCTTTCAATTTTGGTGTGAGCGGTTTCCTTCCAAGAATAGCCTTGTTTTGTATTGTCTTTTACATTTCATCTGGTTTTATTTTCCATGAAATGTTTGAACAGGAGTTTTAGACATGAGAAGTTCAGATATAGCCTCTTTTCCCCTGGTTGTGGGAAGGCTGTAGGCATTTCTAAGAGGAGGGGAAAATGGGAGGCCCCATCATTAGTCAGTGCACCTGGTTTTCTGTGCCCCAGACTTTATTGACAGTAGCCCAAACAATTAGAAGGTTAATGGAGAGGAGTGGTTCCTAAAGAATCAAGTTTTAGGAAAGGGGAAACAGGGCAGCTTTGGAGAACTCAATATCTAGCAGGAGAGCTTTGAAAGTTCATGTTTTTGTTCTCCCTGTGTTGTACATTCCCCTCAATATATAAACCATAGAGTTGTCCCTCAGCATCCACAGAGGATGAGTTACAGGACTTCTGTTGAAGGCAAACTCTGCTGGAGTCTCACATAAAATGGTGTGGCACATATATCTTCTTTCATTTATTTCAAATCACCTCTGGATTACTTTTAATATCTAATACAGTGTCTATGCTATACAAATAATTGTCATATATTGTTTAGGAGATAATAATGTCCAGCATGGACCCGATTATTTTTCAAATAGTTTTGATTCACACTTGATGAATCCACATTTGGTTGAAATTGCAGAGTTTTGGAGGGTCCAGTACAGTTCTCCTTGCCAGAAATGATTTTCTTTCAGGCAGGAGAATATCTTGTGGAAGCAGTAGCCTGTCTACCTCCTTCTCTAATAGTAAGAATCCCTCTTTTGAGCCTGACATTGGTTATTTATGAAGTCTCTGGCCAATCACTGAGGCAGGGGAGTCTAATACTTCTGATTGGTCCCTTTCTAGTTACTACTTCAACTCATGCCAATCAGTGTCACTAGGGAGGTGGGGTCATGATGTCTCCTCCGAAGATGGATGCTTTTATTCAAACACCTGATAAAACAGTTTCCCAGGACAATGGGCAGACTCCAGAAGTCCTTTACAATTCTCCTGCAAAAGACTACAGTGACTTTTCCTCTGTGGTCTGTCCCCTAGAAGCTCACTGATGATCTGGGTGTGCCACTCTAGTTTCATGCCTCACTCTGTGGTTTTGAATGAATTTGTTTCTTAGTTATGCTATTTGTTCCTCTCTGCATTCCACTGCCCCAGCTTAACTTTCAACATTCTGTTGCACTGTCATCTCCTTGAAGAGACATCCACTCACTCATCCTTCTCCAGGCAGTTTCTCCACAACTTCTTGTTCAAATTACTGTAGTTCTTAATACCCAGTTATAATTAACATGGCTATTATAATTTGTTTTCCTGTCTCTCCTTCTTCAGACCTTGAGATATATTGGGCTCCTTCCATCTTTGTACTTAGGGTCTAACAGAGTCCCTGGCACATCAGATTTTTGTAGAACAAACAGGTGAATAAATGAGTGGGAGGGAAAGGAAGAAGGAAAACCATTATTATTAAATCCAACCAGGTTTACATGTACTTTAGAAAAGAGTTTTTAGAGCTTCTATAATTCCAAAGCAGGCATCATCAAAGCAGTTTGCATTGGAAACATGTTTGTAAATCTGAGGGCAGTAGTTGCAGAGTAAGCTTCTACATTGTATTTAAATTAATTAAGCTAACACCTAGCAGCTGGTATGCCAGGAGGAGATGGCTTCTAACAGCTGAGAGATATAATTGAGGATAAGAAAATCACAGGATTGCAGTCAGAGAAACACATGTGTTTTGCATTTTACCAGGCAGTTCCGATTTTAAACATTCTGTCTTATTGTCTCTTTAAGCATGTTAGTTTTAGATTTTTGTTCTGATATCTGTAGAGATATGGTAACAATACATAAAATTAATCTGTCTAGTTGCTAAAATAGAAAATAGTCAGGAAAATGAACTGATGGAATGACAGGATTTATCCTAATTTCAACCTTTCAGCATGGTCAAATAGTCTGGTGATACAAGTCTGAGAGAAGCAAAATCTAGGGAAATTATTAAACATTCAATGTTATCATTTAAGGATGAAATATTAAGGTATCATATTTTATTGTGGTACTTAATATCTTAAATGTTCATTAGTTCAATAGATCAATAGAAAAAAGCCAGTTGTTTCCCTCTTTTTATTAGACTTATGAGAAGCCTGGCCCTCGAATCAAAGAATTAATTTTCAATATGTTGATAATGATTTTTAATTCCAAAATAAAACTGAACTTTTGGTTCCCAGTTCTAATGATATTTTAGATCTACTGCAGTGATATTTGACTACCTCCTTTTCTCTTATTAGATTCTTGCTCAGAATAGCTCTGAAGTGGAATCTATGTGGTAGCTTTTTAAGAAAAGCTTCCCAGTCAGTTCAGATTTAGAGAACTTAGCTTGTAAACTAGTATTTTTCAGGCTATGATCCTGTTCTAACTAGACTCCCCTGAGTGCTTAAGAAAGAGCTTATTCTCAGGCTTTTCCTGGGGCTTACTGAATTGCAACCTGTGGAATGGGAAGGTCAAGAAACTGTACTTTAAATATGTTCCCCAGATTGTTCTCACACACACCAATGTTTGTGAGTTACAATTTCTGATTTAGAATAACTAAATGTTGATGACTGTTGAACCACGATGCAAAGAAAAGACTACTGACTCCAATTTAAACCAAATTAAAGCTAGCTTATATTGTGTACACAAGAGAGCTGGTCAGTGACTGTCTCACTCAGAAAAACAGGGCCAGAGAACAGCAACTGGTCTGATTACTGGGAAGTTTTTATAGCACAAAAAAGTTACAAAAAAGGGGTTTTCTTGGGACAGGGTTCAGACAAGGGTAATACAAGGGCGGATAGTAGGTTTATGATCTACATTGTTTAACATCTCAAGGTAGGGAGGAAAATAACTCCAACATCAGAGTTAATGAGGGGCAGCTGGGATTTCAGGGAGGATTGTTATCTGGTCAAGGAGAACCAGCACCTGTAAGTTCAAAGCACAGGCAAGAATCCCAAGCAAGTTTTTAAAACATCAAATTATGGCCAGGCCAGATAGAAATCTTAGTATTTTACAGTAAAACAGAAATGAACTTTTCATGACTTTGTGACAAGATGGCTCCCAATTTTAAGGTGGAATTAGGCTGGGTTCATCAGTGACTGCCAGTATCTATCTTTTAATGTATGCTGTTTTCATTAAATTCATAATGCTTGACAGGGATTGTATATAGTCTCTTTCTCAGAAATCATTCTAAAATGCCATGTTCCTGCCATAGTAATTGGAATGGAGTCATGCTACAGTTTGGATTTGAAATGTCCCCTAAAGGCTCAGGTATTGAAGACTTTGTCCCCAATAAAGCAATGTTCAAAGGAGGGGCTTTGGGGGAAGTGAATAGATCATGAGGGCTCCTCTTCATGAGTAGATTAATCCTTTGATGGATTTATAATTTGATGGCATTATTGGGAAGTAGTGGAAACAAACTTTAGGAGGTGGCCTAGTTAGAGGAAATAGGTAACAGGAGATGTGCCCTTGCAAAGTATATCATGTCCCCAGTCCCTTCTTCATCCCCTCTCTGTTTCCCAACTGCTATGAGGTGAGCAGCTTTTCTCTGCCACACCCTCCATCATGATATTCTGTCTTGCCAGAAACAATGGAAACCACCAACCGTGGATTGAAATCTCTGAAACCATGAACCAAAATAAATCATTATTCAAGTTGATTTCCTCAGGTATTTTATCACAATAACAAAAAACTGACTAACACAAGTAGAGAAAGTAAACCTGCAGTGATAAGAAAGAACATGAGACTGGATATCTGAAACAAAATATTCTAATACTGGGGTTCATTTTCTGCTGTGCAACTTTAGAAAATTTTAGTTTCCATTGCCATCTACCACCTAAGGTTCTGCAGTGCTTAAATGACATGATAAATGGAAAAGTGATTGACAAATGTGAAGTGGACTGGTTGTAGTTGAATTTGCTATTGATTGGGGCGCCTTGGTGATTAGTTAACTATTCAGTAGAGCAGTTGTTCAAGGGCTTGTACTTAAGAGCCAGTAGAACTTTAGAAAATAACATAGTATGTTGGGCCCTGACCTTAGATATTCTGATATGGGAGAAGGAGGACATCTACACAAATATTTAATATTCTTCAGGTGATTCTTCAGGACACCAGAGGCTGAAAAACCACTTTTTAATATTGGTGGTGAGTGAACAAAGCTCTTGTCACCTGAGTCTTGGTTGTCCCCCTAACTAACATTTCTGTACTGTGGGAGGAAGTTCAGCAGTATGATCCTGAAAAGACCACTAAATTTTCCATGATGTTTCCTCTTCCCTATTTGTACAATGCAGAGCTGGACTCCCTAATGAACTTATACCTTCTTAAAGCCACAGACTCCTTTATTCAAAGAGAATTATGGTTGGAAATGCTGACATGTAAAACAGAAAAAAAACACATTGCAGCTGAGCGTGGTGGCACATGCCTATAACCCCAGAATCTTGGGAGGCTGAGCCAGGAGGATCACGAATTCAAAAATAGCCTCTGCAAAAAGCAAGGCATTAAGCAACTCAGTGAGACCCTATCTCCAAATAAAATATAAAATAGGGCTGGGGATGTGGCTCAGTGGTTGAGTGCCCCTGAGTTTAATTCCTAGTACCCTAAATAAGTAAATAAACCACATTGCTTTTTTTTTTCTGCTCAGCAGTTCCTCCATGTGATTTTAAACACCATTGGCCTGAATGGTCAATAACATCCCTTCTAGCACTAGAATTCTATTCAAGACACACAGTGTTTATAGAAACTTATGCTGGCTTTATTTGGAAGGCTCAAATTAAGTCTGTGGGCAGAAGAGCTAGACTTTTACCTGTTTGCTCTCTTATCTTTTTCCTACCTTTCTCTTGCCCTTCTCTGTTTTCCATATATCCTTGCCAATTGGCTTCCAGCTGGAGTTGATTAAAGGGATACACTAGCAAGAGATTGGAAGACAGGAGAAAATGTAAACCAGAATATTTCAACCCTTCTTCCTCTGTGTTGGCTAATATCTCATGTTTTACCCATTCCCTGATATGGCTTATCTTGGAAAAATTGTTTTCTTTCACATGGGAGGAATTCTACCTCCAAATATCTCTTGGTTACTTGATCCACCATCTTTTTTCACTTTGACTTTCCAAAGGGACAGTTAGATGGAACATAAGAATGGGTCACCATGAAAATAGAATTTTATGGTAAAGGAATTGAGACTAACTTACAAAACAAACAAACAAACAAACAAAAACAAACTCTATTCCTAGGCAAGATAAATGAAATACCCAAGAGAAATGAAACATACATCCACACAAAGATTTGAACACTAGTGGTATTAGCAGTAGTTTACCACAGGGTAAACAACCAAAAAGTCCATCAACTTTTGGTGAATGGATGGACAAAAAATGTGTATCCATACAGTGGAATACTGTTGAGCAATAAAGAAGGAACACACTCCTGATACATCCTACAACATTGATAAAATTCAAAAATATTTTGCTAGGTGAAAGGTGCCAGATACCAGCACATATTGTATGATTCTACTTATTTGAAATATTTCCAAAAGGCAAATCTCTAGAAACACTGTTTTCGTTTCTGTAACCAAAAGACCTGGAAAGAACAACACAGCAGAGGAAAAGTTTATTTTGGTTCATGTTTCAGAGTTTCAGTTCATGGTCAGCCAACTCTACAACAATGGGTCCAAGGTAAGGAGGCAGAACATCATGGTGCAAAGGCATGGTAGAGGAAAGCAGCTCAAGACATGGTAACAAGGAAACAGAAAAAAGAGAGATTTGTTCACTGGGAACAAAATATAAACTCCAAGTTACACCCCCTGTGACCTACCATTTCTAACTACATCATACCTGCCTACAGTTACTGTCCAATTAGTCCATATGAGTAGATTAATCTACTGATTAGGTGAAGGCTCTCGTTAATCATTTAACTTCTGAAAATTCTTGCATTGTCTCATGTGAGCTTTTTTGGGGGATGCCTTAAATATAAACTGTAATAGACATAAAGTAGTTTAGTGGTTACTTGGGTTGGGGGTTAGGTAGGCAAGTGAGAATCCATAACATTGGCATGAGGGATCTTACTGGTGTGATGGAAATGTTCTAAAACTCATTTATGGTTACTCAACATGGGGAATGTACTCAGAAATTATTGAATTATACACTTGATGTGAATGAACTATACAATATGTGATATACACCTCAATAAAGTAAATTTTTAAAAGGAGAAGAATAAAAACCAGCAGCACTGTTATTAATCTAGACTTTTAGAAAACAATTACTATATCACTTCAGCTATGTAATCCACATATCTGTTTTTTTTTTTTTCATGGACTTTTATGACAAAACAATGTTGAAAGGATTACTGAAGTATAGGCTTGGTAGATTGGTACTCTTTTTTAAAAATATTTTTTAGTTGTTGATGTACCTTTATTATTTATTTATTTATATCTGGTGCTGAGGATCAAACTCAGTGCCTCACACATGCCAGGCAAGTGCTCTGCCACTGAGCTACAACCCCAGCCCCTAGATTGGTACTCTTTTGCACCCATCTTGTTCCATCAAAGAGATATGGTCTGAAGTGGTTCAGGTTCTTATAAATGTATAACTGATGAGGTTAACTGATTTTTTAAGGGTATTTGCTTGGAGGTTCAGGACTTTAAACTCCAGCCATCATCTAAACTCTAAATGCTCCTGAAGCTGGTAGACTAATACTAATATTTACTAGAGGTCTGGAGTTGTAATAAATGGTGTCAGATAGTCTGGCATCATAGGTCTGGAAAAGAATGCTTACCCCCTTTTGTCTTAGCACTCCACAGGTGTAGATAAGTGATAAAAGTTTTTAAAAATAATGTCTGCCCAACATGTTTATAGCTTTAATTCCTATGGTGGGAAGAATTAGAAGCCCTGTGCTATACTGTGACAATAAGGTGCTTGCTGAGAAAGGCTGTTGCTCACAACAGTACTCAATGACTCACATAATAGTCTATTGATTCTTCTCACTTTGGGTTTGTCATTACCTTTGGATTTTAAAGCCTCCTCTCTGATTTCACTATTTATATATCTGCCACCATAGCCCACTAAGTATCAGATCATGATCTTCAAAATGACTGAGCTTGTTATTTAATTTCTTAGTTTTCTGATTCTTCTAAAATTTTTGTCTGCACACCCAAACCTATGTCTCAGCATGATTGGCAGAGGGGAGATTTCTCATTCAGCTATTGCTCTGTCGTAAATTAATGGAGGTATCTCATAAAAATTATTGGACTTTAGATTTTTCATCAGTAAAAATGTGACTTGTTAATATTGCCTGCTTCTTTCACAGTGTGATAGTGAAAAGCAAATATAATAAATATAACCATCTTTTAAAATATTTACTGAAACAGAGATTCTGAGACATTTTGACTCTGGGCTGAAATCAAACTGAATTTCAAATCTTTGGGGTGATAGAGGAGGAAAGCTGACTACAGGATTAACTTGAATATTTTCAAGAGCTTTATCACTTTTAGACTCTGAAAACTCTCTGTTTGGTGCTCCCCACTTTGTTATCTTTTCAGCTGATTGGAGTAAAGGAGGGAAACTGTAGGTCCCTTGGTAATTTAATCTTACAGCAACAGAAGACACCACATCCCCCTCCAGGAATAGGTTATTCCCACTGGAAAGAAGATGTCCATTCCCAATCCAAATCATGTCCCCACATCTCTTCTCCACTGCCTCTCTTCTGCCTTGCCACATTTAATATTCTTTTCATCTCTCCTTAATAGATGCCTAAATGCCTGACATGTGACAGCAATGTCTGTTCCCATGGCGCCACTGCTTCTGAGAAAGTTCGAAACAGACAAAGAACAAGGCAGAAAATGGCCTCCTATTGGAGATAAAAAGAAACAGTCCGGTCGAGGAAATCAGTTGCCAGCTCCCACTACTAAAATCTGTCTCTTCTGTCTGTTTTTCATTATTATGCATCCCAGGATCAATTGCTCCCTTACAAGGTAACACACAAGAGAAAGTATTGATTCTACAGCCCAATTTTGGTAAATATGACCCTAAGTGGAAAGACTGATTCACACAAGGATAGGGTGTCCTGATTAATACACCAAGATTTCATATCCAGTTGTGCATTTATATTATTGAGAGAATACTGTTATACTTTAGAATGTTTACAAGAAAACAATTATTATCTGTGTATCTTATTGTGCTGATGTATCATATACCTGTAGCTGTGTCTGTATTGGTATATTGAAATCAATGCATTTTTGCACAATGCATGTATGTCCGTAAGACATGTTAGATATAATACTGGGCACCAAGGAAATAAAATTGATAGGGCTCCTGCCTTTCAGATGTTAACGCTTTAGATGTCAGATAGGAAAAAATATCTGTATATTATTATTTAGAATATAATAGGAGTACAGATGAAGTAGTAAAGAAATATGGTGGAGAAGAGAGAGTTTGACTATAGAACATTGAATAAAGAAATTGAAGAAGCCATAAAAAGATGAAAAGACCTCCCATGTTCATTGATAGGCAGAATTGATATTGTTTAATTGGTCATACCAAAAGCAATATATAGATACAATGCAATGACATTCTTCACAAAAGCAGGAAAAACAGTCCTAAAATTAATTTGGAAGAATAAAAGACTCAGAATAGCCTAAGCAATCCAAACCAAAAAAGCAATGCTGGAGGAATCACAATACTTGAATTCAAAGGTATAATAATAATAAAAAAAACTGTGTGGAATTGGCATAAAAATAGACACCTAGTTGGGTGTTTAATTTTTTAGCTTCCTGACTCAAGCTTACTCAATCAACATACCTGAAAGTTGGGACTAGGAATCTGCACTTTAGAAGTTCCCTTATGGTACAGAATAGAAGACACAGAGACAAACCCACACATATACAGTCATCTGATCCTTTACAAAGGTGCCAAAAATACTGTAGACAAAAGACAGCCTTTTTTAACAAATGGTGCTGTGAAATCTGGTTATTTACATGTAAAAGATAAAGACTAGACCCATATCTCTCACCCTGCACAAAACCCAACTCAAAATGGATCAAAAACCTAGGAATTAGACCATAAAATTTGCAATTCCAAGAAGAAAACATAGGGTCAACACTGCAATATTCAGGCAGGGTAACAGCTTTCCCAATAGGACCTGTAAAGTTCAGGAAATAATGCCAAGAGTTAATTAATGAGATGGCATCACATTTAAAAGCCTGTACACAGCCAAGGAAACAAGAATGTGCAAAGAGAATCTATAAAATGGGAGAAACTCTGCTAGCTACTCTTTTTTTGGTTTGTTTTTAATTTTAGTTGTAAATGGACACAATATCTTTATTTTATTTATTTACATGGTGCTAAGGATCAAACCCACTGCTCCATACATCAAGGCAAGTGCTCTACTACTGAGCCACAATCCCAGTCCTTTGCTAGTTACTCTTCTGACAGAAGATTAATATACAGAATATATAAAGAACTAAAAAAAAAAACTTACCACAAAAAAATAAATAATCCCAATTAATAAATGAGCAAATGAACTAAACAGACACTTATCAAAAAAGGAAATACAAATGGCCAAGAAATATATGAAAAAATGTTCAGTATCATTAGCAATTAGGGAAATACAAATAAAAAATACCCTGAGATTTCATTTCACTTCTGGCAGAGTGGCAGCCATCAAAAATCAAACAATAACAAATGCTGGAAAGGATGTGGAGAAAGAGGGACACTTCTACACTATTGGTGGGATTGTAAATTAGTACAACTAATATGGAAATCAGTGAGTGTAGAGGTTCCTTAAAAGACTAGGAATGGAACCACCATATGACTTAACTATACCACTCCTTGGTATTTATCCTAAAGAGTCAAAGTTATCATACTATAATAATACATGCATACTCTTGTTTACAGTAACATAATTCATAATAACCAAACTATGGAACTAACATAGGTATCCATCAATAGATGAATGGGTAAAGAAAATGTGGTATATATACAAAATGGACTTTTATTCAGCTATAAAGAAAAGTTATGTCATTTGTAGGAAATATGGATGAAGCATGAGACCATTATGTTAAGTGAAATAAGCCAAAACTAAGAAGGTCAAGGGTTGTATGTAGAAGCTAGAGAAGAACAAAGGTAAAGTTTTGGGGGGTTTCATGAAAATTGAAGGGAGAATAGTGAAGTAAAGGGACCAGGGAGAGGTAAGAGGGGAGAGAAAGGAGAAATATTCAAAGAGTTTTTCATAGTAGTCCTTCCTTATAAATTTATTCTATACCATTGGTCTATGTATCTTTTTTATGCTAGTACTATAGCTTTGTACTATAATTTGAAGTCAGCTATTTACAATGCCTCTGCATCATTGAATACTGGGGAATAATATTAACCAAATTACATTTTTATAATGTGTACATGTATGAATATGTAACATCAAATCCCACCATTTTGTACAACTGAAATACACCCAAAAATATGGGGGGAAAAGAATTTGAGAGAATGCTATAGGAGAAAGGACATTTATGTTGTGTTGGGTGTTTAATTTTTTAGCTTCCTGACTCAAACTAATTCATTCAAAATACCTGAAAGTGGGGACTAGGAATCTTCACACAGAGGTTCTCACACACACACACACACACACACACACACACACACACACACACACCCTGACACCTATTGAGAAAGTTTGACAAATAAAAGTTTACTACTTTCTGGTTTAGCCTGTCCAAGGTTGGGGTGGGGAATGTAGGGAAGGATAAAAAATAAGCAATGACTCTATGATGTGCTGTGGATATGTGCCTATATTCTATCAGACGGAATGGTCAATTGAGGTCTAAATGTGCTCACTGTAAATTGTAAATTTCTTGTAAAACTTCTGTAAACAGAAAGCCACTTATTGTAAATTCAGAATTGAAAGGAAAAGATGTAACCGAACCCATTTGAAAAAGGGAAAATATTTTCCAGACTGCCCTCAGCTCTGAAGAGAATCTTCTTTTTGTTTGACACTGAAGATCTTGATTAAAATTTCCCAGGAGTCAGTAATACAAAACTGTCTTTAGTCTAATAAGAGAGTCATCTCAAGAGTTTTTCACGGCAGTCCTTCCTTATAAATTTATTCTGTACCATTGGTCTATGTATCTCTTTTTATGCTAGTACTATAGCTTTTTACTATAATTTGAAGTCAGCTATTTACAATGCCTCTGCATCATTTGAGCAGAGTTCACTGAGGCAACTCATCAGCCATGGCTTACAAAGACCCAGAGGAACTCATAAAATAATACAGCTGAAAGGTACCTTAAAGAGGACCTGGTCTGGAGTTTTCAAAAACCAGAGCCTGGAAGGACTTAGTGATCAAGGAAGGCCATGAGGCTCATTACTTCTGGTAGAGGATTATTTCCATGGTGCTTCCCCTGATACTAGAATCCTCACTACTAAAAAGGTAAAACAATCTTTTTCCTTCCTGAAAATGTGTCTTCATCTTCTTGTTGAAAGAAAACAATCATTCAAAACTATAAACAAAGCTGCTGACTCAGGGACCAAAAGGAAATCTTAATGATTTGATGATCCCTAAACATCCATTCATTCATTTCTTCATTTAGTAGGTATGTGGAGTGATAGTTCTCCTCATAGCCAGCAGGAAATGTTCCCAAGAGAAGGCAGTGCCATTTGAGTACTGCCACATTGTAAAGGATCTTACAGTTTGGCTGCTAAGTCCTCTACTCCTTGTCTTTACCTGCCCTGTCCAATCTTCTTATTCCCTGATTCTCCATTTGAACTCTCTGCCCCCAAGGAGGCTGGGCTCATTCTTTCTCTTCAACTTTCCTCCTGTTATGCCCCAACCTAATAAATGCCTTTCCTTTCCTTAGTTCTCCAAATTTTGTCATTCAAAGACCTAAATCTAGTCTTTGTCTCCTTATTCAAAACTTTTTTCTTGGGTCATAAAAACCTTCCATTTAGTGAACTTGTTATTCTCAATACTGAATAGTATATACTGGAATTTTTGTTTTCCATTAGAATTTTGCTAGTGAAGCTTTGGTAGGCAATAGGATATGATTAAAGAGGATAAAAATTTTAGTCTACATTGCTATCTGCCTGGGTTCACTACATCATGTCTCACGGGAATCACTAGCTCTGGAGATTTCTCATTTTCAGTCCACCCAACCCCACCTAATGGAACCTGTTCATCTTCTTCTGTTTCCCTTCTTACTAAATTATGTGTCTGCATCTGGCCAGAAAACAGGAGTCATCTTCCTAAAGTATAATTTTCACTCCTAAACATCTCCAGAATCTATCTACATCTCTTTGCAACTCTTGCTACCATTCTTAGGTTTGAACCCCTTCTTACCTAGATTATTATAGTTTATTAAATCCCACCCTGCCCACTTAAATGATTGCTCTATTCTACAACCAGGATGATCTTTTTAAAATTCTCATACTGTTACTTCTCTCTTTGGGGGAGTGGAGGGTACTGGGGATTGAATTCAGGGGCACTCAACCACTGAGCCACATTCCTAAACCTATTTTGTATTTTATTCAGAAATAGGGTGTCAGTGAGTTTCTTAGTGCCTCACTTTTGCTAAGGCTGGCTTTGAACTCATGATCCTCCTGCCTCAACCTCCAGAGCCAGTGGGATTTTAGGCGTGTGCCACCACACCTGACACTGTCACTTCTCTTAATACTCTCACTTCCCTGCTTAAACTTTTTAGCTCTGACAATGTTGATAACATATCAACCTATTCAAAGGTCTTCATGATTAAGTTTCTTTTCATCACTCCAGCCCCATTTCTTTCCCCATTCCTACTATATAAGTTGGGATACTCCAGAGAAGCAGAACCAATAAGACAGGTGATAAGATTATGGGAATTGGTGTGTGTGGTTATGGAAGCCAAAAAAAAAAATACCCCACAATCTGCCATCTGGAGAGCCAGGAAGGCTGGTGGTATAATTCAGTTCAAATGCCAAGGCCTGAGAATCAAGAATCCAGTGGTGTAACTCCCAGTCTAAGGTTGAAGGCTTGAGAACTTGGGTAATGTCCTGAGAACAGGATAGCAAGAGTTGAGGGGAACACTGCTAGGTGGACCCAGAGTCTAAAGGCCCAAGAACCCATAGTTCTAATATCTTAGAGAAGGTGCAGATGGATGTCTCAAATCAAGGAGAGAATTTACCCTTCATCCACCTTTTGGTTCTATTTGGGTGCTCAGGGGATTGGATGATACCTTCATACATCTTGTGAGGGCAGATCTATCTTCTTCACTCATCAAATTTAATCTATTGTAGAGGTACTCTAATAGAAAGACCCAGAAATAATAGCTGATCTGCTGTCTGAGCATCTTTTACTTCACTTAGGCAAGTTGACACAAAATGAATCATTACACCTATCTTGAAATTCATCTCCAATTGAACTAAATTGCTCCTACAGTGCATCAGATTCTGTATTGTTGCTGGACTCTTACACATGCTGGTTGCTTTGCCTAGGATGCTTTTCTTCCATGATTTTTTTGACTGTCCACTGCTGGTTTAGGGGTACGTAGACATTATGTCCTCTAGAAAATTTTTCTGACCAAAGTTGCTCCTGTGAATTTTCCTAGCATCCTTATCTTATCATTTGTTACAGGTTAAATTGTGTCCCCTTAAAAATATGTTGAAACCCTCTGTGAATCTGTGAATGTGACCTTACTTGGAAATAGGATCTTTGCAGATGTAATCAAGTTAAGATGAGGTCATTAGAGTAGGCCATAATGCAATATGACTGACCTCTTTATAAGAAGAAAACTAATGGATAAAAAAAAATGTGGCATTTATACACTATGGAGTATTACTCTGCATTAAAAAATGACAAAATCATAGAATTTGGAGGGAAATGGATGGCATTAGAGCAGATTATGCTAAGTGAAGCTAGTCAATCTTTAAAAAACAAATACCAAATGACTCCTTTGATATAAGGGGAGTAAACAAGGACAGGGTAGGGACGAAGAGCTTGAGAAGAAGATTTACATTAAACAGGGATGAGAGGTGGGAGGGAAAGGGAGTGAGAAGGGAAATTGCATGGAAATGGAAGGCGATCCTCAGGGTTATACAAAATGACATATAAGAGGAAAGGAGGGGTAAGACAAGATAATACAAATGGAAGAAATGATTTACAGTAGAAGGGGTAGAGAGAGAAAAGGGGAGGGGAGGGGAGGGGGGATAGTAGAGAATAGGACAGACAGCAGAATACATCAGACACTAGAAAGGCAATATGTCAATCAATGGAAGGATAACTGATGTGATACAGCAATCTGTATATGGGGTAAAAGCGGGAGTTCATAACCCACCTGAATCAAACCGTGTAATATGATGTATTAAGAACTATGTAATGTTATGAACGGCCAATAAAAAAAAAGAAAGATCAAAAAAAAAAAAGAAGAAAACTACATCATGTGAAGGTAGAGATACACAGGATGAATTCTATGTAATTACAGAAACAGAGTTTGGAATGTGCAGTCTTAAGACAATGCCAAGGATTGACAGCTACCCCTAGAAGCTGAGAAGAGGCAAGGGAAGATTCTGTTCAGAGGGAACATGACCCTGTTGACATCTTGATTGTAGACTTCTAACCTCCTGTATTATGAGAGAATAATTTTCTGTTGCTCTGAAGCACCCAGATTTTGTTACAGTGGCCATAGGAAACTAATACTCCTGTCATGGTACTTATCACACTATGTTGAATTGACTAGGCATCTTTTGCTTGTCTTCCTCTTTTCTCTTTGAAAAGTGTCATTGAGTCTTTGATATCTTTGAAATACAATGTATGTATTAGTCTCTGGAAAATAGGTGTTGCTCAATAATTGGTGGAAAAATGATAAATCTAACGTTATATAAATTAATTAAAATATTAAAATATCTCTATCAAAGTATCTGCCATGGAGAAGTACTTCATGAATATGAATTTCCTGTCTTTTACCATAGTAATAGGTTAAAATCTCAGGGGTAAGGATTTAGCTGCCTTCTTCTTTGTGTCCCTTATTATCACCTGACACAGTATAACACAGACCACTAGGACTACCTAACTACATTCTTCTGCTTCCCAATATCCAGGGTTAATTAGGGTCATGGATTCTGGCCAGCATACTATGGATAATAGTACGTATTAGCTAAATATATAGATAACGTACTATAGATAATAGTAATATTAGCTAAATCCATCCTGCTTAATCCCCTAGGGGCTTTGTCCCATACCATGGCAACGTTGGAGGCCCCTTAACCCAGACTGAATAGCTAAAAGATAAAGAATGCTGACCCAATCTGTGCAGTGGTAAATAAATCTTTATTGTATTAGCCTCTGAGATTTGGGGGTTTATTTATGACCATGGCAGACTCTACCCTATCTTGACTGATATACAAAGCAATGTGGATATGTGGGAGGTGCTGAGAAGTGCCTGTAGGTTGGCTAATTAAGTCATCACAACAAATAAACATCAGAGGTTCATGACTGAATAAAGTCTATTTAGGAAATAGAGGCATCTTTGTGTTTCTCTTGGCAGTTTTAAAAAGTGTCTGAGGAGTGAATGTTTTGATTGAAAATAAACTGTCCAGCCAAAACAGCTGCCTTGGTGAAGATGTTTCACCATGACATACAGGACTGGTCCATGTGCCTGGGCTTAAAAAAAATTAAGTTCAGCAACCAAACCTAAGTGAATATTCCTGCTTTGCCTTATTCTTCTCTCTGCAGGTGAAAGGGGTTTAATATTTATATTATCAAGCATGTTTTTGTGAGACATAATTGTTATGCTGCAGTTCTTGCCATAAAGCTAATAAGGATAGTTAATTAGGACATTAAAATCTAAGCCACAGTAATTATCTGAAGTAAAGTAAATGTCTAGTAAGCTAGAAAACAGAGCATCACCAATAAAAGACACACATTGAATAGCTATTCTCTAGTAATACAATTAAAATTTCACAATGCAAGCAGAATAGCTATTTGTTGCTAAAATGTGAATTTAAGCCTCCATTTTCACAGAAACATAAACCCCCAGACAATCTGAGCAAACATGACAATACCTAATCAGTGAATTGCATCCACTTGACCTGACTGTGCATCAGCTATCACCAGGACAAGAAATGGATTGGTTGACCACAGTGATTCATTAACACTCAGAGGGCAAGAGTCATCAGCATTCAGTTATTTTGGCAGACTCAAGAAGGGCAAGGCGAGTATACATATCCTGCTAAGAGTGCCCAAAGTGGTTAGTTGAACTGTAGGGATGCCCACTAATCCAACTTTTTCTGTAGTTTATTTTCTCTCCCACATACTTAGATGATTATTCTGTACCCTTTCCTCACTTTAACACCTCTAACATCCCCTCCCAGCCTCTGACTCAGCTTTATTTTACCGATGACTTGCATGTCATCAAGAAGCATATATTTCACAAACATGCATGTGTCTATGTGAAATTTTCTAGAGAGAGGATTCACAGATTTCACTAAAGGGGACTCAATATAAAAATTTTTAAGAACAATTTCTTAGAATGATTCTAGTGGTTTCCATAGATAAGGGATAGAATTAAATATGATCGCAAATTAAACAAAGTATCCATCTAGGTGTTTCATTGGTCATTCATCTAGAGAAGAGCTCTAACACATCAGTGGACAAGCAAATCCCTTGGAGACCCTGATAGATGCACAGACTTTCGAGACTAAATCTCAGATGCAGAAAGTCCAGGCTAGGTTCCTCAATTTGACCTTTTAAATAAGCTTTAACAGATTGTTATGTAGGTGTTAGCCAGAGCATATGTTTGAATTTCTAACTTATAAAGACATGGATCACTTCCACTTTTTGATCAGCTAGGGCCACTTTATTGTTCAAAGCAGTAGTTCTTAAACTTGGCTGGGTGCAAGACTCATTCAGTGAGCTGGTAGTAAGTGATGCCAGTGTGTCCTGTTTTAAAATACAGATGTTCAGCCCACACCCTAGATACTCATTAACTAGAGCTGTGGCTAGGGGCTGAAGACTTATACTTTCACAAATCTCCCAAGGTTATTCCACACACAGCCATGTGATTAGAGCCACCGAGACCATACCAAAAGAATCCATACTTAAATAATTCCACACAGAGAGGGAAACTTTCCTTGTGGACCTGGTCCCAGAAACAAACTGGAAGTTAAATATTATAAGCAAGTTTCACTCAGGAAACATTTCCATTTTATTAACTTTTGGACTCCTCTTAAAACAGCAAGTAAGCAAGTAACACTTTAATGTTTGTTAATGTTTTACTTTTACAGAAGTCAGTGAAGGGAGACAAACCCATGGAATGATTTTCAAAATGGAGTATCAGCCATGTGAAGGACAGAGTGAGATTTATACTAGGACTTCCCATGGTATTATCATAGCTCCAAGCAACAATTTGATTAAAATGAAAATGACTTAATTAAGGAGCTAAGCAAAATCCCAGAAGGAACAATGGTGCCAGGAGCTCACATTTTTTAAGAACAGTTTGTTCTCCAAATACCAAATAAGAACACTTTGGATACATATTAATGCTTAAAAGTGCCTCCAGTTATAGAAACAGAGCCTTCAGTGAGTCTCATACTCTCAAAATTGTGAAGAGAAGTTAAACAGTCAATATCCAGTAACAAAAAAAAAAATTACAACCACTGTGTACATTTGTACAAAGAACTGGGTAAAACTAAAACCCTGAGGAAGGTTTTACTATTATAAGACATGCGGTTCAATTGAACGGACACTCATTCAGTGTTTATGTGTTATGGCTAATGAGATAATAAACAGAGCCTTTATCATGCACCCATTGTATGGTAAGAATTTAGTAAGTTAAAATCCTAACACATTGGGATTCTGGAATTTCATACCAAGTTTAATGTCATGACAACTCCCAGCTGACTCTGAGCTAGACTTTGTAACTAAGAACCAGACCCCTAAGTACTTGATTGAAGTTCTTAAACCAAAGAGAAATGAAGACCTCCCTATCCTCTATCCCCAGGAAAACAGAGATATTTTCTTGTATGGGAGAATCAAAGAACATACTGCTTATCTTAGAACACAGAACTAGTATTGAAAAAATGGGTAAGGAGCTTAAAGTATTTGTTCCAGGACCCAAGGAAACTTTGTATAAAGTACCTGGGAAGACAAAAATGTAAACCACAAAGAGCAAATCAAATATTTGAGCAGTACTGGATTCCACCCCCTTTTTTGTTTTAGTACTGGGGATGGAAACCAGAGCCCCAAACATGCTAGGCAAGCACTATAGCACCGAGCTACATCGCCCCTTTTAAAAAAATATTTTGAGACAGTCTTTCTAAGTTGCCTAGGCTAGCCTTGAACTTGCAATCCTCCTGCTTCAGTCTCCCAAGTAGTAGCTGGGATTACAGTCATGCTGTGTAAAAGCGTATTGCATTTAGAGGGAAAATATCTTGGGGGATCTCTCTGGATTCTTTGTCCCTTGCTCCTATTTCCCATTGGTTTGTTCCCACCACACTGGGATTTAATGCTTAAAGTATTTCCTTAGTTCCTCATCATTCACTATCTTGCCATGACTGTTCTCTGAACAGCTCTATCCCAGTCCTGATGAATCAGAATCACACTTTTTCAAGATTTCCAGGTCATCTATGTGTGTGTTAAAGTTTGAGAAGCACTTAGATTACCCCATAATTTAGTTCCCTTGCTTTATGGTGCCCATGGAGAACCTCAAATTGTACATTAAGCAGTTTGTGGTTAACTCAGTAAGTAATGGAGAGACATGAAAAAATTTGAGCTGAAAAATGAAAAGGCACATGATTGAAATTTGTTAGTCTTGATGACCAATGAGAGTCTTATTGTACTAAAGTGTCTAAATTACTTTGGCCTGTGTGAGAATTTGAATAATAGCTGATTGATATTTGAGTAGGAGTTGATATTAGATTCAGATATTAGCATAAACATGAAACACTATTTTTAAAAATCACTGGCTTAAAATTTTATAATTGAGAATAGATAGATATGTCAATAGCTATGTCAAATTTTGTTAAGCTAACATTTCCTCTCCTGCCAGAAGAGACATCCTCATGATAGTGTGATTATCATTTTCAACCACAATCTGAAGCAGTCATAATAGTTCTTTTTTTCTGACAGGTTTGCGATTTAGCTTTATGAGTCATCTTTCTTAGCAAAACAGAAATGATCTGGAGCCATGGAATTGTATAGGTATAGCTCATGGTTTAGATCTCCAGATTTCTCACTCTTCTTTAATTTTTTTGAAAAGTAAACTTACTTAATTGTGTAATTTTTTTGACTGTAAAAACCACCAAGTCTAGATCCATAAAACAAACTCTTTATTTTCTCATAAACTAATCAGTTGGTTCATCAAATAAAAGTCAAATTAAACAACCACAAACACCAATAGATGGTTATAGGCAGAAATAACAAAAGTAGTGAGACAACAGGTGACGATTTAAAGGACCAGGAGATAACAAGGGATTATTACACCCTTAATTCAGTCAGAAGTCAGAATAAGAGAAATAATAATAATATAATCTAAAATTCTGAGACTCCTATTATAAAACTAGCATAATTTGTTGCTTAGGTACAAGATACTTTAATTACTTCCACAATTCCCTAATAATCTTGCAAGGTAAGCATCATTATTTGCTATCCATAGATATGCTCACTGACACACAGTTTCCCTAACTTGCCTCAAATCATATACCTAAAAAGGTTCAGGATAGTCTCTTAGGCTTGACTATCTCTGAATCCATGACCTATCTACTCTATCATATGGCCTCCATTGAGGAAATAATATTCCTTTATTTTTTCCTACCTGCTAAGAGTTACCTTATTGCCAAGGAGGATGAGGTTCTGGTATCCCTATCTTGGAATTTTCCAAGGAGTGCTCAGTAGAACAAAAGTCCTAAGTGATTTTCTTTGAAAATCATGGATAAGTTTGGAAACAATGAGCACTTAGAGGATCACAACACACATTTAAGAAGGTGTTGAGAGCTTATTTAAATGTGAATCATTTGTTCTACCTATAATTACTATCTTAAAGAAAACTATGGAAAGCCTTGCGTTAGCCTCTTTGAGATATCTACGCCTAGATGTTTAATAACAAAACAAAACAGTAAAAAAAAAAAAAAAAACTTATGGGAAAAAAAAAAAACAGGGACCATTACCCTTAGTACCAGCTAAAGGGCTCACTTGTGAAGGACCTTCTGTTCCTGAATTCCTTCTTCTCTCTCCCATATCCTATGTCCATTTTAACTTTTGTTCTAGTCTTTCTTTGACTCTCAAATCTGACCTTTTCAGTTGTAATAGAGTGTCCTTATTGCCACTGCTTTGTTTTAGAACTTTCATTTCCATATTTCATATTCCACACTTCATTTTTCTAATCAACTTTATTTTCCATGCTTCATCTAAAAATATTTTTAAAAATAAAATCTTAAAAAAATCTGTTTACACCAAATTATTTTCTCATACCTCTACTCTCTCTCTCTACTGCTTATCAAATGAAGTTAAAACCTTTTAGTTGGCATATGGAAATTTCATAGTCTGGTTCTAGTATAAACCTTGATGCTCTCCAATCAAGCTGAGTGAAACACTGTTCCCCAGACAGTCCGGGTCGTTCATAACTTTTTGCATGATGTCCCCTCTGCTCAGAATGTTCTTTCCTGTCTTTACATGCCAACTCCCATTTCTCCTTTATACCCAGTTTAATTCCCACTTCCTTGTGAAAATCTTTTTCAGCCTTTGAGGTATTTTGCAATTTCCTTTTCTATGCTCTTGCTTTCTTGCATCCCAACCACACTAGTCTGCAAACTCCTTGAAAGTAGAAGGTATATCATTTTTTTTTCAGTCCCATATTTAATAGATATTCATTAAACAGAAAAAATTGAGAGCTCATCATAGGACATTCCAGATACAAAGATTCAACTATGACAGTTGCTCTGTTTTTCACTCTCATGATCTCTCATTTTGAAGTTAAGCTTCATCATGCTCCAAACCTCCTAGTTATTCATGAATCTCCAAGTTTCATAGATTTTTTTTCTTTAGGGTTTCTTCCTGAAGTGTGACAGTCCATAAATAGCATTTCTCTGTTTATTTAGAGCCTCTTAAACCAAGCTTATTATTTCTTACACAAGTGTCTATGATATAGATCATGAATTTATTGTATAGAAATAGCTTTTCCTTTTCAGGGAATTTAATTTGTTTCTCAATATCTTGAAAATCAGTGAATTGATCACAGCTTTCCTTTACAGAAATGAATCTTCCCTTTGCTGATCTGTGAGACCCTTGCCAAGATAGTGGTTCTCAGAATGTGGCCCATAGATGAGTATTAGCAGCATCTCTTGGGAACTATAATAATAACAAATTATTAGGCTCTATCTATGACCTACAGAATCAGGAATTCTAAAATGGGCTATGTAAGTTGTTTCAACAATCACTCTGGGTGAGTCTAAAGCATGCCAAGTTTGAGAACCAGTGCTATAAGACCTTGGTTCTGGAATCAGAGTACTGAAATTCAAATCCTAGTTCTGTCCCTGTAACTTGTATACCTCTTATGCTCCATTTTGCATCCTCTTGATATGCATTTTTTACTCCAGGCATTGCTATGAGAACTATCCTGAACATTTTCTCCCACCTGTACTTATGTCACTCATTTTCTGCTGTCATCTCCACATGGGACATATTAAGAACATGTTTTACAATCTGATATATGTGCAAACCTTAAAGTACAAGAGGATTAATCACTGTGGGTAAACTTTGACCAGTAGGGATGGGAGTCAGTAATTAAATAGCCCTTTCTTCCTTCCCTTGAGGGCAAGGTTTTGGCTGCTGCTTCTCTGGTCCTGTGAAGATTGTGAGTCTTTGTCTACTCAGTTATTGTGTCATTTATACAGCTTGTATTGACTTTTCCTGCTTGCATCCTTCACTCTTCCCAGCCCCCGATTTCTATTCCTTAGGGTCACTTTCTAAAACGAACTACCTGACAGGCAAATCCTTGTGCCAGGGCTTTTGGGGATCCTAAATTAAAACATCAGATGAGTTCCTTCACTTTTCCAAATAAGCCTCAGCTAAATGAGCATGATAATTACATTTACCAGAAAAGGTAGTAAATGTGATAATAAAGATAAAGTGCTTAAGAATAGCACTTAGGACAAAGTAATTATCAACAAAAGTTAGGATTATTATCATTCTTTCACTAATTTTTTATAGACTGTTGTCTCTCTTACATCATTTTTATTTCTTATATTACATGTAGAAATTATTTTCTTTTGGAAATATATCTTTTTTCTTTAATATTTAAGCAAACTAATGAAAAGATAATAGTTTGGAGTTGGAAAGAACTGAGTTAAAATTTTGACTGTTAATCTGTTGACAGTAGCTCGATGAATTTCTGAGTGTTAGCTCTTCTACTTTATTGTAGATTTGGAATAATCTTACCTACCTTTCAAATTTGTCGGGATCAGTAATTATGTAAAAGGTAAGTCATAGGATAGGTACTCACTTGAACATAGCTTTTCTCTATTTTTCTTGCCAGCACTATAATCCAAGAGCTCTTCAACTCCTCATTTCATCTCTTGCTTGACTTTTATATCAGCTCCTTTATTTCCTTCCTTGCTGTGAACTTTATAGCCTTTAATCCGTATTGTGTGCATATACAAGCCTTTCAGAAACACTACTGTACTTTTATGGCCTTTGATAATCTGGTCCTCACCAGTTTTTCTGGTTTTTTTTTTTTTTTGACACTACCTCAAATCTTTTTCATATATTTTCCATTTCCTTTCATACCAGATATCTTCACACTTCTCAAGCCACTTGCATTTCAGACCATTATCTCCTCAAGCTCTCTCACCTGGAGCATCTTGTCTTTTCCTCTCAAACTATAGGTTTTTCATTTCTCTATTGCCAATCTCCAACTCCTCCAGTTCAGTGTCAGGGAAATGCAGCAGCACCCAAGTACAATGACAAGAGGTCATCTAAGTGTGTCATTTTGATTTCACACAGTTATTTAGTCTAACCACAGGATTTGACATAAGAAGTGGTTGCTCACCAAACAGAAATATCTCTAGGAGAGCTGCCTAGACTGAAGAACATTTCAGCTCTTGCTCTTATTCTATCCCTACCCATCTCAGAAGCAGGTCTTTGAATTCAGCAGCTATTTGTTTAATTTGCGGAGAAGCTAAGGCCACAGTTTCATGTGTCATTTACAGAGGGAGAAAATGTTAAAATGGACATTTACTGGACTCACTTTCCATGTTCATGCTAGGTCACCAAGTCTGAGTATTGCTGCTTCTTAATAACCACTTTCTTTTGGTGATGGCTCTAATGCATGCCCCAGGGAGATAACCTATGATTGCTGAAATCTTAAGGCCAAATATTTATAATTCATGACCATTTATTTATAATTTACAATCTTTCTTCTTCCAGAAGCAATCTCAAATATCTTGCAAAAAAGTTTGACATATTCTTATATGGAGTATAAAATCAATAAGAAAAGGAGATCAAACATCACACAGTAAGGGTCCCAAGTCTCCAAGACTTCACTGAGAGAATAAAAGGAATTTGGAGTTTGAAGTTGGATGACTTTCCTAAAGACAAGTGATACTTCTGGGATCTTGGCTGATTTCTACTCTCAACAAGATGATCTCTCCATGGATGAGCCTTTCTTCATTCGGGACATTTTGGAAGTTAGTGGTATGCAGATAAAGAAATGGGGGAATTAAAGCATTAAATACAGTCATTAAATACAGATTTAACCACAAACTCTTGATATCCAAACCAAGAAATAAAAAAAAGACTTGGAGGGATAAGCAAGGTTAGATATAACTCTCATTCTAAGGGAAAAAAACCTAATTTTCAGAAAAGATGAACTTTTTTTTTTCAAATGACTTTTGGAGAAGATAGTTATAAGAAAAAATGTCATGAAATCAAATAATAGGCAATAACTTCAATAACAATCTGCAAAGGATGCTTTTTATGGTCATTTCTAATAAACCTATAATTTTAAAGTATACTAAATTTTAACTCAATAAAGACATTTTCATCAGAAGAGATATCTAGTATAGGTGCATATTGGTGGTACTGACAAAATTGTTCTTAGCATATAGGACATTAAGACAGTAACACTTGAATACTTTGTGAAGGAAGGGCAGGCAGGCAGGAGGTGTAAGACGTACAATCTGTTGGTCAGTGATTGAGGAAGGAATCCAAGGATAGTGAAGAATTTTCCTATGGGATAACAAAAATATTATAAATAATCAAGTGGCCTAAAATCAACTCCAAAGCAAATCCATTCCGCAACAGGATTTTTCTCCTGAAATATGCAGGTCACACATTTGAGACAACTTTCCATCTGATCTTCTGGTCATTTTAAACTTAAATTTATCTACATAAGAATGGAAGTAATGGTCATGTTAGAGGATTGTCATATGGTGAAATTTTGCTCTTGTGAAAATAATTCTAAGCACTTAAAAGCTTAAAACTGTTGGTTCTCCAAGGAATCGTTAATAATATACTTTATGAAATTTGAATCTATTTCATAGAAGGAATTCAACAATGCCAAATTTTCTACAAGCTCCTACAAATTTTTAGAGGAGAACTTAGTTGGGGGAATATCTCAGCTAGAGAGATTTCCAACTAGGCTAACAGCAGCAGAGTATTAGCAACAGAAGGAGTGTTAAAAAAAAAAAAAAGCAAGGATTTGGAACCTAAAGATATGTAGTAACTACTTTTGTTTTCTTGGTTAAGTTCTGTTACCCTATTGGACTTAAATTCCCCTTTGTTAAAATGAAAGGCTTGGATTATATCCTCTGTAAGATCTAACTATTGGTCTTAATTATTTGTAAATTATTAATATGAATGTAGTATGAGTGTGTAATATGTATTTGTGGATATATTTGTGTATGAACATATTACTGCACTGTATAATATTCTTCAATGGCTCTTGCAAAATTTAAATTCTTTCAACTGGGCTTAAAACAAAATTCTTCATGTTCAGAATCTGGTTTATGTCTCCATCTTATCTTTTACAACTAATCTTTTATAGTCTATACATAATAAATGTCTAGATAGCTCAAGCTCTTTCCTGTAGACTTTCTCAAATTCTGCTTCCTGTCTGACAAAGCTCTCATTCTTCTTGTTTTCATCTACTCATCTTTCAGGACTCAAATATTTATAAACGGAATAATAACAGTAGTAATAGCATTCTATTAAGAATAGCTTAATAATAATAGTATCAACTGTATCTTCATACAGCTTACTAAAAGCAGCAACTATGTTAAGAACTTTACATACATCCTCTTTTTAAATATACACTGCAACTTTATCAGGTTGTGCTTTATCAGGCTTTTTCCATTTTAAAGATAAAGAAACAGAAAGGCCCCCAAAAGTATGTTCTCAAAGTTACTTCCTTCTAATAGGCTACTTCTTTGATCTCTCACATCTCCTTTACTGCTCATCCTATGAATTCTCATAGCAGTAATAATAACAATTAACATATTAGATTATGACATTGAAGCTGCTCATATGGCTCATGCTTGCTTGACTTGTTTTTCCACAATTTAATGACCCAGCATGAAGGCTTTTGACAGATGCTATTATGATGCTCTTGGGCTTCACAGTCTCCAGAACTGTGAGTAAAATGAACTTCTATTATTGTTTTATAATTTATAGCCTCAGTTATAGTAGCAGAAAATGGACTAAGGAAGTGTTTTATTGTTTTGTTTTATACTGAGTCCTGCAAATAATGTAGCCAGTACTACCCACCATAATTAAGGTAAATGAGGAGATGCCATTCATCTTGGATTTCAAACTCCCAAATGACTGATCCTAAGACTTTCTGAACTATAGGAGTATGAGCTCAAAGGCTAGAGTAGGCCAGAACTTAACCTATGTACACAACATCATCTCATAACTTTCCATGGACACATCTCAATTCTGAACTGCTTTATTCTTTGGAAGGTCCTTTGATGGTTGGGGTGATAACATATTCCAGTGTTATTCCTCAGCAAGAAAACAGAAGGCCTATATCTTAAAAGCTGGCATGAAGGCAAGCCAACATCTTATGAACTTAGCAGCTCTGGCTTTGCCTTGATATAACTTCACCCCGTCTTAATGTTTGAATTTCCCTTATGATGCTTCTGGTCTAAGACTATCTGATTTCTCATTAAAAATTAGCAGCCTCAATTACCTGCTATCTCAGGTATTTCTAATTATCTACCTAATGCTAAAGCATGTACTAGTCTGTAGCTGTCTTTTTATAGTGTCTCACTGAAGCATCTAACTTTCAATCAGTCTATGGAATTTGCCCTCCAGTTTCAGTTTGCCTAATGATTCTTGATTTGAGATTTTTATTTGTTTGTTTTTGACCTATGCCTTAAATCTGTCATCACTGTCTCTTCCTTTTTAAAATACCTTAACCAGTGGTGGCTAGGAAATATGTAACCACCTGTTCTTTGGGAGGAAGAGAGAGAAAAGTTCTGATTGGCAGTGTTTGATGATTTCCCTGGTGTAAGTTCTTCCACTATGACCACTATGTGAGTATATCTAACAATGTGATAACACTGAACCTGGAGTGTGAAGAGAAGTGTGCTATTGATTCTCATGAGCCTATGTGAGGCAGCTGTGGCACCTAACTGGCTTACAATTTAGTTGGCTTCTTTTTGCAGAGCAGTTGTACCACATATCACTTAGTTTCCCAAGTCAAAACCTTCTGTCTTTCTAAGTTCCCTTGAAGACAAACCATTTTACATAAGAGAAGGTCCAGACTATACAAATAAATAAAACTTGATGTTGTAGATCATATTAGGCTTCTATATTTTCCTTACATTTGCTTGCTAAAACTTTTTTAAAAATATTTTTTAGTTGTAGGTGGACTATTTTTATGTGATACTGAGGATCAAACCCAATGCCTCATATGTGCTAGGCAAGCACTGTACTACTGAGCCACAGTCACAGCTCTGCTCACAAAATTTTATATATCTTCTCTCCTCAATGGCTGATTATTTAACACATTTTCTCCATTTTGGGGTACTTCATTGTTTGCACCTGGATTGTTTACTTGATTACTGATTCTAATCTTGCTCCCTTCTATCTCTTCTCTACATTGATTTCTAAAATGCAGTGTGTTCACATAATAACATGGGTTAAAATTCTTTAAAGGAGTTTTAACTTTGGTTCAATTTACCTCTTCAGCTTAGTCTTTCCCCCAATCTCTTTTTGTAATGCTTCAGCTAAGCAGGAACACTTGAATTTCCTCTCACAATGTTCTGTTCCATCATTTGTGAGCCTTTGCATGTGGCACTCTGCCTGGAATATCTCTTCCTGCTTTTTATCACATTGCTAACTCCTCTACTTTTAGCCTGTCATTTAGATATAACCTCCTTGCAGAACCTCCCTGATAACCCTCATTGTTGTATTTGTTCATCTTCTGTTCTCATAGCACTTCTTATCTATAATAATAATGACATTTGTATCTAACAGGGTCTCAGCAAGAAAGAGGTGGCATATTCCAACCAGGCAATTTGAGAAGAATTTGATAAAACAAAGGAATCATCAGGGTTTAGGACAACTAACAAAGGAAAGTTAAGTACTCTGAGGTTAATAACATCAGAAAGTATCACTATCATATGCCTAAAGAAGGAATGGGAAGGAGCAATTAACACAATGCAGAGAAAGAATGGCTCTGATGGAAAGGGGCACTTTATAAGGGCTGTGATCTTTCTATCTTTGATGGTAAGATACATAGCAACTCCAGAATTAGGGAACCCAAGAAATACATACTCCAACTTCACACTCCTGATACCCTCCAATCTACTGCCAATGAGTTCAATTGGATAAATCCCACAAGGAGCCAAAGGACCAATAGAGAAGATGTGATTTACATATGTAATCAATAAAGGTCAGCTTCCTACATCGTAGAATAGGACTGAGAGAAGTAGAATGTAGATCCAGAGGGACAAATAAGCTTGTACCCACTTAGTAAACACCTACTTAAATTGACAATTTGTATTCCTGCTTCATGAAAGTATCCTACATTATATTTAAAGCTATCTCCATTTTTTCAATAAGAAAACTGAGGCTTGTTTGCACCTGGATTGTTTACTTGATATTCTGTTTCTAATCTTGCTAACAGATTAGCTAACAGGTGTGTTAGGATTTAGATCTTAAATATTCCCCAAAAGTTCATGTGTTGAAGCCTTGTTCTCCAGCTGATGGCACTGTTGGGAGGTGGTGGAAACTTTAGGATATAGAGCCTACTTGGAGGAAACAGGTCGTTGGGGTGTGCCCTTAAGGGTATACTTGGTTATTCTCTCTTTGGTTTCCGGCCACCATGAGGCGAGAAGCTTTGCTCTACCATGTGCTCTCTGCTCTCATGTTCTGTCTTGCCACAGGCCCCAAAGCAATGGAGATAGCTAAACACAGATGAAACTTCTAAAACATGAGCTAAAATAAATCTTTCCTCCCTTTAATTTATTTATCAGGTACTTTTTTACAGTGATGCAAAGATGAAACAGAAAATCACAACCAAGAAGTGGAGGTCATAGATGTGAGTATACCTAACAATGTGGTTCAGAAGCCTTTGAAATTGTTTGGTGGAAAGAATTTGGAAAAAATTGGAAAAGTGGGTTCGAGAAAGTCTAGAATGTATAAGCAAAGCTTGATAGGTATTTTGTCACAGTGACAAAACATTAATATAGGGTGGCAGGGAGAGAATTAAAATCCACTTCAGTCTGGCTGAAGACTGAGCTCTTTTCATTCCCTTATATTGTCATTATTAGTATAATATTTTATCTGGTCCACTAGTCAGACTATGGTCTACTTGAGTACAAGTTTAACATTTCATTTATCTTTATTTACCAGTGTCTTATACAGTGGTTTTGCAATAGTAGATAAAACTGGTAATATATATTTGTGGTTGGTTAATAAAAAACAAAACAGTTTAGTAACTTAATTTATGTGATTAGGGATTAGGTAATGGGAGCATGCCAGGGGATGTTAGTGAATGATATGTGGCACTAATGCAACTCTTTACATTGTCCTTTATAAATAATTGCTCTCCACTCCGTATCAAAGGGAGAGAGAAAGTTTATCTTGTCTATAATAGAATTTTTAAAAATCTGACAATAAGTGGGTTCTCTGTATGCTGATCATCTTCCATCTTCCCCTTGACTTGGCTAAAAACTGAGGATAATGGACAATGGAGCTTGTTCTCCCTGGTCCTTCCTCTGACTTCTGAGTTGCCATGCCCCTTTCTAATGGCTCATTTCTCTTTTCCTTTCACTTAACTTGGCTTTTATATATCTGTCCATCACTGACTAACTACCAGCTAGGATGGCCTGGCTCTTTTTAAACTTTCAAAGGAAGCTGCCTGCTCTGATATGTAATGCTTAAGAATGGGTTTTGGTAAGTACTTAAGAACAATTGTTTATGTTCCTTCAAATGTTGCCAAGTAATAAATAGTTGTTTGGAAGTGAAGGGTAAAGTGATATTTCATCACCCTGTTCTTGGCTATTGGTAATGTCTTAAATTATAAAACTGTGCTCTGACCTTTGTAGGGGGATCTCACCAGCTTGGGGTTACTGAGTGTGCAGAGATACTCTCTTTCCTACTTAGTACCCTGGGCACTGCTCAATCCTAGCCTGGTTGGAACTCCACTGTTTGAACCTTTGAAACTCTGAAGCCAATTGAAGTTTCTGAGCCAATAAAAGAGGCAAAGAGCCTTTGTACTTCAGCAAGGAAATGTTCCAGTTCTTTTGCACTTTCCTAATGAAGGCAGGCCCAGGAGCCCTGTTTTCTCTGGTGCACACAGAGAGGTTGTAGAGAATAAAGGCAACTTGACTCTTTGGGGTCACTCCTCTCTTCCCAGGGACTTTTATGGATGGTCTTCCAGCCATTGAGAGGTTTGGTACTCATTCAGATTTCAAAGCTTTAGATTTGGATGAGGGGAGAAAAAGAGCTAGCTGTGTATAGCTGAATTCCATGAGTTATTTCAGTGTATACTTTTTCTCATTTACCACCATCCCCATCCAGCTTCATTTGTTTAGATCACCTATTGGCCTTGTAGCAATTTCAGTTTGCCATAATAAATTTACATTGTAAGTTCTTGTGCTATGAAGTGTCAACTATTTAACATTGTTAATGTTAGACCAATTTAAAGTGTTTTATAGAATGAGTTCTGATATTAATTCTAGCATATGTAATGCTTCTAATAAGCTAAGTGAATGAATAAGTCTCTTTTCATGACATGATTTTAGAAAATCTGAGATGTTTTAAAGTCCAGGATTCAAATTCCATTGTGTCCTGTTGTGTTATATATGTGGATATGGAAATTGAGGTAAGTATAATTGTGAACAGCAGTACTTAAAAAAGCTTTAGGATTTGATCCTTAGTCCTCAAAAGTATAAGTAAGCTATTTGGACCTAGAGTGATTATTGGATATAAGTTAGTATGTAAGATTATAACTATGTCCCATTGGTTATCAACCAGAATTCTCCAAATTTGCAGAATCAATGAGATGTAAAAGAATGTTCTGAACGACTTAGAAGAATCTGGCTCATATCAGACTCCAATTTTAGATCTAATCCTACCTAAAATTTTCTATAATTTATTACATCAGAGAACTCAAGGAGTTATTTTTATGCTGAGAAAATTGGACTCAAGTAAAAGATATTTTCATCACTTCATCTAATTACAAAGCTCAGCACAGAACTATAACTATTCAAATATGTTGCAGATATAATAAAGAGAGTGAATAGCAATGAAAGATGTTCTTGACTAGCTGCCTGGGTAAGCTAGCTGCCCTGGTAAGCTAAGCTAGAAGATAGGGGAAATGACTCTCAAGATTCTTGAACTGGAAAGTAAAGAAGCAGTATGTGTGTGTGTGTGTGTGTGTGTGTGTGTGTGTGCACACGCGCGTGTGCGCGCGCGCGTGCACACGTATGCTGGGGATGAAACCCTGGACCTTGAACATGCTAAGCACATAGTATACTGCTGATACCACTGACATACATCCCAAACCTGGAAAAAGTAATTGCTTTTTAATTAGATATTTCCAACATTTTGCTTATATTTCCAACATTTTACTTAACTATGGTATCTATTATTCTTTAGCAGCATACAGTTTATCCCATCAATGAAATATGTTTTCACTACAACTGACTTAAAAAACATTATCTTCCATTGAGGAAAAAAAGAGAGATAGAGACAGGACTTACATGTGGGTCACAAACCTTGGGACAAACATACATAGAGTTCAGATTTAGGCTATAGTCTGTATCCCTTGGGATGATTCTTATCTTCCTTTGGCTTAACCCAAAATCACATTAGCTCTTAGAAAGAAACAATTATTTATAGGGAGATAAAATTTAGAAAAAATAATACTCTGAGTTTGAAAGTAAAACAAAGGAAAATTCAGTATGACAGGGGAGAAGTTAAAAGTCAGTAAAATATTTTAAATCCTTAAGCAATGAATTCTGTTTGGTTCAGAGAAAAACTTTAACTTTTTCTAAATCCCAATTAGTTGTGGACAGATTAAATAGATATTAGCTTATCTAATTTCCTTCTAATATATTGCTACTAAGAAGTTTGCATCCAAATCTAAGAAACCTGAAATTAAATCCAAATTTAGCAGACATGTGGCCTAACCAGTCATCTCTCTCTAAACCTTAACTTTCTCACCTGTAAAATAGGGTAAAGAATGACTATTTTTAAAGTAAGTGTAAAATTAAACCTTAATAAACAGTAATTTCTGATGTGTTATATCTAAAACTCAATTAATGTCAGTACATTTTTATTGTTTCTGGAAGGCATTGGAAAAAAACTGGTTTTTAAAAAATTTATCTAGTTATTCTTACCTCATAGAGACCAAACAACTTAGATAAATGGATTTCTATACACAGTGGTAGTAGTTTACACTAGTCCAAGATAGGATACTACTTCCCAGAAAATAGAAGGGATAGGAAAGAGTAGGAAAGAGGTTGGAACAGGTAATTTTTATATTGTCATAAGCTATAACCTTATTGTGCACTAATTTGGAAATATTCCTAAGATTTCACTAAGATTCCAAATAAGACATATAAATACTATGCAAACACATGAGCATTCTTATTATTGGACATCTATGTACTTCACACATTTTAGGTGCTTTACATATGCCACTTTCATTTACTTCTCACTGTGACCCTATAGAATAGTTATCATCCAAATTTTTAGTTGAGGGAACTAACACTCAGAATTAACCTGGATTTGTAAGCAATGTGTACATTAAAAAGTAGAAGTAGGGAGGATGCTTTTGCAGTAAACTAGTTGAGAGGAATTATTAGTCTGTGGGAATATAAAGTGAATCTATAGGGAGCATTCTATAATGTGGTTTTGTCCAAAATGGCATATCACAGCAATCAATTTAATTAAACAACAACTATATGTGCAAGCATGTTCTTACAACACTTTGGACCATATCTTGGACTTTCCCTTTAACAAATATGGTTTATAAATTAAATGGACTTTAATTAAGAGAGAATGCCTGAACTCCCATGTAGTGTCTGATTTAAAGTGAGATTGAGAAATCTCCCTTGTGAAATGTTTAACAATTCTGGCTACCAGGATCTACTTTTGGATATCTGATCGATAAAACTGAATATTTGGTGAGTAAGTATTAAGTTGGCCCTGAAGATATCACTGCTATCTCAATATTTACTCTTCTCTGAATTTACCAAATGAAAATAGCCAATATAATCTTTTTTTATTTACTATTTATATTTACCACCCCTTTCTTTATAATGAACCATAAACATACACAGCCATAATGCAAAGGAATATTTTTAAAATATATATTTTGATTAACTGCAAGACTGATCTTTTGCTAGCGTGAGCAGTTATGTGACTTTTTTCCTTTTTTTGTTTTTTTACCAAAAAACATTTCCTCTACTAACCTGAAGCTGAAATCTTGTATTTTATCATCTGAGAGTTAGTTTTCTAGCATTAGATTACCGTAGAGTAGGATTTCTTAATGTCAACATCTTGGACCAGATTATTCCCTGTTGTTGGGGGTCTGTCCTGTGCAATGTAGGCTATTTAGCAGCCTTTCTGTTCTCCATCTACTATATGCCATTGGCAATTCCCCCAATCTAAATTATAAAGAACAAAACTATATATAGACATTGCCAAATGTGCCCTACAAGGCAAACTGTCTTTGATTACAACCACGGACCCAGAGGTAAGGATTATGTTGCTTCATTTTCAGTCACAAGATGTAATGATTAAGTTTGTTTTTCCACATGTATAACAACTTGAATGACTGAAGAAGTTTATAATTATTACTACTAAAAATCAATTTCTCCTCATTTTAAAAGAGCATATATGTCCATTGAAAGAATTATCAGAAAACACCAACACAACTATTAGAAAACATTATTTAATCACACTCATTCCTATGTTCCAGAGACAAGCAGCATTATTATTTATGTATTAACATTCTTGATCAGATTCTTCAAAATGACATTCTACCACATACACTTCTTAGGAATCTCATTATTTTTAAATTGATAACATAGGAAAAGTTATACACCTACAGTGTTATTTTAAAAGAATAACAGAACTTTACAGTTCTTGAGTCATTCATTCAATTAATAAGTATAATGAGCCTCTGTGTGTCAAGAACTGTGCTAGGGATAAAATTTTTGAAGACAGTTGAGAAAGGAACCATCCTCATCAAGTTGGGGAGACCAAAAAAGGAGATTAAAAAATGTAAAAGAAAAAGAAGAAAGAAAGAACAAAAGGAAGGAAGGAAGGAAGGAAGGAAGGAAGGAAGGAAGGAAGGAAGGAAGGAAGGAAGGAAGGAAGGAAGGGCGAGCCTAACACCCTGAAGCAAAACAGGTCATTGATTTAGAACATGTACTGGATTCTCAGAGATGGCATACAATCTTAGTTGGATATCATTTTCAATCTGATACCTCAGTCAGCAGTTCCATTAGTCTTTCAAGCCTTCAGCCCCTATGTGGAATGAGGTAAGACCAGTAGATCCTATTGTCATATGCCTGCTGCTGTGCCTCTTTTGCTTTAAAGTGGGTTCCTTGATCTGTGTGATATTGTATTTTTAGTGGACTAAACAATCTGTAAACCTTCAGATAATGATGCTGGCTGAGTACCTACAGAGAAGGAAAGACAGTTTTAAACCAATAAAAAAGTTGACTGTCATCAAAATGAATCTCATCATTCATTGAACATTGTATTATGTATCCTAGTTGATGTAATTATGTCAAGAAAAAGAAATAAAGACATTCAAGTTGAAATGCAAAAAATAAACTATTTGCAAAAGACAGGATTGTTTATATGTAGAAAGTCTCAATCTACACATCCCCACCAAAAAAACTTATGAGAACTAAGAAGTGGATTTAGAAAGGCCATAGGATGTCCATATAATATATAGCTTATGATACTTATATAAATGGAATCAAAATACATTTATAAATGAAAACAAATTCATGAAATTAACAAACAATGTCATTTTGATATGCATTTTCTTTTTCTTTGCTTGAACATGAATAAGACCCACTCTAATCATAATATTCTACATTGTTTTGAGATAAGTGCATCCATTTCTTTGTTACATGTGATAATTCAAACTCTTCTTCCATTCCTTTTCTATTTCAACTATTCGTGCAATCTTTTGACAGCAATTTGGATTTTGATGGGTTTAAATGCTTCATTCATTTGTTAATTAGAAAGCATGAATAAAAATTATGTAACTTGCACTCCACACAAAATAATCATAACTGCAAGTGTAAACTTTGCCACTGAAATGTGGCAGCACTCATCTATGCTTTCACCAAAATGATGTAGAATGTTTATATTAATTAATTTCTAAATATTTTCATAATTTAAAAAAAAACCACAGACTCTTCATAAAAATATCTCTGTGGATTCTATGGAAATTCTTGGATTCCTCTCATTTGGCAATCAACTATATGAAGTCTTACATTATCTGTAGTATTGTGTCCTATATATTAGTTACGAGGTTTGGTTTGCTCAGTAAAGGTTTGCTTCTTTTTTAATATTTATTTTTTAGTTGTAGTTGGATACAATATCTCTATTTTACTCATATATTTTTATGTGGTGCTGAGGATAGAACCCAGGGTCTTGCATGCGCTAGATGAGCAATCTACTGCTGAGCCACGACCCCAGCCCACTTCTTATATTCTAAAAATAGTAGGCACTTATCTGATACATATGGGTAAAATTATGATTAAACTCTTTTTTCATGACTACAATGCCTTTGACCCATGCAAAGTATTGTTTTACTTTTCTCTCTGAAAGAGGTAACATTTTATATGTGCCCTGTAGTTGCACAAATTAATAGATCTGAAATATGTAAGCATTTAATGGTTTTATGTATGGCATGGGAACAGAAGCTTTATCTCATTAAATCCTATTATGAAGCTTATACTGTTATCCATATCCTTGGTGCTTAAGAAAGTATAAAAGCACTGAAGCTCAGAGACATTCAGCAATTTGTCTAATGTAACCCAGCTGCTAAGCAGCAGAACTGGGGTCTGAACTCATGCAGATTGGCTCTGAACCAGAGCCAGAGCATTAGACCTCAATGTCTAATGCTCAGAGAATCCTGGAAATATCTTGAATATCCTTGGTATGTTTGCCTTCTGAGTTCCACATCTTGCCCTCCAACTACTTAAGCTGTTTGGAATGTCTATTACACAAACACAAATGAAAAAACCTTATCTCTGATCCATGAAGGTCCATCAGGACATTCTTTCTCAATGTTGGTTTAGTGGGTTTATTTTGTTTCTTGAGTTTTGTGCATGATTTGATGGGGGCTACTAATGAGATAGGAGCAGTAAGGTACTTATTTGAGGAGACTGACTTTTCTGGCAAAGGTTTCCTCCAATAATCAAAAGTTACCATTCCCTCTTAAAATACCCAAGGAGAGAAACTGCTTCTTCTTTATTCTCTACATTAATCCAGATGGAGCCAGAGGAGATTCACAAGCCATCTGGATTTAATTAGATAGTGTAGAGAATAGATATGGTGGTGGCAGAATTGCTGTGAAAGAATTAGGTTTTATGGAGAGAACCTTAGATTTAGAGTTAGGAATTCTGGTTCTTTTTGGCTTCTATTACTAACTTTCCATAATTTTTTTTAATCAAAAGAAAACAAATCTGGACCAGGACTGTGGCTCAGCGGTAAAGTGCTCTTCTAGCATGTGCAAGGCCCGGGGTTCGATCCTCAGCACCACATAAAAATAAATAAATAAAATAAAGGTATTGTGTCCAACTATTTCTAAAACATAAATGTTAAAAAAAAGAAAACAAATCTTTGTCACCTCACCAAATTTTACTTTGGAGATCAATAATAAGTTATAGGGAAATGTTTCAAAAAGCATACATATCTGCAGAGTGTGAAAGATTCTTTTGTTACTAACTACGTACAGCAACATTTAAGCCATGGTACTTCTTTATATCTTTATTTTATTTTTATGTGGTGCTGAGGATCAAATCAAACCCAGTGCCTCATGGATGCTAGGCGAGTGCTCTACCACTGAGTCACAACTCCAGCCCTAAACCATAGTATTTTTAAAACAACTTTTCTAATTATATGATAATTAACCCTCTTTCTCATTTGTGACAAGTTGATTGGACTAAAGATGGGGGAGCAAGACAGTTTGAGGCTTTAATTTGGAGCCCAGACTCTGCATCACTTTGCTCTGTCATCAGCCCTCTATCATGCAATTAGGGCTTGCCTTTATTTGCAAACCTCCCTTCTCCTTCTCATTTCCTCAGATTTAAGAAGTTAAAATATTTAGGCATAATTCTTCAGTGTTTCGAGAAAGTCAAAGAGTTATTATTAATTTTATATTTGACTGAGGACTCTAAAATAGTTGAATAAGAGAAAAATAATCTACATAGAGCTTGTAATTAGCCAGCTGTGAGTGGGGAGAATCAGCTTCTATTAGGGGAAACTTCAGCTGGATTAAACAATAGCAGTGTGTAGTTCTCTGATTCTGGTTCCAGTTTGGAGCTATAGTGACTCTTCAGGAGTTTATTCCTTAAAAGATATTTGTGGCTCTTCTCATTTCATTGCAAATATTTGGAAATTTAGGATTTGGAGTATGTTCTTTGAAAAACATCAACTGTTCATTAGGTAGCTCACGGTAGAAGGAGCAAAATCATTCTGTATCTCCACTTAAATTATACTCTCGATTCAGTCTTGCCTCTTAGATAAGTAAAAGAAGACAAATAAGTTAAAAAAAAAAAAAGAAGAAGAATCACCAATCAAATAAAAACAGCACTTGAGCATTAAAAACCTAGAAGGATTGGGATTTCTTTTTGTCTTTCTTTCCCGACCCCCCACCCAACTTTTCCAAACCCATTTATTCTTCCAGGATTCTTAGTCTGATTTAGAAGTTGGAAGAAAGATTTTCATTTATTTTCTTTATTAGCATAAAATTTTATTCTTATAAGTGCCTATTTCTTTAAAAAATGTTTTAAAATATTATTATATAATATGTGATAGTGGTCTTTGAAGAGAAGACTTTGAGTTTATCATTGCCTTTGAATTATTTAACAATTCTATAAGTTGAATATAACTGATAGCAGCTTAAAAGAATTCTTGTTTATAGACATACAGATAAATTCACTCTAGCAGAGGTTCAAAGACTTCCCTCTTCCACTATGGATATAGCATTTTTATGTCCATTTGCAAATTAATTTCCACAGTCCTTGTCTATATACCATGTCTGTTCTCTGGATACTCTTTTGAGCTGGTTTTAATGTCTTACTGGTTCCCTCATTTATTTGAGTTAAGTGAAATATTTGATATGTGCTCATTTTATATTTATCTGTGAGTCATGATTTTACATTTGTTAAGAATGATTCTTGGCCATGAATTTAGGTTCCAGAGTTAACCAGGCATGTACTAAGACCTAATTTGGCAGTTTACCAGCTGTGTAACATTAGGTAAAACAGTTAACCCTCTATATTGGTAACAACAGTCTCATTGGATTGCTGCAGGGATTATGTGACAAAGTACTTCTATTCTGAAATTTGGAAGCACTCAATAAATATTTGAGTTATTGTTTGTTCTTTTTGCTTTTATAATAGTTGGAAGAGCTAGTGTATGGAGTGACCAATGTGTAACAGCAATAAAGTGGATCCATTCAATCAACATCCTAAAAAGTACAACAGACTTCTCTTTTTGAATACCTCTTAAGTTTCTGTCTTTAACTTAACTATCTAAATAGGTCAAAAATATTTTCAGAAGCCATACAAATAAAAAAGGGCTCATGAATTTCAAATTCCATTTAGGTATATTTAACATGCAAAGGTTAATCAGTGAATAATTTTGCAATCACTTTTGCACAGAAAAACACTGGTAACAGTCAATTTCACCTATTTATTTTCCAAATAAGTTTTCCTGAAGTTCTTCCTCTAATATGTAATTTTCAGCTAGTGCACATTTACTATCAGGACTTTTTCAGCAGATTAAGAACACAGACTGTCCTTAAAAGATTAGTACTCTTAGCCTTAATTCTAGCTAAAGTCATGAATATAATTAATTCCTCCTGAATTTATTCTTTGTGTTTTACATTTAGAAAAATTGAAACAAACCACCTTTTTTGGTAAAATGAAATAAATAATTAAATACTTTTTAAAGTGGTTTGACAGTTGACAAAAGTAGACATATCAGCATGTGGTATTTTATGCCATTTATGTAAACAGCCATTTATTCCAATTTGAAGTTCCTTTCACAATCCTTTAGAGATTAAGAAGATTTCTGAGTTTTAGGAGATTTATTACCAATCATCTTAACTTCTGGAAAAAAGTATTCCACCTACCCCCCTTCAACATTCCCCACCCATCTACTCCATTCTGTACTTACAATTATGCAAATAGTATTCCCTTAAATGAGACACATCAGAGTCTCATGTGCTCTCTGTAAATGTAACTTCAGGATATGTCTAGAATATTTCTCTCACATTAGATTGCTTTAGATTCTGAAACAGGTAATAGTAAAAATATTTTACTTTGTTAAGTCCAGTGTTTACAAAAATCCCAGGCCACATCCCACATCATGCTCCCTTTTGCCACCTTCCTATAGAAACGTTTGCTTCGTATGAGCTACCACCAAGCCTCTATAAATGCTGTCTTCCCACTAAATTCACAATAGATCTTAACTCTGGGGTATGTTAGACTTCCATTCCCTCATCTTAAGTGCATCAGAATATCAATATATTGTTAAAGTGTCCCCACGTGATTCATATTCAGTCACTGTCCTTAGCTTTAAGCTTCATGAAGCAGGGGCTGGTTTTGCTCATTCATCATTATTATTCCTATACTATAACAAAGCATTTGTCAAATAAAGAATAGAATAAATGAATGAATACTAAATAGTGTTTCCTTGGAAAACACTACCTTAGGAAAACATTTGTCAAGCAATCATATTACTGAACAAATACTGTGTGTGTGTTTTGTTTTGTTTTCTTTGGGGTATGTGAGGAGGGATGGTCCAATTTTCTCATTTCATGGACTTAACACCTTTGTGCCTTTGCTGCAACACTACTTGCTTAACATCTTTGGATTTTCTGCTGCAGAAAATTTTTTTCCACAGAAGATTTTCTGTGGAATTGTTCTGTTACTCAGAGGTTAGCTCAAAGCCTATGGCAAAGCATGATCTTAGGCATACTGTGGGGCTATGGGCTATGGTCAGAGAAGACCTTGGGTGTTTTCTGCAGCCATTTTTGATCTAGTTTTTTAATAACTTCTAAAGCTCTGAATTTTATGTGATGAGTTCCCCAAGTTCACCCTTGATTTACATTTTTTTCTGGAGTCTGCTGAAGTCACACTATCACAGTGAATGCTTTCTTTGTTCATTACATTTTACAATATTATCTAGCTTCTTTGAACAACCACTTCCCTTCTTTATTCATTAATACAAAAAGTGGATCTTAGTGCCACTGCTATAGATTCTATAGTCAAATCTCACAATAGTTCCTATGAACAACCACTGCATTATTTATTTATCAATACAAAAAGTATATCTGAGTGTTGCTGGTATAGACTGTATAGTCAAATTGTCTGTTTTTAAATATTTCCTGTAACAATTCTAGCTATCTAACTCTGTGCAAGTTATTCAATCTTTTCATATCTTAGTTTCTTCATCTATAAAATGAAAATGTATAAAATGTCCTTGCCCCATAGAGCAGTGAGGATTAAATGGGACAATGAATGCAAAACCTTCAGCATCATGTTTTGACCTTAGTAAAAATCCAATTGTTATTAGCCATTTTTTATTTGTTTCTTGATAGTTGTAATTTTTTGAAAATATTGTTTGCTAGGTTTCATAGGTGGGACAAAATATATACCCCAAAGGTATGTCCAAAGAGACCTACCTTGTCCAGCCATTCCCTCTCTGCCCATAGTTATCAGTGAGTTCATTCAAGTAGATTAATGCACTGATCAGGTAAGGGTCTCATAACCCCATAATTTCACCTCTAAACTTTCTTGCATTGTCTCTCACATGAGATTTTGGGGGACACCTCCTATCTAAACTAAAATAGAAACAAATATATTTGGTTTAGTATTCTCTTCTAACTCTCACATTTCTAAATTAATGGAATTTCTGGTATGTGAAGAAGCATTAGTAGACTTTAAAATTGGCCTGGACTCAAAGACAGACTCCCTCCTGGCATCTAAATCTCCATCCCAAGAGAAATATGACCCACCAAAGAATACTTCGAACCATGACTTGGGTTTCAGATGTACAAAATTGATATCTTTAAAGACCTGCACTACTTGAGACATCTCAGTTCTTTAGAATTCAAAAAGGTGTTAGAGAACTTATAAGATTGCTGGATAATTTCAGGACAGTAAGAAAACCTAGTATGCTTTCCTCTCACCAGCCACCATGTTTTTTTCCTCTGCATCTTATAGAATAATTTTTCTTAAAAGTGGGCCCAGAACAATACTAGGTTACAATCAACTGAACAATGTTTAGAAACCACAAATGCCCATGTTTTATCCAAGACCAACTAAATTAGAGAATCTCTGGATATGGAGTCAAACATCACTATTCACAAAATGTCCTCAGATGAATGTTATATGCAGGCAATTTTGACAATCACTAAGAGAAGAAGATGCTTTTCTGAGAATCAATAGGAAATGTACAAATCTGAACATAACTTTGTGCTCTAGGTATCATGGTGGATACAAAAACAACTAAAAGTTTTCACTGTTCAAGGAGTTTTCAACTCCTTGGACTTCCACCCAGAGAAAGATAAATTGTCAAAGACTCCAAGGTGGACAACATAAGTGGGATAGAAAGAAAAAGATATAGAAATGTTGAGGTGAGAAGTCAGCGAATGCCAGAGTATCCAAGAGTTGCACAATAGAGGAGGGGGAGACAACTGAAGATTTAGAAAGTTAAGATGGTAATAAAGGCTGCCCTTAACTTCTTTTTTAATAATTTTTAATTTTTTTTAGTTATGACAGTAGAATGTATTTTGACCCATTATACATATATGAAGTGTAACTTCCCATTCTTATGGTTTCCTTTGACTTTTGTTTTAATAGATGTAGATGGACAGTAGAAGCATGCCTTTATTTATTTTTTATGCTACGCTGAGTATCCAACTCAGTGTCTCACATGTGCTAGGTAAGAGCTCTGCCACTGAGCTACAGTCCCAGCCCTGCCCCTTTACTTTTCAACATCAACTTTGGGACACATTTTCAGGAATTTAAGTGTCTGCTAAGAAGCTTATATGCTTGTGGCCAAAATTTTTAAGGCACTACAAAGCTTTATGAACACATGTTGTTATTTCTGTGAAGTTTCAGTTATCAGAATAGCTCTTGAAGGTAATGCTATTGTTTAAGAAACTGACAGAAAAGATAAGTTACAGCTTTAAAGAAAGGTGTCATGTCTGCAGGTACACATTGAATTTGAGGGAACAAGTTAGCAAACTGAGGAATAGACAATAGGCCACTTGTCAATGTTTCTTAGAAAATCAGTGCTCCTTTTGGTTTTCAGTCTGTCCCAAGGTCATATGGAGAGTACAAACTCCATAAAAAGCTGGCTTGCCTCCAGTGGCTTGATCCCCAGCATAGGGGCTACACTCTGCTTTGTACATGATAGTGAACTTGGTCTTTGACTATGTGTTTCTTTCAATGAGAACCTGGAATCTCATCTCTGCCTATTTTGACAATTTTCCTTACCTATTGGCCCTAAGAATTGTACATGGCAAAAAAAAAAAAATTAAAAATTTTAAAGGCATTTGAAATGACTCCTTTCAAGAGTATTTTTTTATACGGGGAATTTGAGGTATCTAGAATTTCATTTCTGAGACTCACATCTTCATAACACTTCAGTCAAAAGAAACTCAATTAACTTTACCTAATAGAAAAGTTAGAGGCATCACATGTCTATTTGAAGCCAGTTTTATTTTAACAGAGGACACTGCATACCACATGCTAGTTGGCTTGAGATCGTTTTGTTTTTTTTTTTTTTTGAGAAGCAAAATCTGAATGAACATTGACCCCAATTACTGGCATTTTTTGTGTGTGTGCTTCAGTGCTGCTGTTTCAGAATAAAAAGCAATGACTAAACCCCACAGAAAAGGCTTTATAAACTTTTGTAGTTAGTCTATAGCTCATTTTCTTTTTTTCATGGTCACTGAATTGATTTTTCCTTGTTGCTGTACATAATGTTCAATTACAGTGCATTGCCAAATTCAGATGACCATCAGCTATCAGAGAAACTCTCTGGAACTTGAGAGAAAATATACATTTTAAAGCCTTCCCAAATGATGACATCACAGCCTCTGACTTTCTCATCTGGAGAGCTTGTCACTATTTTTAGGTTGCTCTCTCAGGTTGTTTAGATTTTGCCACTGAATGAACTTGTCAATTACCTTCATTAAGAATAATGTATAAGTTGTCTTAATTTTCCACTTTGGAAAATTATCTTTAAAATATAATTGGTATAAATGTTTTTCTAGGGGTTATTTCAATTTGACCTTAAAACCAAGCCATTAAAAATGAATTAGCCTCCACCAAAGAAAAAAAGTAAAACAAAATAGAAGCCCTGGGTCATAGATCCAGGATGAACACTCATTTAGAAAACCAATTCAAATTGAAATAGAAGGCTGAATAGAGTCTGGGAGGGTCTCCAGGAAAAATGGAAATGGGAAATTACCTAACAGGTTATATTTGCAAGGGATTCTGTTGAAATGCTGGCTGCTAGAGGATATAGTAAGACTTAAGAGTAAATTCAGAGAAAAATCAAGTATATTCTTTAAAAAGCTGTAATATATAACTCTAGGAAAAAGCAAAACATATGTTCTGGAAAGAAAATGTAATTAGAGTATGTGATTTGGTCATGCAGTGACTCATATTTACAGTTAAAGTTAGACCTAAAGTGATTTAGAAGCATGGAGATAAATCCTAGGAAAAAAAAGTTATTTGAAAGTAGTTACCTTTAGAGAGTGGGGTTAATATTGCTGAGGATGATGGAGCAACTATTCTTGCATTAGTATGAATTACTTAATACTCTATAATTTTTAAAAATCTGTTACCTATGTGGTTTTAATAAAAATAAGAATTAAATATTTAAAATATGTTTATATTTCTAGTTCTTTTTGCCTGAGTAAAAGCTTGCTATGTTTTTCCCTAATGTTTTATGGAAGAGTACAAAAGGGTGTTGTTTTCTCGACATGTGAATTATAAAAGTTTGGTTGTGTTTGGCAGGATGGAGGAAGAACCTTAGAACAGGATTCTGTCTAGAAAGGTATTGGTCAAATTTAGTTTACAACTCTGTTTAACTTTGACCTCTGATAAATAAGCAGGGAAACTATCATGAACCTCAGAGGATTCATTTAAGATGCTGAGTTTCTTCTAACCATTATTGGTTAGTGGCTCAAACATAATTCTCAATTTGAAAAATATTCCTCTGGGTTGCCTGTGTGTACACTGGGCTTGTATTTAAATCCTACATTAGTCAGTGCATCTTGCTAGATCTAATATTTTTGGATGAATATGGAAACAGGAGGCTGAGGAATCAAAATGCATGTCTAAAAATCAACAAGGATTTACGCTGAACCCTTGTCTATGAGCAGAAATGCTTTGTGCCTTCTAATTCATTCTTGAAGTAATTTTTCTTAATTTACAAATCAGAATCCGTGACAGGGCAATATGTATGAGTTTATAATTATACTTTTTTACTTGAATAAATTTCAAATTCTTACATCAGCTGGCACTTACACTCATGCATCCATATTCTGTCATGCCCCAGTCATTCAAACAAAACTAAAATATTTATGGATTGGCAATTGGTCATTTTGAGTTGAGGCATGCAATTTTTTTTTTACTATTTTAAGTATGTAGAATTGTTTATACTTGGGTTAGGAATTAACAGAGTCTAGTTTAGCCTTAGATTATGAAGGAATATGGTATGCATTTGGGAAAAGAAACTAATACTAACTAAGCATATGCTATGTAGTGGGTATATTACATATATTATTTCATTAATTCCCACAAAAGCCTGCATTATTAATCTTAGTTTAAATACATGAAGCAGAGAGATGTCTGACTTTTCTAAGGACTCTTAGCTATTCAATAGTAGAACTGGAACTTTAAGGGACTGCAGGTAATAAAAAAAGGAGAGAGTCTGATTAATTTTTATTAATTTAAATCCAGTTGCAGCAACATCACAAGTGAAATTTATTAAAAGTGGAAACTATGGCTTCAATTCAAGGCCTATTAAATCAAAATTTCTGAAAGAAGAGCCAGGAAATACCTTGTGATTCTTGACAACCACTGCTATAGTATAACTGTAAAAATTATGCTCCAGTTATTTTGTAGAATACATGGTGTTATCCTGTGATTAACCCCCTTGAAACTCAGCCTTGTTTAATTACCTACTACTTCTCATTCCTATGGATTCAGTTAGAATTTCTGAAAATTCTACATAAAGAATATGTCAGATGATTAAATTTTATCCTTGAGTTGGGTCAAAGAATTAGCATTTTTCTCTTTAGATTATGTTTATAAGATAATCATAAAAACAATAGCAGAGTAGCAAGAAGAGAGCTGAGAAATATTATATATGTATGCCTTCATGTCAAAACCCACAATTGCTCTATATTTATTTAATGTGTTTGTTTTTAATGACTGATACTATTTTAACTAATATGTGCCAATTTTTCTCCCACTTATTCTTTTTTTGTGTGTTTAAAGAGTTTATTGTTAACAAAGAAAGTTAATTTCCTCATAAAGGATTACAAATTTACACTGCAACTTGGATAGAATATTGGCAAATGAGGCATAAAGAACATTTTAATAAAAGTAACACAAAATCATTATCTTCTTAAAACTGAGCAAAATCCTCAGTAAGTTCATCATATTTGATTTCCAAACTCATGTGTAATTATCAAAATATATTTTATAAGTCTAAAATACTTTCTTTAGCACAGTTTAGGTCCTTTTTATAATGAAATCTAACCAAATATTTGTATTTATAATGTACTCACAGCAGCATCTCTTAAACATACCACAAGGTCCCACCATACCTGGCTAGTTGGTTTCAGAATGGAGTACAATCTCTAAGATCATGCTCATTTTGAAATGATTGCTGAAGGACTGGCAATTCTGAGGGTCAATGAAAATTTATTAAAAGCTCACCAAGATAATATCTTTAATAAAACTAATCAATCATGCAATAAAATTGTTGTTACTTAATATGCTGATTATGCATCTAATAAATAAACACAATAATTTTTCTTTTTTTTTTTTGAGTTCCGTGAATCTTTCTTTTTTTTTTATTGGTTGTTCAAAACATTACAAAGCTCATGACATATCATCTTCCATACATTTGATTCAAGTGGGTTATGAACTCCCATTTTTTACCCCAAATACAAGTTGCAGAATCACATCGGTTACATATTCACATTTTTACATAATACCATATTAATGACTGTTGTATTCTGCTACCTTTCCTATCCCCTACTATCCCCCCTCCCCTTCCCTCTCATCTTCCCTCTCTACCCCATCTGCTGTTGTTTAATTCTCTCCCTTGTTTTTTTTCCCCCTTTCCCCTCACAAACTCTTATATGTAATTCTGTGTAACAATGAGGGTCTCCTTCCATTTCCATACAGTTTCCCTTCTCTCTCCCTTTCTCTCCCCCCACTCGTCTCTGTTTAATGTTAATCTTTTCCTCATGCTCTTCTTCCCTGTTCTGATCTTAGTGGCTCTCTTTATATCAAAGAAGACATTTGACATTTGTTTTTTAAGGATTGGCTAGCTTCACTTAGCATAATCTGCTCTAATGCCATCCATTTCATTGCAAAATCCATGATTTTGTCGTTTTTTAGTGCTGCGTAATACTTCATTGTGTATAAATGCCATAGTTTTTAATCCATTCATCTATTGAAGGGCATCTAGGTTGATTCCAAAGTCTAGCTATTGTGAATTGTGCTGCTATGATCATTGATGTGGCAGTATCCCTATAGTATGCTCTTTTAAGGTCCTCAGGGAATAGACCGAGAAGGGTGATAGCTGGGTCAAATGGTGGTTCCATTCCCAGCTTTCCTAGGAATCTCCATACTGCTTTCCATATTGGCTGCACCAATTTGCAGTTCCACCAGCAATGTACAAGTGTACCCTTTTCCCCATATCCTCGCCAGCACTTGTTGTTGTTTGACTTCATAATGGCTGCCAATCTTACTGGAGTGAGATGGTATCTTAGGGTGGTTTTGATTTGCATTTCTCTGACTGCTAGAGATGGTGAGCATTTTTTTCATGTACTTATTGATTGATTGTATGTCCTCCTCTGAGAAGTGTCTGTTCAGGTCTTTGGCCCATTTGTTGATTGGGTTATTTGTTATCTTATTGTTTAATTTTTTGAGTTCTTTGTATATTCTGGATATTAGGGCTCTATCTGAAGTGTGAGGAGTAAAAATTTGTTCCCAGGATGTAGGTTCCCTATTTACCTCTCTTATTGTTTCTCTTGCTGAGAAAAAAACTTTTTAGTTTAAGTAAGTCCCATTTGTTTATTCTTGTATTTAACTCTTTCTCCCACTTATTCTGATGATGTGTTTCTCCCTCTTACCCCAACACCATCTTAGTCCTTATGCATAGCTTAAGTCCCAAGTATCTTTGAGAAGTCTGAATGAATATTCCCAGAATCCCTAGAAAGGTTATTTCCAGCAATTTAATAAAAAGACAAATAAGAGATGGACAAAAATCCAAATGCAATACATTTTTTAAAAACACAAGAAAAAAGAAAGAAAAGAAGTTTGCACTTCCTCATTTTTTTCCATAAACCTAAATAAATGGGCCATGACCTAAATATAACAAAGCAGAAATAACAGAACAAAAAGAGATGAGAGCAGTTTATGCTCTTCCTACTGTGTCCCTTTCCTAAAACAGAAACTTGTTAATGTAGGAAGGTAGGGGGTATGGGTTTTGGCACCAGAATATTTCTTTGATAATAATTCAGTGCATATTTAAAATTTGGATGTATAATGTCAGGAGTTTGTTCTGGGATATTCATTTTGAGTTTAACAAACATTTCTTGAATGATCTATATTGAAGCCCTCTGAATTTTGAAATACTAAACTCTTACTCAGAGTCAGGAGACATGAGTTCTAGTTTCATTTAGTGTGAAACATAAAGCTGGTCACTCATTTTCCTCTGACCATCAATCTCTTTCTCTATCAAAGAAAGTGTCAAGCCAGATTTTTCTGAGGTCTTTTCAAACTCTAGGAGTCTGTGACTGCATTTATAATCATGCCACAAGGAATGTATGGATTTTTCTTTTTTGGCTTAGGAAATTTTGACTGACTTTATCATAAATTTGTTTAAATTGATGAAAGATTACAACAGGACAGACATATTTTTATTGTCAACACAGTAGGCATTATTTCTTGTATAAATATGCAGTTATTATGAGTGTAACAGAGGTCCCTAGATAGAATCTGCTTATGTCTGATATAGTTATTAAGTTAGTTGTTTGGCTGATAAAATACAATCCTGATGCTCAAGGTGCAAAGTAAGAATAGAAAATGGTAAAATATTTGCATCCTAATAACTCTAGGTAATATCTTCTATATTACTATTTTCACTTCTTTTTAGGCAGCTTTATTGAACTTTAATTGACATACAACAAACTGCATATTTTTAAAATACATATTTTTAGAAGTTTTGATACATGCCTGCATGTTAAGTATGACCTATAAATCCATTACCATAATAAAGATAATGATCATATATAGTAGACCCAAAAGGTTCCTTGTGCCCCTTTATCATTTTTTCCTTTCATCCTTCCCATAAAACCCTTCATGTTCACCACCTGGTTGTTTCCAGACAACCATTGATCAGTTTTTTATCACTATAAATTAGTTTGGATTTCCTAGAACTTTTACATAAATAGAATTATACAGAATATACTTTTTTCTGGTTTCTTTCAAACTGAATGAGTATAATCAGATTCATCTATGTTACAACATGCATCATGTTTGTCCCTTTATTTATTATATCCATTTATTTATATCCATTATACAGATATAATGTAATTTGTTTCTCTATTAATGTATTGATGGACATTAGCATTGATTTTAATTTGGAGCTTTTATAAATCAATGACAGGAACTTTTGCATACTTTTCTTTCTGTGGCTCACATTTCTTTTGGGTAAATTACCAAGGAGTAGAATGTCTAAGTCATATGCTAGATATATATTTAGCTTTATAAAACCTTTCAAACTGTTTTCTGTTTTTGGTTTCGTAAAACCAAAGTGTCTCCCTTTTATCATTACAAAATAACTTCTCTATTCCTAATGACATTCTGTGTTCTAAAATCTACTTAGTTTGATATAGCCATTCCAGCTTTCCTTTGTTAATGTTAGCATAGCATATCTTTTTCCATACTTTTACTTCTTAATTTATTTGGCTTTTAAATTTGAAATGAGTCTTTGGCAGTCCTCATATATGTGGATATTAATTTTTCATTCTAAATAAAAATCTCGGTTTTTTAATTGTGTTTAGATCATTCATACATCATGTGATTATTAGGATGGCAAGATTTAAATTGACCTCCTATTTGTTTTCTATTTATATGCTTTTTGTTCTCCATTTACTTTTTTCTGCCTTCTTTTGGATAAAAATTTTTTTATTATCCTATTTTATCTGATCATTAGTTGTAATTTGTTACCTTAGGGAATGCCTCACAGTTTATAATATACATCTTTAACTTAGGATAGGCAACTATTTCATGTATAGTAAAAGGACCTCATAATACTTCCATTTCTCCCTTCTTGGTCTTTGTGCTATTATCATCACGTATTTTACTTCCACATAATTTTATGACTCTATATTCCATTGCTATTGTTTTTTTTTGGCATGTGCAGTAAATTGTCCTGTGGTAGATGCCTATAATCTCAGCTAAATGGAAGGCTGAGACAAGAGGATGGAAAGTTGGAAATCAACCTCAGTAACTCAGTGAAGCCCTAAGCAATGTAGTGAGACCTTATCTCAAAATAAAAATTTAAAAAGGCTGTTTATGTGGCTCACTGGTAAGGTGCCTCTGATTCAATCCTTAGTACCATAAGAAAACAAAAAACCAAAAGACCCCACAAATCTGTAATGCCTTCATGTAGATTCAGATTTTCTTCAGATATCATTTTCCTTTTGCCTGAGTATTTCTGTAAATATATTAAGAACTATGTAATGTTATGAACGACCAATAATAAAATAAAAGAAAAAAAATAGTTCTTGTAATGCAAGACTACTAGTGATAAATTTTCCCATATTTCTATGTTAAAAGTTTTATGTCAGATTTTCTTAAAAATATTTTCACTGGGTATAAAATTCCAGATTGACAGGTTTTTCCTCCCTTTTTGGTACATTAAAAATATTGCTTTACTGTGTTTCTATTGGTTTTGATATGAAATCTCTAACTTTAGTTTTGTTCCTCTGTATATATATTGCAATGTTTTCTTTTTCCTCTAGCTGCTTATAAAACTTTCTAATCATCACTGATTAGATTTCTTGTTATTAGGGGTTTTGAGAATTCCAACATATCTTTTAGGCTAGGGTCAGTTTGTTTGACTGACCTCTCTCTTCATCATAGGTGGTATTTTCCTATCTCTTTGCACACCTGGTAATTTTTGATAGGATACAAGATATTCCATGCTTTACCTTGTTGAGTGCTGTAAATCTCTTTGTATTCTAATAACTATTCTTGAGTTTTGTTGTAGTACACAGTTAAGTAATTTGGAAATAATTTGATCCTTTTGGCTACTGCTTTTAAGATTTATTAGCAAGACCTAAGCAATATTTTATCTAGGTCTAATTGTTCCCCAATATAGAAGATTCTCCTTAATACTCTCTAATAGCTCATGAATTATGAAGTATTCCTTTCTGGAAGAAAATTGAGCACTATTTCTTGCCCTATGTGGAATCTGAGCACTGTTGCACATAATGTTTTTGAGTATTTCTTTCCCTACTTTCAGATCATTTCTGCCCATGCATGCCTGAGTATTATTTGTTCAATAATTGAGAAGGACCTCTTCTTATTTTGGGAGTACCCTTTCTTTGCAGTCCTTTCATTTCTAGTACTCTGCAAACTCTAAGTGCTCTGTTATCTCTAAACAAGCTTTCATCTCTTCAACTCAAGGATTTCTTGGGTTCTGATTGTGTTTCTCATCAATGCACTTGACCTGGAAAATCTCTCAAGGCAATCACAGGGTGTCCTTCATTTGTTTACCATCTCTTAGAGATGACTGTTCTGCATTGCCTGATATTCAGAATCCTGAAAATAATTTTTTTGTTAAATTTATTTGACTTTATAATTTTTTTCTGGCAGGAGGATAAACTCAATTCTTATTTTTTCTTCTTAGAACCAGAAGTCTTCTCTATTTTTAAAGTACCTTAACATTACATAAAAGAGAGAGTAAGAGAACAGAAATCTCTGGGCAGGGGGTGGAGGAAGCTTCCACAACATTTTAGATAAAGGAATTATCTAAATTTTAATGCTTAAAATATAAATAAAAAAGTTATAGTATAGGCTTTTAAATTAATTTAGATAAAGGAATTATCTAAATTTTAATGCTTAAGAATATAAATAAAAAGTTATAATATAGGCTTTTAAATTTTGTCCTGAAGAAAGGCTCAAGAAATATATTATATGCATGCTTTGTTAATTTCTTTTCACTGTCATTATTTCTATATATTCTCAATGCAAAATATAAAAGCACAAATGTCATTCCAGACATAAAACTGTATAGTTTTAGAACATGTGACTATTTACCCTGACCCCATTTGGCTATGCTGATCTATTTACTATGTTTTGAGTAACTTGCATATAAGGGGACTGTGAATGGCAATAAGCCTTTGAATTCTTTCACATAAGAACCAAGTCACACTTTTTGAAGATGATGAAGTGATCATTTCTGTTGGTGAATCTTAAATACAACAATCATTTTGATTGCTTCATTGAAGTCTGACTTAGTAAGACAGCAACAGCATTTCCCTTCAACAAATCTCAAGATCCTACCAATCATTTCATGAGAAAATTTGAAAAATGTCCAGGATTTCACGTAGTATTAACAGGCCAATGTGAATCTCTTTTCTTTTGCCATGGTCTACTGACAATAAATGGAAAGAGAGTAGAGGAGTAGAGAATATTGTTAAATTAAAATCAAACCTTGAATTTCATAGTTGCCTTTTAGACTTCTGTTTTATATTTCACTTTTTTTCTCTTCCATTTTGTGAACCCCATTTCCAAAATGTTTAAAAAAATAATTTATGGTACTTCTCAAATTCTTTTAGAAAGCACTACATGGAAATTCTTTCACTACATGCAAACAGTAATCTAGGTTGTTACTGCACATGGCTGACATATTTGGAGGGCAGACACTTCCCATCTTTGTCAAGTCCAGGAATCAATCATAGCCTAATGTGATGCTAAAGCTAGAAAGACCTTAGAGAGTGCCTAGTCCAGGAGTTTCAAACATCAGGCATGAGGCCCTCATTCTTGTATCCTGTGCTTAGAACTAATTGATCACAAAACATTCCACTATTACAAAAATATTTATCTCAGGTATCTCAGTTCAAATAACCTAGGCAGGCACTACTTATTACTAAAAGTAAAACAATAAAGAAAAGAACATCTTATTTGTCATTGAGGATATAGTCCATTCTCTTAATTTTACCTATATGGGAATAGAGACTTCCTGTCAGCCACAGTACTAATATTGGGACCGGGACCCTAACTCTGAGCACAGGCATTCCAGAATGTCTTCAAAATCCTCTAGGGCCAAACATTGTGTGATACAGGATGACAGAGCTGGCTTGTAAAGAAAATTAAGTGTCCTTAATTATTCTGTTCTGCTTATTTTCAGATTGAGGTCAAGTATGAAATGGAAAATTTACTAAAAGGAAAAAAAAGGTTTTTAACTGATTTAGAAAACAAATTATGTTGGTAAAACAACCCCAGAAAAAAAGGGAACTATGAGTTTTATTTGCTATTTTTTTTAACGTAGCCAGCTTTTCAGAGAGCCAGAGAGAAGAATATCCATATAAAATTATTTCAGAGTCTTTAAACAACAACAACAAAATAAAAACATAAACAACAACAAAAACAGAGTATCTCTAATCTATTATTGGAAATAGGGTATAGAATCAATTTTCCAATAATGGATTTTGATAGTTATAAAAAAGATAAAATTTTGCAGCTAAAAAGTGTAATTTTTCCGGTGCTGTTTAAAAATTCAGTGTTCCCTTCACATATAGTAGAGTCCAAAACAGATAATAGTAGATAGAGTCCCATACAGATAAATGGAGAGAAACTGAATCATGGGGCATCAGTCTGACCACAGGTTTCCATAAAATTGAGAGAGACACTTCAATGGTTTGTATAAGGTGCCAAGAATTTGAGGTGAAATTATAGCCATAGACTTAAGATCCTGCCAAAAGAACTTGCCTTCTACAAGTTATCCTTCCCCAGGAGTTCAGTAGTCTCCGTTCCCTTGGCCTTCTTTAGTTTCCCCTTAGCTCTTTGAAATTGTGAACTTTTCTCTCCTCTTAATTCTTTTTGAGCCTTGAAGGACTCTGGAGTCCAGAGCTCTTAATCTCTGGTCTTCCTTTGTTTCACTCTAACTGCAATTTTTCCCAAACCTCGTCTCAGGCTTCTAGCCAGGGATAATTCCCACTCTCAGCCAGGCAGACTTCCCAGGGTCAAATGGGTTATTTTTCTGTGTGTGACCTCTGAAGGCTCCCACATAACTCCTCCAATTTCGCCTTTCTACTCCTGTGATTTTTTTCTTCCATTTGTCAGCCTTGCAAACATGTTTCTCTGCCTTTATATGTATGTCAGCACTATTAGCTAAACTCCACAGTTCACATTTGAGTCTTGCTTGAGTTATTTTTCTTTTCCCACCAGATTGCAGTAGGTTTCCAGTTTGTTTTCTCCTAACTTACTTCTATCTCCTCAGCTTTCTTTGACCATCTCTGTGCTGATACAGTGGGTTATTTATTTAAAGCTATGTAAAACCAATACTAAATTGAATGTTTCACTGTTCAATTATTCATTACCACATAAGAATGCTTATTTTTTCCATATGCTTCATTATAGGGTTGTTTCTATGGTATACTACATCAAGAAAATATTTTGGAGTAAATTATTTTGATCTATTGATCATATTAATCTATTGACAATTGAAATATTTCAATTTTCTATTGAAAACAAGACATAATATTTTTCCAGAGGAAGGATGACTTGAGAGATATTTTGATGAAAGCTTAGCATTTCAGGAATACACAATTTGAGTCCTTATGCTGTGTTGACTCATATTAGGGCCTCAGAAGTTATTGAGAAATGTACTTCTCTGTTAAGTGAGGATGAACAGCCTCTTGAGTTTTAGATGAGGAAGAAATTGTTAAATCACTTTCCTAACACACTGAGCTTTGTATCTTATCCATTGTCAGAGACTAGTTAAAAAGTAGGAAATGGCTGTCTGGATTTTGTCATACATCCCTCATAATTGAGTAAATTCTTCTAAGCAACAGAACACACATGGGAACTAAAAAAACTTTTTTTTTAACTAAATCACTTATTTTGTGGAGGTATTGGGGATTGAACCCATAAGAACTTAACCAATGAGTCACATACCTAACCCTTTTGATTTTGAGAGAAGTTCTTGCTAAGTTGCTCTGGGCTTCGCTAAATTCCTAAGGCTGGCCTCAATTGTGATCCTTCTGCATCAGCCTCTTGAGTATCTGGGATTACAGGTGTGTGCCATAAGGTAATAGAATATACACACGGAATCTTAAAAAAAAAAAAAAGCATGCTTGTAATCCCAGTGGCTTGGGAGGCTGAGGCAGGAGAATTGCAAGTTCAAGCCAGCCTCAGCAATTTAATGAGATCCAAAGCCACTCAGCAAGACCCTGTGTCTAAATAAAATATAAAAAATTCTGGGGATTTGGCTCAGTGGTTAAGCACCTCTGGGTTCAATCCCTGGTACCAAAAAAAAAAAAAAAAAAGAAAAAGAAAAAGAAAAAAGGAAAAAAACACCCTTCAATTAATATCCTTTGCAAAGTATGTTAAAGAATTTAAGGATATTTCTTCTCTTACCACTGAGTAGAGCTGTATTTAATGAGCCAATGATTTAATACCCATCTTGTTTACAGAGTTTAATCTCCATCTAATTAGAGATGGTATCTTCTTGTTAAATAAACAAATAAGTGAATAAATGACTTTTTTAACTAAACCTCTAAAATATGATTTAAGCATGAAGTTCATTTCAGGATTTTGTTTTACCAGGTATTTCAAGATACTTGGGAGTTGAACAATCAAACAATCAATTCCATTTGTTATGTGTCCTTGGCACAGCTGACAACTACCATTTGTTGTGTGCTGGCAATTTCATATTTTTAGAGGGTTTCACCTAATTTTTAATGAGATGGAAAGATTACTATCTTGGTGTTTAATCCTTGTAAGTAGAATTTATTTATTGACCTACAAATGTTGGGCCTGAAGTATAAAAATATAAGACTTTATTTGCACATGCAATTTAATAAGAAGTCTGAAGAAGTATAGATTCACAGAAGTTAATCATTAATATAATAAACTATTCCCATCAATTGTTCTCTACTAGATATTGTTCCTCTAATCAGTTCTGTCTATGGAACTTTTTCTAAAGTATATATACCTCCATAACTTTGCTGCTTTGTGCCACTATATTCTAACTGTAGCTATTAAACTCCCTATGGACATAGCTGAGGCTCTGTTGGAGGTAGAACATTAATCCTGACAATCAGAGTCAGGATTGTTTTAATGTTATTGCTATAATAGTCACTGACTTGGCAGCTCAGGGAATAACCTCTTCCAAAGTAATCTGTAATGTCAATCCCAAATCAAAGCAAAATCCTCACTTTGTTGTATACTGACCTCTGGCACATTTTCTTGCCTTGCTCAAATGCTGTTAGCAGATGGTTCAGTTTTCCCCTCCACCAGCCATTATCCCTTTCATCTTCATAATAATTTTTGATAATTCTACCAACTCTCTACTGCTGAACCATATAAATTATAACCCCCAGTTTAGAGATCAAAATTGCCTCAGATCCAGAACCTCAAATTCTAGTACATGAGGATGTGTCATTACTTGTTCTAATGGAAGGAATTAATAAAATAAGAAAGGCAAAATGGGAAAATGATCCCTTTGTTCACTGAGAGGAGTCAGCATATGTAGAGGACCAACAGTGAATGAAAGACAACTTAAAATACATTCAACATGGCAGGGTAAAAGGTGGAGTTCAATCAAGAGTTAAGATGCAAAAAGTAGGCAGTACAGGGCATTAGGAACCTTGGAAACCACACTAAGGTGTTTAGACTGTACTCAAAATCATTGAAGGATTTTTGACAGAGCTGTAACAGGATAAAATTCTCTTATACTATGGGACCTAGTGTGGGAGAATTTTCCCTGAATATGAATACGTGAGTGGCAATTTCCTTTTCTTCCTTCCTCTTATCTTCAATCCTTCCCTTTCTAAGGACTGTGCAAAGTAAGCCTTCTCAAATGAAAAGGGAGATTATTTTCTTTATGTTTAAATTCAGTTCCATGCTATAAATTTCTAACTCTATCCAGGGACATGAGCTGCTTTCTGTTAAGAAGGTCCCACAAAAGGGTCAGGCTAATTTTTTTTTTCCAGACTTGTGTTTTTGGTATGCTGTTGGCACTGACAGTCCCTATGGTTACACACTGCGTTAGCCAGAAAACTTCCTTCAAGCAAGCAGGCAAGCAGAGATGTAGGGAACAGAATGGTGGAGTGAGCGGGAAAATGCCCAGCAAGTTGCCTTGTCTAGAAAAGTAATGGGATTCAAAATGATAGCTGAAAGAATGGCTTGTGAACAGAGACAGGCAAAGGCAGGAAGAATAATAACATGTTGAAAGAACTCTGGAAGTAAAAGAAGAAAAGAAATAATTTATTCAAAAAAGAACATGAGGGTACAAAGAGTAACTAATACAAAGATCATAATAAACTAAATTATTATTTGGAGAAGAAAGAACATTTAGTTTGTAAACTTAAGGCATCTGGGGTTTATATTAATGCTCCAAATATATATTTTTTGCATCCAAATTTATATGTCAAACCTTTCTAATGATGTAGATTTCCCTATGTACCCAGCATAGAATAAATGGTTCTTCAGATTTTAGGAATCATGAGATACTGTTAAGAAGCTACTCAGAGATGTGGAGTCTCCTTGTATGGGAAGAAAAAACACACCTATAAACAAATACACCTATAAACAAAACGTTATCTGTATAATTTTAGTGGTTTATGGACACAGTAAACCTTATTCATGAACTCAAATATTCTCTGATAAAGGGATAAGAATAAAATATTTTATCCTCATTTAAATGATGACAGCTGGAAAATAAAAATTATTATTTTTCAGAGAAGAATCATGACATCCTAAAATGATAAGCATTGGGAGACAGAGAAAGTTTCTACTTAATCCCTAACTCTAAGAAACTATTAAAACCTTCACTGTTTATGTTATAATACAAATTAAATAGAATATTAAACAGGGCTGTCAGATTGACTTGACAATCCCTGCTTATGTGTTTTATCTAAGGATTCAAATTATGCAAGGGAAGGTTAAAATTGTATATTTCAGCTGATCTACTTTACATAAATTGCATGTCTGGTCAAAGGCAAGGTGTCTTTCAATAAAACAGGACCCAGAGGATGGAGATGGGAAGGCAAAGCAGAGAGAAAGAGTGCCAGAGAGGGACTAGGAACTGGAGAGAAATTTAGTCCTCTTCGCACACGTGAATAAATGATGAACATAGCAAATACAATTAAAATCAGAAAATAACAAAAACACAAAAATGATTTACTATATAAACTTTGTATAATATAAATATTAAGACTCAAAAGTAAAAGTTAAAGAGTTAAAGAGCCACATATGGGGCAGGGATTAGCAAGGATGGTGGAATGGATAGACATCATCATCCAAAGTACATGAAGACACAAATTGGTGTTAACATTCTTTATATACATACCAGAGATATGAAAAATTGTGCTGCATACATGTAATAAGAATTCTAATGTGTTCCGTGTCATTTATTTTTTAAAAAATAAATTAAAAAGCTAAATTGGTGTACTTTGTCAAATGCTTTTTCTGCGTCTATCGAGATGATCATATGGTTCTTATCTTTAAGTCTATTGATGTGGTGAATAACATTTATTGATTTCCGTATATTGAACCATCCTTGCATCCCAGGGATGAATCCTACTTGATCATGGTTCACAATTTTTTTGATGTGCCTTTGTATCCGATTCCCCAGAATTTTATTGAGGATTTTTGCATCTAGGTTTATCAGAGATATTGGTCTGTAGTTTTCTTTCTTTGAGGTGTCTTTGTCTGGTTTTGGAATCAGGGTGATGTTGGCCTCATAGAAAGAATTTGGTAGAGCTCCCTCTTTTTCTATTTCCTGAAATAACTTGAAAAGTATTGGTATTAATTCTTCTTTAAAGGTTTTGTAAAACTCCGCTGTGTACCCATCTGGTCCTGGGCTTTTCTTGGTTGGTAGTCTTTGGATTGCTTCTTCTATTTCATCCATTGATATTGGAAATGCAAATCAAAACCACCCTAAGATACTACCTCACCCCAGTAAGATTGGCAGCCATGATGAAGTCAAACAACAATGAGTGCTGGCGAGGATGTGGAGAAAAGGGTACTCTTGTACACTGCTGGTGGGACTGCAAATGGGTGCGGCCAATTTGGAAAGCAGTATGGAGATTCCTGGGAAAGCTGGGAATGGCACCACCATTTGACCCAGCTATTGCCCTTCTCGGACTATTCCCTGAAGACCTTAAAAGAGCACACTACAGGGATACTGCCACATCGATGTTCATAGCAGCACAATTCACAATTGCTAGACTGTGGAATCAACCCAGATGCCCTTCAATAGATGAATGGATAAAAAAATGTGGCATTTACACACCATGGAGTATTACGCAGCACTAAAAAAATGACAAAATCACGGAATTTGCAGGGAAATGGATGGCACTAGAGCAGATTATGCTTAGTGAAGCTAGCCAATCCCTAAAAAACAAATACCAAATGTCTTCTTTGATATAATGAGAGCAACTAAGAACAGAGCAGGGACGAAGAGCAGGAAGAAAAGATTAACATTAAACAGAGACATGAGGTGGGAGGGAAAGGGAGAAAAAAAGGGAAATTGCATAGAAATAGAGGGAGACCCTCATTGTTATACAAAATTATATATAAGAGGTTGTGAGGGGAATGGGATAACAAACATGGAGGGAAATGAATTACAGTAGATGGGGTAGAGAGAGAAGATGGGAGGGGAGGGGAGGGGGGATAGTAGAGGATAGGAAAGGTAGCAGAATACAACAGTCACTAATATGGCAGTATGTAAAAATGTGGATGTGTAACCAATGTGATTCTGCAATCTGTATTTGGGGTAAAAATGGGAGTTCATAACCCACTTGATTCTAATGTATGAAATATGATATGTCAAGAGCTTTGTAATGTTGTGAACAACCAATAAAAAAAATTCAGTTGCTTACAAGTTAACTTGACTTCCAATGCATGTTTATAAAGTTTTTTTTTGGTAGTTTTTCTTGAAATTGTGATTTAATAAACTTTTTAATGACAAAAAAAAGCTAAATTGGATCTTGGAATAGAAATATTTCCTTAGTGGAAAAGCTGGGGAAATTTGATTAAAGTCTATGGTTTAGTTCATAGTATTATACCCATGTTAATTTTTTAATTTTCCTAACTGTACCATGGTTATATAAGATGCTGACACTGGAAAAAGTTAGGTGAAGTATATACTAGAACTTTCTGAACTATCTTTGTAGTACTTCCATAAATCTAAAATTATTTCAAAATAAAAGTTTAATAAAAAAGTCCTGAACAGAGGAAAAAAGTAGATCTTGAAAAAATTACCAAGTCATCAAATATGATATCAGAAAACTAAGTGCCAATCCCTGTAACTTTGAAAGATTCATAAAGGTCCCTGGTTCTCTAGCATTACAACTCTATTTCCATAGTTCTCCTCTACATCTAATCTAGTCCCAAGTCTTGTTTCACCTATTAGGAAAGGCAAATGCCTGGTTATGCTTCAGTTTTTCATATTTTTGATTTAACACTTCCAATTTCTGAAGCAAAAACATTCCTTGTTAGCCTTTCTCATTGATGAAATTAATCCAGAAATTAATAATTTCTGTTCATTTCAACCTTGTCAAAATCTCAATTTCTCCTAAGATACTATCTATCTATAGGCATTAGTTTAATTGCGTGGAACAATATCTAATGTGTACTATTAAATGGAATGCCTTGGTGTGTGAACAGTCTGATAAGAAAATACTTCTTTTCCAATGCTTAAGGAATTATGCTGACTGGTTTAATAAAAATAGGTTCACTGAACATTTTTTGAAATCCAATAAACATGTATTAAAAACCTTTTATTAGCCACATGATGGGGAAACAAAACTAAATGAAATCTATGACTTTAAGGAGATTCTATTCTAGGGAGCACTTGGCCAGGTAAAGATGTAACTTCAGTGTGTTGAGTGCTATTAGAGAAATACATCCACAGTCTTATGAAATTGTACAAGAAAGGCATTAGGACTGTGGCCAAATACATATGTAATAATTCTTTTGCCAAGCGTTAAACACCTATAAAATAGGCTGAAGTGATGCTTTCCCATGGCTTTTTTTTTCAACAGATGTTTTTTCTGTACACACAAAGGATCTTTGAATTGTTCTACTTTAGATACAATGTGTCTATGACACCCACTTTCTGTGGAACACGTTGTTGTATTTTTGTGTAGCATGTTATTTTCCCAATGACTATTTATCATCTGCTCTATGTTTGTCTAATGAATAAAAAGTGCAAGGCGATGAAATAAACCTCAGCCAAACAATGAAAAGGCAACCATGCATCATCAATTTAGCAGGGGAGAAAAGGAACAAATAAAGAGCATAGAGTCTGAGTTGCTTCTGAATACAAGGAAACAGCATCTGTGTTTCTCAACAAGTTAATAGCACCAACTGTGCCAAGTAGTTGGAACCACTGAGAGAGAGGGGGAAAAGGAGCCAGATTAAAAACAAAAACAAAACAAAAAACCCTATTCAGTTGAATTCAGGTGATCCAATAGGATGTAGTTAATCAAGAAACTAACAAAGCAGCCATAATGAGATTCCACATGTGTCCACACATAGTAATTTCTCTTGCTAGTACTACTAATTCAATAAAAGAAATATTTTAATACTTAAAACTATTCATGTATTATTAATCATCTTAGTCTATCATAACAAAAATACCATAACTTGGGGAACTTAAATAAAAGAGGTTTGTTTCTCACAGTTCTAATGATATCAATCATCAGTAGAAAACAATATAAAAGCACAGATTGAAAACTTAGTTCTTGGATACACATCAAAAAACAGTGTCAACTGCAGCAGCATTTCTTGAGATGTCACTGCCTTCGGCGTACATTCCTAATTGTCAAAATGAATAGAGTATCCTGGAAAACCAGCATATCACACATGATAGGAAATAACATAGTGGTTCAATTGAGGCTAAAAAAAATAAGGCAATGGATTAAAAAAAAAGAAAAGAAAGGTGCTAGTATATGAATAATATTCTCCCAGGAGAGAGCATTAAAAATATGAGAAATAGCAACTTTCTAAGTTTATATTTAGATTATATAATATGTTGATAACTTTTTGAATGTAGCTTTGGAGGCAATTTAAAAGAACATTAAGATAAAATATGGTGCTGTTTTTATGTGTGTGTGTTTACTAAGTTTTATCCTGAATGTGTAGAGTGCCTTAAGGAGATAGTAGAATATTTTTTATCAGTCCTCCATGTCCTTTTGTGGAATGGTATTGACAAATACTTTTCTATAACTTGTCAAAGTAAAACAAAGATATATATATATATATATATATATATATATATATGATGTTTTTTTTTAATTTAGGAAAAGAGGATCTAGCACAAACATAAATACAGCTTATATATTAGAACATTGCACCATTGGTTATCAATTTTGTCAACTGTAAAATGAGAAAACAAATCTGATTTAATCTTCTGAATTTTGCAACTCCATTTTTTTATGTGATCAAACTTCTATATGCAAAAATTCTAGAGAATATTTAGTCTTAGAAAAAATTTTAAACATATTTTTTCTTATTATTCTAACTTAAAAATACCATTTTACTTTTGTGTGGTTTTTATATTAATAAAGTAATTTCACCCATTTTAGTGTATTTTTTTTCTCACTACACCCTGTGAGAGTAATTTCAGTCTGCATTTTTCAAGCAAGGAAGCTAAGATGTGAAATGACTCCTTGTAGATTATCCCACTAGTAAATGGTAGAGACTTATATCCACCCTTATGACTCTACATTTCTTTTCTACTTGTCTCATAGTACATTCTACTCTTCAGCCCACATAAATATCATTTTAGTAGAAAATAAAAAGTTATTCTTCATAGTATTTTATAAGCATTTATTGAATACATGGCACATACCTGTGCTGAACTTTGGGGCCTTATTAATTAAGCCAGATGAATGTATACACGTTTGTAAAACTGAAGTTTCCACCAGTTTATATTGTCTCTTGATTGACCTTATTTATTTGTAACTTTCCTAATACTTCCATGTACTGAGAAAAAGATGCCTTCTTTAACATTACTTAGAATTTGCCTACAAATGTACATTGACTTAAAGATTTGGCAGGAAGTAAATATAATAGGGAAAGGTATACTATTATACATTAATTTTCTGTGTGTGATTTCTTGATTCTAATACACGGGAAATGGTTCTTTTATACTTCTAGACTAACTATGGAATAATAAGGTTGACTGAAGAATAATTTTTCATTTTCAGGTAAAAAGATATAACATGAAATCTTGTCTCCATGAGCAGCTATCCAAATAAGAGTTCTAATGGTAGTGAACATGATAAACTTCTAATGAAACAGAGTAATTTTACAAACAAGAATAATTCCGGGTTAGTCAGCTTTCTTTCACTATAATGAATACCTGAGATAGTCAACTTATAAAGAGGAGAAGTTTAGTTTGGCTCTTAATTTTGGAGGTTTTATTCCATTATCAGTTGGCCCCATTGCTATTAGTCCTGTGTCAAGGCAGCACATTTTTGGCAGGGTCATGTGGCAGAGCAAATCCACTGACCTCATAGACATAATGAAAGAGGCAGAGAAAGAGATCAGGATCCCACAATCCCCTTTGAGGACGTGCCCTAGTGACCTGAAGATCTTCCATTTATTCCACCTCTTAAGGTTTCTACCATTTCTGATACCACCACTTTGGAGACCAAGCCTTCACCCATAGGGACCTTTAGGGGACTCAAGATTCAAACTGTGGTATTCACTAAGAGATTTTATAATGTTGTGCTATCTCATTGTGATGGAAAGTTCACCTAAGCTTTGCATGTTAGACCTTTGGGAGTTGAACATGTAGTTGTACCAATATAATCATGTGCAGTATTTTGGCTGTTGGAGCTCTCAGGTGGAAAAAGTTGAGAAAGATCCTAACTTATATTGCTCTTTATTGCTAACAGATAATTGACATTGTAGGAATTTGAGTAGACAGTATATCTTAGTGGTTAAGAGTACCAACTGGTGAGACAATGATATCCAAAATACTGGGTTCAGAAGGGAGTTGAATTTGTCAATTTGGAAGTGAATTTAAATTTTGAAGTAGAATTTGGAAGTGAACTCCAGATTTAAAGTTAATAATCTGAGGATAGAGAATGTTTTCTAAGGCCTGGATTAGACTGTGGCTTTAAGATTGAGAGGAAGGCTAAGAACAGACTAGGGAAGAAGAGCACGAGAAGAAGACCAACATTAAACAAGGATGAGAGGTGGGAGGGAAAGGGAGAGAGAAGGGAAATTGCATGGAAATGGAAGGAGACCCTCAGGGTTATACAAAATTACATACAAGAGGAAGTGAGGGGTAAGGGAAAAACAATACAAGGGGGAGGAATGAATTACAGTAGTGGGGGTAGAGAGAGAAGAGGGGAGGGGAGGGGAGGGGAGGGGGGATAGTAGAGGATAGGAAAGGCAGCAGAATACAACAGACATGAGTTTATCAATATGTAAAGCAATGAAGTGTAACTGATGTGATTCTGCAAGCTGTATATGGGGTAAAATGGGAGTTCATAACCCGCTTGAATCAAAATGTGAAATATGATATATCAAGAACTATGTAATGTTTTGAACAACCAACATTAAAAAAATAAATTAAAAAAAAAAAAAGATTGAGAGGAAGGGATGGACCCGGACTTGAGATGGGGGTCATCAAACAGTTCATATAATTGGAAACTTTTACATCTTCTCAATTAATCACTTATTAAAAGTCATTGAAAACAGCCACATCTGTTCAAATATCCATGTATACCTAAACCAGGTTTTATTTCCAAGCCCTTTGGGAAAGACAGTTACATACCTACTTAGACTTATTTGGCAGCTGAAGTCAGAGGAGTAGCTCCTTGGAAGTCTTGGGGTCAGAGAATATTACTAAAAATATATTTAATTTCTAGTCAAGAAAATGAATTCCTGTTTTCATTTGTAGAAAAAAACCCCACATATTTAGCATTGCTGAAACATTACTGAAGGGCATTTGTGTCAAATAATTCTTAGGCTTAAGAGAAAAATGTATGAAAACGTTCTGATTAAAAGTTAAGGATTACTTTATTAGAATTCACTCTTGGTAATCAGCAGTTCATACAAAAATGGAGGGGAAAATGAGGCAAGGAAAAAGAAAATACTAGGTATTATGTTTGTTTCATGGCTTTAAAAAACTATATAATGCTACATATCCTTAAGTGTGCTTACATAATATTAGATTATTTAAGAAAGAATTTACACAATTATTAGCCATATTTTATAGTTTATGCTTATCATGGAAAGATATATATCCTGCTCCTAGGGCTAGGAAATGATATTTTATGTCTTGACAGAAACAATTAATGAATAGGCTAGAAATAAGTTTAAATTTCCTTGGAATATGTACCATTAATTATTATTTTTTATGTTCTTCAACTTCTTTGATATCAGAAACAGTCTGATGAAGGCAATTTCACACCTAAGGAATACATTTCTTCTCTGAAACAACAATATTTAAATTTTATTCTTGTGTGTTTACCATAAATATAAATGATTATTTTTTAATTTTAATATATTTATGTTTCAATTTATGGTTTTACTAATTGGAGATATAAGAGCACTGAGATTTCTTTTAGTTCATTTTGTTTTTATCTTACTGTTTGCACTTACATTTGAAAATGTTAAAGAAATATGTATTTCTGATTTTTCCTTTTATTTTATGTACTTTGATAATAAAAATATTGAACTTTAGAAGCTTGGTAGAATAATCAAGAGTGATATTAATATTTAATTCAGCTATTCCTAGGAATATATCCTAAGAAAAATTACCTAAATAAATTTTGGAATAGAAATCTCTTGAAATAATCAACTATATTGTTAATGTCATGATCCAAAGAATCTAGCAATATATAATAATCCAAAATTGTGAATATGAGTTGCAACCATAGCTTGGTCAAATCTCATCTACATAGAAGGATAAATAGGCTATGATTCTTATTTTTCAGTCTTATAGACTATATTTTATGCATGGAAAACAAACACTATGTGTGACAACTCATGTGATTTTTCTTTCTCTTTTATTTTATCTTCAACAACTGTAATTTAGGACATTCAGGGTTAAGAATGAGCAAGTCTCAGGCAAACTGGGATGAGTTAGTCAACCTACCAATTGTTCTTGACTCTTCTGCCTACATGGAAAATGAAAATAATTCACAAGGACATAAATTTGCCTCTGAGACTATGATGACAAAAGCTTTCTTTGAATTGCAGATTAGATAGAAAAAAATAGGTCCCTCATCTGTGTAGTTATATCAGTTTTGAATTGCCTACCTCTGAATTTCTTATCATATGAGAAAAGTCAACTCAGTTCTTTTTTCCTTCAAGTTACTGTAATAATATTTTCTATTAAATGCATACATGTGGATGTGTCCCAACCTCTGGACACATCCACATGGATCTAGATATTTAGAGAAGCTTTTTGAAAAGATGATGATTAAGCTGAGTCTTGGTCAATAAATAAGACTTAACAAGGTGAAGAAAGACTTTTAGCTTGAGGTAAAACCACAGTAGACACTGTATGGAGTACCTGAAATTCCAATAGAAAAAAAAAAAAAAATAACCCGGGGCTGGGGATGTGGCTCAAGCGGTAGCGCGCTCGCCTGGCATGCGTGCGGCCCAGGTTCGATCCTCAGCACCACATACCAACAAAGATGTTGTGTCCGCCGAGAAGTAAAAAATAAATATTAAAAATTCTCTCTCTCTCTCTCTCTCTCTCTCTCTCTCTCTCTCTCTCTCTCTCTCCCTCCTCTCTCACTCTCTCTTTTAAAATAAATAAATAAATAAATAACCCAATCAATAAGTGGACTAAGGAACTGAACAGGCACTTCACAGAAGAAATACAATCAATCAACAAATATGTGAAAAAAATGTTCAACATCTCTACCAATTAGAAAAATGAAAATCAAAGCTACTCTAAAATTTCATCTCACTCCAGTAAGAATGGCAATTATCAAGAATATAAGGAACAATGAAGGTTGGCAAAGATGTAGGGAAAAGGTACATTCACACATTGCTGGTGGACTGCAAATTGCTGCAACCATTATGGAAAGCAGTATGGAGATTCCTTAGAAAACTTGGAATGGAACCACCATTTGACCCAGCTATCCCACTCCTAGGTCTATGCCCAAAGGATTTATTTTATCAGCATACTACAGTGACACAGCCACATCAACGTTGATAGCAGCTCAGCTCAAAATAACCAAACTATGGAACCAACCTAGATGCCCTTCAACAGACAAATGGATAAAGAAAATGTGGTATATATACACAGTAGAATATTACTCAGCTGTAAAGAAGAATGAAATGATGGCATTTGCCAGTAAATGGACGGAGCTGGAGAGTATCATGCTAAGTGAAATAAGCCAGTCCCCCAAACCAGAAACCAAATGTTTTCTCTGATGTGCAGATACTAATTCACAATAAGTGGTTGGGGAGGGGGGCTAGAGAAAAATAAGAGGAGTGAAGGGAGGGAAGGAGTGGAAGTAGGAAGGATAGTAGGATGAATTGGACATTATTATTTTATGTACATATATGATTACATTACTGGTATGATTCTGCAACATATACAACTAGAAGAACAAGAAGTTATACTTCATTTATGTATGATGTGTCAACATGCATTCTATCATGTATTACTAATTAGAACAAATTTTTTAAAAACTAAAAAAAAGTAAAGAAAAGAAAAGAAAGAAATCCTACAGTTTCTTCCATGAAGAACCAGAAGTCAAAATGAAGGACAAACCCAGCCACTGGAATGTAAGTATGTGTTGGAAGGAGGGAAGAAACATTATTCAATAAAAGAGTATTCTAGAAAATGTTAAAGATAGCCAGAGGAAAATGACCTATAAATACAGGAAACAATGATTTAAATGACTGCTCACTTCTCTTCAGAAACGGAGGAGGCCAGAAGACACTGGAACAAAATTGTCAAAGGGTTGAAAGGGAAAATCTATCAACCAAGAATTCTATATTAAGTGAAATGTATTCTTCACAAATGAAGGTAAAATAAAGACATTTTCAGACTAGAGAATTTATCATTAACCGTCAGCAGACATGCATAGAAATGTTCAAGGAAGTTCTCAGGGTGATGAGAAATATCAGATTGAAGCTCAGAATATGAGAAAGAAATGAATAGAATCTGAAATTGTAAATATGAAAGATACTATCTACTGTTATTTAATGAAATACATGTGACTTTTAAAAATCATACCAGAGCTGCAGATGTAGCTCAGTAGTAGAGCACATGCCTGGGTTTGGTCCCCAAAACAACACCTCTCCCTCCAGACAAAAAGAGTATGCTTTTGTTCTGTGAGATTTAAGTATGTAGATGTAACTTATGTGACAACTGTAGTGAAAAGGATGGAGCATTGCAGTAAATTGGCCTATATAGGTACAAGCTTTCTGTGTTTTATATTAAGTAGTATTAAACCTAAGCAGACTATAAAAAGTTTATATTGTTTACATTTAGAGGTAGAGTTAAAATGTCAATAAATATATTAACATGGATTCCTTAAAAAGTTTAAGTAATCTATAGAAGCTAGCAATAAGGAACAATGGGAAACAAAATAGAAAAGACAAATGAAAATCAACACATTAGATCTAAATCTAACTATATCAACAATTATAATAAATTTTAATGAGCTAAATACACTAAATAAAATTTAGAGATTATCATAAAGAAATAATAAAAAGGCTCAATTATTGCTTTTTATAAGGGTTTATTTAAATGTACAGCTATGGAGAAAAAGAAAGTAAATTAATTAGAAATTATATTATGTAAACAGTAATCATAAGAAGGTGAAGGACTGGGGTTGTGGCTCAGTGGTAGAGCACTTGCTTGGCACATGTGAGGCACTGGGTTCAATACTTAGCACCATCTAAAATAAATAAATAGAAAATAAAAAGGAGGGTATAAAAAAAACAAGGTGAAAGAGCAGACCCATTATAATATCAGATAAAATAAAACTTCAAGACAAAATACAACCAGAGATAAAAGAGGATATGATAAATGATAAATGTTCCATTCATATGAAAGAAAAAGTTATATGTATACTTAATAACAGATCTTCAAAATACATGAAGCAAAAGTTGACAGAATTAAAAAGAAGCATATGATTTTATTATCCCTCAGATATCAACACCCTTCCCTTATAATTTGATAGAATATCTAGGCAATTTCAGTAAAGGGATAAATAATCTGAACAACAATATCAACCACCCGGGCCAAAATACATATTAATTTCAAATGTACATGTTATGGTCACCAAAAAAAAAAAAAAGAAAAAAGGAAATAAACTACACAAAGTATGCTTTCTGATCACAATGGAATTAAATAAGAAATCAGTAACAGATATCTAAGAATTTCATGGAGGAAAATCAAAAGAATATGAAAACTTACTAAGGGATGCCTTGAAAAGATAGTGTTGAAACTTTCATCAAAATATTATTAAATGGAAAATATTTATAAAGATAATATAAAGGACAGCAATTATTATTAAATGTCCAAACCCCAATTTTGGATAATAATAAAATCTTACAACATAAACCTTAAGCATGAAGATTCTCAAAAATAGGGAAAGCAGGAAATAAATAATAGATTATTTAGCACTTATGGTCATAGTCCACATTTTTAGGAAAGATAAACACTGATTATTTCATTTAGAAACCTGTTTATACTGAGAAAAAGAAGCTTTACAAATTCTGTTCTTGGTCAACTTGGGGAACCCAGAATACTCACTTCAACTATTTGTATTGCAGTTTCCTGTTATCCCTGTTATTGTAGCTTCCTGTTATTCATACCAACCTAGATCATGGCCTTTTAAAATAATTAATGATTTAATAATCTGAAACCATTTGGGGTAATTTGAGAAGATGGTTAATTCAGGGTTTATGTCTTATAGTAGTAATACTGGACAATCAGTGGTTAAATTGTGTGCTTTTTCTTGTAGAGCAGAAGTTTTTAAATGCAAATCTTATTTGATCATCATCTCTTCTATCTAGTGGTGCAGAAAGCTAACATTTACTCCAAGAAGTCTAAGAAAAGGGAAACTCTAGGGACTAGAGGCACAGACTTTAATCATCTCCTGACTGATAGATGGTCACACAGGTACACAGGTAGTAGTTAAATTCTCAGTTTTAGAATATGCTTTTCTCTGCCTGCCCCTAAATGACCTTGTTAGCCAGTTCTTACTAAAAACTACAAAATATGGAAACCTGATTCAATAAATGGTGGCATGATAAGACAGTTCTATGCATAAAAATAAGCAAGGTTTTTATTTTTAATAAAAAATTATTTTAATAATAAATTATTTTTTGTATTTATTTCTTAGTTGTAGTTGAACACAATATCTTTATTCTATGTATTTATTTTTATGTGGTGCTGAGGATCAAACCCAGGGCCTTGCACTTGCTAGCTGAACATTCCACCACTGAGCCACAACCCCAGCCCTGGAAAACTTATTTTTAAAATGCAAGCATAGTTGGAAAATATTTCTTTATTTAATGTGCAATCATATTTGGTTGAAATGTATCCAAAAAAAACAGATTCAAGCAAGGTAACTTTCTCATATTTGTCAAAACACCTGTAATCAGAATAATTTAATTACAGGAAATCCTTTTATTCTGTTTTCATAGTACCATGTTCTCTAAATTTGTTGCAACTTTACAGTTGGTTCTGTAAGTTAGAATGATTTTTTTTACTCTACTAGACTGACTGTAAGTTATAAAAGCAGATATCATGTTTGTTTGCTTATAATATTTTGAACAATTAGCATAGTGGCTGGCTCAAAATAACTTTAATAGAAAAATATTAATGATTACATTGTATTCTTCTAGCACTGTCCATCTCTCCTCATCCATATATAAAACATCATTAGAAAGTGATATAAATTAGATCAATTTAGCCATTACATACTTCAAAACAAAATGTACATAGTAGATAAAAATTAAAGTGAATCCTGTTTCATGTTAAAAAAAAAGTGGCATAAAGACTAGATTTAGATAATACATATTAAGGTCTTCATAAACAGCAAAGTGTTTTGCAAATCTCATTATCTTATTTTTATGTTCCTTACCCTCTTTACCTCTTTCAATCTTCTCTAAAATTTCTTCTAATTCCATTCCTTTCTCCACCTTTCTTTTGCTGTGTCCATTTTTCTGTATCTTATTTTCTCCCTTCATGTTCATTTTCTTCCACTCAGTCCTCTTTCCTGTAAGGGTGATGCTGCTAATAATGATGACAATAAGGATGATGATAAGGATTATCACCACCAACAGATGAGTACTAGGTGTGATACTTCATTAATATTATGAGGGTGGTCTCACCACACCCAGAGATGAAGTATACATGGTTGATTCCTAAAATCTGTGAAATTATTTATTTTTGCCCTTGGTAGTTTCTCTACATTTTATATTATTTAATATTCATGTCTTTATCTCTTTTAAAAATAAAAGAATGAAGAAAATAATCTCATTCACTCAAACCAAAACAGTAAATCTGTCAGTGGATAAAATTATAACCTAAATTTTTCAAAAATCAAAATGCATCATGAATTTATATTAGTATAAGCAATTTAAATTCTGCAAGATAAATAAACCAAATTTAAGATTAGAGAATATTTTCCATAACTCATTTGATATCAATATTTGTGCCTCTTTTCACTTACTTGGAAATTAGAATTCCTAAAGATATTAACATAATTATTCATGGGTAAGTTAATAAATTAATGAATTACATAAGAACCTAATACATACATGTATTAATTATAAAATAGAAACACCAATATGCTTACTATGTGGTTTTACATTTTTTTGTCTTCAACACGTATCTCCTAGAAATATGAACTCAGGTTTATATTTCTGAGTTTATATTTCAAGTTTATATTTACTGAGTTTTCAAGTTACTTGAAAGATTTCTTCTCTGTTTGGCTAAATCACCAAATATAGTTATTCGTGTTTGTTTCATTTGGGTTATTTTTAAAGGAAATCTCTTCTTCTTCTTTTTCTTTTTGTTACTTTGACCTAGGCGAATTATTTACACCTTTTTTTTTTTGGGTGTCGGGGACTGAACACATGGACTTATGCAAGCCCTCTACCAATTGTGTTATATTTCCAGCCCCTATCTATACCTTCTTTATATAAACCTTTTTAAAAGATTTATTGAGTCATATAACTTACAATCTACCCAGTAAAGTGTGCAATATCAATTTCTAGTACCACAAAATAATGTGTACAACAAAATGATTGTTAGACTAGTCATATTTTTTTCAACCATTACTACAATCTTAAGTTTAGATGATTTTCCTCTAAAATACATAAAGACTCAGCCGTGGCTGCTGCCACAGCCCCTGTTGCTGCTAGTGCTGCTAGTGCTGCCGTGAACCAGAGGTCTATTCTCAGGGTGCCACTGCCACCACCACCCAGTCACTGCCCAGAGGTCCACTGCCATCTCCATCTCAGGGTGCAGCCACCTCCATATAGGGACACCAGCCAGTGCCTGGAGGTCCAGTGTCAGGGTCCCTGAAGGTTTGGCTGCACCTGAGATCTTCCTGTTGGAAGTGCTATTGGCTGCCATCTTGTTGCTTCTTCACAGGGTCACACTTTTGTGTGAGTGCATTCTTGGTGGTCTCTCTGCAAGTTGGAACAGCACTGAGATCTTGGGAATGCAGCATGGCCAGTCCTGCAGTATCTGAAGCCCAGATCCATCAGATAGTGACTAGGTCTGTGTGGGCTCATCTGGGCCTGGCAATCCCATGAAAACACAGAGATAATACTCTGTATTCATGATCAGATCATAATGGAATGAAATTAGAAATCAACAATCAAATAAAAAATAGAAGCTACTCTAACAAATGGAGACTAAATGATACACTACTGAATGATGAATGAGTAACATCACCAACTCAATAGACATTTGGCACTGTTGTGGTAATGGTTTGTGCACTGTGTTGCCTTGACAAATCATTGTGGGAATGTCAAGAGCCATTCCTGGGCTGTGTGTGGACTAGATTGGCATTGAAGACTAGTGAATAGTAGAATCTAATGTCTGGGAACTTCCAGTGGAAATTTCCTCTGGCTAAGACTGCCCAGACAGATTATGAACCCTATTCAAGCTCTGCTAGTCCCACATAGCACCAGAGATGGGGTGACCTGCTGCAGTTACTTAGCCTCTCTGAGATGGGTGTGACTTGCCAAGACACCATGAAGCAAGACTCCATCCCTGAAATCTTATCCTGCCTTTGAGATACCCCCTTAAATAAACCACTGGAGCCATTTTCTAACTGTCTAGCTCCAGATCCTGTGTGGACTAGACCTATCAGGTGCTCCATCCTTTTAAACTATTTTTCCAACTTTGTTTTTTGTTCTTCACTAATTATTTTAGACTTTAATTTCTTAGGTGGCTTACACCATCCTGAGCAGGAAGAAGGACCTTTAGCAGTGCTGGTCATCTCCTCTATGGTAAATTTGTAAATTCTGTGCTTTTAACTACTTGCTTTTCTTTCCTTCTTTCACTTATCATAATAAAGAACTCTGAATGCTCAAGGGGATAGAGGAGAAGTAGGTGTCTTCATCAACTACCTTTAAGATTCAAGCAGGTTGGCCCTGGGCAGTTTTCTCATTAGTTACATGTAAATACACCCATGTAGCATTCTCCATTGGGACTTAAACCTCTTCTTGAACAAAATAACATTATTTTTTCTAGATTGAATTTCTAATATCATGATAGGTCTCTGTGCTCAATCATTGAATCTAAGTCAGTTGGTCGTAACCCAGCCCCATTTATTTTAAATTATGTTTGCCAAGTTTATTCATAGATCTTCCCAGGTGTTCGAAGATCTGCATTTTTCTCATAAAACTTGTAAAGAATTGGAGTGCAAATTTAAGCTTTGCATACATTTAGATAATGTTTTAATTTATTCTATTTAACAATGTGCATTGCAGAGCTGGAAATAAGCCAGAATATCTTTCATAATTATGACAAAAATCATTTTGTTGTACCAAATTACTCTCTAGAACATTTCTGTTTGCTCAATGAAAATAACAATTTTTTCTGAAACAAAAGCACTCTATTGCAATAAACTTAAATATCTATCACTATTATTTTTCAAATTATATATGTAAGCAAATCTAAGATGCCCCATAACTGGTATTCATTGAACTAGTTAATGTTTATCTCCTAAAAATAAAATTTCTCGTTAAATAAAAATATTTGGCAAGATAAAAATGCATAAATCTTAGTTTTGAAGCATAACATACAATAAATGTGTATGCTTGAGGTACACAATTTGATATACGTTTTAACATAAGTATATATACCCCATGAAACCATTAATTCAATCAAAATAATGATCATTTACATCACTCCCTCTGGTCCTTTGTAATCCTTCCTCCCTATTCTTCTCCATACCCTTTCTCTGATATCTCATCCCCAAGCAATCACTAATAAGCCATTGCCACTATATATTTGTAAAATAAATGTTTTATATAAATCAAATCCTTAAGTACTCTTTTGTGTCTGTTTTTTCCCACTCAGCATTAATGAGATTGACCCATGTTGTTGTGTAAATCAATAGTTCATTTCTTATATTGCTGAGCCTATTGTACAATTATGTTTCTTTATCCATGCACCTGTTGAGTATTTGAATTGTTTTTAAACTATTACAAATATGATTTTGTGAATATTTGTTACAAATGTTTTTATATAGTAAAAAATTTTCATACTCACATACTTTTTTCCCTCTTGGGTAAATAGGAGGTGTGGCTGGGTCATATAATTCATGGACCATATTTCTGAAATTCAGTCTGGTATGTATGTGTATGTATTTTGAGTGGTAATGTCAGATATCTTATGGAGGCGTCAGGATCTTTTCAAAAACTTGTCTAACTATTCCTCAAAGTGGTTGTAACATTTTAAAAACCCCATCAGTAGTGTATCAGAGTTCCAGTATATCCATGTGTTTGTCAATACTTTCTGCAGTCTTTTCAATTTTAGACATTATAGTAGATCTGTAGTATTAACACATCGTGCTTTAAGTTTGCATTTACCTAATAACTAATCATGTAGAGCATATTTTAAACATTTATATATCTTTAGTGTAGTTTTTTGCTTTCTTACCATTGCACTTATAGAGTTATTTATATATTTTGGATGTAAGTCCTTTAACAGGTGGTGCATTTTTAATGTTTGCCCCCAGTATGTGGCTTTTAATTTGTACAATGACTGTCTCTTGAAGAGAAATTTTTAATTTTAGTGAAGCTCAAATTTTATGGATTATAGTTTTGGTGTCATATTGTAGAAAATCTTTACTAATGTGAAACCACAAAGATTTTCCCCGTTTTTTTCTAGAACTTATAGTTTTAGATTTTTTAATTTAAATTTTTAATTATTTTAATTTACCTTTTCATGTATGGTTTGAGGTATGAGCTATGGATTGGACTTCCTCTGTTCCATGATATAATTTTTTTAATTGGCTTTATTTGTTGACAAGACTACACCCTTCTCTACTAACTACTTCTGAATCATTGTCTAAAATAAGTTCTCCAAATGAGAGAGATGCTTTTAGTTAATATTTTAGTGCATAAAATTTATAGCCTCCCAAAAAATTTCCCTGTGTAAACGTTAGTTTTTAAATAACTATTCTTAAACATAACAAAGTGATAGGTATTTTCCTTGTTTGAGGATAGGGAAAATGTTGGGCTAGAATGTAAATAGCTGCAAAGTGTTTGCCCACATTCTCAAAGCTCTGGGTTTGATCCCCAGTTCCAAAAAAGAAAAGACAAAAAAAAAAAAGATGGGGGCCAGGAAAATATGGGGGAAATGAGAAGCAGCAATCTATTCAATGTAGACTTGAGTTCTTTCCCCTCTTTAAATTTTGTTGTTTTACTTTTTGTCTTTATTGATGCAATAATCTGGTAGTTATTGCATCTATCTAAGGTGATGTTAACTAGGGCACTGGGTTCATCATTGTCAATGAGACATAAACTGAGGCATCAAAATCCCTCTTGTGTACAGGCAACATATCTTCAAAAAAATCCAGTCTGATATGGCAGATGGGCATACATATCACAAACCTATGTATACATTTCCTGAATCAGCCATGTACATAAATCCTCTGTGATAATGATAGGACAGAGTTTGCAGACAGAAAATAAGATGCAAAAAATAAGACAAAAAGGATGAAAATGGGGGAGAAAAGGCAGGATTTTGCCTAGTCCTAGAGTATGTATTCCTAGAATATCAGCAATCTCTGATATCATATGCATACTCAACCTCTCACATGAAAAGATCAATCAGCTACCATAAAATACCTAACATACCATTTAGAATGCACACATGCACATGTACCCACACCAGACTAAGTTCTGGATATAAATATTAAGTTGTGATTCATAAGAAATCCATTCAATTGTCAAGGAAAACAAAATTCTACATTAAACTTTAGCAGGTAACTTTGATTTAGGGGAGCCTTTGTCACCTTCTATAAGTTATTCATATATAATTTTCCCATTGCACTCAAATGACTATTTTATAGGGGATAAGAAACAAACAAGAATCAAATGGTGAAAAAACTGAATAATTTTCTTAATTCTATCTGCTAAATGCCTGGTACAAGAGACTCCAGATAAAGAGACTCCATGTAAGTGATACAATTAACTATGTTATGTCATCCACAGGTATGGTATGGCCTGAACTTGTATATCCGATCCAAACTAATTGATTAAGTGTGCTTTTTCTTATCTATAGATTTAATTACCCAAAGTATTTTTCTCCTTAACATGAAAAGCTGAAATTTCATGGCAGGATAAAAATCTTTCGTTATCATTATAAGCCAGTAATAGTAATAAGTTAGCCTAGTATTTTTATTCCTAAATTTGGTCAGATGGTAATAATGTGATTGGAGTAACAACATGTGAGATTCATGAATTTAGTGAGAAAATAGAAAACACCCATAATTTGACTCTGAGGGAAACATACCAGCTAGGAACGTGTGTGTGTATACATAAACCCAAGCCATATGAATAATTATAACCTTTAAATAAGAAGATAATAAAAACATTATAATTGTATCCAATGATTTTATTAATAGCCTGTGACAAAAATAAGTAGTACATGGCCATTGTCTTTATTTATTCATAAAATACCACCAAATTATCTTTTGCTTTATACAATTTTTTATGTTTTTAAACTTTGCTTACATATAAAACCTCAAATCAAATTTTCTCACCCATAATTACTTCTGAGTCACTAGATAGTAGAGAAATGTTTAAAAAATAGGGTCATCTCTATTGGGATCATATATATTTAATTCTACAATAATTATTGAATAAAAATTCACAGTTCTTTAATCATATTTAAAAATATCAGTATTACACACTTTAGGACAAGTCAAACATCCCATTTTGGGTTTTGATCCCAAGTAGTCGTCCCAAGGGCTCTGTCTACATATGGCCAAATGGCCACCTGTTCACACAGGATGTCATTTATTTAGCTCTCTTAAAGATCCAAGTAGGTCACTCCATAATTGATCTGTTATATAGTACATTCGGATAGATTGAATGAATTTTCTTGTTATGTCTATTTGTTTCAACTGCAATAGCTCATGCAATAAGAATATAATTAAAAAGTGAGGAATATTAGTTTGGAACACTTGCCCCAAAGTTTAAAGTTTTTCAACAGAATAAATATTCTAACTATAAGCTACTTTCAATATTTTTAACTAAACAAAGTCTTGACTGAAAGTTTGTAACAAATTAAAGATCCACCTGCTGTTTTGGGAGAAAAATCCCTATTTTTGACTTACATAGGGAATAATTAAAAATCCTAGCATAATACCTACCATGCACCAGGCAATGTTTTAAGTAGGCATTGACTCCTTTATTGTACAACAACCATATGAAATGGATCCAGTTATTATACTCATATGATAGAGATGGAAAATAATGAACCAAGAGGTCAAGTAACATTAAAAGTTACACAATAGTAATTAGCAGAGCTAGAATTTAGAATGCAAAAGTCTTCCTTCAGAGCCTGTGCCCTTACCAACTGGACTATCTTGCCACCCCTTATTATTTTTATTTTCTTCTCATACTTTCTGGTTAAATTTAGATCTCACCTTGGTTTCCAAAGTGGTTTTCATCCCCAATACTCCTCTCTCAAAATGGCCTCTTTCACACAGCTAGATTGAAATGTGAATTGACCAGAAAAAAATTGAGAAGAAATAACTCAGTGATCAAAAATAGATTTTAGAAAGAGGTATTAAAAAGTAAAATTTCAGGGCTGGGGTTATGGCTCAGCAGTAGAGTGCTCGCCAATCATGTGTGAGGCCCTGGGTTTGATTCTCAGCACCACATATAAATAAAGGTATTGTATGGAACTACAACTAAAAAATAAATATTAAAAAAGTAAAATTTCTCAGAATAGAGATAGTAAAAGTACAGGTAAGTAAAAAATGACAGCTTGATTGATTAGTTTTTCCAAACTAAGAGGAAAAAAATATCTCTCCAAATTTAATAGAAAATAAAATGGGCAATTCAATGAATTGAGATCCTTAAGACAGATTATTAGGCACGTGAATCACTATTAACACCAACTACTGGGAAATCATGTTTTAAATATATATCTGAAGTCCTACAAATGGAAGTTCAAGTGGGAGTACTAAGGTATAGGATTTGCAGTAGGATAGAGTTTATTAGTTTTGCAGTCATAGAGTGATAAAGGCTTAACAACTAGCTATAGGTCAGGGGGCTTTCTGAGTTGTAGCATTAGCTAATGGATTTCCCATTATGGCCAATTTCAAGCTTCCACCATGACATCACTGAACACAGAGTTTGAAAGTAATGAATAACAGCACACTATTGTATGGTATTTCTCCACATAGATAAAATAGATGTAAATAACCTCAAAACCATACAGGAGAGTAAAATAAATTAAAAATGATGCATTAAGTACTTATAATTTTATTTCTTTGTTATGTAATTTAATTTTTAGTAATGGTTATATTGATAGCAACTGAAAATTTAACATTTGGCTTTTGTGAGCCAAATTGAGCTGAATGGAGTATTCTACTGACAACAAAAAATGTTTAGATGATTTTGTAGGCCATAATGTCAAAATATAAAAGTCTACTAAGTTACTCAGGCCTGATATTAAGTCACCCATTAAGAGTAGGACATATCTTCCTTCAAGAAATGATATCTTGACTGTAAACACCAATTACTGACCATGACCTCCCCTATCTTCTAGGCCTGTGAAATAAGGAATGTTCAGTCACCTACAGCATGAACAGATTTGCAATTAACTGTGCTGAATTTCTATTCCTTTTTCTGTACACGTTCTACTCCATGTTAACTGGGGCAGATTCCACTCCATGTTAACCTCTTGGCACTGGTTTTGATTGCTTTTTATTTCCTGGAACTTTTTCTTCTTTTTGACTTGCTTTCTGAATATTTTTTCATCTTATTTAAGAAGACTTTATCCTGACATATAAGCCAGGGTTTTGATGAATATTTCTCAATTTTTTTTAGATTATCTGCAAACAGAACAGCTAACTTGCCTGAGTATGCTGGATAGGAAGGCAAAAAAAAAAAAAAAAAAAAATCCTATCCCTGCCAGCAATTTAAACAGACTACCCAAATTTATACTAAGGGCTTTCAAGTTGAAATTTTAAGGTTCTTCTTAGAAGTTGTAAGAATGATTTAATGGGCCCATTTTGTGGAGATTAAATGGTTTCCTACAAATACTGCCTTTACCTAGCTGACCACTTAGCTCTTCTCTCAGGTAATCTCTGATAGCATTAAACAATAATTAGGGGAGCTCACTTTACCAGAATATCAAGTCTGCTTTTCCTTAGTAAATGAATGGCTATGTTACATAATACTTATATTTAATGAATTCCTATGTGTGACAGGTGCTTTATTTTTATCAAATTCCAGTATAGGTAGCTCCTCTAATATGGGCCCTAAGTGCAAAATAATAATTCCAAGTGATTTCAAATATTAAAATGGGGCAGCTGGGAATCAATTCCTGGACATCTAATTCCAGATTTTTATTCTTAATTACTGACACATGCACAGACACACATACACACACAAATGCATATATACACAATTGAATATTGCACATATTATCATACAAAGTTACATATATAAAACTATATATATGTATAGTGTTATATATATATATTTTTTTTTCTCTATCCTTACATAACTATAAGGCAAATTGTCCACAATTCTTAAATGAAATAACTTAGGCACAAAGGAGTTACATAAATTTCTCAGGAAGTAGTAGATACTGGATTCAAACCCAGACTCGACTGATTCCAAAGCTCCTTCTTACAAATCACATTGCCTTCTGTATAAATTCTTTTTATTGTAATTAAAGCTTGACAAAGAATAATATCATTGTATCAGTTATCTATTGACAAAATAATCCTTCATAATGAACAACCTCAAAACTTTTAACAAATACTTTTTAAAAAATGTGTTTACCTTACATATCTGTGTAGCTTGCCCTACTTGGGCTTGGCTTGTTTGAGTTTAACTGGGTTTGCTCATGCATCTGTATTCAACAGTAGATCAGGTAGATTTCCTGATCCTGGTTGCACTGTCTTGGTATTAGTTAATTTCAGATGGTATTATAATGACAGGAGCAATTTGACTCTGCTTTTCCAAGTATGTGCATACAGCAATTGTAGAAGTTTAAGAGGAGGAGGAAAAATATAGAAGATCTCTTTCAACCTTCCATTTTTGTTGCAAATGCTAACATCCCATTGGTCAAAGCAAGTCACTTGGCTGGATGCAGAAATCAGTAGAAAGAAACTACAATTTTACTTGGCATCAAATGTATATGTGGATATATGAGGTATGAAGAACTGGGGTCATTAATACAGTCAATCTACTACATTCATCGTCGTTGGAGCTAAGCAACTAAGGCACATGAGCATGTATTCAGTTGTGTATGAGATCAACTAACAAATTTTTGGAAAAATTTTGAGCCAGTTATTAAACCATTGGTAACTTAAATCAGTATATGGGAGCATTTATAACAAAAAGCCTGGGAACTACAAATCAAAGCTTTGTGAAGTCAGTTTGCCAGCATATACATTATATGCATTTAAAAACTTTCAATTTAATGCTTCTCCTATGTATAGAAAATTCCAAGTGATTATGTGATCAAGTTACATTTGTATATCAAAGAAAATATAGAGATAATTATCAGATTGCAATTTTGTTTTCTTTTCCTTAATTACCTTGTGCATATGCAAATAGCCTAATTAATTGTTCTAAAGATAGATAGCTAAATTCTTGACATGTACAGTATAACAGTAATTAAGTAAACATCATCAAGTGAATTACTTGTAAGTCTAAAGATTCCAACTTGCTAAGTATAAGGGTATTTTCATTTTCTTTCATTCTGAGTTTTTCATAAATTTGCTGTAGACAATTCCACAGACAACACCACCAGGTTACAGTATCTATAAATTTTTGTCTATTGACAGTTGAAGTTGTAAGTTAGGTTGCTCTAAAAAAAACAATTCTGGGGGCCTCCTTTTGCCATTCAAAATATTTGAGTATAGGAGTATATTTGCATCACAAAAATAAAATAGAAATTCATTCTATTTCAAGAAGTATATGTGTTTCAAAAAACCCTGAGTCTGATGAATCTGTAGATGCAGGAAATGTAACTTTCTAACCTTAGACCTATTCTTCAAATCTCTAGTCTCACATTAGTCACTGTCAAAAAGAAAAAAGTAAAGTTACCATCAGAACATCATTACATAATTCAAAAAATTATGATGCTGGCTTTGAAAATTATTGCATGTTTTTGTTTTTTTCTTCCTTAGAAGGTAAGCAAAGTATAAAGCTATTCTATGTGAAAAATTTTAACTACAGTAATTGTAAAACTGTTCCCAGTATCCCTTATTAGAAATGAAAACAGTGGATTTGAGCTCATACACATGTATCATCTCCTCATTTCTCTTTTTGTGACTATTTACATCTTGAAACAAAGTGTGTATATATATGTGTGTGTATACACACACACACACACACACACACACACACACACACAGACTATATCTGAAGTCAAGCTATTTCAATTCAAATCCAAGCTCTGTGAGTAAACATTTAAACTGTGTTCATCTGTAAAATGTGGATAAAAACAGTATCTAACTCATAGAATTGTTATGACTATTAAATGTGTTCATACATATAATGTACTTAGAATATGTCTATTAATTTTCAGTAAATAAAGGATTACCTACCATTATTATATGATACCCAAGCCAATTCCATTTCAGTCATTTTTTAAAAACTAATTGGTTAACTCAGAAAGTTTCATCATATTAGTTGTCATTGTTTAAAATATCACTTTAATCCTCAAGTATTTATCATGTTTAGCTATGCTAAGGAGTACATACACACTCAGGAGGACATTAGCAGTCTAGGTACAGGATCATTTCAGCTTTGAAGGCCGTGTATGTATTAATTTATATGGAAGTATCAGTAAAAAAAAAAATCTTATGAGAACACATATTATACCACCTATAATCTCATATGCCTGATAATTATCATATAACAGAATAGCCCAAAGTGTGCCTTATAATTACCCATATTTAGATATTTTTAGCTACAGGAAATCATTAGTGTATTAGAAATATTTACTTGCATTTTTCTTTTCATACCTATAACTTCACACTGAGGTCAAAGAGAAAGTGTGAGTTATGTCTTTATGGCGTACAACTAGCTAAAGTCCAGAAGATATAACTAGAAAAAGGAAGAGTAAATGGTCCTGGTAATGGCATGTGAATTACTATAAAAATAAATTATGCTTTCATAATGTACTAAACTGAAATACAAAGACTTTTCATATGTTGTACACATGGAACTTAATTATACAAAATAGATAATTGGAAATCTTATATAGACAGATAAATGCATGTATGTCTTGATAAAAAAGCTATATGAGTAATATTTGACAATAAAAGTTACATAAAATGTTTCTATTACATAGTGCTTGTCCCCAGAGCAATATAGAGTAACTATGTAATTTGCTTATCTGTTTGGGAAATCACATGCTGTGACAATGTTAGGCAGAATCTATAAAACAAGTTCAGTTTCTTTTCCAGGCTTTTTTGTAAGATATGTGCAAAGAAAAGAAATATTGAGGATATTAATGTGGAAATTACCATGGTTCTAATAAATAGAAAATTATTCTTTTATCTACAAGAGACCAAATTGTCTCACTTTGAATATAATGGTCATGGACTATATTGTAAGGAAATTATTATATAATAATTCATTGAGGTCTTAGGAATCAAACTCAGGGCTTCATACATGTTAGGCAACTACTCTATTATTGAACCACATCTATAGCCCTAATTGTAATTATTTCAAAACTAAAATTTATGATATGATACTCATTCAGAACCAAACAGAGACCTGATCAGAAACCTCAATCAATAAGAAGCCCATATTTCCAAACAATAGCATCATCAGAGTGATTCTCATATTTAGATAAAATAAGAAAATAAAGATGACTTAGTACCAATCTTTAAAATAATATGTAGGTATTTTATAATCTATACATATATTTTCATTACATGAAATCAAAGTTGCCTACATATCTGGTTTCCTATTCATCATTGTTTAATTGCCATGGCACAGAAAACACTCAATCTTCCCTGTTCTTTAAAAGAACATATTTTTCTGATATATCTATGGAAAAAAAATTTTTACAAAGTGTTTTTAGGGGTAAGATGAATGCTTTTGTGTATCCCTCTACAGATTAAAATGGTTGACTCAGCAGCACTTTACAATGTAGAGCCTGGAGAAGCAACCTGATGGCACTTTAGTTTATTATACTTACAGTGCTCAGGACAAGGGTTTTATTCACATAGATTTCCCTAGCTGAAATCAATTTCTCCCCTTTTTGTGCTTATACAGCACATGATTCCTTTCTCTCTCTATAGTCTTTGCTGTATGTTGCCTTATTCTAAGCTGTACTTTTTTATGTAAAAGGTGAAATATTAATATTTACAAATATCTCAATACAAATTTTAATGTTTTTCTCTTTCTTCCCTCCAAATTAAACCTTCATTTCTAAATCAATACTCCAAAGCACATGCTTTCTATGCAGAATTCAAAGTATTAGTAGCATTATCAGACAAACAAGTAACAAGGAAAATGAAAGAATAGAGTGAACTAGAATGAAGGAACCATGATTTTGTATATTTTTAGTCTAGATATTGGTATGCCAGAAAACTGTGTGTGTTACCGACCAAGAAATGTTTGTAGTATATACCAAATTATGAAAAGCAGATAATTTGTGTCAGGCTGATGGTAAACAGATTTTTATCTCCTCATGAGCAAGTTCACTTTCTAAATAAATATCTTCTACTTCTCTGTATCCTAGTACTTAGTGCTTCACAACAGAAAGAACTAAATTCTTTGTTAAAAGTACATTAAACCAATGGAGTTCACATATTTTTGGTTGTAGTTAGACACAATGCCTTTATTTTTTATTTATTTTTATGTGTGATTCTTGTCTTTAAGGCAAACCTCTCTCCACTACTCACTATCCATGAGCCATTTCTATTGAGAGGGCATGGGGGTAGGGAGAAAATGAGAGAGAGTGTGAGAGGGAGAGAGAGGAAGAATGAGAGATTTTAACCCATCTTAGCTTTAGATGTTTTCTTTGTAGTCTGGGGAGCTGAGGGAGAGCAAACAGATCTGGTCAAGGGTGAAACTTTGAAATTATAATTTTGAAATTTGAAATATAATTTGAAAATTATAAATTTGAAATTATAATTCAGATGCCAAAGATAATTTCACAAGTTTACCCTTTTACTTCATTTAGAAACCATTGTCTTTTTTTATTTTAAATTTTTTAAATTGTAGGTGGATACAATACCTTCATTTTATTTTATGTGGGGCTGAGGATCAAACTCAATGCCTCCTGAGTGCTAGGAGCCTCAATGAGCCACAACTAGAGCCCTAGAAACCACTGTCTTGACAAAGGCATTGAGGCCTTTGGAGAAAGAAAAGACAAGAGCCTCTAAAAGAAATTCAACATATCCAAATTAAGTCTTCTTGTGAGGTGGCAGGATAAAGAAGTCAATCATATTAGGACCAGTATAGATTTTGCTGGCACACCTACAGGTGAGAACAATAACATTTGTATCATCTACTACTGTAAATTCACAGCTTCAGCTTCCTTGTAAGAAAGACAAAGGACAAAGTCATCATGAGTTGTTTTACAAAGTTCTTGTATGGTTTCAACTGAAAATGTATTACATTTTATTTAATTATTTTTTACCTTTTAAAAACTGTATTGGTGCATTGTCATTATAATACATAATCGTGAAAATATAAATAACTACAAACAAATTCGATGTTTGATTTGTTTATGTGACATAGACAGATTTATTTGATTTAAAATATACTGATACATATCCTAAAATAATATATGTTTGGATCACATGTATAATGATATCCTTAAAAGAGAAATAGATAAGCTGACTACTAAGGGCCCTTAAGTCCTACTGAGTGTGACATCTGCTTTGCTTTGTTCTCTTTTCTTGCCTGGCCATCCACAAGGGCATTTGATTATTACCAAACAAGAAATAAGAAAATGATCTAGAAAGAATGATTGATTCATGAATTGATATAGTGAAATAATATTGAACAGAAACCAGGGCAATAGAATATAGTAAGGTAGTTATGTGGCAAGAACAAACTAAATATGTTTGGTTTGCTTCTAAAGCTCAATTTTGCAAGATAATGGATTAAAATTGAATTTTGTATTACTCAGGTTTCTTGGAATATTTGGACCTTTTTCATAGGCTTACTATTCATGTAGTATTGCTATAGATTTAGTCTTTCTTTGGTTATGTTTAATTAACTTCTGTGATATCTTAAAAAGCAAATCAGTGTTTTAGCTGCAAAACAATTTTGGGGGGAGGAAAAATTAAATGCAATGTAGTATTGTGCTATCATAAGAGAAGTATCACATGAGAGACCAAAGAAATAATCTCCTTCATCACTACTGAAATATCAACTAAATCCATACAAAGCTGTCAGGTTTGCTCTGTGAATATCTGAAATAAGACTTTGTTACATTTCATGGACTGTCAACACCTTCCACACCATGGAAGATTAGCTCATAATCTGTCCCACAAATGTGTGAATCCACAGATACTTTTGTTATATGACACTTATCATAAATAGAGAATCTTATTATCAAGCTTTATGACATGTCCTGATTTAAGTCTTAGAGATCATAGAGTAACCAAAAGACTACATAAAATGTAACTACACTGCAGCGCCATTTCCTTTTTATATGCTATGCATAATTAGCTTTAAAATCATCCATGATTTGTACAAATGAAACCTGTAAGCATTTTTTTTCATCTTAGAAATACAAGTTTCAAGAAGACTATTGTGCAGAATAATAAATGAAAGTTTTTGTGAAGGACTTTATGCATACAAACAACTATATAATGAAAAATAATAAAGAAAAATTTCAATGTGAATAAGCTGGTAATTGATTTAAAAGTACTTATTTATAGTCAAATAGCTCAGATAGCTATACAACTACTCTATAGTTATCAGATCACTCTCATTATAGGGTGCTTATAAGTTTTGAACATTGTATTTTAAGAGGAAAATATGAAATTTTAGAGTACAACAAGTACATTATAACTTTGGAACAAAGCTGTAGTATGTGGAAAGATTTAATCTAGAGAAAGAAAAAAGGAATCAGAAGAGATATCATGGCTGCCATGTGAAAAATTAACTATTCTCTGTGTCTCTAAGACAAGTAAGGAAACATTCACAGTGGGGGATGTTGATTCCACATGAGATAAACAGCATTCTAGGTGGAACAGGCTACCCCAAGAGGAAATAGTTCTATAGTTATTACACATATTTACATACAACTTTGCTCGCTATAATGGGTAAATTTCATACATAGGAAAGGCAGTGGTAAAAGACATATTCCAATCTGAGTGCATTTGAAACCTTTATGATTATAGTTAGGAACAATAAATAGTCTCATCTATGTGTACCAACACTGGAGTCCCTTGTTAATAACAGTGGAAGGTAAAAGTCATCTGTCTCCACAGCCTTCCCTATTGCTACTTTCTAACTGAAACCACACCTATGAATAGCTACTGAGTTAATATTTATGATGCTATCCCCCATTGCTAAGAATAGTTAACCAGAAATAACTCCATCTATCTGCATTCTTAAATAATAGCAACAGTTCAGGGTAGGGGATATGCTGGGAAGGAAAATGTCTTTGTATCATAACATAAAACTGAAAGTGTATTCAATAATGTACTTTATATAAATACATATATATTCTACATCCATGCATACATAGATTTGGATCATCATTAAGTGGGTGTTATTGACTGAGTAATCTCTGTAATAAGCCTCTACATACCCTGAAGTTTTTCTCATCATATGTTTTAGAGCAGGCATAATTTGGAGCCTGGGAAGTTAACTTCAAATGTTTGTATTATGATTATTTTACTAATATAAATATTACAGAGAAAATCTCAAGGAAAATGTGATTGTTAAAAGTGTCCTTTCTTATCATACTAATTAGTGTATGTCACTGATACTACAATAAAATTTGAGAAGGAGTTATGGAATGTTCAGAAAAAAAAATGAGGCTGCTTTAGAGGTCCTAAATGCATTTGTTTTAGCCTAGAAAGAACTTGGGGGAAACTAAATTGTACTCATCATTATAAAAGTCACAGCTCTAATTTTGCTGAGATAAAAATCCTTGTGACATTTCTGCGGCTATATTTAAGAGAATGCTAACTAAATCAGCATTTAAGGGGAGCAGTTTTGAGCTGTGTACAAAACTAAAGGTCTTTTTTTTTTTGTCCCATGAAGAACTTAGGAAATTAGTTTTGTACCTAATAACAACAACAACAACAACAACACAATCCCTCAATACTAGAAGGATATATCAAGAAGGCAATATCTACCTGAAACATATGACAAACTAATTGTGATTATATACTTATAACCTTTCTCAACCTGTGCAGTTTATTTCTTCCATGACAAGGTACTTAAGGAGGACTGTGTATTTGAACACATCCTGAATATTCTCTATGCAACAGACACTGAATAGAAGGCACAGAACCAAAGAAGAAAAAAAATTTGAGTGGTTCTGTATATAAAGAAGTTCTTTCTTTTCCATTCTTCTGGAGATCTTTTCTCTCAATACCAAATCCTGTCAAATTTTGACTGGTTTTAGCAGAGGATATTTCAAGATAGGATATTCTAACTGCTTTTTTTCAGTTAGGTTGGTTTATTCAAAAATCTGGAATAGCAACAACTAAAGATGTTGCTTTAAAAATGTTCTTAGGATAAACTATTTATCATTGGAAAATACACTGAAAAATGTGTACATTTTTCTTTATATGCTTTATGATGCTATGCTGTAATATTAACATTTGTAGTATATAAATATCAGAATTTTATCTTTTACAATATCAACATATTGAAGGACTTCTCCTTTTTGTAATTTTTTTGCAATATCAGAAACATAATAGTATAACATCACTATATTAAATCCATTGTTTCCTTTTTATCCCTTATTATACTGTCCTGCTCTATAATACCTTATAATTTCTTGTTTGGACTATAATATTCTCCCAAACTCTACTCCCTCCATTCCATTCATCTTATGAAACACAGGCAGAGTATTATCATAACATAACTGCAATTTGTCATATAGCAGCCTAAAAAGTTCAGTAGCTCAACATTAACTATAGCATCTAAACAGGCTTCCAATGTAAGTGACCAAGTTCTGATTAACAAAGTATTTTAGTATGTTGATCTTAATAGTAGTACAGATTAAAGAAGGGAAGTAGGAAGACCACATAAATACATGGCAATTTCAATAATTTGGTTAAAATGATAACAATATGGTAGTATTACTAATAATTCAGGGAAAAGTCATACAACCAAGAAATATTTTAAAATTTCAATGGTTTTGATGATAGTTTGATTTAAATAGAAGAAAGGTAAAAATCAGAAAGTGTGATGGTACTATATAATTAAGAGGTTACTGCTACTAAAGAGTAAAATGGGAAAAATTAGAAAAGTAAATCAGTTTGAGGAGAAATTGATTAATTAGAAATGATTATAAGAATGTAAATAAACATGTTCATTAGAGAGTTGGAAATAGGGCAACGGCTTCTGTTGAGAGTTGGGGACTTGAGACAGGATATGAATACACAAATAGTAGAACTCCACATCATGGACAACCCATGTAATGGGATCCAAATTAAAATAAGTTGTACTACATTTATGTATAATATGTCAAAGTGCATCCTACTGTCATGTATATCTAAAATGAACAAATAAAAAAAGAAAAAGGTGAAAATTTAAACATTAAGAGATTAAAACATGAATTCCCGGAGGAAATTTCTTTAAACAGGAAAAGAAGATAATGTCAGAGGTTCAACTTTATAGAACACCTACACTCAAGAGAGCAACATAGAAGTTAAGAGTTGATAAGTATTAAGGACACATATAGAAAGAGATCCAATAGAGTTCAGCAATACAGAAGTTCAACAGAAGTAAACCATTGAGATATCAAAGTGACTGCAGATGATAAAAGGTCTTTATATTTGGTGCTCTGAAATGTCATCAAATCCAAATGACTTCTGAAGAATAAGAATCAGAGTACTGAAGACTGATGATAAGTTGTGGAGGGTTAAAAGTAAATGGAGCAATAAATAACACTTTTATAGAGTGTAACAATTCACGATGGGTTCCTAATATACATTGGAATAAATATTAAGAAATTGAATAAATTGTTCAGTAAGACAATTTTTAAAACAAGGACATTGGTGATGTGAAAAGACTGAAAAAGGAAGAGAAAAACTGAAGAAACTGGAGGTAGGGAAATAGAAAGATAACTCTACCCTGTAATACAATGCACTGAATAGGTAGCATAGTAGGTTTAACCAGAAACTAGTGAATAAAGGACAGGAACAAAGGAAAAACTTCAGCTTTCATTTTCTTCCCCCAGGAAAGAAGATGAGATCATGTTTATTTTGGGATTAAATATTTTTTTTGCTCCATTAAACTATGCTTGGCAAATGAAAATCCCATATATTTTATATGTACTATGTGATGTTTTAGTATACACTGTGAAATTATTACCAAATTAAGTTAATTAACATCACATATATATATTTTTGTGTGTAAGAGCATTTATAATCTAGTCTTTTGGCAGATTTCAAATACACGTTAACTATAGCCACCATGTTGTACATTAGTTTTCTAATGCTCATTCATCTCATAGCTGAAGGTTTGAACTCTTTAGCCTATTCCTCTTTTCTCCACCTTCCAACCCCTAAAAACCACTGTAAATCTTAATTCTGTTTTAGATTGCACTTATAAGTGATATCATGCAGCACTTATCTTTCTAGATATGGATTATTTTATTTAGTGTAATGTCCTCAAGATCTATCCATGTTGATACAAATTGGATTATCTCCTTTGTAAATGCTGAATAGTAGTCTAATGTGTGTATGTGTATCACATTTTCCTTTTCCATTCATCCACCAACAGGTTTTAGGTCCTTTCCACATTTTGACTATTGTAAATAATGCTGTAATAATGAGAGTCAGATATCTCGATGAGGTACTGATTTAATTTCCTTTGGACATATACCCAACAGAATTGTTGAATCATTTGGTAGTCCAATTTCTAATGTTTTGAGTAACCTCCATACTGTTTTCCATAGTGATGGTACCAATATATATTCCCACCAACAAGGTTTTCCTTTTCTTCATATTCGTGCTAATACCTGTTATCTTTTGAATTTTTTGATAAGTCATTCTGACAGACTTGAGATGATATCTCATTGTTGTTTTGACTTTTTATTTCCCTTATGATTAATACTATTGAACATCTTTTCATATATCTGTTAGCAATTTGTAGGTCATCTTTGGAACTTTGTCTATTTAAGTCCTTTGCCCATATTTTAATTGGGTTATTTGTATTTTACTATTGCATTGCATAAGTTTCTTATACATTTTGGATATTAATTCCTTTTTGAATATATGGTTAAAAATATTTTATCCCATTCTGTAGGATGTCTTTTCATTTTGTTGATTATTTCTTTCACTGTGCAAACACTTCTTAGTTTATTGTCTCACTTGTCCATTTTTTTGCTTTTGTTGCCTGTGCTTTGGTGTCAAATCTAAAAAAATTCATTGCCAATATCAATGTCAAGCAGCTTTTCTTCCATGTTTTCTTCTAGGAGATTTTTGGCTTCAGGTTTTAAGTCTTTAATCACTTTGAATTGACTTCTGTGTATGGTATAAGAGAGGATCCAATTTCATTTTCTTTTTATGTGAATATAAAGTTTTTCCACACCATTTGTTGAAGAGTCTATCATTTCCACATTGTGTATTCTTGACACTTTTGTAGAAAATTAGATGACTGGAGATAAGCGTTTATTTCTTAGGTCTCTTTTCTTTTTGTCCATGTGTCTATTTTTATGCCAGTACCACAGTGTTTGTTATAGCTTTTTAATATAATTTGAAATCAGGAAATGTGATACTTTCCAGCTTTGTTCTTGCTCAAGACTGCTTTAGTTCTTTGGGATGCATTTGTGTGTGTGTAGTTTCATACGAGTTTTAAATTTTTGACTTCTGTGAAAAACACTACTGAAAATTTCATAGGGATTATCTGAATTTGTACATCACATTGGTTAGTGTGGAAATTTTAACACCACTAATTTTCTAGTATATGAACAAATGTGTCTTCTACGATTTCTTTCATTCAGTTTTCATCATACAGATCTTTTACCTCAGTAGTTCAACTTATTCCTAAGTATTATATTTTTTTCTGAAGCTATCGGGAATATAGGATTCTTTGGTTTATTTTATGAATGGTTCATTATTAGTTTATGGAAGCACAACAGATTTTTGTATGCCGTTTTTGTATCCTACAACTTGACTGAATTTATTAGTTCTAAGATTTTTTTTGTGTGTCTTCTTATTCTCATTTGTTTTTGGTGGAATCTTCAGGATTTTTTTATACGAAAGAACATGTCATGTATAAACAGACAATTTAAGATCTTCCTTTCAATCTGAATGCCTTTTCTTTTTCCTACCTAATTCTTCTGGCTAAGACTTCCAGTAATCTAGAACAGAAGTATGAATATTATCTAGTTCTTGATTTAAAGGTAAATATTTAAGTTTTCACTGTTGATATTAGCTATGGGCTTATCCAGTATGGCCTTTATTACATTGAGGTACATTTATTCTATATCTAATTTGTTGAAGGTTTTTGTCATGAAAGTATGTTGAATATTGAATGTTCTCTTTTTCTGTTTTGTACTGGGGATTGAACCCAGGGGCACTTTACCACTGAGCTATACTCTCAGCCCTTATTATTTTTTGAGATGGGATCTCACAAAATTGTAGAGACTGGCCTTGAATTTGCAATACTCTTACCTCAGTTTTCCCAGTTGCTGGGATTACAGATGTGTGCCATTATGCTTTTGAATGCTCTTTCTATATTTACTGACATAATTATACAGTTTTTTTCTTTCATTATCTTAATGTGGTGCATCACATTCACTGATTTGCATAGGTTGAACCATCCTCCTGTTTTACAAGCCTGAACACACTTAAACCATAAAGTTATGATAAATATAGAAGTTTTCCTCAGTGTTTTAAAAGTTACTAAAATACTTTCAGGACTTTGTATTATAAAATTGACCAGCTATCCTTTCTTAAAGAGGTCCTCAGTGTCCCATAATAATATCATGATTTTATAGGGTACTTTACAGTTCATAGAGTTTATATGCATTATCTCATTCCATCTTCTTTTGTATTTGTCATAATCCAAATCCTCAGCAGAAAGGTGCATTGCATTGACTAGATTTCAGAAAGTCACATTAATAATTCTCAAAGAATTAACCACTTCCTGATTATACAGTCTAGTTTACAAATGTGATCATGCTAATTTACTATTTCAAATTTTTAAACAATTTATCATTTCCTTAAGATAAAGTCATTTTATTTATTTTTGAGAGAGAGAGAGAGAGAGAGAGAGAGAGAGAGAGAGAGAGAGAAGGGAAGAGAGAGAATTTTTTAATATTTATTTTTCAGTTTTCGGTGGACACAACATCTTTATTTTTTTATTTTTATGTGGTGCCAAGGATCCAACCCAGCGTCCCGTGCATGCCAGGCCACAGCTGCACATACCACTTGAGCCACATCCCCAGCCCAAGATAAAGTCATTTTAGAGTTTTCCATGACAATCCAGACTAAGTTATAACCCTTATATGCACTTGCAGAAGTTCCTGTACTTTTTCCTTCACATCTATCACACTTATCTTTTAAAATAGCTGTCTTTCCTGATAGATTTGAACTCCACATTTCCACACCTGGATATTGTCCTAGGTGATTAACAAATATTTCTAAGAGTTATAGTCCTAATTATATGCATGTTATATTTCTCAGTTGTAAACCAGAAAGACAAACCCACTGTGGTTAGGCTATCAATTTCTAGTTCTACAGAGCAAAGCTTTTGAATACAAGGAATTCACCCTAAGTACTATCTTGTCATATCTTTTGACAAGTAATAATTTACCCTATCCTTAGGGACACCCCTACAATAACAGTATGTTTTCAAACTTCAAAAAGGAGATCCATCTTAATTAATACCTAAATTTATAAAGAGGGTGTTTCACTTTACCATATCCAATTACCTTTCACAGATTTTTATCAACTTGCAATTGTGCCAAGTTTTTTCACAGGCCGGTCCTTCCATTTTAGGAGGCTTCAATAACTAGATTTAGTTGTGTCATGGCTAAATGGATGTGACTAGAAAGGGTAGCATATAGCAATCTATATGTAAATTATTTCTCTACTGGTTAACATTTATGTTTGAAATTGGAAAATCAATTAAAAGGAACTTAAATTAATTTCCAACAACCACCCATTACAAAAAGGGGGTCAAGTGTCACTATTTTTGATTCCAAGATAGCAACAAAACTAAATCCTATTTCAAAACAGCAAATGGGAACAGAAGTCAATAGGCTTTGCTTTTTGTCTTTTATTCTTAAAACACTGCACATTTACTAAGTGCACTGCAGAATTTTAAATGCTTTTAAAAGCAATGGGCATATAAGTTTAAGGTAACTTGAGGAAGCAACGTCAATCTTCATTTTCTACTGTAGCAAAGATCCCTTCTATACATAAGTAGAGAAACCCCATTAGCGTCCAGAACAATGCCTAGCCCAAAATGAGCATTTAATACTTATTTGTTGAACAAATGAAAGATGAACTCGAGTTTGCGAGCTGGGAAGTGACTGTCGCCCTGAAGCACGTATGCAATCTTTTCAGCAGGCTAGCTGGCATTTCCTGATCTCCTCACCCTCAGGGTGGCCAAAACCGGGCCCCTATATCCTTACACTCCTCAGGTAACCCGCTAATTTCCTCACACAGCTGCAGCTGTTTCTGAGGACTTTCTGGCTCAGCTGAGTGTGGGCAGCAAGCAGACCTGGACTCAGCCCTCTGGCTCCAACACCCCAAACAAAGAGTCTGGGCCCTTGTTTTTCCAAACCGTGATAAACAACAAACCTGCTCGCCCTCGCCTCCCCATGCAGACAGACGCCTTGGTGCCAATACCAGCTCCGCCTGACACCGTGAGAAAAGAGAAACAGCAAGCCACCACCGCTAGGAGCGGGAGCGAGGCGAACGCGCCACGCGTAGAGCTGCGCCCCCAGGTGCCCGTCTTTCCCGCGTGCTCAGTCGTCCGACGCCTCACGCGCGAGGTTGCGGGGGCCGCGGCGCAAGGGCAGCCCCGGGCGCGTGCGCGCGTAAAGGGAGGGGGCACCGCGCGCCAGCAGGTGGGCGCGTCCTCCCGCGCGCGTGCGCGCGCACTTTCTCACGTTCCCGGTGCGCTTCGTCCCCTCCCCGCCTAGAGCGCGCGCCTCCCGCCCTCGCGCCGGGTCCCGCTCAGTCTGTCAGCCGCACACTCCCTAGAGCTCCTGCCAGGGCCGTCGCCTCGGCCGCGGCTCTTCAGCCCGGCGGCTCAGCCTTGGCCTCTCGGCGCCCTGTCTCAGATCTCCTCCCCGCTTCACCACTACCCTTCCTTTCCCGCCCTCTGACCCACCCACCCCACTGAGAGAGCCTGGATACGAAGCAGGCGGGCTTGAGAAGGGGCTGGAAAAATGGAGGTGCCGCGCCTGGATCATGCCCTCAACAGCCCGACCAGCCCCTGTGAGGAGGTGATCAAAAACCTTAGCCTGGAGGCCATTCAGCTGTGCGACCGGGACGGTAAGAGCGGCCGGGACCTAGAGGAGAGGGGCCGAGCCCGCGCCAAGGCTCTGCGGCCCCCCGGGCCCCGCCGACGTCTCCGGTTCGGGCGGCAGGGTCTTTTGTTGTCCCCAGGGTGCTAATAAGAGCAGGTGCGAGGTCCCCTCCTTCCCCTCTCACCCCAGAAACAAAAGGACCCCAGGGCTTGCGTCTTGGCGCGGAAAGTCGCCCTCGTCCACGGCGTGGGTCGCCGCCTTCGCCTGCCTGGCCCGGGGAGGGCGCCGTTGGCACCCGCGGCTCCTGCCGGGACCAGGCGTTTCCGATCTTTGCCGCAGTCCGGATTTCCCGGGTCTCTTGGCACCGAGGGAAAATGCCCTTTGGGGGTTTCTATCACTTCCATCAGGCACGCAAACAGTAGTTAGCATTCCCTGCCTAGAAACTTATCAGACAATGCTTCTGGAAGCCTCCCATCCTCAGACTCCGTAAATTAAGTCCATTTATCCTCTCAAATTGGGGTGAGAGTGACAGTTTTTTAGTGAAGGGGCGAGGGTGGGGTGGGTTGGAAATCCCAAGCATTTCAGCACCAAGGACAGGCACTGGCTTCGAGGTTCAGGGCTGTGATTCAGAGTGTCAAAAAATGTCTGTAAAGGAATTGGCCTAATATAGCTGCTGTGATTCAGATTATGTGCGAGCTAAGCACCATTGTGTGCCGATATTGTATTGTTTATTCTATTGTTAAAGTTGGCAGTCTCCTAAAGAAGGAAATTGGACACAGGTCTGAGCGTTAAAGGGATAAACTAGTACTGTGTGCAGTGTGGGTTACAGGGCATCTGTGTGTGTTGGATTAGCTGGAGAGTCAATGCTTTTGCAGTAATGTGGAATAAAACTTCATTTGTAAAGAAGTCATTTAATTAGTGTTTGGTTGGCCAAACAATTGTAAAATTCTACATCTGACAACAGAAAACCAATTTACAGATTGTCAAGAGGACTCTGAATTCTTTGGACTATAAATGAAATTAATGTTTAACTATATAGAGAGCTAATGATTGTAAAACATTTTTAAACCAAAGTTATGTAGAGATACCAATTTGCTCCCAGTAAGATCATAAAATTTTATTAGTGTAGGCCAAATAGGGAGCAGAAATCTTGTTTGCAAAGTCATTTAAATGGTCTTAAAGTTGTTTAGGTGTTGCTGTTTGGGATAGGTAGGTTAAGTAAACACCAAAGTTTAGTTTACTTCTGTTAATATCTACTAATTTTGGAACCAAAATTCAAACCAATGACAGTTTGAATAATTTCTGAAATATATCATGAAGTGACTTTGTAATGCTACTATTTTAATTTGCAAATATTTTAATTTTCTTAGATTGGTTTGAGAGGAAATGAAGAATCAAATAAAAAGTAGATGTCAGTAGTTGGAAGTGGGTAATTCATGGTTGTTCCTCAGATCCCAGTAATCTCCATATTTAAAGTGAATTAATCATGTTTCAAAGATATTAGGGAAAATAAAGTTTAGGGACTTTTTAAATGAAGTTTACAGCGAGTTAATGTAGAGTGCAAAAATTAATGCTACATTTATTGTGGTCTTTTCTAGAGTAGTAGCTATTTTGTTCTGGTTACATTTTATAGTTGTTTCTGTTCACATTGTGAATTTTGCAAAATGAGCAAATTATGTAACATTTAATTGGGAATATTTGCAATAAGCAGTTTCTATGAAAATTACTATTTGAAGACCTCTGATTGATTTATTAGAGACTAAGTAGGCTTCGGTAGGTAAAATAGCTTATACCAATGAGTACAACAAGCTAACTATTCTATTAGAAGATTCATAAAAATTTGGAATGACTAGTGTAGGCAGTTGTTAAATGGTTAACTTTTTTTTCTTTATGATCCTACCTTATGTATCAATTCCAAAAATATTAAATTGGCTCGATGGGAATTATTTAGAGGGGATAATGTAGTTGTTTTTGAAAAATAGTTCATAAAGTGTTGCATTAAATTTGTGAATCAGACCTTATTTAGCATCATTTTACATTGAGAAATTTTCAGCTGGGTGGTATTTTGTTCCTTTTGCTTCATTTACTTTCCTTCCTCTTATGTCTCCTTATTTTACTTTTGACTTAAGCACATAAGTATATCTTATGCCACACACTTGCCTTTCTACACTATACAGTTATAAGTGTGTGGCAGAAGACATACTTATGTGCTTAAGTACATAATAAGCATTATATTTTCATAATTTTAAGATCATTGAAATAGATTTTTCTCATTTATTCTTTTCTCATTTTACTCCACTGTTAATTTGATAATGAAAAAAATAAAACATTAATTCCTTAAAAGTATAATAAAGTGTACATTCCTTTACCCTCTCCACTCATACATGTTTTAAATTTTATAATGTTTTGCATATTGTATGAACTAAAAGCTATAGCATCTAGGAACATTACTGTATGTCTTTCTTATGTTCCCTTGGCTCTTCTATTTTATATTTTTATTTGTTATTTGCCTATTTTCCTATACATTGATGTTTACATTATTAGCATCAATTCACAATGTTTCTTTTTCCCTAGCCTATAAAAATATTTAGTAGTCTTGGAAGAATATAAATTAGAGTTCAAGTGGTCATGTAATTGGATTTTTAATTAAGCAAGATTTTTCTTATAAACACACAAACACAGAGAAACATATACATTATGGGTAGTCTTTCTTTTGGTTGATAGTACTTGGTCCCTGCCCAGGTGTGAAGTTACTTGAAGTTCAAATAAGGATTCTGGATAGATTTCTATTAGGAAATCTTTAAGATGCACTGTAGATTTAGGGGCTCATATAAGTCTGTATTGGAAATAGGAGACTATGTTTGTTTCTCCACCTCTGCTGTGCTGAAATATACTCAGATTGCAAACATGGTATGATTTCATTATGACTTCTCAAAAAATGGAAGGAAAAAATAATTTTTCATTTGTTAGCATCAGTAATATGGGAACTCATTTCCAGGTCATTTCTTTTCTTCTTGTAGAAATTTCAGATGCTCGTTGACCTGATGGGAATAAATTTTAAAGAAATTACACAGAAGCTGACAGATTTAACTTTCTTTGTTTCTAACAATAGTTCTGTGAACAAAAAGAAAAAAACAGTTTTCTCCTTTTTATATGTTTAAAAAATAGATTTCTTCAAATATGGACTTTATCATACCTATTTAAATTATAAATCTGTTGAACCTCATTATTTATGCTCATGCATGTGTAAATTAAACAAATTTTGACTCAAAACAAAGTAATCCACATGCTGGGAAGCACAGTGCCTATTAGATAATCCTTGATAACATTTTCTGAAACAAACATCTAGGAAAAGTACTCATACTCTTTAATATCTTTATTACAATAATGTAATTACTCAGTCTCACTGACATGCTGTGGGGGTGTGTGTGTATAATAATACCATAACAAATATGACTTTGGTTAGAATATTGACTCCATAGCTGTCCAACCGTAGGCAAGTGACTTAACATTTTTAACAAAGTGGGCATAGTAATGTCAGTTGTATAGAAGTGTTGAAATAATAAAATGAAGTATATAGTATACAAATAGAGTAATAATTATTGTGAATGAAATATTATTCTCCAAATATGTTATTGAGTTAAACTACTGCTTTATCTCTCTCTTTTTTTGCTAATGTATTAGTCTATGTTGTTTTTCATAATTTCAGTTGTGTATTGTTTAGTTGGGAAATCTTCTACTTTATGAGTAATTAATGCAAACTAAATAATGTATTTTTAAAGAACAGTAAATTTAAAAATCACAGTTAAGTAGTCTTATCCCTTGATTTTATCTTACCATCTCATCAATAATCTTTGTTAACCTTAGCCCTAAAATATGTTTTCAGCTTCTAATTCAAATCTTTTTGTTTTCTTTTCTTGTGCCTTATGACCTTAGGTACTATTTTGAGTAGGTGTTTGCATAAGAGCCCTTCTTTGTCTTCTTTTTCAGTACTTTTTAAAATATATTTTCTAAGGATAGCTCTGTACGAGGTCATATGACCTCTGTATTCATTTCTTTTACTCTGGTATGACTATGAAGATGCTGCAAATTCTTATTAGTGAATATGGAAAAAACAAAAATAAGAACTTAAAAGAAACTAAAAATTGAAACTCATCAGAATTATGTTAAACAAATTCATATTTTTGGTAGGGATTCTCATTCATTCCCCTGGAAGACGAAGAAGTTATTACAGTAAAAGTCTCATCAAAGGATATGTGGCCAGACTCCCTCCAGTGGTAGAATGACTGATGTGTTATAAGTAGTAACCAGCAATTTGCTCTGTTGCCCAGGTAGGCTGGTCAGAAATTCACTCTATAATGAACAGTATCTACACAATGTCCCAGACTACTTGGTTTTATCTCCACTAGTATTTCCACCTTGTGTATGCCCAATCTTGATTTTTTTACTCTGATGTAAATATACTTTTCCTCCTTTGAATTGTATCCTGGACTTCAGTGTTAACAACAGTTATATTGCTTTTTGCAGCAAGCATGATCCTTCTAGTTTATGATTTCCCTTCTTTGACCTTAGTAAATGCATAATTTAAGTTTTGCCTTGTAGAATATGCCTCTTTCTTGTATTTATTTTCCATTATTGTTAAATTTCTCTGTAAAAGTCTTTTGTTATTTAAATCCTGATGTGACTACTCGAAAACGCATGCCTTAACTGTTTAAAATATTTTGTTATTACCAGACAGTAGTTAAATATCTTACTGAGCAGGTAATGTTTCATACACATACATTTGAGAAGTAAAATTAGCGTTTGGGAAGGCTTCTAGTAGAAATATATAGAAGAAGTAGGCAAAAAAAAATTAGAAAGCTTTACAATCTTTTATGTAAGATAATGAGTGGCAATGGTATAAAAGAAATCTACAAAGTAACTACTAAAGAATTGATGATTGAATTTTCAGACAAAATGAAATGTGATTAGGAGTAATGTTAGAATTTTGTCTGGAAAGTTCTGAAAATCAGAAGAATCATTGATAGAAAATAAAAATAAGGAGAAAGGAAATGATATTTAGACATCATGATGACATCAGGTTTTGCGTTTCAAATTTTAGGTCTCAGCGAACATCCAAGTATGTCCTAAGCTCTTTCCAGGGCCTCTTTCCTCTCTCATAGATACTATATTGCCAGAAAAATATTGTGTACTACTTTGTCATTGTTTTTATTATGGATCCCCTTGAGAGACCTTACATTCATTTTAGGTTCTTTTTCTTCATTCCTACTCCTTAAAAACTTCTTACAATCTGATGATAAAACTTTTAGAATCATTACTATATAAAACTAACCATTTGGATATTTAGAGAGGATTGTGAAAAATCATCTGCTTAAAGATATAGAGTCTCCAGTCTGAGTCCTGACAGACTTTTTAGAGGGATTAGTATAAAACAAAAAGAACATTTAAGTTATGTTAAAACATTTGAAATACAACATTGAGACCCCTTGGAAGATTACAATAAATATTCATCAATTCTTGTATAATGGGAAGAAAAATTCTAGAATACAGAGAAGAATTGCTCATAGAAATACATGTTCCATTAGGGATTCCAGAACTTATGTGAAAGGGGAAGCTTAGGATTTGACTTTAGTGTTAGTCTCTAATGAGCTTTGCTTGTATCTTACTCCTTGAAGGAAAAGAGTGATAATATCCTGGGGATAGTCAACTTTGAACCCCAAAGATGAAATGAATCTACAATCAGGTTTGTTAAAAACGCAAACAAAAACTGCATTTTGAAGTTGCTCTATAGATGTGAATTGAAGGAAGAGCATGACACTTGGAATTGGTTCGTTTTGTTTCTCATGACTAATTGAGCCTAGTTTGTGGCTCATTTAAAGAACAGACTTCTCTGGGAATTTTGCATATCTACTATTTGTTATAGTGGTTGTGGCAACTTTAGTAAATAAATCTGTCCTTTTGTTTCTATAGCCTGTGGGAGTGTTGCTATCTAATTATAGTATGAAAGACTTGTAGCTTTTCCAGACATATGCCATTAAAGACAAGGCACAACATTTTTTTTTCAATATACTTTTCTTATTGTCCACTAATTTGAATGATATGGTAAATTTCTCAGCCTTTAACATTTTAAAAGCTGGTTACTAATGCCAACAAGAATCAAAATAATCATCTACTATGTGATAGATTCTTAGTGGTTACATTTTAAAGTTGCATCTATGATGTAGACTAGAAATCAGCAAGTTATGGTCTTTAGGCCAGATCTACTAACCTGTCTATTTTACAACTAAAATTTTATTGGAACACAGCCATGCACATTTGTTTGCATGTTTATCCACTGTTATTCTTTTGCCACAGCAGCAGAGAAGAGTAGCTGTGATAGACTCCATAGCCCATAAACCTTAAAATACTTATTGTCTGACTCTTTATTGTAAAAGTTTACTAACATGTTAGATAGAAAATTAAGAATGCAAGTTAGTGTCTCCTGAAAGAAAGATATAAAAGAATTTCTGATAGAAAATTGTATGCTCATTTTTATTTTACATATTATCAGGATTTTAAGATTATGCAGGTCATGCAGAGAACTGTGGAAACCTGACTGTTAGCACAACAATGTTAGCTAATGTGTGGGGTTAGTCCCAAGATGGATGGCCCTTTATTATTCCATTGTGTCTGATAGACAGAAAACAAATCCTAATTTTAACATGACTCTGGCTTTCATATAATAAAATTTAGAAAGACTATTTATGATTAGGTATTTCCAAGTGCACTTATAATTCTATTAATATGTTTTAAAGTGTCAAAGATAACTGAGAATATGTACAATTATATTGATATATACTATGAAATTTATGTAGGTACCATACATTCTTACTTCTAACCAAACTCTCATTAAAAAAAAGAGTCATATTTGGGCTGGGATTGTGGCTCAGCGACAGAGCGCTTGCCTAGCACAGGTGGGACCCGGGTTTGATTCTCAGCACCACATAAAAAAATAAAAAAGGCATTGTGTGTGTCCACCTACAAAAAAAAAAAAAAGATTCTCTCTCTCTCTCTCTCTCTCCCCCCCCCCTTTAAAAAAAAGAGTCATACTTATTCATCTTTTTGTTGTCGATAGTCTATCAACTATCTGTAGTAAAAGACCCTTTAAAAAAATCCTGTCACTGAAATTTACAGAATATTTTTAAAATTACTAAAAAATTTAAAAAGATAACAAGTTTTTCAACAGACATAAAATCAGATAAATTCCTGTAAAAAATTTCTTTTTAAATTTAGTATTTTTAAAATATTTATCTCATTGCCGACTGATACTTTGTAGACTATCACTTTTGAGTAGAACATACTTAAGTAGGACTAGCTAGAGGATGCTATCATTCTGTTATCCTTAGATAATTTTTAGGTATTAATCTTAACTAGTTAAGACTCACACTTTGTTTCCTTTTATTCTCTTAGTTAACTGCTATTTTTTGCTATTTGTCTGTATATGCATTCCAACTGTAGGGTCTGTATAAAGAGCAACTGACAGGGTTAGGGGAAGGATCTAAGAACTTGGCTTCTTCAAAAAATTTAGAGGTGTAATTTATTTGGGAAGATAATATATTTAAATATATAAATATTAATATGTGATAAGCACTGTAATGGAATATAGAAGAGAAAGTGTTTAGTTCTGTCATAAATTTGGGAATCAGCATTTTTTTGGATATTAAAAGTAAAATTTTGCCAGAATAAGGGGGAGAGGGCATTTCTGGTAGAGCTTATCCAAAGGCATAAAACCATGTAAGTTCTATGTATGGGATGTATAGCTTTTTATATTGCTGGAGGAAAGAAGTATGCCTGGTAGGAAATTAAGCTGAAAGCTAATTAATGCTAGCTAAGGTATGTAATTATGAGGAGTATAGATTTGTAGATTGCAAACTTTCTAATTTGTAGTGAACCTTTAATTAAAAAAACTTTTTATAGAAGTCCATTTAATAAGTGAAAATAGCATTTCACTAGGGTACATTTATTCTGTAATTCTAAACTTAACAGAAAAACAAAGCAGAATAAAGTCAGTGAGTAACAGGAGAAAATTTAAAGCAGTTATCCTTGAAATTTCTATTTTATATCAGCCTTAACATTCATTTTATTTCTTTATTTTATCTTTTTTTGTATTATGTGTTGATAATTATAAGTTCATACAAATAAGTAGTGACAAACTAATGTTTTAAACTCATTTACAATCTCAAGATATTATACAAATAAACTGATCCAGAATTAATGAAAAATAGTAATTTTTTTTAAAACTTGAATCATGAAAGAGTAAATATTTCATTTGGAGGCAAATATTAGAGTGGATTTATCAGTCACTTCTTTTTTTCATTTATGATAAAATAATATATCTTGTAACATTCTGAGATATTTGTTGATATCCTTTTGTGCTTATTAAAAGTTTAGTCAATTAAATCAGTTAAATTTATTTTAGTTATATGATGAATCCTACCTGTAAGGTTCAATTTTACTTTGAAAACTTATCTACATTTATAAACTTACTGACATTCTGAATGTATTATCATTTTCTTCATTTTATTAAAGAGTTAGATAAATTGGTTTGCTCAAGTTATTTATATTCAAAGGATTTATAAAAAATTTAATTAATAAAAATATTTCTTTTGAAGCACTTATGCCTTGCTTCAGGACACTCAGCTAATGGGTTTTGAAATTTTCTGTCTATAATATTATAGTTGACTTAGAGAAAAAACCCTACAATTTAAAGGACATTTTATATGTGATTATCCAAAATTACTTTGAAATACCTCCATGTCTAATTCTTACTAATGCACAGTTACTACTTTATAAAAACTGGCAATAGCTTTTATAGGAATTTTTTTATATTATATACTTCCCTTAATATAGTTGTCTCAACATTTCTGACAATTTGGTGGATGATGTTTTGAGAACTGATTTAGACAATATATTTTTCTTCTCCATTATTTTACTGTTTTTTGAATTTACCTACTTAGAAAACTACAAAGACAAATGAAATCTGCCACATTCATATTCTCATTCAGTTAAATTAGAAAGATTTTATATAATTTTAGCATTTCAATTAATCAGGTATATGTGTTGAATATTTTTGTATTCTCTGCATTTTAAGACATGTATCAAGGCACATGTCTTTTTGTTTTGTTTTTAAAAAACAGCATACTTATTTAACATTGGTTACAATATGAGAAATGCAGGATTTAATGAGTTTTTTTCCAATTGTATATGCTTTTTTTTTTTTTTTGGTAAGTGGCATAATGACTTTGTTCCATTGTCAGATTTACAACTTCAGTTACTATTTTGTTGCAAAATTATGGACTTTGTCAGAGATTATATCACTATTTTGCAAAATCTTTTCATGTGAAACTTAATGAAAACTTGTCAGATTTTATCATTACAAGTTAAGTACTAATGATAAATGACTATCTTTTTATTTTAACTTTGAGTATTTCTCAGAGCTGCTAGCAGATTTATTTCACTTTGAACAGTATATCCATTGTTAAACTTGGTTAGTATTTCTTGTATATCTAGGAATCCATTTTTAGTTTTATAGATAATTATTTTATTACCTATTACTAGAAAAGTTAATTGTATCCCAAACTTAGAAGTAACTTCATTATTAATATAATTAGAGATGAAATAAACAAAACTCAGACCAATTCCTTAACCTGTTTAATTTGTTATGATGAGAAGAAAATCCAAACAGATGCAGGTGAACCTTTCCTGCAACTAACTGAATGCTACATGTAGTACATGATGTTTGTAATGTTTTACTTGATCATATTTTTGGTGGCTTGAATTTCAACAAACAGGAAAAGAACCACATGTTTTTATACACTGTACCATTTTGTGCACTGAGTTGTAGGCAATGTTTTATTTTGCTACTCGCCCAAAATCACATAATATGGCACAATTTAATGTATGCCATTCGTATTACTATTTTAAAATTAGTTTAAAAATAATTACAAAGAAAGTTAAATGATGGTGTTTGCTGAAGTCATCTCTTTAATAAAAATATTTAAATCAGTTTTTAGTTTTCAGTAGTTCTCACAGTTTATCCTAGAGGGCTTGTTAGAGCACAGATTGCTGAGCTCCATCCCCTGAGTTTCAGATTGATTAGATCTGGGGTGGAGCCCAAGAATTTGCTTTTCTAACAAGTTTTCAGATGATGCTGATGTCAGTGACCCATTGGAGAAACAATGCTGTAGATAAGCATAGTTTTTAGGTAAGGAAGTATATTTTTCAATTTTCCATTACTATAAGGGAATGCTGGAGGCTGGGTGATTTGTAAGGAAAATAGGTTCATTTAGTTAACAGTTTTGGAGACTGAAAGACCAAACAGCATGGCACTGGCTCTGGTATGGGCCCTTGTCTAGCAAAGGCCCTCTGGCTACCTTGTCATGGTAAAATCATCTGTGAGAAGGAGAAATTATATGGTGAAACAGGAAGCTAGAGAGAGACCAGGGATGACCTTGTCTGTCTTTTTTAATAATACTCTTGCCAGAGACAACCAGGGGCCCACAAGAATTACCTCAGTCCCTTCCAAGGGTAATGCCCTAATTAGCTAATGACCCTCCTACCAAGTACAAAATCTCACCTCTTATTTTTAATTGATTTTATTTTTTAAATACATGACAGCAGAATGCTTTACAGTTCTTTTTACACATATAGAGCACAATTTTTCATGTCTATGTTTATATATAAAGTATGTGCACACTAATTCATGTCTTCATACATGTACTTTGGATAATGATGTCCATTACATTCCACCATCATTGCTAACCCTATGCCCCCTCCCTTTCCCTCCCACCCCTCTGCCCTATCTAGAGTTTGTCTATTCCTCCCATATTCCTCCTCCCTACCCCACTATGAGTCAGACTTCTTATATCAGAGAAAATATTCAGCATTTGATTTTTTGGGATTGGATAACTTCACTTAGCATTATCTTCTCTAACTCCATCCATTTACTAGCAAATGCCATGATTTTATTCTCTTTTATTGCTGAGTAATACTCCATTGCATATATATGCCACATTTTTTTTTATCCATTCATCTACTGAAGGGCATCTAGGTTGGCTCCACAGTTTAGCTATTGTGAATTGTGCTGCTATAAACATTGATATGGCTGTGTCCCTGTAGTACGCTGATTTTACATCCTTTGGGTTAGACCCAGGAGAGGAATAGCTGGGTCAAATGGTGGTTCCATTCCTAGTTTTCCAAGGAATCCCCATACTGCTTTCCATATTGGCTGTACCAATTTGCAGTCCCACCAGCAATGTATGGGAGTGCCTTTTTCCCCACATCCTCACCAACACTTATTGTTGTTTGTCTTCATAATAGCTGCCATTCTGACTGGAGTGAGATGATATCTTAGAGTGGTTTTGATTTGCATTTCTCTAATTGCTGGAGATGATGAACATTTTTTTTATATATTTGTTGATTGATTGTATATCCTCTTCTGAGAAGTCAAGTGTCTGTTCATGTCAGAACTAGTAAATGAATTCAGCAAAGTAGCAGGATATAAAATCAGCACCCATAAATCAAAAGCATTTCTGTGTATCAGTGGTAAATCCTCTGAGAGGGAAATGAGGAAAACTACCCCATTTACAATAGCCTCAAAAAAAAAAAAAAACTTGTGAATCAATGAAAGAGATGAAAGATCTATACAATGAAAACTACAGAACCCTAAAGAAAGAAATCAAAGAAGACCTTAGAAGATGGAAAGATCTACCTTGCTCTTGGATAGGCAGAATTAATGTTATCAAAATGACCAAACTACCAAAAGCACTATACAGATTTAATGCAATTCTGATCAAAATCCCAATGACATTCCTCATAGAAATAAAAAAAGCATTCACCTCTTTTTTTTTTTTTTTGGTACTAGGGATTGAACTCTGGGCAGGGAAGAGTGGGGTGGGGGTGATCTACACTGAGCTTCATCCCCAAACGTTCTTTATTTTTTATTTTGAGATAGTGTCTCACTAAATTGCTGAGGCTAGTTTTGAACTTAGAATTCTCCTGTTAGCCTTTCAAATCGCTGCAGCTATAGGCATTCACCTCCACACCTGGCCAAGCCTTGCCTCTTAATGATCCCAACATCTCTTAACATTGCCACACTGAGATCACACTTTTAACACAAGAAACCTTGGGGACAAACTACATCCAAAACATATCAGGAAAGAGATATTAAATTTGGGGGTTTAGAAGTGGTATTCTGGCATTCCTTTTGATGATATTGAACTCTAGGAGTTTAACCAGTTAATGATAACTAATTATGATAGGTAGGATTCCTAAAACAAGACAGGTAAAAATTAGTGGTGGAATCAATGAATATTCTAAGGTAAAGATCTGTAAATTTGTAATTAAATTGGAATATCTCAAGTGAGACATGAAAATTGAGTTGAGAATGGCTCATTCTGATAGATTGGGAAGTTGGGTATATTTTGACACTACAAAAACAAAATAGGAATTATTGGATGGAGGGAACATAAAGAGGTAGGCTTGGTGTAATAATCTATTAAAGTAATCTCTGGGTCAGTTTAGATTTGAAATGTTTTTGAAATATCTAGATGGAAATGTGTAGAAGGCCATGAGAAATATACATCCATGTCTCAGAGAGAGTAAAATTGTGGACATAGATGGAAATTTGGTAGTCTAAACTGTTTCTCAGTTGCCCTTATTTTTCCTTTTTCAATGTTCATTCCTTATCTTGTCAGTGTTTGAGATCCATGTCAGGTGTGGAACTGCTTATTAGAGTGAATAAATTAGAATACTGGTGATTGCTTTGGCAGTATCTGAAAGTATCATTTGAAAATTAGTGTTTTTTAAATATATTATCAGTTTTAATAGGGTACATTTTAGGCAGTAAAACATGGATGAAATACAATTGACCTAAGCTCTGTACTGGATATGTTTCTTTCCCTACTTTTGACTGTATATGATTATTTTGTTTACTATGGAAATAACACTGAATTAATTTTTCTTACTTAGCAGTATATTCTGCTGTAACATAAATAAATATTCTTATTCATAAAATAAATGAATTGTTGGAGCTTAAATTACATGGGAGCTTAAAGAAAAACAAATCTTCACCAAATCTATTTCTTAGGTTTCATACTGAATATATACTATTAAATTATGTCTAACATTTTTATGAGAGGAAGCATATACTAAACTGGAAATGCAAAGATTTAGCATTTTTTGTTTTACTTCTAAACCATGTCTTAGGTAGCTAAATTATAATTGTGCTGACGATTTGACCTTGAGCCTATTATTTTAATGTTTACTAGAGTATTTGTTTAGAGCTAACCTAAATGAGACCTTTTTTTACACTTACATTTTGTTTTTTGCAGATTCTTTCTTTTTAGGTAACCCTTCCATTTTAAAGTATAATTTTTCTCTAACATTTTCAAGCTGAGTATTTTACCCTATTTGTGTATTCTGGTGCAATTTGTTATATCCAGTTTTTTTCTGGGGCTTAATATGTTGATTATGTTTAGTGATTTTTTTTTTAAGGAAAGTCTAGTGACTAAAAAGCAATGGTTCTGGAATTTACTCTTCATATTACTTGTTTTGCTAAAAGCTTCATTTATTTAAATTCTAGAGGTAAAATTGACACTAACAAAATTTGATTGCAGTAATGATAAATGTTCCAAATAGAATCTAGCCATTTCTACTATACAAGAACTCTTTTTGTATCATATTTTGTAGTAATGTATCTTAATTTATATAGATATTTCTAAGAGCTTTACATATATTTCTAAGAGTTTCATATGAATCAACTATTGAACTTTTTTTTTGCTTGTCTCTTAACAGTTTGAAAATATTTTCCTATAGTATTAATACTATCTAATTTTAATTTTCTAAAATACAATGCCCACCTAGTTTCCTTATTATATAATAATATTTAAATGAAAATCTTAAATAATTTCCTGGTAACATTCATTATGCTATTTAGCACAAATCATGTGTTGGTATTTTGTTATTTTCATTGTACTTTAAATTCAGATGTTATATATTTTAAGAAAATCTGAAATATGAAATCTAAACTTATAAAACACATTAGTCAGGCAATATTTTTCCTATAATAGTATTCACCATTACTGCTTTAGAATATGACAGAAAGGTAAAATGGCAAAAAGTGAAAACAAATAATTCTCTTACGTAATGATTTCTTAAATAATTCCTGAAAGTTTTATGAGAGGAAGCATATACTAAATTGGATATTAACAGATTTCATATTTTCTGTGTTATCTATATTTAAGCCATGTCATAGGTAGCTAAATTATAATTTTACCAACAATTATTTTTAAATAATTTTGCTGATAATTATATTAAAATTATACTCTAAAAGGCCAAATTTATGTCATTTACCTGTAAATGTGCCAAGCTTATCCAGTGTTTCTGTCAATATTCATTTTTCCTTATGGTCCACAGAACACTTATAAACTATAAAAAAATATTATGTTTAAGTGTGGTGATGTAAGAAAGGGAAAAAGAATTTTAACCAGTTTTTGTGAAAATCAAAAGCATTTTTCAAAATTTTTACGTTGAATAATATTTATTAATAATATAAATTATGGCATTGTAAAGTTTATTTTGGCACTGTAATTTAACTCTTTTTAAAGTGATTTTTATTGGCTTGCATTATCATTAAGGGTCTGTGACTTTTGTAGGTGATGAAAAATATTTTATTTATTTATTTATTTATTTATTTTAAATTCTCTCTCTTTTCTTTCTTCTTTTTTTTTTAGAGAATTTTTTTTAATGTTTATTTTTTAGTTATCGGCAGACACAACATCTTTGTTTTGTATGTGGTGCTGGGGATCTAACCCGGGCCGCACGCATGCCAGGCGAGCGCTACCGCTTGAGCCACATCCCCAGCCCAATGAAAAATATTTTAGTTTCTTATCTTAGGCTCATGTCTTAGGCCCCTATAGTAAAGTCAGATTAACTAAAGAAAAGCATATAAATTTGATTTAACATAAATTTTATGTGACACAGAAGCCACCTTGAGGAAATGAAGATCCAAAGAATCTCCAATTCTTCCCTAGATTTGGAGAAATATGATTGAAAGAAAAGAGGATCTGATCTAATGATAATAAACTAGCAGAATTTAACAAGGCCTATTGTTTTCAACTTCTCTGTATTCTTTGTGTGTGTGTGTTTGGGGGGGGTGCTGGGGATAGAACCCAGGGCCTTCTGCATGCAAGGCAAGCATTGTACCAATTGAGCTATACCTGTAGCCCTCCTCTGTATTCTTATGTCTTCAGAGTTAAGAATGTTCTTTTCCTCTGGGTATAGGTAGATCACCTGCTCATGGAAGTCTTATGACCTGTTTTGGAAAAGGTAAGAAAAGGTCAGGGTGTGAACTTCTTAAGCTGTTTTCTCAAATCTTTCAGTTTAGTATAGTTTGGAGCAGTATGTCCTAAACTCATCACTTACTAACATTTTTCTGATATATTCTCTTGCTTAGGAAATTATATGGGTCTTTTGATCATAGTAATGTAAAGTTGACTAAAATACATGGATTGTAAGTAAAAAGAATCAGTCCATAAGATGGCTGACTCCATTGCTCTGGTCCCAATATGAAGCAGAGCATCATAATCAAAGGACAGGGCTAAAGAAAACAGCTTACCTCATGATCATCAGGAGACAGAGAGGGGAAGGGGCTACAGGGAAGATGAACCCTTCTAGGTCACGTGTACCTTCTCTAGCCATGCCCAACCTGCCCCCAGTTACCACCCAGTCAGTCTTTTCAAACTGGGATAGATTGCTTTTCTTACAGCTCTCACAGTCCAATCATTTCACCTCTGAACATTCTTGCATTAATATAGGTGGTTTTGGGGGACATCTCATATCCAAACTATAATAATAATGTTTTAATTTTAGTTTTTAATCTGATATTTTCGCAATTAACATATTAAGTTTTGCTAACCTTGGTAGGAAGTACCTTCTCTAGAATGCTTTCAGTAATTATGTTTTCATGCTTTCATATTTCAATTCATTAATGCATTTATCATTCACTCAGCAAATATTTATTAGGGCCAGGTGCTCATTAACACAGTAGGAAAGAATCTCATAAAGTTGTTTAAAATTTATCAAATTGATATACTCAAAATTAGATTGCAAAGAGACAATATCATTGCAGTTCCTTGTGAACATTTTATTCATATTATGCTGATGTAGGAGATCTCTCTTGCCCAAATGGCATTTTAAATAGATATTTTTCATGAATGTTGTGTGTTTTGGTCATAAGGCCTAAAAAGATTTAATTAACTTATACATTTTCTATAGAAGAATTTTCTCTTGATTTTTTCTAATCATAACATTTTTTCTGCACCAACAATGAAATTTCCCAATTATTCACATTATTAATATTTTTTAAAATTTTGTTTAAGTTTTTAATCACCCATTTTGTCAGCACACCATAAAGAACATATTTGTGAGTGTTTTTGTCACATATTTATCTTCATGTCTCCTGCTAAAAGAATGATATAACATCCTAGTTAGCAATATGCTAGAAAATTGCAGTTTTATGAGTAGCCTGTGAATACAGTTCTGCTTCAATTAATGTTTTTGCTTTTTAGATTTAAGCAACAGTCCCACTGAAAGCTCAGATTTTGGGGTGAAAGCAACAACAGTAAGGTTTGAATGATTATAGATCTTAACCTGATAATTGGTCTGGCTTTCATAACTTGAGTTTCTTAATACCACTTGTAAATTTATCCTTTGGAACAGGTCTGTATCTAAGAACAGATATTGTAAGGAACTCAAGGTCTGGACTTCATCATCTTGGTGTCAACTAATTCCTGACATTAATTTATCTTGGTGTTTTGTTTCTAGTAATGAAGCTCTTACTTTGACCTCTCTGATCAAACCCTTCTTATATCTGTCTCTAAAAGCTGAATCTTTCTTGTGTTTGTATCTATAAATGAATCTGTGCCTTATTTTCTTGCCCATTATCTGTATTTTGCCTTTCATGTTCCTCATGATTAATACTATACAACTTGCTGTTAAGCCTCTTTGATACAACAACCTGATCCCCTGAAGTTCTTCCTGTTACCTACTACTAGAATATTTTCTTTTATTCGAGGTCATACTTGACCTTTCAAATGAGACTTTTGCCATATGAAGACTACCTGATGTTCTGTCTGGTTTTGTCTCCCTTCCTGTTGTCTAGAATTTGCCCTATTGGTATATTCACCTCATAGTCCTGCCTAATCTCTGAGACTATGTATCAAGTATCAACAGTGTGATCCATCCTTAATCTGAGATTCTCTGCTTTTACAGTAGCCACTTAGAAATTCTGTGTAAATAATGACTATTTCTGGAAATTTAAACCTGATGATTACAATTTCATTTTGTATTTACTCTTAGAAACATTCAGAAGAAGAATTATCTGATTCAAACATGTATGCTTGTACATGAGGAAGACAAAAAATGTAAAAATGACTGTCTTAGTCATCTTTCCCCTGCTGTGACTAAAGGATCTGACCAGAACAACAGTATTGGAGGAAGAGTTTATTTGAGGGCTTATGGTTTCAGAGGTCTTGGTCCATAAAAGGCTTATTTCATTCCACAGGGATTGAGGTGAGGTGAGGCTGAACATAATGACCAGAGAGTGTGGCAGAGGGAAGCAGCTCACATCATGGTGACCAGGAAGCAGGGAGACTCCACTCTCCAGATACAAATACACACCCAAAGCCACACCCCAATTCTCATCTCCTCCAACCACACCCCATCACTTCAGTTAATCCCATGGGGAACTAACTCACTTGATTAGACTAAGACTATATATAACCCAATCATTTCTCCTCTAAACCTTTTTGCAATCTCATATGAGCTTTCCAGGGACACCTCACATCCAAACCATAACACTAAGTAAAAACTGCCCTGGGTATTTTAATTTTTATATTTATCTTATTTTTGGTAGATTTTGGAACACTTAACTGCAAAAGAGAAAAGAATAAAATTCCTGTTATTTCATGGCTGTTACGTTTTAAGTGATTAACTACAAATATTATACTAGTCAGGTTTTATCAAATTCCAAAGTTATGGAAAGTATCTACATGATAATTAACATAGTGCTGACCATTTCATATAAGATTGGCTTCTTTAGTAAAATAAGATAGTTTTTTTTGCTCAATAAATGATAGGTAGTCACAACCTTTGACTTAAAGAACAGAACATAACTAATTCACCTTAATATTGCAAATGGATACTTTGTTCAGTTTATAAAGGGTAAATTTAGCTTCATTATAGCATAACATCTGAGTAAACCAAAATACTTTTTAGGTCATGTGATGTTGTTGTATAATTTGTCTTCAGTACAAGTTAATTCCTTAAAGTAAGAAATTTCTGATTTTATTTTTTCTCAGAGAAGGGGATTATTATGTTTTCATACAAGTAAAATCAAACTGTAATAGAAATGTTTCCACAAGTAGCTGTGGACCCTTGTATATTTAATGATAGTCATTATACTTTAGGATTTAAGATTATATGCTGCATAACTGGTATGCATTCCAAATTATGCAGTGATTTCTAAATGTAGATTTTATTTGCTTATCAAATTGTGATAGTAAATTAATGATAAAATGTAATTCAGTTAATGATTTTGTTTGACATAATTAGGAACCATATTTATTGTCTGTGTCATTTTCAAGACAACAGTTGATTAATAATTTTATATCCATATTATTTATTAGCTCCTAACTACAAACTTCATCAATTAGTTGGCAATCATATTCTTTATATTGTTCCAAAGTTTGGATTTTGGTTAATAATTTGCAGAAGTGTTTACATTGGTTGGTAAGGTCCTGAATCGATTTGGATAAAATGGTTTGTTTTGTAAAAAAAAAAAAAATTTGATTTTCATTTCGTTTTCTTCAGTAATGCCAAGAGTTATAGTCATCCTTTTAACATAGAAATCTTGCCATGTTATTCATTAGTTGCCTTTTGACTACATTTTTTACCAACTACTAATTATTAGTTCTAATTAGCCATTCTCTAACATTAAGAAGCTCTTTGTGACCCTCCTAGTCTAGTTGTATTTCCTACCATTTCTCTTTATCTTTTTCGAACCAAATCATTCTGCTTGTATTGCCTTTAATACCCCATGCTATCTTTGATAAAGTTTGAGAATATTTTTAGATATCTAATATTTAAAAGACAGCTTTTATGTTAGGATAACCAACTTAGGAATGAGAGGAATAGCTTTTAAAAAACTGTATATAAAAAAATATTATAAGATAGGGGATACACACAAAAACATTATTTTTGTTTAAAAAAACATGTAGGGGATATAGTCTTTGAGAAGAAAACAGCTTGGGTTTTGGTAGAAGTTACAAAGGACGAGTTAACCTATATTAGTAATTGAAGTCTAAAATTTATGGATGGAGCATCTGGGTGGATGTTGAGGTCACTTACTGACTGAATTGGGGGAATACAGGATTTGGGAGTCATTTCAGATTACTTAAAATTTGAGGTATCTTTAAGACACCCAAAGGGAGGTGTTGACTATATTGCAGACCTTGTAATATAAACTTGAAAAGTATCAATAAGATCATTTATAGATGATAGTAATGATAGTAATCACTAGAGTCATAACTATTTAAATTAATAAAAATTACATCAGAGTTAACTCTTCTATTGTACTAATTATATTTCATGTGCTCAAAGTTATATATGGTTAAGTGGTGATTATACTAAACAGTACATACAACAATCATTTCTTTCATTGAAGGACATTCAGTGCTATTTCACATTGGCAGCACTCATTGACAAAGAATGCTGGACTGAGAAACATTAATAATTTTTGATTAGGCAAAGAGCTATATAATATGAAGGAAAAGTTAGACAATGTTTAAGAAGCAGCAAATGGTCAATTCTATTGAGAGTTGTGAGGGAAGAAAATTTTCTCACTCATCACTAGATTAGTGGTGGAGACTAATAAAACAAAAGACAGATGAACAAGAAAAAAATGTACAAATTTATCTAATATTAATTTTATGTGACACAGAACCTTCAGAAGTGAAGACTCAAAGAAATATGGAAGCCTATATGTATGTATGTATGTATGTGTGTGTGTGTGTATATACACATATTTTATGCTAAGTCTTATGAAGAAGTAAGTGGATAGCTGTAGAGGTGATTGGACAAATGATGTCCATGATGGTTTTAAACTGGGGGAAACTTAGCAAGATTTGCTCAGATTCTTCTCTGTCCATGGTGTTAAGCAATAACAATTGTACTTCTAGATAGAAGTACAAATCTTACTTCATAGTAAGATCAGAGAATTCTTAATGTCCTGCTTCAGAGGAGAAGGTTGCTTTAACCATTTCCTCCAATACTAAGGTGCCATATTTTGCGTTAGCAGTCTTAAACCCCATCAGATGTAAAGCCAGGAAATAAATGAAAAGTGCCCATTGGTTTTGCCACCATACAGCTTATTGGTGACTTGACAAGAGAATTTTTGTTGAACTGGTAGAGATAGAAACTAGATTTGATTGTGTTTAAGAGTGAATAGGAAGGCTGAGACAGGAAAATTGCAAGATCAAAGCCAGACTCAGCAACTTAATGAGGCCCTAGCAACTTAGCAAGACCCTGTCTAAAAATAAAAAAAAAAAGGACTGTATTGTTCAGTGGTAAAGCACCCCTAGGTTTAATCCATAGTAACTCTCCCTAAAAGTGAATAGTCGGTGAAGAAATGGAGATAGCTTTTGGCAGGTATTTGGAGAAGTTAAATTATAAAGGGAAGCAAAGAAAACGATTATCTAAAAGAGTATGCCGAAGTAGGGGCTTTAAAAATTTGCATTTATGCACACACACACATATATAGAATACTACATTGTAATTTAAGTTCCTTGAAAGCATGACATTTACTGTTTTATTGATTCATCTTTTAATTCTTCTGCATGTGTGCATTGAACAATAATGCATGTCTATTGAATATGAAAGTCAGTCTTCTAGCTGAGAAAACAAATTTTTAATATTTAATATTCTTGGAGTGAGATTCTAGTCTCCAAAACTTGTATATTTGCTTGTGGAGACCTGCTTTTGCCTTTTCATAACCTTGAGGTGGCAAGTAATAGTATACTAGACTATCTTTTACAGAAATAACTTCTCTCAGATATTTATTTTGCAACTTGGACACTTTTTAGTCTTCAAATAACTAAAGGAAACTTGAAGTGACAATAAAAAATGATCTTTTTATTTAAGAAGATAGATTTTGGTGAGCTGATCAACTTTATAACAGTTCTCTGAATACAAATGGAGCCTTAGTTTTAAAGAAAGCACTTTAGGATGCAGTAGATTTGTGTTTATAAGCATTTTAGTTAAAAATTGAAATAATACAAAATGACTAATTTTTGAACAAAAACTATGTTTTAAGATGCAAAAGTTAAAAGAAATAATCTGTGAGGTGAATAGAAAGCCCACATCCTGGGAGCAAATCTTTACCCCTCACACATCAGATAGAGCACTAATCTCTAGGGTATATAAAGAACTCAAAAAGCTAAACACCAAAAAACAACCCAATCAATAAATGGGCCAAGAACCTGAACAGACACTTCTCAGAAGATGATATACAATCAATCAAGAAATATATGAAAAAATTTTCAATAATCTCTAGCAATTAGAGAAATGCAAATCAAAACTACACTAAGATTTTATCTCACTCCAGTCAGAATGGCAGCTATTATGAAGACAAACAACAATAAGTGTTGGTGAGGAGGTGGGGAAAAAAGTACACTCACACACTGCTGTTTTTTTCAAATTGATGCAGCCAATATGAAAAGTAGTATAGAAATTTCTTAGAAAATTGGGAATGGAACCACCATTCGACCCAGCTATCCCTCTCCTTGGTCTATACCTAAAGGACTTAAAAACAGCATACTACAGGGACACAGCAGCACAATTCATAATAGCTAACCTGTGGAACCAATCTAGATGGCCTTCAATAGATGAATGGATTTTAAAAATATAGCATATATATACAATGGTATATTACTCAGTAATAAAAGAGAATAAAATCATGGCATTTGCAGGTAAATGGATGGAATTAGAGAAGATAATGCTAAATGAAGTTATCCAATCCCAAAAAACCAAATGCCGAATGTTTGCTTTGATATAAGGAGGCTGATTCATAGTGGGGTTAAGGAGGGGAGATCATGGGAAGAATAGATGAACTCCAGATAGGACAGAGGGGTGGGAGGGGAAGGGAGGGGACATGGGGTTAGAAATGATGGTGGAATGTAATGGACATTATTATCCAAAGTACATGTATAAAAACACGAATTGGAGTGAATGTTCTTTGTATTTAAGAACATTAACATTTGTATGAAACATGAACATTTATATGAAACATGAACATTTGTATGAAAATTATGCTCTATATATGTAATAAGAATTGAAGTGCATTCCACTGTCATACATAAATAAAAAAATTAATAAAAAGATGCAAAAGTTTTGAATTCCTAGTGCAGATATACAAAATGTACACCTTCCTAATTTTTCTCTATAATATGCAATTGTGGTATTTGAGTTTCAAAGAAATACTTGCTTTTGAAATGTTCTAGCAGCTTCTGTGCATTTTGATACCTGTGATGTTAGTATATTGTAAATGTATATTGCATTAAAAATTTATTTTGCATAAATTCATTGTTTTGACAATGACAGAGTAAATGTAGGGAAAATTTCTACTTAAAATATGGCACCTAGGGCTGAGATTGTGGCTCCATGGTGGAGCACTCACCAAGTGTGAGGCCCTGGGTTCAATCCTCAGCATCACATAAAAAATAAAATAAAGATATTTTGTCCAACTACAACTAAAAAATAAATATTTAAAAATATGGCACCTAAATGTAGGTATAAATGTAGGGGAAATATCTACCTAAAATATGAATTATATTTTATATATCATTCAATTTAAAAATAAAATCTAGATAACTTTAATATATTTATGATGATTCATAACCAAAAAGTAAGGAAAATTGAATATAAATCACTTTTTGCTGTATAGATATAATACCATTCCATCATTCTTACTTTCACTTGAGAAATTTTTTTTAAATAATGCTTATTAGAAGAAACATTTTTTCTTTTATATCCAAGGATTCAAGTATGCTGCCACTGCAAACTTTAGACTAAGATAAAATTTTATACTCTTTTTCACTCATTATTACTTTCTGAGTGAAAATATTTTTTTTATTTACTATGTCTTATTGAAATCAGACTTGACTGTCAGTGATGTGGCTCAGTGGTTAAGTGCTCCTGGATTTAATTCCCAGTACCCCCTTGCAATGTTTTCTACACTAAAATATATTTACTTGCCCAGGTAGGAAAAAAGAAATTCAAATGAGGCTCTCTAATTACTTTTATATATGTAAAATTTTATGCAGCTGGTTTATTTAATACCCAAAATTGTTGTATCCATAATTGCTTTTATAAATCACAGAATTATGCTAATTAGACATGAATAAAGTTAAGAACTTATTTTCATTTTTACATGTATAATGACCACTCTTTTGCAGGAAGAAATTTTAGACTTGATAATTGATGCTCATTAGTTACAACATAGAAGTACCAACATATATGTCAATTAAGTGAATTTGCTTATAGGTGGTAATTTTTTAATATGACTAAATACACTGAGCAAAGAAAGATTAGTGAAAGTGAAAGAAGAACTTTGAGTTGATATCAGTGGTGGACAAGATACCTTTTTCCCTAAGGTAGGTTTATGCAATAATTTTACTTCAAATATGTATTTTTCTCTGAATTTGAATTGACCTCACAGGAGTTGACTACAAAGTGGTCAAAACAAAGTGCTTCAGTTCAATTTTAAGGGTATAGATCACATGCATTTTAAAACTGATTAGACAATTTAACTTGGAATTTAACATAGGATATGGCTAAGCTTATAAATAGGAGTGTGAAACATTTATCTTACACTTTCTTATGTCATTGAAGACAATTTTTTTCCTTTTGTGAATTAAGAATCCAGTGCTATATGTGAAGGGTCAGCACTACAAAGATGTACATGTTTTATTGGTTTCTCATAAAACTCCACAAACACCAAAATCCATGAGCATTGTAAATTAACTACTTCAGACCACTGGTATAATGGCCTTCTGAGACTGAGGATGATCATATTTACCTGCTTTGACCACATAGGGTATCTTTGTAGAAAAGAAATATTTTCTTCAATATGTAAATATCAAATTATTCTCTATGAAGCTATTTTCCTAATATTGTGACAGATGAATTTCCATGTCCTCCTTTTGGAACTCCTAACAAACACTTGGAGTACTGAGAAGCTATGAGACAGTATTGGTATCAGGAGGTTTTATGAACCTCATAGCTATTTCAGTAGATGTAGTTTGTATCCTTGGTGAAGAACCAAATAGCAATTCATAAAACTTCACTGAAAATGAATGGCAATTTTTGTAATAAAAAAGTAGTGCTATCTGTATTTAAAATAAATCCTAGAATGATAATCACAAAATAGAGATTTTGAGATCCAAAATTGAGGTAAAATGCCATTTGGAAACTATAGTAATGGGGAAAATATGCTTTTAAAAAATCTGTATTACTGATTTGAATGTGAAATCACTGTGGGAAAAATGTGTGGATAATTAGAAAGTATTATAAACATAAATGTAAGAGAAACATAATTCAGAAAGAGGGGCTGAATTACATTACGTTTATAGAAAAGAGGCAATAAAAAGTGATGTGTTGCATAAAAATAAAAGATAGAATGCACCAAGCACTAGATTAAATGAGACCTTAAAGACAGGAAATGTTATGTGATCTGCAGCACAATTTAGTTAAAAGAAAATAAAAGGGAAGCAAGTATGAGAAAGAAGCATGAGATTAAATTTAGAGATTGTTTATTTTTTTTCTTTTTTAAATTTTTATTGGTTGTTCAAAACATTACAAAGCTCTTGACATATTTCATACATTAGATTCAAGTGGGTTATGAACTCCCATTTTTACCCCAATTACAGATTGCAGAATCACATCTGTTACACATCCACATTTTTACATGATGCCATATTAGTGACTGCTGTATTCTGCTACCTTTTCTATCCTCTATTATCCCCCCTCCCCTCCCCTCCCATCTTCTCTCTCTACCCCATCTACTATACAATTCATTTCTCTCCTTGTTTTTTTCCCCATTCCCCTCACAACCTCTTATATGTAATTTTGTGTAACAATGAGGGTCTCCTTCCATTTCCATGCAGTTTCCCTTTTCTCTCCTTTTCCCTCCCACCTCATGTCTCTGTTTAATGTTAGTCTTTTCCTCCTGCTCTTCCTCCCTGCTCTGTTCTTAGTTGCTCTCTTTATATCAAAGAAGACATTTGGCATTTGTTTTTTAGGGATTGGCTAGCTTCACTTAGCATAATCTGCTCTAATGCCGAGATTGTTTATATTCAAGTAACACATCAAAATTAGAAAACTATAGCCTCCTAAAGGAGGATTTACTAAAAATACATGAATACTAATTTTAGCAATTATTGTTTCTTTTTCAAAGGAAAAAACATTAAATATTTCTGGCAGTACTGAAATTCTGAAGGGAATCAGAAAAGTTTTACATAAACTGGGTATGGTGGGTATACCATACCTATAATCTCATGGACTCTGGAGGATGAGACAGTAGGATCACAAATTCAAGGCCAGCCTCCTGAATTTAGCAAGTCCCTCAACAGGTTATGGAAACCCTGCCTCAAAACAAGAATTAAAAATAACTGGGAATATAGTTCTGTTGCAAAGTACCCTGTGGTTCAATCCCTAGTACCAAGAAAAGAAAAAAAGGAAAAATGGAAAGTTATATATTAATTAGACCAAAGGATACAGTAGATTAAAAATTGCCTTTGACTAACATTACCTCATCTTATATTCATTGACTCTATGAAGATAATTCATACTTACTGGATGTCAGTGGCACCTTTCCAAGTTTGTGATGTTCAAATCATCTCCATACTTTTCCAAATGTCCCCTATATGAGTAATAAGATTGAAAATCAGAAAAGGTCTAGACTAACATTTTTTATTACAAACTCATTTAATTAATTCTAGACTTCATGAATTAATGAGTTAAAAACAGTACCTTTTGAAATATGATATGTCAAGAGCTTTGTAATATTTTGAACAACCAATAAAAAAATAAATTAAAAAAACAGTACCTTTTGAAATTATACACTTTGAATATAAGTTACTATTGAGCTGTTCAGTTAGACTACAAGGATATTAAGGTCTAATATTTTATGCTTTATATAATATACCTAAAATGCCCAAATTGTTAATTTAATTGATTTTTACTACCAGCATCTTTTCACCTTTCTAACAGTATTCAAAATAGAAACCCAACACAAAATTAAACTGTAAGAAATCATCATGTAATGAAAAAGTTCATGGACTTAAAGGAAAAAAAGGCATAGATTTGCATTATTTCTTTTAATTACTCTTTCTTTGACTCCAGTCATTTTTTTAGTCTTCCTGAGCTCTACTTTATTTATATGTAGAGAGGAGAATTAAATTATATAAGACAGTTTATAAATATGAGTTCTTGAAACTAGTGTCGAACCATGGAGAAGTTTACATTTGGCTTCTGCTAAATGAGACAGATACAGAAATTTTAGTGAGATCTTCATATAGTTAAATTTACTTGATTTTTATAGGACTTTTATTCTGAGATTTTTCCATATTTAGGGTAAAATATAATTTATTTAATTACATTGTAATTGTGATTATAAGAGCATATGATTTCCTTTTTGCTCTTCATAAAATCAAAAGAATTTTTTAAAAAATTACCAGTCTGTTGAATTAAGAGATTAAGAAATATTGGCTAGATCTCTAAGGCCTTGCTTCCTAGAAGAAAAAAGAATGTCTGAACATAAAAATTATAGCTCTACTATTTACTTTTGTTCAATAATATAATTAGCTGCGTAAGAATAACTTGGCAAATACTACCAGAAATTTTTCAAATTAAAAAAAGGATGAAAAGAAAGTTATATAAAAACTTAGTATTCATAAAATGAAACTTAGAAAACCTTCAGGTAAGATGAACAGGAGTATCATACTACCACCTTCACAAGATCTTGGCAAAAATGAAAATAGAGAAAAACTTTTCTTAACAATGAAAGTTTTATTTTCACCCACATTGTATTTACTGAGAAATGTTATGGAATTTACTCATAGAATCCTATTGTTTAAGAAGTATGTAAAAACTTGCCCCTTCTTCCTCAGAAAACCATTTGTTATTATAGGGAAAATAGTAGAGAAATTCTTGGAAGAATTCTTATAGTAGTACTCTCTGACTTGGTGGAGAGAGGATGGCTAGATAGTAACTTTACTTAGAATTCCCTTTGTTACTACCAGATCAGTAGTTACTGAAAAGTAGGTGTTCTAGGGACCACAATAATCAGAACTCTGCTACCACCTGGTGGGTAAGGAATCTAATCTCTTTATAGACGACTCTGCTGTAGAAGTCAGAAATCGAAGAATCCAAACTTGACTACATATTGTACTGAAGGAGGAACTTAGACCAGATAGATTACTAGCAGAAGAAAACAGGTGCCTAATAGAATGACCAAGAGAAAAAAACTGAATGAGGTTTCTTTGTTGAGATTATCCATAACACTACTTTTTTTGTTTCTCAGACACAAAAATTTCTTAACCAGAAAAAATAAACTTATATAACTACCACCTTCAAATTAAGATATAAGAAAACTTTAAAATCATCCTCTTATAAGAAATGAGATTTAAATAGTATCTATCAGTTGTATGCTAGACCTGAAGAAAGACTTCTTTCTCAAGCCTGAATACAGAAAAACCAAAATGAAGTGTATGAAAAGCTTCTACAAAGAAATGGCTGAAGGAAAATTATTAATGAGAGATGGAAGAATGATACATTTTTAGATTTTTTTATAATAAAACTGTAAATTTTTAAATTCTGATTTGTGTTTTCAGTAAAATTCAATATTGGGTTTAATGAACCAAAACATGAAAGATTAAATAATGAACTTATATATAAAAAGATGTAATTCGGAATGAGAAAGAATATAAGATAATTATTAATGCTATACAAATTTTCAAATTCCATTCATAGCAAAGAGTGGAAACCACACTGAAGGAAAAATGATCAGAGATATGGGGAAACACTTGAAATTTTTTCTCTCAGAATATAAAGGAAAAGACAGATGAAAATAGAAGATGATATATATGGAGGACAAACATTCAATATACTGATACTTATGGACTCAGGAAGGAAGAGATAAGAATAAATTGAACAGAAAAATTATTGTGTAATCAGATCCTAAAAGTGTTACAGAACTCCAGCCTTCTGGGAAACTCAGGCAGCGCAAAATCACTCTCCCCATCAAACCCCATTTCTTGTGATCAAGTCAGAAAGATTTCAAACATGTCACTCAAAGTAACAGGCATGAGTTTATTGAAGGGATAGGAAAAGAGAAAGGGGACACTCCTCTCAGAGAGGAGAGGTATAACATCCCTCTCCTGCACTCCAGTTTTATTGGGGATTCCAGAGAAGTTTCCAAAGAGTCTCACCCAGGTCCACCTCTTGATTTTAGATTGACAGCAAGATGACATCAAACTTTTAAGTCCCCAATGCCATCCAACTCTAGGTCACTTTGGCCCATGCTGAGGAATTCTAATGGAATTCATAGCCATAAATTCTTAAAGATTCCTCCTGTGGTTATGAAGAATTATCCTTATCTCCCTGAATTTCAGGATCTGGTCTGTGAAAATGGTCACAAAAGCTTCTCCCTTCAGGGTAACTTGGGATCCTTTCATCGGACATTATTTTGGACCTGCATTTCTCTTGCCAGTAACAGGTAGTTTGCTGAGGAATGTGACATAACCTGTTCACTTAAGCCAGGCAAGGCTGCAAGTAAATTGCTTCTTGGAAAAGAAAGCATGTGGGGTTCAGCAGAGTGGGCCCATTTTATAGAATTGTTCCCTTAATCTCACGTTGCAGCTATCTGTCCCCTATCAAAGGGATCAATTAAGATTTAGAGCCAAATCAAAATACCAAGCAAAACCTTTACAAATTTACTTGGACAATATGTATAGTCAAGCAGCAAAAAAGGCTCAGCTCTCCCGTGTTCCATTTCTTTACACACAGCCACCCTGGGCAAGAGATGGGCATGGTGGTGGTGATTATATCCCATTATATCCAAGGAGCAGTGGAGAAAAATGCCTCCTGCCTTGGGTGTCCCCATCCCCCATAACAAAGTCTTGGTAGAGGTGCCTGATAAGAAAAAGAGGTACCTGGAATTGGAATGCAAGTATGCTTGTGAGCATGGCTGGTGTGTTGGTGTGTATGTGTGCATGTATGTATGTGTAGCAGAGGTGGAGGGGCTGACTCCTTGACTGTACCAAGTTACTGACTGTACCAAATCTGGTATGGAGGGGATACCTACTACCATGAAGTATGGCAAGGAAAACCTCCTGTCTATGATTAGGTGTGAAAGATTGTATGTAGATTTTTGGAGAAGTCAGACACCTCCTTGAATTGTAAGAATGCTAAAAATAATCTAGTAAAAAACAGGGGGATGAAACAGGTTAAAGTGAAGAAAAAATCATGTTTGTCCCAAACTTCACAACAATCTTCAATGCCAGGGAACAATGTGATAATAAAAGAATGTCTTTGTACTTGAATAACAACTTGGTTAAATGCAGAATTCTCTAGGTATAACATTTTTGCCATGTTGTAATTCAAGTACAAAGACGAAAACACTTTCAGAAACACAAATATTTATAAAATACTGATCTTGAAAAAAAAAGTGATTTGAAAATGTCCTTCAACCAAACTAAAGATTGGAAAGGTAATGTTAAAAGTACTTGTACAAAGTAGCAAAATTATTTAAGTAATGGAGTTCAAAGAATTGGTGTAAATAAGGTTACGAAATGGAATGAAAATATTATAAATTATTTTTCATGGGAAGAAATTATTTTTATAAAAATTTAAAGTATTTTGAATCTAAAATCTTATACTATTAGAAAATCAAAAGTAAAAATATGTCAATTTCTTCTACATATGAAAGTTCAATAGATATTTGTTTCATCTTTGATGCTGAAGAAAAATAACTTCTAGTAGAATACGTAATGCGATTTATATCTTTGAAATTACTAGGGAAAATATATTTGAGAGAAAATACATTCCGTATAGTAAAAGAAACTAAGGAACAACAAAGAAGAATTTATTATACATAAGCTCTCATTGTCAAGAAGAAAACAATTCTAATAATTGGCAAAATTATTTAAATTGTCTAAATACAAAAGTTGTACCTAAAAACATTGCCCCAAAAGATTTTTAAAAAATAAAGTGGAAAATTAACAAAGATATTTCACTACATGTAAATTGAGATAAAGCAGAATATGAAAGTATTTTCAAGTGCAGTCCATGTATTATTACACTTACTGAGTATTCTAAAATAGCCATTTTTTAATTGAAGAAAGCTGTCATCCTCAGGGAAGCTATAACTGTCGTGAAGCTATAACTGTATAACTGTATCTATGCATTATGTTTCCATAGTATGGTATAAAAATAAACAAAATACATGTATTTCACACTATGTTATCAAAATAAATAAAATACAATTTTAAACACATGAAAAGGAATTATGAAACAGTAGTCAAGTTCTTCAAGTAGGCAAAAACAAATAGAACAAGGTTAGAGATGATCTGAATAGTTTTCCTTTTATAGATCATGCATTTTCATGCTTTTGGTTTAAGTTCAAGAACTTTTTGTCTAATCTTAGTAATCCCAGTTCTCAGTGATTTTTTGGCCTTTTTTTTTCTTCTAAAGTTTTATTGTTTTCAGTTTTTCTTCAGTTTGAGCTAACTTTTATGAAGGTGCAAGGTTTAGGTTCAGTGCTTTTTTGCTCTTTTAAGATGAAATAAGAGTTCAACTTTTTTGCCAATTAGAACACATGGATACTTTAAATAACAAAATATAGACTTCAGGTAAAAAAACTGGGTATTATAAAACTGTGGTTGAAAATACACATTGTTGTTAATAATTGTCCACAATTGCACTTCTTGGGATTGACCCAAAGATAAATAATCATATTTATCAAAAATTTACATAGAATAAATGTCCTGTATTGTGATTGATTGATTAGATAGAATACACCAACATTAGAAATACTTGTCATGTAAAAATGTTCGCAATATATTATCACATATAAAAACATTTATAAAATAGTATGCATAAAATGTTATTAGTATATAGTTTACAAGTGATTTTTTATTCTTTGTATTTTTTCCTAAACGTTCCAATAATATTCATTGCTACTAAGAGTATTTTTAATTTAGAGAGTTGTAGAGAATAGTTTCTTTGTGGTTACTAATTTGAATTTTATTACTGTCTGAAGTTTTCTTTCATGAATTTAAAAGTACTGCAGTATTATGTATGAATATACCATGGTGAATCCCACTTCTCTGTATAATGCACCAAAATTAAAAGTGAATTCAAGAGGAAACAAGAGTAGAGGAAAGGGATCTGAGGGAGGAGGAGAGACTGGGGAATAAAATGGAGCAAATTGTTATGTGCATATATGAATATGTCACAGTGAACAACACTATTACATATGATTATAATGCATTAATAAAAGCATTTTTAAGTACTGCAATATTTTAAAGTTATTTTAAGGAAATGGAAGGTATTTTTCCCTCAGCAGACTGTATCTCTGTAAAGGAAGTTATTAAAATAACTTATGTTTAATTATCCCTTAATTTTAAATGCTTATTTTTCATTTAAATGAATTTTTAAAGAATAATAATTACACTTAAGAGTAAATCTTGTATTATATTTTATTTTTGGTATGAAATTTTCTAAAATATGGAAAAAGTGAATAACCACCACTTCTTTGTTGACTGATTTAATTTATACATATCAACCTGCCCATCTAATGATAAATTTAGAAATAATGGAAAGCAGAAAAACTATCTCAACCCTTCAAAATTCATATTATTTACTAATTTTTTAGGTTAAAAACTATTTTTAAGGTTTTCCAAGTTTTTGAAAACAGTAATTTGTTTATTTATCCTCAGACTAAAGACAAAAATGATTGTAAGTGGTATTGAACCAGTTATAGTTAGTACATAGTAAAGTGAAATGGCAAGTCAGAAATCAGTGTGTTCTTTGTCAAACAAATAAGTAAATATATTATGAATCACTTGAACCAGTTTTCATTTTGTTGAAAATAATCATAGATGTCATAAGGGGGAGAATGTAATTAAATATCTGCTGTTGGATTCTATTTAAGTATAGAAATATACATATGCATGTATTTTCTAGATCTTTTAGCTATTGAGAGGCCCTGGAAGCAATGACTGCCATCTCTTCTAAAATGACTCCTAATTCCTAGAGAAATGGTTGATTTCAGCAGAGAAGTACAAAATAAGCTAGAACACCTTGTTAAAGAAAGAAAGTGAAAAGGGCTTGAATAATTGTGGGACCATGCCTAAAGGACATAGAAACCATCTTGAAGGACTTCAGTTGTCTATCTGTAAGGCAAATTGAGTAACAAATAACCATAGTATAACAGATTGTCTTAGGCCACTTGTGCTGAAATAATAAAAATACTTGGGTCTGAGTAATTTATATAATAAAAATTAATTTCTCACAGTTTTCAAAGCAGGAAAGTTCAGAAACAAGGCACTAGTAGCCTCAGTGTACATTAAGAACTAGTTTCTGCTTCAAGATGGTATCTTCAATTCCTGTAGAGGAGATGAGCAGTATATCCTCATGTCAGAAAGTGGAAGGGCAAAGGATGACTGTAATAAAAACAATAGATTATATGTGTTGGTAAGAACCCTTATATACTATGCTAGAGGGAATGTCAAATGGTGCAGCAGTTTTGGAAAACAGTTTTGTCATTTCCTCAGTAAGTTAAACATAGATTATCCATATGATGCAGCAATTCCACTCCTAGGTTATATACCCATGAGAGTTGAAATACATGTACACATAGCAGCCTTATTTATAGCAGCACAAATGTGGAAAAACTCTATGTATGTCAACTGATAATAGATAAATAGCAGGTGGCATATCCATACAATGGAATATATTTAGCAATGAAAACAAATGAGACATGATGTAACAGGGATGATGTAACAGGCCCGTCATAAAGGAGCACATATGGTATTATACTATTTATATGAAATGTACAAGTGAAGACAAGTGATAAAGCAGTGGTTGCTTAAGGCTGAGAGAAAGGGGCATATGTATATGGATAGAGATAATGACTAAGGTATATAGAGTTTCTTGGGGGGGGGGGGTAAAATTTTTTCTATAGTTGATTATGGAGTGGATGCATACCTCTGAATCTACTAAAGGCCACTGAATTGTGTGCTTTAAATGAATGAATGTATGGTATGTGAATTGTATCTTAACACAGCTATTTTTTCATTTGATCATCATTTTTTAAGGTGATTTAAGTTCAGTGAGTAAAGAGCTATATATAAAATATTATTAGTGAAATTTCACAGCATTTTTTATCTCCATTTTCATATTTGCTGCTGTTAAAACTACTTACGAGCCTACTGTGTTGAGGTGGTTATGGGGGTGGCGGTGGTGTCCCAAGATGCAGTTGGCTGCATTGGATGCATTCTTCTATCATGTATAACTAATTAGAAGGATTTTTTTAACTAAAAAAAAAGTTATCACCTGACCCCTCATAACAAATTTCTCCATGTTTTTGAATTTATGTCTACTAGGTTGTAAATTGTAACAGATATAGTTATTAAACAAACAGAAGGCTGGCTTATAATGAGAAGAATGCTGAAGTTTTATAGAAATTCAAATTATCAAACATTTTGAGAAAAAGTCAAAAAGGATGGGGAATTTCAAAGATTTTTTAATAATTTAAGGTTAAAAAGGAAACTTTTTTTAAACTTTATTTCTATGTGATGCTGAGGATCAAACCCAGTGCCTCGCATATGTGAAGCAAGTGCTCTACCACTGAGCTATAGCCCCAGCCCCCAAAGGAACCATTTTTAACTCAATGGGATATTCAACACTGCTCCCCAAAAGTAAAAATTTAGCAGATGTGTTACTGGTGTCCTGAGGTATTTGAAAACAGTTGAAGTTTGTCATGAACATACATCATGCCTTCCCCCAAGGACAATTCTTTCTGTAAATGAAACATGTAAAAGGAACTCTTCCATTCCACATTGTGACTCAAATTCAGATTACTGAAACTTTACAGGAGGAATGCACTCTGTCTCTTCTCTTTCTAATCACACCTAGATCAACCTCAGACTTCACAAGTAAAAATCTTGTGTGACTTTCACATCATTCAACAATCAATACAAATATTTCCAGAACCATCAAATTTTCAGAGTAAACTTTGTACCAGTGAGGTGATGGTATTATTTTCAAAAGATTCTCCTATTCATAATGTATGTTCTTTATTTGCCCATGCATTTATTTTACCAAAAATTATTCAATTTGTTTGCCTAATTACTGCCAAAGTATCTATTTATCTCAGTACAATCAATCCGAAACACTATATAACTACATAAAATTATTTTGATAAACTGTCAATTTCTGACTCTGTTTTGGACTGACAGTGCCCCAGATTTGCCCCAAGTTGATTTTATTTAAACTTTTTAAAATAGTTAATGGACCTCTATTTTACTTATTTATTTATATGTGGTGCTGAGATTCCGAATCCAGTGCCTCACACATGCTAGGCAAGCACTCTACCATTAAGCCACAACCCCAGCCCTACTTTTAAAAATAAAAGTAATAAGCTTTCAAAAAAAGTTACTTATGAAATGCTTAGAAAGAAAAGTTCATGTTTGGTTAGACAGAAGTATATCAAGCCATTGTTCTGTATTCAACATCACTAATCAGAAGTATAGTCACAAATATTAGAATAATTTAGAATGTAAAGTAGAGAAAGGTATTTAGAATTACCCTTAAGATGAAATCTTACTAGGGATACAGATACAGAACTTCATTTGGAATTATATTTGATTGATAGAACTAAGATATTACTGGCTTTTTAAAAATATTAGTATGATGTTAGCTAACTGTTGTTTTATTAGATTTTATAGACAGAATCATTGTTTTCTGTCCCTCATGTCAAAATCTATCAGTTAAAAATTGATTCACATGAGTATGAGGAAGAAGCAAGTTACATGTGAACTCACAGAATTTACTTAAATTATTTACTTCCTCTACCCAAGTAAGAAAGCTGCAATGCAGGTATTTAATCTAATGGTTTTGTTAAGAATTGGGACTATCATAAGTAGCTGAAAGATGAAGATTGTTGATAAAACAAAATCTTTATATTGCCCCCAATGGGATAATATTATTTGAGCAAAGATTTCCACATTTTAATAAAGAGAATAACTTTTCTCAAATCTTAACATTTATAGGAAAAATATATAAAACAAAGCATTCTATTGAATACATATCAATTGTTAAGTTAACTAAGATGATGATGGAAACTTAAATGGGAAAATATATAATATCTTTGATAGAGTTATATACTGAAGTTTTAAGTTAAAATTGATCAAATGGAAGAGCTTTATTTTTTCTCCATATGATCCTAAATAACAATTTTAATTATTTTTTCACAGAGTTGTGAAATTATATGGCTGTAGTATAATACAGATGAGACACAGAAATTTCTACTATTTGAGTCTAGAAAGTTTTACATTAATGTTACTGATGTTTTAAAGATAACTTCAGTTAGAGTAATAGGTTGAAATGTGAGATTTTCAAAATAAGACAAAAATTACTAATGTTTGGGTGTTATTTTATTGCCTTTGACTTTTCTAGCTCTAACAAAAGGATTCCAGTTGGATTTTTTTCTATTCCTTTGATTTTTGAAAAGCTTTAAGCCAGAGCAAATTTGGGTTATCTGTGAGACCAGATGGGGAGGAATATGAAAGGGGAGTTTCTAACAGTTTCATGAAGAGGGAATTTGGAGAAACTTAAAGTGTGAGAGATGTTTTTAAGAGAAGAAAGGAATTTTTCAACTATTGTTTAAGAAATGAAATTGAAGAACTTAGGTTGCTTTGAAATTAGTTTTCAACTGCAATCAGTTTCCTACTGCCATCAGTTTCCTTTGATCATAGTAAAATTTGAGATGAGACAGTGTGGCTCAAATATTTAATACAGTTGGGAATTGTCTAACGTTTTATACCAGTGATTTTCATGGAAGTTGGAGGAGGGAGAACAATTTTATCTGGAAGAGGAAGGTATTGCCGTAAAGTTACTTTTTTTTTCATTGTTGTTACTTTTAATTATTGTTAATTAAAGTTTGATATTTTGTCCTGTTAAAGAACAAATTATTAGCTGATTGATATATGACCTACCATATTTTTATATTATTATCAATTCCTTTTTTCCCCTTTGGGGGCATTGAATATTATATTGGCTTGGGGAAAGAGAATGTGGGAAGAAATGGAGTAGAATTTGATTCCAGTATGTCTTCTTATACATGATATAAACTTGGCAAATCTGAATTTTCTTTTTTTGTCCTGTCATCAGTCTTGTCCTGCTCTGTACTGTCAGCCAAAGTGGTGATAATTTCTTTAAGTACAGAGACAATCTTTAAAGTCTACAATTTCCAGATGTTGGATCAGTTCTTCAAGATTTTAGTGATATCAGTGAACATGGCAATCATCTTTTAGTGTTTTCTTTTGAACCTATCTATTGTTTCAGCACCCAAAAATAAATTTATCAGGATACCACAGGGAAAAGATTCCTAGAGTAATCCTTGACACACAGTAAATTGTAAGTGAATAATCTTCAATATTATTTGTTATATAGTAGAACAAATTACATGCTATTTCTATATAATATCTCCACAATGAAAAGGAGGAACAATTTGTATAGTTTGTTATTGCTACTTCATACAGTTTTATAAAAAATATTTCATTTATTTGACTGGAACCCTTCATTATCAACATCTCTATGAAATCATCTAGCTGAAACACCCAAGACTACTTGAGGGCAGAATTGATCATGTAGGGAAATGGTCTCTTGGGACTTTTCAGAAGAAACCTAATCATTTAAGAGTAATGTTTCATATATTATAAAGATGAAGCATCAATGTTTTTGTTTTTACTCTATGAAGCAGAAATTGAGCAACTAAATTGAAATTGTAGACATGATGAGAATTAAGTCATTTCTGCTTTTTATTCATAATACAACCTTGAAAACATCCTCTATGATCATTATCATTCAAATTATTTCATGAACAAAATGAAATCCCAGATTTAGTAATTAGAGAATTATTTTCAGAAATATGTACATTGCTACAGATTTCATAGCTAGAAAAATCCACTAATTGGATTCTATGCATTTTTTTTGGCAGGTAACAAATCACAAGACAGTGGCATAGCAGAGATGGAAGAGCTTCCTGTACCACATAACATCAAAATAAGCAATATCACATGTGACTCATTCAAGATTTCATGGGAAATGGATTCAAAATCCAAAGACCGAATTACACACTATTTCATTGACCTCAACAAGAAAGAGAACAAGAACTCTAATAAATTTAAACACAAGGTAAAAATCTAACAAGTACTTATTTATCTTAAATGCTTTCTAAGTATGAGGACACTTTAAAAGAAGAATAATGTTCTATTAATGACATATGATATACTTAGCATTGGGAAGAATAAAAATTGTATGTGATTTAAAAACCCTGTACCTCTAATATATTTTGGAAGAAATTGAAGTGCTCTGCTTATTGTTAAATGAATGCAAATACCATATGACCTAAATATTATACTCTTTGATATTTATCCAAAAGAACTGAAATCAGTATACTATGATGATATGGACATTACATCATTTCAGTGTTTGTAGCAGCACAGTTCACACATTATGGAACCACCTAGGAGTCAGCCAACAGATGAATGGATAAAGAAAAAAATAATGTGTGTATACACATACACACTATGTGTGTGTGTGTATGTATGTCTTTATACACACACACACACACACACATAGTGTGAATGTATATACACACATTATTTTATACACACACACACACACACACACACACACACACACAATGGAATTCTACTTAGTCCCAGAGAATGAATTGATGTCATATACTGGTAAAGGTTAGAACTGGAGAATATCATGCTAAGTGAAATAACTCAGAGGCAGAAAGTCAAGGGTGAAGTTTTTTTTTCTCATATGTGGAAGCTAGACCAAAATAAGGGGGGAAAAAATAAAAAGGTGACTGAGGGGTTTCCTTGAAAACAGAAGATAGATCAGTGGAGTAAAGGAAGGAGTTTGAGGGAATGGGAAGAGGGATAGGAAAAGGGTGAAATTAATCTGACCAAACTTTCCTGTGTACATATATGAATATACCACAGAGAATTTCACCTTTGTGTAAAGTATTTTTAAATAGGTAAATTCTTTTGTTAGCTAGGAATTTAAGTTTCTCTTCTCTCTGTTGTTTATAAGTGACTAAACTTACACTTGAATGCCCTTCCCTCCCTCCCACCTTTCTTATTTCCTTCCTTTTTATCCCTTCCCTTCCTTCCCTTCTTTTTTGTTCCTATTCTTCCTTTTTTCCTTTTTAGGATGTTCCAACAAAATTGGTGGCAAAAGCTGTTCCCTTGCCAATGACTGTCCGTGGACACTGGTTTCTGAGCCCAAGAACTGAATATACGGTAGCAGTGCAGACTGCCTCAAAACAAGTTGATGGTGATTATGTTGTATCTGAATGGAGTGAAATTATAGAATTCTGCACAGCAGGTAAGAAAACTAGATACAAATACAAGGAAAACAAAATGTTACTTGTTTCTAGAAAGGTAATTACCAAAAAGTATTTCTTTTTTGTAACTATAAAGTGAATAGGTATTGCATAGGTTAGTTTTTCATTGTCAGTAGCATTGTATAACAGAATGAACAATATTGTATTGATTGGAGGGAACTGAAGTTCTCAGTTCTCAAACTTGAGTGATGTCACCAAATCACTTTTTTGCTGAATATATAGTTTGATATTATTTACAATGAAAGCTTTATAAATAAAAATCCATGCATTTTGATAATATACTCATCATATTTTGAACTTCATTTTCTTCTTTTTATTCTTTGATTTTCACAGATATTGAAGGAAGGAAGACAGAAATATACTTCTCTAATATAGGGGAATAGAGGCAGGTCGCAATAACTGTGCCTAACAGAAATGTTGGATTTTTCACTTGAGTAGTGGAAGAGCTTAAGGAAAAGATAGCTTTAAACTAGTGTCCTGTTTGTGTGTCTTTTCTTTATTAAAAAGTACCTTAATAGCCATTTGGCATTAAGAAATCTGATGTAAGGAATCTGCTTTACTGGGGAGGTTTAATCTAAGACAAAAAGGCACAATCTCTTTTTCCATTGTGTCACACAGTTTGAGTATCCCTGATCTGAAAATCCAAAATCTGAAATCTGGAACATTTTTTAACACTGATGTTTTTGAATTTTTAAGCATTTTAGGCTTGGGGAGTGGGAATGCTCAATCAGTAAAGTATATACAAATATTCCAAAATCCAGAAAACTCTGAAATTTGAAATACTCTGGTGTCAACCATTTTGGATAAGGGATATTCAACTTATAATGCCTGCAGTTTTCTCTATGACAAATTAAACAGTATCAGGTATTTGTCACTAAAAGGAGCTAAAATTTATTTGCTAAAATTCCCATATGACATTAGAGAAAGGTTTGAAATATTGTTTCTTTTTTAGTTTAAGGAAGATCCTTCCAGTTCAGAAATAGCACACATGCACACACATGCAAACAAATGAACACACATGCACATGTATTCATTCTGTTCAACTATATAAGTGCATGTTGTTATTTCTACATGTATGAAGGAAAATTCTTTTTTTTATTTTGTTTTCATTTAGAGTGGAATCTCCCTGTAGCTCATTATGTACATCGCATAATTCTCCTAAAAATTATAGAGAAACTGCCTGCTTTTAAGTGAACCACAACAATTTCTATACATTATTTTGCCTTTTTATTTTTTTGTAAGTAAAATCTAAGAGGAACTTAAGCTGTTCAGAGCTGTAATTTGAGTTTATCAGTTTATTTGGGGACTGTTTCTTATAAACTTTATTTATAACTTGGTCTCTTCTATTTTAAAAAAGCTATTGTGAATAATTGTCATTTAATCTTGACATTAATTCACATATCATTTATTGAGCCCATACTGTGAGCTAGGCACTTTACAAGGTATTGGAAATAAAATATGATACAATCATATAAAATAGAATACCACAGACTAATCTACTTCTAGTATGTAACAGAGATAAAACAATACTCACTATAATAATGTCATTATTGACTATTTAAAACAATATTTATCTCCTATGGATCATTAGTTCTTTGAAGGGAAAAATATATTTTTATCTTTTTAATCTGACTATTTAATTTTGCATAGTGCTTTGTATATAGTACATTTTAATATAAATAAATGCTGGTTGAGCTGGTACAGAGTAAGTAAACAAATTCTGCCATGAGCACTTTAACTAGGTTGGTCTGTTTAGAAACTCTAAGTACCCTTTATAGACCAAAAGTTTCCTTAGTTTCTGCTGCAGGTGTTTGAAGTAATTCTCAATTTTCAAAACAAAAAGTTTATTAAGAAGTATCAAATAATTTTAAGAGTTGTACTAGATTTTCAAGAGTCTTTTGTACTCAAAGACATCTATGAGCCAGAAATGGAGTCTCAAAGTTACTGGCTATATGAACACTGAGCAAAATCATTTAACTTTGATGAGCTTCAATTTTTACATCATTAAAACAGCCATATTTAATCTATCTTATGAACCTCAGAGGTTTAGAAAATAAATTAAGCATTATTTCTACTCTCCAACTTTGCTGATTGCTTGCAGATTATAAATTTCTTTCATTCAGTTTATCAACTGATTGTAGAAAAGTTGCTATAGTGCTGATGGACATTAATTGGGTTATGAAGACTTATATTTGTTTCAGGATATTCAATTTCAAAGAGTAAAAACGTACAAGGATATTCTAAGAAACAATATAAACCATAACAAGGGGATAGAGATGTAGCTCAGTGGTAGAGCACTTGTTTAAAGAAAAATATGCCACACAAGGACAGTGAATGTATGTTTGTTTTTTATGAATTGCAATTACTGTTTACTTAGTTGAATTCCCTAAAGCTCATTATTAATAATCTCTAATTTATTAAGTATGTAGCTGAGACTTTTGGTGCTATATTTTAAATAAAAAGACTTTTTTTTTAATTACAGACTATTCAAAAGTTCATCTAACACAACTGTTGGAGAAGGCTGAAGTGATTGCAGGACGTATGCTTAAATTTTCTGTTTTTTATCGTAACCAGCACAAAGAATATTTTGACTATGTTCGGTAAGAATAAAAATTGGTGTTTTTTAACTAAAAATGATTCAAATTCTAGGCTCATGTTTCCCATTACTCTAGTTTTATAAAATTGGAATTCCAGATCTCTTTTTTAAATAGTTAATTATACTGACTCTTATTTCTCAGAAAAATTAAATGAAAAAAATCATATAATGATTTCCCCCCCCCCACATCACTTAGATTGCTTTCCATGATCATATAACAATTCTGGTCTATTTGACTGGAATGTCTTAAATCTGGTATTTAGATTGATGAGTATTTATTATACATATTCCTGCAAATCCCACTAACTCAAATGTCCTCTTCTTCACACTACCAAATGTTCTTCCCTTTTTGTGGATCTCTTTAAGACATTGAAATGAGAGGATAAGAAAAAAGACTATGTCATGAGTTATTATGATAATTCAGATGGGATTTTCAGACTTTCTCCAGAGTGGAAAGCTCTTAATCATTAGTGCAAATTAATTATTCATGAGAACAATCTCTTTTGTTTACTTTTGAATTGTAGTGATTTCAACTGGATTTTTAAAGATCCCCTATTTCAATCCCTTGAAGCAATTCTCAAGAAGTTAATAGAACTCTATCCCATAGGTAGTTTTAATACTTGCAACATTTTTATATTTGTAGAAGACAATTTCAAGAGCATAAACAGGCAGATATATATCTTAAAGTGAGACTAAGGATTTCAAAATGACAAGTGCTATATTGGTTCTAAAACTTTTATACAGAAATCACTATAATTTTGTCATTTTTAAAAGCCCTGGTCTCGCTTTAGACTTCAAAGGATTCTTAAGTTGACAGGACTATATATGAAAAAATTTAGGAAGCTTTGGCATTCTTTCTGTTTTCTTTATATTTCTGTTTCTCTTAAATCAAGATCATGGTACTAGGTTTATATTCCTGGTATTGTTGATGTCAATTTTAGATGGCCACTGGAGGTCAGTGTTTCTCTACAATTTTATTTGTCCTTCAGATGGGAACTGGCCTTCCATACTTGCTTCATCTGTTTTCAAAAATTCTCCCAAGAAGTAAAAGGGATAAGTAGCATATGGAAAATGCATAAAGTTGATGTACACATGGCATGTTATGATTCCAAATTGTAACATGAAAGATGTGTTTATTACGAAGAAAATTTGCCTTTGATGGATTTCCTGTAATGATAGTAGTAAAATCCATGTAAATTATATTTTCAAGCAGTACATATAAATAAGTATACTTTGTGAAGGAATTGATAGAATCTTTCAACATTGTTTCTTAATGATGGTTTATTAAAAAACCTTTATCTCGGCAGATCTTGGTATTCGTCTTATGCTATGAATTTTAGTTAGGACACGTCTTCTTAGTTAGAGTCCATTTAAAATGTCATGATCTTATTCAGATGCTTAAATATGATGGAACCTTTCAATTACCTGATAAACTTTCCAAATCATTATTTTTGGGAAAAAAACGTAGATAATGTCTGATTTAAACTATAAGGATTGAACTCATTTTGATCTCTTCTTGAAAAGAATTTCAAAGTGAATATTGTTTTCCCTTACTTTAAATGAAAAATAAGACTTTACCTCTTACTGCTTTTTATTTTCTATAGCTTAATTGTCCTTAATTTCCTTACTGTATCTGAAATTTTATCTTCAAGAATTCAATAAGATCAGTAGGTATGTGTAGGAATTCTTATATTTTTGGTGTCAGATTTCGTATAACCTTAAAGTTGAGGCTCTGTCATTAATAGTAGGTCTCATTCCCTAACTTGAATTCCTATTTATATATTTTCTGCTGTTCTTATTTCATATAGTTGCACTTGTGGCTCTTTACGAAGGGCATATGAATTTTATTAATGAAAATGAAACAAAGGTAACAAATTTTGATCAGAGGCAAAATGAAAAAGACACACATTTCCATATTCTTTTTACTAAGGACAACTACAAATTTTTGGCATTATATATAAAAGAAATATTAAATTTTGCAAAGTAAAAAGAAGAAGGTAGACCAACCAGGTATTCTGGAACTGGAGAAACAACACAGGGATGAGTTAACTATGTTTTCTTTACTTTTTTTTTTTTTGTCACATGTAAAATCAAGTTTTTAATTCACTTTCACATGTTAATTCTATGATGCTTTTTATGTAGATGTGTTTTTTTATTTGTTCTAATTAGTTATACTTGACAGTAGAATGTATTTCAACACATCATGCATAAATGGAGCATAATTTTTCATTCTTCTGGTTGTGTATGATGTAGAATTATACTGGTCATGTAATCATATATGTACATAGGATAATAATGTCCAATTCATTCTGCTACCCTTCCTTCCCCCATACCCACTCACCTCCCTTCATTCCCCTCTGTCTAATCCAAAGTACCTCTATCCACCCACCCCCTTACTGTGAATTAGCATCCACATATCAGAAAACATTGGACTTTTGGTTCATTGGGAATGACTTGTTTTGCTGAGCATGATATTCTCTAGCTCCATCCACTAACAGGCAAATGGATAGCGCTACAGAATTTCATTCTTCTCTAAGGCTGAGTAATATTCCATTGTGAATATATACCACCTTTGTCTAATATGGGATTAACTTTTATTTATGTGGATTTATTGATCTACATGTCTGTTTTGGTGCCAATACTATGCTGTTTTTGCTACTATGGCTCTGTAGTATAATTTAAGTCTGGAATGTATACCACATTTTCTTTATCCCTTCATAAATTGAAGGGCTCCTAGGTTGGTTCACAGTTTAGCTATTGTGAATTGAGCTGCTATAAACATTGATGTGGCTGTGTCACTGTAGTATGCTGATCTTAAGTCCTTTGGGTATAAACAGAGCTGGGGGTGGGGGCTGGGATGTGGCTCAGTGGTAGAGGGCTCACCTTGCACATGCGAGACCCTGGGTTCCATCCTCAGCACCACATAAAAATAAATAAGTGAAATAAAGATATTGTGTTCAACTACAACTAAAAAAGAAATATTAAACAAAACAGCAGGGTGGATAACTGGGTCAAATGGTGGTTCCATTTCAAATTTTCTGAGAAATCTTCATACTGCTTTATACAGTGGTTATACCAATTTGCAGTCCCAACGGAAATGTATGAGTGTACCTTTTTTCCTACATCCTTGCCAACATTTATTGTTGCTTGTATACATGGCAGTTGCCATTCTGACTGGAGTGAAATGAAATCTCAGTGTAGTTTTGATTTGCATTTCTTTTAACTACTAGAAATGATGAACATTTTTTCATATATTTGTTGATTGATTGTATTTCTTCTTCTGGGAAGTATCTTTTTAGTTCCTTAGCCAATTTATTGATTGGGTTATTTGTTTTTTTGGTGTTAAGTTTTTTGAATTCATTACATATCCTGAAGATAAGTGCTGTATCTGAGGTACATGTGGTAAAGTTTTTTCTCCCATTCTTTAGTTCCTCTCTTCATATTCTTGATTGTTTCCTTTGCTGTGAAGAAGCTTTTTAATTTGAATCCATCCCATTTATTGATTCTTGATTTTACTTCTTGTGCTTCGGGAATCTTGTTAAGGAAGTCAGTTCCCAGGACGACATGGTAAAGATTTGGGCCCACTTTTTCTTCTATTAGGTACAAGGTTCTCTGTTGTAGTGCCTAGGTCTGTGATCTACTTAGAGTTGAGTTTTGTGCAGGGTGAGAGATAGGGATCTAATTTCATTTTGCTGGATTTCCAGTTTTCCCAGAACCATTTGTTGAAGAAGCTATCTTTTCTCAATGTATGTTTTTGGCTCCTTTGTCTAATATGAGATAACTGTATTTATGTGGATTTGTCTCTATTTCTTCTATTCTGTACCATTTGTCTACATGTCTGTTTTGGTGCTAATACCATGCCATTTTTGCTACTATGGCTTTATACTTTAAGTCTGGCATCATGATGCCTACTGCTTCATTTTTCTTGCTAAGAATTGCTTTGGCTATCCTGGGTCTCTTATTTTTCCAAATGAATTTCATGATTGATTTTTCTATTTCTATTTCTATGAAGAATGTCTTTGGGATTTTAATAGGAATTGCATTAAATCTGTATAGCATTCTTGGTAGTATGACCATTTTCACAATGTTAATTCTGCCTATCCAAGACCTTGGAGATCTTTCTGTCTTTTCTTCCGTTTTTTTTTAAGTATCTTTCACCTCTTTTGTTAGATTGATTCCCAATTATTTTATTTTTTTAGGCTATTATGAATGGGGTAGATTTTCTAATTTGTCTTTTAGTGGATTTATCACTTATGCATTTTATTTATGGGTGTTAATTTTTTTTGTTGTTGTTCTGAGGGTTGAACTCATGGGCACTTGACCACTGAGCCACATCTTCAGCTCTATTTTGTATTTTATTTAGAGACATGGTCTCACTGAGTTGCTTACTTTTGCTTACCTCACTTTTGCTGAGGCTGGCTTTGAACTCTTGATCCTCCTGCCTCAGCCTCCCAAGCTGCCAAAATTACAAGTGTGCTCCATCATGCCCAGATATGGGTGTTAATTTTATATCCTGCTCCTTTGCTGAATTCATTCATTAGTTTTAGAAGTTTTCTGGTGAAAATTTTTGAGTCTTCTAAATATAGAATCATGTTGTGGGCAAAGAGTGATAGTTTGAGTTCTTCTTTTTCTGTTTTTATTTCTTTAATTTCTTTCTTCTCATCGCTCTGGCTAGAGTTTCAAGGATGATGATGAAAAAAGTGGTGAAAGAGGGCATCCTTGTCTTGTTCTAGTTCTTAAAGGGAATGCTTTCAATTTTTCACCATTTAGAATGATGTTGGCCTTGGGTTTAGCATATGTGACTTTTACAATAGATTTTCTCGTGTTTAGATCATGAAGCACTGCTACATTTCATCAAATGGTTTTTCTCTATCTGTTGAGATGATCATATGGCTCTTGTTTTTAAGTCTATTGATGTTATGAATTATGTTTATTGATTTCCATGTGTTGAACAAACCTTGCATCTTTGGGATGAACCCCACTTGATCATGATGGCACTATCTTTTTGATATGTTTTTGTATTCTATTTGCCAGAACATTATGGACATGTGAAACTATAGCAGATCTAGTATTCATGTTTTTAGTATCAAGGAAAGAAAGAAAATGGGACTAAAAAGTATGCATTGATGTATCTGGAATATCCCTCAAATTTAGCAAACAACCTAAACCTACAGATTCAAACTGAGAAAACCTCAATTTAGATAAATCCAAACAAACCCATGCCAAGACATATCAGAATCACCTGAAAACTGAAGAAAAAGAAAAAAATCTTCAAAGTGGTAAGAGGGGGAAAAAAAGCACCTTATCTGTAGGGAAAAGAATAGTTGGACTGATACCATTACCAGAAACCATTAAAGTCAGAAGTGGCACAGTATTTTCAAGTAACCAAGAATCCTATTTGAAAAAAATCTATAAGAATAATGGGGAATAAAGACATACTTAGATGAAGAAAAACTAAGAGAATTTGTTGCCAGAACACTTAACCTAAAGAATGGTAAGAGGGAGTTGCTAAGACAGGAACAAAATAATTAAAGAAGAAATCTTAGAACATCAGAAGAAAGAAAGAACAACAGAGTGAAACATAGGCTCCATGCTGTCACAATGCATGTATTTCTTATGCCTCCTTGTTTTCCTGTCCACGAGTCTTGGTCTTTTCTTGAATCTTCATTTTTTAATAAGTTCCCTAGGTAGTTTTCAGGTGATGGAATTTAAGACCATTCCTATTCTAAAGTCATTGGCAGATCCTGAGCATACCTCACTGGCTCACAAACTCTTTAAGAAGCATGGTGATTAGGGAAATCTTTCTTTGCTTCATTGGTAGCTTGAACTTTTCATTTCAAGTCATACTGGTAGGAACAGCAAGAAAAATACATGCTCAAAGAATTCTGGGGGAAATTTAACAAAACCACCACTCACAAAGGTTAAGCAACTAATAAGGCATAATAAAGCAACCAGAAACAATCAGAAGTTAAGACCATTCTTAGAAACAGAATGAGTAGGGAATCAATCCAGCAAGAGTAGTAGTGGACAGAGAGATGTAGTTCTAGAAGAACCCCACCAAGCCAGAACCACAAGGCCCCGAAACATGAAGTAAGAGAGACATCGAAGGATTTACCTCCTTATATACCAGATCTTCTTGTATTTCCCATTGGTATAACTGAAATGGAGAGACCAAAGGACAAAGAATTGGATGATAGACTCTTCAGGCCACAGTGGTAGGTAAAAGAGGTGAAGAATACATCTGGGAATGAGGTAAAATAACCATGAGTGTTGAAAGCAAAATTCAAGGCAGATAAACTTGATTTGTAAACTGTGCATGGTTAAAAAAAAAAAGCCAAACAAAATACTTTTATGCCAATATACATGGACAAGACTCATTTGTTACTTTTTTATTTAGTTGATTTTTAAATTATGCAACTAATACAATTATATAGGCTCTTAGGCAGAAGTATGGAGATTAAATGTGAAAGTCTGTCTTTAGCTTCGTTTTCTCAACTCTTTTCCCCTTAGGTAATCACTTGAACAATGTGTTGGGAATACTCCCAGGGCTTTTGCTATACACTGACATGTGTAAATGGTTAGGGTTCTCATTCTACATAAGTGGACTTATAAATATGGTTTTAGAACTTGCTTCAAAAATGCATATCTTGCCAGGCATGGTAAATTAGCCTGCAATCCCAGCAACTCACAAGGTTAAGGCAGGAAGATTTCAAGTTCAAAGCCAGCCTCAGCAATTAAGCAAGGCCCTAAGCAACTCAATGAGACCCTGTCTCTAATAGATAGATAGATAGATAGATAGATAGATAGATAGATAGATAGATAGATAGGCTGGGGATGTGGTCCAGTGGTTAAACACCCTTGGGTTCTATCTCATCTGATTAAAATGTATGATATGTCAAGATCATTGTATTGTCATGTGTAACTAAGAAAAACAAATAAAAAAATAAAGGAGATAATTGAGATGATTAATATATACACAGTACTGAATCTTATCTATAAATAGAATATATATCTTACAAAAAAAGCAGATCTTAACTATTTTAATTCTACCTTGTATTCCATAGTATGGAGGTACCATCAATTGATTTTTTTTCTTGCTGTTACAAACTATAATAAACATCCTTTATTCTTTTTGAAATTCTTTATTGATACTTATTTGTTCATCTTTATGAGGATACATTATGGGAATTAGTTGCATGTGCACAATGTGTAATACTCAAACCAGGGTAATAAGCATTTCCATCTCTTTAACATTAATCATTTCATGTGTTGGGAATTTCATACTTTCCTAGTCATTTGGAAATATAGATTGTTTTAATCAATAGTTACACTACTGTGTCATAGAAAAAATAACAACAACAACAACTAATTCTTCCTTTCTGTGTTTTGATTTCTCTTGTTGAACTTCTTTGCATTCTTCCTCTCTTCTGCCTTCCTAGTTTCTAATGACCACTATTCCATTACATTCTTTGACAAGATCAAGTTTTAATTTCTCCAAATGAGTGAGAACACATATTTGTTTTCTTGTGTCATACTTCACATAAGACCTCCAGTTTCATCCATGTTGCTACTAATGGTAAAATTTCATTCCTTTTATGGCTGAATAATATTCTGTTATGTGTATATACAATACTTTCTTTATTCATGCATCCACTGATGGGTATCTAGATTGATACTATATTTTAGGTATTTGTGAATAATGCTGCAATAAACATGGGAATGATACAGATATAGTCTCTGGATCCTTGGCAAAGGCTCTAAAAATACATTGGGAAAAAGACAGACTTTTAAACAAATTGTGCTGGAAAAACTAGATATCCATATGTAGAAGAAAGAAACTAGATCCCTAACCCTCACCTTGCACAAAAGTCAACTCAGAATGGATCAAAATGGTAGGAATAAGACTGTAAACTTTGCAACCGCTGGGAAAAAAAATGTAGAGTCAACACTCCAACATATAGGTATAGACAGTGACTTCCTTAGTAGGACTTCTAAAGCTCAGGAAGTATATGAGAAATTAACAAATGGAATGCCATCAAATTAAAATGCTTATGCACAGCAAAGGAAATGATTAAGAGCATGAAAAGAGAGCCTATAGAATGGGAGAAACTGCTAGCTACTCTTCTGACACAGTATTAATATCAAGAATATATAAAGAACTCAAAAACACCAAAAAACAATATAATCTAGAAATAGCCAAATGAACTAAATGAACACTTCTCAAAAGAAGAAATACAAAAGGCCAGAAAATATATGAGAAAATGTTTAACATCTTTTGCAGTTAAGAAAATGCAAATCAAAATGATACTGATTTCATCTCACTCTAGTTACAATGATGATCATCAAGACTACAAATAATAATGAATGCTAGTGAGGATAGGAACAGTGAAAGGAGCATTCAGATGCTGTTGGTGAGACTTAAGTTAGTACAACCACTGCAGAAATCAGTATGGAGGTATCTCAAAAGATCAGGAATAGAAACTACCATGTGACCCAGGTATACCACTCCTTGGTATTATCCTAAAGAATTAAAAATCAGCATACTATAGTGATATATACATACTTATGGTTATAATAGCATATTTCACACACAAAAAAAATTGTGGAACAGCCTAGGTGTCTGTCAACAGATGAATGGATAAAGAAAATGTGATTTATATACACAATGGAGCTTTATTCCACCACGAAGAAGAAAATTTCATTTATAGGAAAATGAATAGAACTTGAGAACATTATGTTAAGTAAAATAAACTAAACTTAGTTAAGGGTCATATGTTTTCTCTCATTTGTGGAAACTATATAGAAAAAAAAAGGTAAAAATGTGTGTATGAAAGGGAATCATCTGAAAACAGAAAGGAAACCAGTAGAGTGGAAGAAGAGAACTGTGGGGAGAAAGGGAGAAAGTGAGGTGGTACTGAGAAATTAAATTGCCCAAATTATGTTGTGTGCATATATGAATAGGTAACAATGAATATGTGTGATTTTAATCCACCAATATAAAATATTTTTAAAATATACATGGGCCGAGTATGGTGTAGTTCGTGCCTGTAATCCCAGTGACTTGACTCAGGAGGCTAAGGCACGCAGATCATAAATTCTCTACCTGCCTGGGCAATTTAGTAAGACACTTTCTCAAAATAAAAAGGGCTAGGGATATAGCTCAGTGATAAAGCACCCCTGCGTTCAATCCCCAGTTCCAAAAGTACATACGTACGTACGTACATACATACATACATACATACATGGGAGTGTTAAGTACTTTTTGATAGAATGATTTCATCTTCTTTGGCTGTGTACCCAGTATTGGAATTGCTAGATCATATACCAGTTCTGAGTTTTTTGAGGAATCTGCATACTGTTTTTAGCAATGACTACTAGTTTACATTCCCACCAACAGTATATAAGCTTTTTCCTTTCTCTGTACCCTTGTCTGCATTTGTTAGTTTTTGTCTTTTTGACAATAGCCCTTCTTAGTAGGGTGAGATACCACATTGTGGTTTTGATTTGTGTTTACCTGATAATTGGATTGAGTGTTTTTTAAATCTATTCATTGACCATTTGTATGTCTTCTTTTGAGAAGTATCTGTTTAGCTCTTTTGCCATTTTAATTGGATTATTTTGGGGGGGAGTTTTGGGTTTTTTTTGTTCCTTATATATCCTGGATATTAATCCCCTATCATATGAATTGTTCACAGATACTCTCCCATTCTGTAGGTTTTCTCAGTTCTGTTGATTATGTCCTTTGCTGTGCAGAAACTTCTTAAACTTAACATAATCCCATCTACTTTCACTTTTGTTGCCTGTGCTTTTGTGGTTCCTGTCTGAAAAACCATTGCCTATACAATGTTTTGAAGTGTTTCCCCTGTGTTTTCTTATTTCATAGTTTCAGGTTTTACATTTAGGTCTTTGATTCATTTAGAGTTAATTTTGGGGTACAGTGTGAGGAAGGGATCTAGTTTCACTCGTTAGCATGTATATATACAATTTTGTCAGCACCATTTATTGCAAGGCAGTCTTTTCTTTATTATGTGTTCTTGGTGCCTTTGTCAAAAGTCAGTTGGCTTTATGAACATGGATTAATTTTTGGGTTCTCTAATGCTGTTCTATTGGTTTATGAATCTTTCTTATGCTAGGATCATTGTTTTTCTACTCTAATATAATAGTATTGTTTTAAAATAAGGTATTGGTGGACTGGGGATATAGCACACAAAGCCCTGGTTCAATCCCCAGCACCACAAATCATAATCATAATCATAATCATAATCAATAATAATAATAATAATAATAATATATTGGTATTTCTCCCTCCAGATTGCTTTGAGTCTTTTGTAGTTCCCTGTGAATTTGAGGATTTTTTTCTTCTATTTCTGTGAATAGGCTTTGGTATTTTGACGGAAATTACATTGAAACTACAGATCCCTTTATGATGGTATTAAGATCATTTTGACAATATTATTCTAATCCATGAACACTGTATAATTTTTCCATTTTTTGTCTTCTATATTTTCATTCACAAGGTTTTATAATTTTCATTATAGAGATCATTTACTACATTAAATTTCTAATTTTTTGTAGCTGTTGTGAATATGACTGCTTTCTTAATTTCTTTTTCAGCATTTTCATTATTGGTATAAAAATGTTCATGTTCTATGTTAATTTTTTATCCTGCAACTTTATTGAATCCATTCAAATGTGCTAACAGCTTTTTGATGAAGTATTTAGGTTTTTCTGTGTATAAAATCATGTCATCTACAAACATGTATAATTTAATTTCTTCTTTTCTAATTTGGATGCCCTTTACTTCTCTTGCCTAATTACTCTTCCTAAGATTTCCGCTACTATATTATAGAGGTGGTAAAAGTGGACACCTTGATTTGTTCCTAATCTCTGAAGAAACACTTTCAGCTTTACCCATTCAGTGATATTGACTGTGGGTTTTTCATATATGCCCTTTAGTATTTTGAGGTATGTTCCTTCTTTGCCTTACTTGAGAGTTTTTACTATGAAGAGATGTTGAGTCTTCTCAAATGTTTTCTTCATGTTTTCAAATGATCATGTTTATTTTTTCCTTCATTCTGTTGTGTTTTATTGCGTGTTAATTTGCATGTGTTTAACCATACTTTTATTCCTGGGATGAATTGCACTTAATCCTGGTATATGATCTGCTTAATGTACTATTGAATTCAGTTTGCTAGTATTTTATTGAGAATTTTTGTATGTATGTTCATCAGGGATATGACTCTAGTTTTCTTTTGTATTTTATATTTTGATATCAGGATAATGCTGGCCTTGTAAAGAGTTTGGCAAAGTTCCTTTTGTTTTGAATAATTTAAGAAGAATTGGAATTAGTTCTTCTTCAGCATTAAAACCATCAGGCCCTGGCCATTTTTTAGATGGGAGTTTTGATTACTGCTTCTATCTCATTAGTGATCTTTTTAGATTTTGTTTCTTTTTAACTCAATATTAGTAGATTGTATGTGTTGATGTATTTATTCTTTGCTTCTAGGCTTCCCAGGGGTTTGTTTACATATAATTGTTCTTAGTATTTCTGTAGTATCACTTATAATGTCTCCTTTTCCATCTCTGGTTTTAGTTATTTGGGTCTTCTTTTTTTTCTTAGGGTTTGTCAATTTTGTTTATACTTTTTTTAAAAAAATCTACTTCATTGATCTTTTGGGATTTTTGTTTTTATTTTTTCTTCTGCTCTGATATTATTTATTTCTACTAATTTGGGTTTCATTTGTTCTTTTTTAAGTTCTTGAGGTGAACTGTTAGGTTATTAGAGATCTGTTTTTTTGTTTTTGTGGGGTTTTTTTTGATGTATACATTTATTTCTGTAAGCTTTCCTTTACTGCTTTTGCTATATCCCACATATTTTGATATATTATTTTAAATTTTTTTGTCTTTTAATTTCTATTTTCTCTTTCTACCTCTTGATCATATAGACACACATTATTCAATTTCCATGTATTTGCATACTTTCCATTACTATTATTTATAGTTTTCTTGTCTGAGAATATACATGATATGAATTCAGATTCTTAAAATTTATTGAGACTTGATTTGTGGCCTTATGTATGATTTATCCTGGAAAATATTCCATGTACTGATAAGAATGTGTATTCTGCTGCACTTGGATGAAATTTCTGTAACTGTTAGGTTGATTGGTTCTGTAGTTTGGTTCATTTCAAATGTTTGGTTTTTGACTTCCTGTCATATCTGTCCATTGTAGAAAGTAAGGTATTGAAGTCCCCATCTATTACTGAATTAGAATCTGTCTTTCCCTTTGGATCTAATATTTGCTTTATATATTTGAGTTGTCCCATATGGGGTACATGTATTTTTAGAATTTTCTTCTTACCAAAGTGATTGTTTTTTCATTATATAATTACCTCCTTTGACATTTTTTAATTTAAAGTCTTTATATGAGAATAGCTATTCTTGTTTGCTTTTGGTTTTCTTTTTTTTTCTGTCAAGGAAATTTATTGTGTCAGATATCTCCAAGTTTGTAGTAGATCATCCTTAGTTTGGTTCAAGGATAGAAAAAGATGTATTCTCTTGGTCTAATAGTAGTATAAGCAATCAGGCCTTTGGCCATAAAAGACTTATACCTGGATCATTGATACGTATAAATCAATGTTTACCACTATTATACTAAAATTACCATTTCATTTTTTCTTCCAGAGAACACCATGGGAATGCTATGCAGCCCTCTGTCAAGGATAACAGTGGTAGCCATGGCTCTCCTATCAGTGGAAAATTAGAAGGCATCTTCTTCAGCTGCAGCACTGAATTCAATACTGGGAAGCCACCCCAGGATTCACCTTATGGAAGATACAGGTTTGAGATTGCAGCAGAAAAACTTTTTAACCCCAACACTAACCTATACTTTGGGGACTTCTACTGTATGTACACTGCTTATCATTATGTGATTCTTGTTATTGCCCCTGTGGGATCACCAGGAGATGAATTTTGTAAGCTGCGCCTTCCGCAACTCAATTCCAAGGATAATAAATTTTTGACCTGTACAGAAGAAGATGGGGTGCTGGTTTACCACCACGCCCAGGATGTCATTTTAGAAGTCATTTTTACTGACCCTGTGGATCTTTCTCTGGGCACCGTGGCAGAAATCACTGGTCATCAGCTCATGAGTTTGTCTACCGCAAATGCAAAGAAAGATCCCAGCTGCAAAACCTGTAATATCAGTGTTGGACGTTAATGCCCACTTTTCTTATTCTTACTCAGCCCCTTTTCTTCCCTTAGGACCATTCTCTGTTATCCATTTTTATCATCAGATGTTTTCCACTGAAGCATGCACATGCCGCTATCACCAAAAGTAAACTACCACTTTTCAAATTTCATTCAGAGCTGTTTTAGTGTTTCCTATTCCCCACCTTTCCCACTACTTTCAATGATGTTTTCCTCTGACACTTTGCCTAGATGCTGCAATGTTTTTATTTTTACTTTATGCCAAACATAACAAAACAATTATAGACCGCTTTAGCAAAATACAAAATAATGGCTTATAAATGGTGTTTAAATGTGCATTCATTTTAATCTACTGAACAAATATTGGGATAACTCCAAACAGCATGAAAGGGTGTAATTGCAGCATGAGTTAAATCTTGAAGCCTAGAATTGTCAGCACTTCCAACTTGTTGTTTGACAGTGTTATTTATGTTATTTATATTAGCTAACAGGAAACAACTACTGTGTTTCAACATAATAAATATAATAGAAAAATATTTTATTTGTATTGTTGTATAAAATATTTACAATCATATAGAATATATAGTTACATTTTAATAGCAATTGTATACATGTCACGAAACCATTTCCCTTATCAAAGATGTAATTTGTAAACCTCAAATAGTTGTGTATTTGTCCTGTTACAAGTAGATGACTTCAATTAAACAAATTTATGAAGGACATTATTCTCATTCATAAAAGTTATGAAATATACAGAGAAAATGAGCCTCTGAAATAGTTTGCTTCTGAAATCATCAATATTCTCATCCAAACTATATGAAAATGTGAATTTCTTCATGCTTAAACATTACATAAAATAGAAATGATTGGTACATGAGAGAAAAATGTCAACCTCTTACTTGTTTTTATAAAAAAGCAATTTAGTACAAAATAACAAAACAATATACACTGATGTTGATGAAGCAAATAAAATATTCTGGCTTCTTTGCCAAGGTGTTATAACAATTTCCAAACCTTCCGTTTTTATATAGAATGAATCACTACAGTGCATGAGAAAATTTTTTCACATTACAAAGTATATACCTTGGAACATTAAGAAAAATGCATATTCCCAATGGAAAAATAGTTATATAACTTTTAGTTATTGTAAACAAAAGATTAGCAATAATACTATGATCACATTAGATTATATACTGCAGACACATCTATCCAAAATACCTATTTTAAAATTTTAATAATATAAACATCTGTCAGTTATAGACAAAAGATAATTCACAAAGTACATGCTATCAGAATGAACTTTGGTAACCAGAAATGTAAAATTCAAATAACATAAAATAATGTGCTATTTTTATATAGAAATAAAAAAATTAGCAGTGACACACTCTAGTATATTCTAGGATATTGAAAGCCTAACATACTTAAGGGACAAGGTAGTCAATGTTGTATCACTTAAAAGCTGATTAGAAATTTCAAATAAATTATTTTTTGTACTAGCTGTCTTTCAAAAAAAGCAGAATTTGTTTTCCTCATGGGAAAAACAAAGCAAACATGCTTTTTTCTATACATCAATATAAAAAAATCTTTGGACACTAATAAATTTTCCCTATCAAATGTGGCCCAACTATACTATTTGGATTTGACAAAATATTGGATGCATTTTGAAACAATTATATAGACTGAGTTTTCTTCTTGGAATGGAGGAGGCTCAATTTTTCCCCCTCAGTTAGATGGTTACCTGTTGCATGTTTCCCCCATTTAAATCCCTTCTCATATATAATTACACTTATTATCCCATCTTAAAAATAGCTAATACGACAGCTAAAGTGCTTCCATTTTCAGTATGTCAAAACTATTTAGCAAGAGTGGTAGAGAGAAATACACTTGACCTTATCTTGGGTGAAAGTGATCATAGACATTTCCTGAACCTTAAATAGTTTTGGCCACATCTTGCTTGCTGATAAGGACCTCTAGTAATCTCAGTTTGGCTTTTATGTGCTTGTATTCATAGTACTCGTCTGCCATTGGTATCCTATCTTCTTTTTGTGGACTTCTGCAAAACAGAAAAGATGATCTATTTGTTTACAGTGAACCAAGTCATTACATATACTTTTTTTTAAGAGAATTTTTAAAATATTTATTTTTTAGTTTTCGGTGGACACAACATCTTTATCTTATTTGTATGTGGTGCTGAGGATCAAACCCAGCGCCTCGCGCATGCCAGGCGAGCACGCTACCGCTTAAGCCACATCCCCAGCCCCCATTACATATACTTTTATAATTCATACATGAAAGTACAAGGTGGCAGCTTCCGCTTGGTTTTTGCATAGTCGTCTTTACCCATTCTTCAGCTTCACTTACTCTTCCATGTTTATAAATAATTCCCTTGGAGGATTTGAATGTCAGTTATTCTATCTAGTGCTTAGTTGTATAACAATAGGGTAAGTGAAAATTCTGAGGAAAAACAAAGGCTAGTCCTTTCCTAGTTGTCCCCCCACTATTTGCCAAAGGCTGATGCCTATGCAGAATGTTCAGTCTTAAAGTTATTAAAATTGTCAACCTGAAAACCCTAGAGAAATCTGATCACAAATAGTTCATAAATTTGTGGTGACAAGAAAATACACCTCCAATGGTTACAAACTTGAAACATCTCCAAGTTTTCTTATAACGCCAGTCTCTGCTAATGTGTAGTAGAATCACTAAGCTGTTCATTGAGTGAAGTAATTTATCTGTCCAAATTGAATTTGTTCTCTTCACACTAATTCTACTGGGATATGTAACAATGCATAAATTTTTATACATATGTAATATACTATTACTGAGAACTTTTATGGTGCCATAAAACTTTTAGTCATCATTTGCATTGTTATTTTACTTTATGGATGGTTAGGCCTTCCCAATAAAATACTGTAGGAAAACAAAATTACAGTTCATATTTCTTAGACATACAACTGTTTTGATTTTAATTGTAATAAATTACCACTTTTATATTTAGGTGAAATGCTGTCACCACAAGGGGGCATGCAACTTCATAACCAAATATAGGTATATCGGAAGTGGGTTTAGGACTCAGAGATACAATAGAATGCTGTATGTAAAACACAAAAAATTAAACTTCCAGTATGTCAAAGGGCATGCGGTTTAGCACTGTAAATCCACTAGGGCAGGACTACCAACACCTTGGGAATTTTCTGACTCTTCAAATTAGAATACTGGGTTCAAACAGGTAAAAATGTAAATTTATTTTAGGAATTCAAAGTTATGAAAAGAATGTATGAACATCTTAAAGTGAACCCACTTTATAACTGTTTAGACTATTTAGTCATGCAGTGACTATTTGTATTTAGGTTACAAAAACATCTTCCTTGATAATTCCCCAAATGAAAAATTCACACAGGATGCCTTTAAAAAGACATAGATCAAAGTTTTTAATACAAGTCACCTGTATTTGCAAAGCATAATAGAGAAGACAGCCCAGACAAAGTCACTATTCCAAGGAATGTTTTGAAGGGAAAGTTGCATGAATGTTTTATAGAAGAAAACAAATCATCTAAATTTAACACATAACATTTCTCAAATAGTTAACATAAGCAGAAAAATAAGTTAGACTTGTAGCAATTCACTGGCAAGAATGATTTCAGATGAAACACTTGAGTGAATTACACGTATATTCTGAATGCAAAAAGTTTCTCACTTAATAGGTCCACTCCTAGTGAATAGCTCTCTGATGAACTGAAATGGAAAAGCTGACAAGGACTAAAGGTAAGTAGACCAAGCTTGAATGTTTCAAGGTGTGTTTGGAAAATAGTCCCTTCATCAGGGAAACTCCCAGGCTGCTGAATCTGAAAACAGTTCAGAAAAAACAAATACCTAGATGGGGAGGAATACCAAGGAGATAATGTATCACTGACTCTAATGCTTATGCTCTAACCCCCCCCAAAAATACTTAAATCTTTATCTCTCTCATTTAATAACTTTTTGCTTTTGGGACAGTTATACTCTTATGACATTTATAACTTCCTAAATTATCTCAGGAATCAAATCATTTCAGCTTATAAAAGTAGAAGCTGAGGCTCTCAGATTAGCTATGTGATTTGTCCCCATCTCTTCCAGAAGTTGAGCAGTAACACTTATCTCTGATTACATATATGTAATTTTGTTGGTTATAAACTAAAAATTAAGAGACACTAATGAAATGTATAAGATGACTTAGGTTGAGACATAAAAATAGAGGATAGGTAGAGGAGATTGATAATTATTAAGGGATAGAAAGGCTGGATATGATCTTTTGACCAATCCTTGAAACAGTAATCGGGGGCACATCCTGGAGTTTAAAGAAGATATTTAAAGTAAAGAAAGAATTGTTATTAAATAAATAGAGCTTTTAGAACCAAGAACAAAGAAGTTATATGAGCTGAAAAATCAACTAGGTGTTTTAAAAGTTAAATTTAAGTTCAATATAGTAAGGTTATGCCAAGTTAGAGATTTATTTTTTTAGAGTTCATTTTTTTTGTATCAGGGATTAAATCTAGGGGTGCTCAACCACTAAGACACATCCCCAACCTTGTTTTATATTTTTACTTAGAAACAGGATTTTTCTAAGTTGTTGAGGCTGGTTTTGAACTCGCAATCCTCCTGCCTCAGCCTCACAAGCTGTTGGGATTATAAGCATGTGCCACTGCACATTGTTAATTTCTTAAAGCTTGTTGTCATACTTGAAAGCTACAGTCTCCCATAAAACATTCCTAATAACAGCCCTATTGGAATGTTAAATTAGAAAAATTCCAAGTCTAAGTTGGTATGGAAGTTATTTATATTTTGTAAAGTATCACTGGTCTGCAAAACATTATAGCTTATTTTGAACAACAATTATCTGGGAAAATGTAACTTTAAAAAAATCTGCCCATACTTACCTTCCTGTTTGTTTAAAAAACTGTTCTTCAAATTCTCTTAGGGCTTTTCGCAATCTCTTCTTGTCAGCCCTAGTTTCTCGAAGATGATCAAGAAGTACAGGCCTGTATCAGGTAAAATATATATTTGCCACTAATGAGCGCTGACATAATTGAGATATCATGGGCAGACTTATCTGTTCAGCAAAAATAAATATATTATGATTGAAAAGTGTTTGAATCATAAGAGTCTCTTGAGTAAGTATGACACTAACTATAGGGCAGCCCAAAAGCATGGGAAATTACCTAATTTAAATATGGGAAAGGAGAAAAGGCAGAAAAAGAGGCAAGTGGATTGAGTCCATTGTAAGAAATGGTGAGATCAATGGCGATGTGTGATGAGGGCATGGAATAGACAGTTTGAAGGAATAGTCATCTGCAGTTGGATGATAGAGTGAACAAGAGACAAAGGAGGAAATGATCTTAAAGAAAATTCTTTCCTTAATCTGGAGTGTGGTTAGGATGATAAAACCCTTTGGAATGAAACTAAGACCCAGAAGAAAGCTGTAGTTCCATGGCAAGTTTTTCTTTTATTCTAGAACTTATATATGGTTTCAAAGAATCTGGAGATTCTGAAATTATATGTGGGCATTTTCTTTAAAAACAATCACACACAAAAAAGATTTTTCTACTTCCAAACAGATTAAAATTTCATTTTTTATTTTGGTTCTTGGTCTTACCTCATCCTAATTTGCATATAGAAACTCACCAGGCTATATAATATGTTTAAGAAAATCTCATAATCTGGACTGTAATGTATAAATGAAAGAAGGCCAAATGATCAAGAAAATGCCAGCTACTAAAAGTAATGATAATATTAATGAAAATACAAATAGCTCCTGACTGAAGATCCATTAGGAGACAAAGAACAACTCATTTACTTAAAGCTAGGGGATTCCTACATTTAGATAAGATGGATTTTCCAGTAATAAGCTAGAATATAGACTTTGATATTTGTTGCCCCAAACAGGATCTTAACTCCTTTGGGTCCAGAATCTTCAAAGGCCAACTCTGATTCACACACAGCCAAGGGTTACACTGCTGCCAGAAGCCTGCTAAAAAGAGGCCTGATTAAAGCAAATTGAATATTAACATTTATGGCATCTTCAGAACTTTACTGAGAGCTGTGGTTCCTCATAACTTTGGTCTTCTAGATTTTCCAGTTAAGAGGACAATCAGAATAGGCTTTTAGGGCTACTCTCTGCAGGACAGTTCCTTTTAGAGAGACCTAAAAGTCATTATAAACTTTCTAAGCATGAATAAGGTACCTCAAACCAGAAGTTTAAAGACTCTGTACTTAGGATTCATACTCACATGGTTGCTTCATGTAAATTGGACATGGAGAGGGCTGGTTGTTTTACTTCCTTCTTTTCATCAGGTGGCAGGGCCCTAATAGGCTCAGTTTCATTAGAATAGGTGAGGTGGTCACTAACAGGAAGGCAAGATGCTGGATCTGGTAAAGAATGTTGTTGGCTTCCCTGTGGACAATCTTCATCAGAGTCTTCTTCTTCCTGCTTATCATAGGCAAAGTTAAATGAAGAAAGTCACAAAATGCTGCCTCTTGAGAATGCAAAAATGGGAAGGGGAACCACAAATAGACACCATGAAAACCCATAGGTAACCCATGTGCTCTCTGAGAACTGGAATTGGAAGCAAACAAGAACTTTCTCATTTGCATTTAAAAACCTGGAAAAGTTAATGAGCAAAAAGGCATGCATGCTAAGCTAAAACACTTACCAAGTTCATTCATATTTCCTTGGCCAGAGAAGTCACAGATAGGATGTGACCCAGTCTGGACTGTACTGCCAAATAGTTCCTCCCTTTTACCTATACCTGGGCTCCAGCTTCACACCAGTGAGAGGAGTTAGGATGAGAAGGTCTACAGACACCTTGCCATTCAGAAATACTCCAAGTCAGGGCCCAGTGTGGGTCAGATACAAAGGACACTTAAAAAATTGATGAATTCAAAGAAGAGCCCTTTGAAGACCAAAGTAAAGTGGGTTTCCTCCTTAACATATTCTGATAATTATCACAACCAAATGATTTTCTTGTAGAGAAATCTGAAAATTCCACTTTAAGTTATGTTTCCTCAATGAGAAAACTTTAAAGACTATAAATTATTATTCTCTTATTTTCTTTGTAAATGTACTCAAGTATACTAAAATTTATATTTGTAAACACTTAATCTTTTTTATATTGACATCTTGACCAAGTGGCTATTTTGATATTAATGAAGTAGGATTTGTAGTGCTTTTCTAGTTTTGTATTCCCATATATCATTCTTTATTAAACCTAGTCAATTGTCAGTACTCCTATTTTCTATTAAAACAAATATACTCAGATAGTGTAGTCAAATTGTACAATAACAAATGTTGCACTGTATGAAGGAATATACTGTCAATTTTCTTATTAAAGGAGAAAAATTAACCAATACATGCAAAATAGAGAGGCTCTGGTTTGTCTAGCTGTATTATAAATGAGATTATGCCAAACTGAAATTTATCAATTTTTTTCTCTTCATCCAAGGTAATGAAAGCAGACATTAGAACTGGATTCAAATATATAAGTGTTATATATTCCTGCTGCATAATATCTCTATTAGTCATAATATTGAGTCTAGAGAAGATGACATTCCTGTTTTTGAAGTAACAGCAATGGTGTCGGTGGTGTATATGGTCAAGAGGACTGCTTCACAATTCTAATAGTGCTAGCTATGATAGTGCCAACTAAACATCAATACAGTAGAGCACCAGTACAAATTTTCAGTTAATATAGTTATCCTGACTTACAATTGTTGGAATAAGGGAAGGCGTTGACAAGATTTGCTTGATAATTCTGTATCGGTCATAAAGAGGCTTTATGAGGTTCTTGTCTTGCTTAGTTACCTGGAAAACAAAATTATTTTTCCTTTTTCATGTAAGATTAAAAACATGTCAATTTTCTTGACCAAAAATAAAAGTCTCGAAGCCTCAAAGTAAAAGATTTTATTTCTGAAATACAATACTAATTAGAAAAGGGGAAGTTATAAGATACTGTATGTAGTAAGAGGTCAATTTTTTCTAGGAAATGTCTCTTAAAGAATAGGTCTAAGTCTAGAAAGATGGTTTTTAAAAGCTTTCTGAAAGTGTCTGCAAAGCATAAATAGTATGAAACTTCTTTAAGAACTTAATCACTTTTTTAAAGAATAAATAATACATTAATTTTTTTCTTCTGAAATATCTATTTAATCTAGACTTTAATGATTATATCACAAACATGAACTGTATGAAGGTCTTCCTCATGATTATATACTAGCTTACTGGTTAGCTCTGATACTTTAAACTAAGTTATTTTGAACAAAACAATTTACTTCCTTGAACTCTGTTTCCTACCTACACAACAAAGAGGTTACAGTTACAAAGTCTCTTCTAGACCAGTCTGAAAATTGTGAAGTATTCTCAATTGATTATCCAAAGTTACTTTCAACTAAGAAATTCCATAGTCTCTTGGTATTCTAATGGATTCTTGTACCCATCTACATCTGACTCATCCCTAGGCACTACTGTCCACAAGTCACATTGTATATAAAATTTTAAATAGGTATCATTTTTTTTCTGTCTACTTCACTCCTTTATTTGCCTTGATTTTTCTCCTTTGTATCCTCATTTACTTACTACATGTCCACTATACACAGCCTCCTTTTCATTCTATGCCATTGGTTTGCACCAGCAGGTAGTGAAAAGGGAGTGATAGAAATAACTCAAAGTATAAGCATTCAGATATCTTTTAATCAAAGTACACACGACAGACTGCCAAACAGCAGTCTTGTAGAGCTTTGAAAGAGACTCTTGAGGGAAAAGAAAATGGCTTAACCATGAGTTAAGCTTCCCAGTTAGAATACTGTCTGCCCATTCCAATTACAAACCATTCTAGCCCATATTAATCTCCTTTTCTTTGAACTTCTCTATCTTAACTGTTTCCTTAACTGTTTTCTGTTTCAGTCTTATCTCCCCAAATCAAAGTTTCTCGGGGCCTAGATCACATCACATAATTCTTTTAAGTTCTCTCAGTACCTGAAACAACCCAGCCCCTACTACCATACGTCAACACAAGTTTAAAATTAGATTCCTTTTTGTATATAGAATCCTTTTTCATATATATTTCACAAGCTATAACCTAAGTTCTTGCATTTTTCTTTATTTTTCAGTAGAAAGAAAGATCACCTCTCTGTATAAGTCTCTTAAGCATGGGTTAAATAACTCCTAAAGGCTTTAGTTTTCTAGCCCAGTCCCTCCATAAACATTTTCTTAGTGATAACACACCTTTCCATGAAAAAAAGAAAGTCTACCAAACTGAACTCCATGGTATTTTAAGAGGTGACAGAGGAGGAAAAAAATCTCAATCTTTAAGTTCAAAAAATATTGAAAATTGAAATAATGCTTTTAGCTATCTCATTTGGGATTTTATATATATATATATATATATATATATATATATATATATATTCTATAGAAAACACTTAAGAAAATTATGTATCTATTATTGGCTTCTCTTTTGAAATTTGATTTTTGTGATTTTAGGCTTAGTATATTACCCATTCTAAAAAAGCTAAAATTGATCCTAAATGCAATAAGAGTTACCAAAAAGTTAGAATGATAAATGCCATTTGAAAAAAATTAAAGATTAAAACTAGGGTAACACATACAATGTATGTACTCACCTTTTACTCTAATAACTCCATAAGTTTACTTTTAGGATCATTACTGAAACAATCCCCAAAGAGAAACATGAGGGTTCAGTGACCAGCTCAGATGTGTTTCTTAGACAACAAGAAATCTTGGCAGGACTTGATTCATAAAGCTAAAGAGTAAATTTCCTATCATTCACTGTTCAGAGAGGAGAATGTCAGTTTTCCTTCTGACTTTTAAGAGAAAGCTCCTTTATGAGGATTATTAGGAATTATTTTGTTTATAAATTCCTGTGGTTTTCTGAAAAAGAATACCTGGTATCAGTTCCATGGGAAGGAAGGAAAATAAGTACACTAGTAAATGTACTAGAATTATGGCAGATTTGTTTCCAACTTTCTGACCAGGACCTAGCAAGAAATATCTGGGCTGACCACTAAATAGTGTTTCCCTCTAGGAAAGCCATCTTGATTTTAGGCTCCTCTACCAGTCTTTGATGACTGAATTATCTACTGCAATAGGAGGCTAGGAGCTTTTGTAAGGCAAAGTTGTTGAGCTATCAACAAATTAGATCATATTAAGTTTATACAAGTTCTTTCTTCAGTCTCCTCTTAATTTTAACCCTTCTACTATAAAAATGTAGGAAGTAAGTATAATTATCCTTTGTGGTTTATCTGCTTAGACTTACCTTGAAAATAGCACATCCATTTGTACTCTGGATAACTCTATTTGGCCGTTTTAGATTACTCAACATGGTTTCCTCCATTCACATAACAAAAAGTTAGATACATCTTACATACTATAGGGAGCCAGCAATGCATAGAATTAGGAAGGAAGTAGAATTATTAATTTCTGGTGTACTACAATGCCCTGTGTGCAGAAGTGAAATTTTAAAAAAACATCCATAGCTAAAAAAAGGAAGGAAATTACCCATTAGCTGATATCTGAATCAAGAAGGCAATACTGTAGGAATTCTCAGCATCAGCAGGGGCTCTGACTCTAGTCATATAAAATAATACAAAAAATTGAGAAAAATAATAAAAGTGTTTCCAGAAAATAAATCATTCTACATTTAAAAATTTTTAATATTTAATGTAATTTTAGCAATCAGGCAAGGAAGGATCCCAGATGAAAGTCATCTGGCATTTTGAGTTTGAAGAAATGGAACCTAATGAGATGATGTGAAATGTTGCTGAGTTTATTGAGGAAACAGAAATAAGAATGGCTGCTTTGGAAATATATAATATTGCCTTAGAGACATGCTTGTAGCTTCTGGACTCACCCTGAGGACTCATCTTACAGCTGACTAGCCACAACATGGTATACTGTGTCTTGCTCTCTCAGGAATAATACTGAGTATGTAAGTTTACATAGTTAACTTTAGATTCTCTAGCTAGAGGCCTCAAACTTTCACTTACTATAGGGCTACTATATTTATTTGAAGGGGCTTCTAACAATATATTTATTTAGAGTAATAGAAATAACTGCCATTTATATAAGGATAATTCCTGAAGCACTCAGAGATTTTTTGTTTAATCTTCAGAATTCATTTGCATGTGCTTATTTGACTTAGATGCCTCAGAAGGATGAACCACTATCTCATTTTGCTTAGTACTGAGACATTTCCCAGGATGGTTGGTTACTCTATTCTTGAATGATCTTAAATTTAATGTGTCCTATACAGAATCCTTTAAGTTTTCATCCCCAATCCAAAATCTGTTCCTTAGTTTTCTTTTTTATACCTTTATTTTTATTTATTTATTTTCATGTGTCACTGAGGATTGAACCCAGGATCTCATGCGTGGGAAGCACTCCACCGACTCCAGCCCTGTTCCTTAGTTTTCTCATGCCAGTAAATGGACTCATCACCATTCAGGATCCCTCCTTTCCTCCTCTTTCTCTTATCCAATGCTTTAGCAAGTTCTTTTTGTTTCCAACCAAAATATACTTTGAATATGTTCACTTCTGTCCATCTCCAGTGCCACTATGCTAATGAAGCCACTAATTCCATCTCCCCATTTTCACTTTTCCCCTATGATTCAGCCAGCAATCAGAAAGATCTCTTAAATATGATTCATCTCACATCACTTTTCTGCTTATGATCATTTGGCAAATTAATTCTTTTCATAGCCTAAAAGATTCTGTTTGATGGCTTCCCATCTACCCTTTTGATCTCATCTCATGCCTCTCATCTCACTCCATCCTGTGTTCTAGCCCTCAGACCTGTGAATTCCAAGAACACAAGAAGCTCTTCCTTCCTTTAAGAACTTTATACTTGCAATTTTTTCAAGAATCTTATTCATCCCCTCTTGGCCTAAAAATGTCATGTTCTTAGCCTTCCTAATCACCCTAGCAAAAGAAGAAACCATACCCATTATTTTCTATCATTTCACTTGTTTAATTTCATGCACAGTACTTACCTAACTCCTTATTGATTTTGTTCATATCTTGTGTACCACTTATATATAATTCTTAAACTTGAGCTCCAAGAGGGCAGCAAACCCCATCATGACTTCCCTTATTTTTTATACCTAGCATCTTTTTGCAAATGAATGATTGTGTACCAGTCACAAGGCATTTATTTTATTGTCACAATAATTATATCAGTGTTATCTGTATTTTGCATATGAGGAAGTTAAATCTCAGAATTAGTTCACTTGCTAAGTGAATATGATTAGCAAGTGGTTAGTTAAGCACTAAAACCTAGTCTATTATTCTATACCAACCCAACACTACCCTCACTGCCCTAATTGAGTAGAATTTAGAATTAGGATATGGGTATTGACCAAAATGCTGTTGTAAATGTGGTCAAGGTAACTATGAAATACAGGAGAGACCCCTAGAAAACCATAGATGTATCTGGGTGTGTGTGTTTGTATACACAGACATTATCCATAGATATTATTACAAAAGTCTGGCATCTTTGGTGGGAGATGGAATAGGTTGGCTACACAAATGAAAAACAATTCACTACTCACAACATATCTTTAGACTTAAAACAACAACAGTGTATTTCATGAAGATGGAAGTGACCACAGCTCAATTTCTATTTGTAGACCACAAAGTTCCAATGTAAAGGACTAACCCAGGGGCTAACTGTGAGCCTTCTGGGATTTGATATATGTTACCACCTTATGAATACCAGATTAAGTACAATACAATAGATAAAAGCATCATTCTCCTCAAGAAGACTTCATACTGAAGATAAATGTGCTAGTTTGTTCCTGTCCATTTGTCCATTTATTCAACAAACATGTATTTGATACCTACTATGTACAGACACTAAGGGATCATGAAGAATGCAAGAAGTTTAAAGTGTAGGGATAGCAAAAGACATGAAGCTATGACAGGATCGCTTCAACTCTTAATCAGGAGCTAAAACGCAACCATGCCAGTCTTAGAGTTGATACAGAAGAACCACAGGAAAGCTTCCCTGTCACAACTGAAATGGAAGCAATGATAAGAAGGATGATGAGGGATTAACCAGGTAAATGCTGATCATTTTCTTCTTTGTTAATTACAATAAGACTTTTCCTTAAGCTCCAGGATCATATAGCCTAATGTCTAGCAGTAACTCCGTCCAGTTGTCTGAGATTTCAAAACTAATTTGTCTAAAGAATTCGACTAAAGACTTCAGATAAAATTAGACCAATTTATCTGAAGTCTTTAGTTCTAACTTAACACTTCCAAAGAAACCCTATCTCTCTGTCCTTATTACATAAAATACCAAAACACTTTCATTGCTATTTATGCCTCATCCCTGCTTTATTATATTTTAACATATGGGGAAGGGACTATAACTGGATCTCTGTCCTTTCAGACAATATACTAATTCCCCAGTCTTGAGTTCATTTGCCAATTTGTAAGGGAAGGAAATTAGTTGAGAAAGGGATGATATATCCCATGTCTTTGCCAATTTCTATCCTCCATACAAAACTATAACCTCACAAACAGCAGTACATCTTTCAATCATTGGGCAATGCCCAGAGGTCACAGCCAGTAACCCACCAGAAATCATCTGACTGAAAGTTCGGAGCCAGTCGCCTAAAGATGTCTATGGTGGCAAAGTGCTCTGATAAATTGGTAAACGGGATGATCTTACTGGCACTATGTGGAATGTTGGGGCCCCATGATGATATGGTCAGGTACCTTAAAATCCTCCTGCAGAGGAAGGTGTTCTCTCTTCTCCTTCAGGCATGTCAGCACAGCATCTAAAGTTTCCTCTCCAGAGGAGCTTGGCTCAGGGCCTGCAGCTTCTGGCTTCCCATTTTCTCTGGGGACTCTGGGTTGCTCACAGGACAGATTTCTAGGTGGACCTTTGGGAGCACTCCTCTGTTCTTCAGACAGCTTCAGCTTTAATTCTAAGAGAAAGATCATGAGTTACCATGAGGAAGAGGACTCACTATCCCTAATCAGAATGTAGAACCCTTCAGGAATTCCCTCACTGGATGCCATATTGGTAGAAATGAACAATGCTAATGATAGCTTTCCATGTGGTAAGGGCAGCCCTAATAACCATGATTAATTTCACAAGCACCCAAACAAGTCTAAAAACAGTGAGCCCCAACAGCTGGGTCCTTATGAAGCGGAGGATAATATGTAGTAGTAACTCTGGTGTAGACTTCAGCAGAATTCTGGAGGAAGATCATTGGTACCTGACTCCAGAGTTCCCACCTGTTACCTACTTATAGCACCTGAATTCTATACCCAAAGATTTGCTGATGTAAATTTTGAAAGTCGTGTGTTCACCAGGGTAGCTTCTGTGGAAATATTAGTTCATCTAGAGGGCATTACATATGTAGATACCCAAGGAAATGCAGGCAAGTATAGGAAAGGGGAAAATGGGAATGCCAGCCCCAGATTGACATATTTTACAAATTTGTCGAAGTCCAGGTTTCAAAATCCAGGAACCACTGTTATTGCAATGTGGCTTTTTATAAATTTATATAATTGAAAATTAAAAAGGGACTTATTAGGGAATTGCATTTCAGAATATGTTAGGGAACTGGTGGTTTTAATGAGGCCATTTATATTGATTTCTCAATTATATAGCTCATTTTCTTTGATGTTTATTTTTTGGAATGTGTGTATTGTTAGTGAATAAAATTTTAGTGATACTAGTTTTGTGTTTAAAAACTGCATATCTTCTAAATATGCTACATCATCATAGTTTAATACCAATGAATTCCCTTCTACTTCTTAATCACTATCCTTCCAGAAATTTGGAAACACTCCCATGTCTAAGAAATGAAATTGAGATGTGGAGGTAAGAAGAAAAATTTATTGGTAAATAATGATAGTCCTGTTTCAATGTATTTTAGAGCTAATTAATACACCATCATCTCCAGAGAGGGATAAAGAAAGACAAGCACTGAACTAGGACACAGGAGAACCAAGTCTTAGCTCTGGTTTACCATCTCCAAGCTGTGTGATCTTTCTGGGCATAAACATTCTCATCTATGCAACTGGGCATATAGAATAAATTCTCATTATTATGTATTAGATGCTGTTTCTATCATCTAAGAATCCAATAACCAGGGAGGTTATAGCTTCACAGGTTGAAATGTTCCTAGCATTAAACTGAATCATTCCACTAGGAGGCTGGAGGTCCCCAGTCTCTGTAAGGAGGTTTACCAAGTAGGGCTGAACAGCAAAGGAGATTGAGGACTCTTTATTTCAAATAGGGCCTCCTAACTAAGTGGTAAACTAAGTTCAAGGCACAGGTGGAAATGAATCAAAAATATCCTGCAGCACTTTATACTATTTTATCTGCTTCTGAGAAAAGAGACCTTTGGATGGCATTTACCTTTGAGCTGTTTACGACCTTTAGCCAAATCATTCATCCATTTCAGGACTTCAGGATTAGAAGTCTTGTCTCCATGTGAAGGCTACCGAAGGGGAGAAAAGGGAAGGTGGAAGGGAATTAAGAAGGGAGGGAGGGAGAGAGAAAAGTAAAACAAAAATTTTAGACAGCTGAGCTACATGAAGATAGTTCAAGAACATAAAAACCTGGGAGAGACATCCAGGCATGAAAACTCCAGCTGATGGAGGTGCTTCTGGAAAACAGCACATGTTCTCGACCTCTTCCATTCACTAACCCTTGACATAGACACATTTCTAAACATGCCTGGCCACCCAGCATGTTCATAGTTCTAACCATGCTATTGCCCCCCTTCTTTCTAACCCACATATCACCTGTGAGGCCTCCTGTACCACATACAATGTTGCCTGGTCATTCTCTGTATCAGTGCAGATGATAATACAGACCATTTCTTATTATCTTGCCTATGGCTCACATACATGGCTTGTGACCATAACCCGATGGAAGATACTGACAAACTGGGAGTTTGGCTCTTTTCTGCCATATCCTCCGAGCTGAAGAAAGGAAGATCCCAGGGTCTAAAACTTGACAATAGTCAGGAGAAGTCCAACTGTCAGGGAGGGTAGCTATATTTCTAACCTTAATATCCTAATGAGGCTAACATTAACATGAAACTTAATCATATATGTGTGACCTTGGGCAAATTATTTAGCTTCTCTGTTCTTCATGGCCTCATGTATTAAATAAGAATTATAACAGTGTCTCCCTTGTAGGGTTGATGCAAGGAGTTAATATTGATAAAGCACAGAAAACAATTCCAGAAGCACGCCAAACACTATAGAGTTAGCTGCAATTACTGGTTTTATTTTCAGTAGCAGCAGTGATAGTAGTAGTATTTCCACTAAACCTTCAAAGGAATACTGAATGTTTTCACTGGCAAATACACATGGAGGGGTATGTAGGTCCTACAAGTAGCCAATCACACCTTAGATGTGGTATTAAGAACATTTTAAAAGGAATAATCTTTTGTCAATACAAATCACTTACTTGACTTCTGGATTCCTTCTCAGAACACAAAAGTGGACTTTCTACAGAAAAGAAAGTAGGAATGACGAGTAGCCAAACATACCCTCTACCCCCACAGATCAGTAAGGAGCATTCTTAAATAATCCAAGGCCTCCACAATTACTTAGTTGTGGGCTTAGGTGGATCAAATGGATACTCTAAACTAAGGATATATAAAGAACTATATAATAATGCTCAAAAAGGATGATCATAAACATTATTGTGTGAAATGTGTGTATTGTTAGTGAATAAATTTAGGAGCTGTCATGTTTCTTTAATGATCCCCCAAATCCAGGTATAAGAAGATAGAGAACACATTCCTTTTAAGTTTAAAGGACAAGATCAAATATACATGGGACATTTGTTCACTTGTGACACAAATGGCATGATTCTGTCAGTTCAAGTGATAAAAGCCTCACATTTTAAAATCAAGATGGAAAGAAAAGGAAAGAAGTTGATGAAGGATGATTCTTTCCTAAGGGAACTTGAATGGAAGACTGATTTCCAAAAAGGGGCCCTAAATTTAGGATCATGGACAGTGCCACATGGGTCACTAATCTGTCCCCCAAACCAGCTTAATGTAATCCTACCTAGGGTCTGCAGAATGATGTTCTGTACTAGTTCCCTGGCATACAGTCTAGCATTTTGGCTTTGGGTAGCAGTCTGGTTATACAGTCAGTCAATGTTTTAAAGCATTTGGTTTCTCAGAATCTTCAGAGAATCCTCCATTTCAGTCTAAGAACTATCTTGTTGAATAGTGCTTAACTGGATCTGCTCCATACTGTTAATTCCATCTTTTGAAATACAGTAAAAACAAACACAAAAATCCTAAGCCATTGACCAACAACAAAATGAGCTTTTACTACTGCACATCAGACTTAAGAGAAGTTTTGTGGTCTGCCAAAGATGGTTCATAAACCATCTTTGGGATTTATGGATTGGTAATGAAAAGACCTGTGATATTTTCTTGACTAGATCAATTCTTTGCTGTGTGATTCTTGGAAATTCACCTCCCAGGTCTCAATTTCTTCAATCATCTGATAAGAAAATTGATGAGCTGATCCTTCCAGTTCTAACATTTTCTGTTTCCATTGAAAGCAGACATCTGGTGGCAGTAGCCTTTTCTAAACCCATGAGCCTGTTTATCAAATGCAAAGTAAAGTTGTAGAAAATAAGTACAGTTTTGAATAGAAATATGAAATGGTTACATTCAATAGAGATGGAAAAACGTATGTTATACCCAGACATCGGAGTAGCACCGAAGCCCAGCAAGAGCTTGGATTCAAAAATTAACAGTGGGTGCTATTAATCCCATAGTCAGGATGCCAGGAAGGGAAGTCTTATACACAGCAACCAATTAAATCCTACTGACATATCAAACCTGTAACCATAGCCTGGCATCCTGACAGAAAGGGCAAGGGGAAGCCCTATTTCCTAGAACATCCAAGGATCTAATTACATCAAAGAGTTATAGACAGTAAAGAATGGTGACCTTGAACCTCTTCCTCCTTCTCCTGCTTCTGCATCCATCCTTGTGCATAAGTACTTAGGTGTGTCTATCCTCTTTAAACTTTCTCTAAACAAAAGCAGGAGATGCTTAGAGAATTTCTGTTCCAAAATAGGCAACTTGTGGATGATTGCTATAGTCAAGGGAAATAATTCAGGATCTGTGGCTGCAGGTAGAAAAATCCAGGGAAGATTTAATGTGTACAATTTCCCTTCATTTTCTGACAAGGCACAGACTGCTCAAACTGATTAAATAGTTAACAAACTCTAGAATCACTCCCTTTATGCAAATACTATAATAAACATTATACATGTGTTCACTCATTTTAATACCCTTAAACTTAAGTTACAATTGATAACTCAACTTTACAAATGGACAAACTGAGACTCAAGTGTGAAGTAACAAGTCCAAAGTTGCAAATTTCTTAAGTGTCTGGCTGGATTCAAATCCAGAAGAGTCAACAGGCCCGGGAATGGACCCCCTAGTTGTTACTCTACAGAGTCCAATGTGAGGAAATCAAAGATCCAATAACACTCCAGCAGCAAACAGGTGAAATCGGCTTCTCTTGGGATATCTGGACCTTTCAATATATGGATACTTGAGGGGTCGTGGATGTAACTCAGTGAAAGAACACTTGTCTAGCATGTTGAAGACCCTGGGTTTATGCATCAGACCCACAAAAAAACAAACAAAAACCCAGAAAAAGTAAAATATAGACACTTGAGAATTTTACTTCTACTCCTAAATTACAATGCCCACTCATCTTTAATTCACTACTCCAAGCCTCAGCTGATAGAACACAAATACTTTAGGCGATTTATAAATCTTCACTGGGCCTCAATTTCCCTATCTTGGGGGGGGGAAGGCTTAGCGTTCCCTCCTGCTCCATTAAAAAAATATAGCAAGTAGCTGTGACTGCCTGACTTTGGAGGAGAGAAGGATTTGCCACAAAGTGACTGAGGTTGTCTTGAAAGCCAGTTTTTTTTTTTCTAATTTTTAAATTTTTTTATTTTGCGAAACTAAAATCACTCCTTAAAACCTCTCTTTTAGTGAATTTGAGGCCACACAGGACAAGTTGAACAGAAGAGTGGAATCTTACCTATTCTTAGCTCCCTCCCCAGAACTTATACTCACAGTTCCACTTGCCTCTGTACCAAGTGCTTAGTGAGCTTTAAATATTTCAAGATGTATGAGAAATTTATTTTAATAACAAAGACCCAATATCTTTATGCAATTCTGCATGAATATGATTTTTCTCTATGTCATGGTCACCATGAGAGAAAACAAAAGCAGCATTGGCCATCAAGATGCTTACCTATGGCTCTTGTTGTTTCTTATTGAGAAGAGACAAGACTTGTTTTTATAGCACTATACTACCAGCATGAAGACTGGTGTCTGATTAGAAATGATGGTTCAAGTTTGTTCTTATGAGGGGCCTGAAAAGATCTCACTTGAGGAGTCTCCACTCGACAACCAGGAAATACTAAAACCATCTCCCTCTCATTGTGCTGCACCCTTAGAGAGTCTGCCCTTCAAGTACATAATAGGTTCTTATCACAATGCAAACAGAAAAAGGTTAAAGAAAAAAAAAAAGACTATACTTCAAAAGCTTTCCAAATTTTGGTCCTAGATAATCTAGTGATAGTAAGATTCCTTGGGGAAAAAAAAGAGAACAGTAGGAGAGAGGGGGATGAATACTAAAGTTCAGAAATGAGAGTTAAAATCCATCACTGGGAAGTATCTTAGAGGAGATAACTGGCAGCATATGAGAACAAGACAGAGTCACGATGGGAACTCATCAACAAGACCTAGATTGGCCAGTGGGAACAGAACTGTCCCCTGACAAAGAGGGGTCCCCAAATAGGAAGGACAGAGACTCAGGAAGGTCCACATACCTCAGCCTAAACACGATCTGTTCTCATGCTAAATCCTAAGGTGCTTACCCGGTATTTCTTTTCTTGTTCAAATTTCTCTTCAAATTTCCGAATTTTCCGCTTGAGGCTCTGGATGTGCTTGGTGAGCTGGGTAATGGTCTGTGACTCCTTGCCATCACCACAGCTACACCGAGAAGAACTTCGGGGCCTGCCATGATTAGAAGGAGGGAAAGAGCATGAGAAACAATGGTACCCCAGTAAACACTGCGGCTTGTTCTACAAACCAACATTATCAGAGAAGTCTAGAGTGCAGTTCATAATTTGATGAGTCAACCATCTGCTCATTAATAGCCCTGATAACAGAACTGCATTATGAGCAAATGTCCTCAGGGTCTTTAGTAGACAAAATGTCAGAATATTAGTCCAGGAAACACATTTCTTAAAATTGATAGAGGCCAATTTAAGGCTCAGAAGAGACACCCATATTGAGGTGTTATCTTCAATAGGTTACATTAGCCACTCTTACCAACAATTTCAAAAGAAGATTTATATTAGTGTTTAACTTTGTTGACATAAAAAAACAAATATTTTCAAATATGATGAAAAAAATGGGCCTCCTCCCCAGAAAATGTGCACACCCTAACATGACACATATTTTACATGCTACAGTAATAATCACTAACTCCCTCAAATTCCAGTAGATAGTCAAAGGACCCAGTTTATATCAATTAAAGAATGAGTTATGGGGGAAAAATTTAGGATTTCCTGAGCATATTTTCAGCCAAGGGATTCTCAGTTTTTGTTATACATCAAAAGGATTTATGAAACCCCCAAATAAATAACATATATTATTCTTTTATCTTATTCCAATGCCAAATATAAATTCCAAATGGAGTGGATTGAGGGAAATATATCGATTTAGATATCTACATCTAATTTTGGGGAACACCAATTATAAGTTATCACTTTTCTAGAGTCTAAGAAATTGAGGTGGCAAATTATGTAATGTTTCTATAATCCATCCATTTACATCACTATTTGACAAGGAAAAATATATTGCACTAATTGAGAATGATATTCCTTATACTAGAACATTCATAGGATTAGGATTCTGGTAATTTCACCAAAATCTTTTAAAACCTGCATGCTCCTGATTAGCTTGTCCCTCATAACCATTTCCTCCTTAGGGATTAAGTCCTGAAACAGGAATCCCAACTAGAAAGTACACCAATTTTAGCTTTATAATTCAGATCTCACAGTTGCATTTTGTCAGGTTGTTTGCACTATTCCAGAGGAACAATAGTTCATTTGTAAATGTGGTATTTGAAAAACTGTATGAAATGAAGACTATTATAAAACAAGGTTTTCTTACATCATGAACTGCTGAGTGCTGGGTGGAGAAGGGGCTGACTCAGGGTCTAAATTGAATCTCTGGCTTTGGCTAAAGATGGAGCATCGTGGCGACAGCAGTGGGTTGTCACCATCAGTGATGTGATAAAGCAGCCTGCTGGTCCCCACAGACTGGAGGTCTTCTGGTGTGCTGTCGGCTTCATTCTGCCCATCTTTGTGGACTGGCATGGGGTCTGGGGAAACAAGATAATTGATCAACACTTAGAAGTGACAGAGGGCTTGAAACTGTCATGTTCCTAAATAAAGATCATAAACATTCATTATAATGGCTTGCCTCTTTGTCATTTCTTCCTTCTGGGGATATGAAAAGCTTTCAAAATACTGTCATGTTTTTTTTTCCCCTCACAGAACACAGGGAGAAAATATGACAAAGCCGCCAACAACAATAAAAAAAAGGAAACATTATTTCAATATGAGTTATTCAGTCAGCATAACCCAAAACTACAAAAAAATATTTTTATTTCATAGTATTTGCATATGTTGGAGAATATATGACAAAGTATTAGGGTGAACAAAAAGAGAATGAAATTGAACTGTAGCAAAAGATTATAGATTATGAGGAATAAAAGGGATAATAAAATTGCCAGCAAAGAAAGTAGGAAGGAAGAAAACAAAAAAAAGGAAGAGAGGGAACGGGAGTGCCCAAAGTGAAAATTATCCAACAGTCCTCAAAAATTATGGAGATCTTTGCTCATCAACATGGAATGATGTTCAGAATATGCTAAATGGAAACCACAGGTGTCACAACTAAGCAGTAATGGTTTCATTTCACATATATGTGTACAAATAAATGTATCAAAAGATCAAAGTAGTTATGAAGTAACTGCAAAACATGGTAGGATTAGGAATGATTCTATTTCCTTTCTTGAAATCATATGTAACATTTTATTTCAGACAAAATAAAATGGAAACAAGTCCTCAAAAAAAAAAAAAAAAGTTCTCTCCCCAGCTAGCCAACCCTGTGCCTGAATTCTTGCAATGGCCATTCTTTTAAGTTAACCCATTAGCTCCCCACCTCAGGGTCAGTCTTGAAGGTAAGTACACCTGTGCTATGGAGGGTAGGAAGTGAGATGTGTCAGTGAAGGATCCTCAGGACCTGGATAAAAGACTCTTCACCTAGGGCTCTGGAGGCAGCCCAAATGAACTTCTCGATTTTCCCTAGCAGACAAGTCAGGACAACTCAAGTTTTTTTGTAATGCCTACTTCTGTAAAGAAAGTGGAAAACAGATTTTCTGAGTGAATAAGCAGAATCAGAAAATACTGACAATTCACTTTTCCAAAACAAACATTTATCACAATTTGTTACCGGATGAATCTTAATCAGATTTAGAATGACTCCTTATTCTCTAGAGCTTGAAATGCAATTTGCTTTGTGTAACATCAAAGGTCTGATTAGTCCTGATGTGTTTTCGGTTGGCTTCCCTCCTGGTGGGTTGTACACTGGAAAGGTAGACAATACTTCCATTGTACCTCTGAAGTTTGCTGACAGCATTTTTGTCAGAAGCTGAGGATAGTGAAGGCAGAATGGACCCAGGTGATAAAGCAGCAGTGCCTGCACTAAGGCTGGGCAGGAGCCATGATGAATTATAGGAACAAGACCTACTATCCAATAAGTCTTGGCACATACAATACAGTCACCTTCAGAATCCTCCAGAACATCCTACCACATCCTTCCCTTAAACCATCAGGCTCTAGGAAGAAATATATTTCATTCATGTTGCCTATTTCTTGGAATTACGTTCTGATAATAATGGAGAAGAAAATAATCTTTGAATGGCTTTTTTTTGAACTGTATTGCAATAGTGACTGTATACCTCCATTTAGGTGAAACTGCTTTCGATAGGCACTTACATAATTTACCAGTACTGCCTAATTAATATCCTAATCTCCCTTTCCCTTCAATTCACTACTGAAGGAAGCTGGGAGCCAGAAAGATCCCAGAAGCAACCAGTTGAAAAGCCACAGAAACCCAAACTGGTAATTTGGTAAAGCTTCAGTTTTTTGTCCAAACTCACTATTTGAGTTGAGAAGGGGTTTAATTAAATCATCTGGCATCTGTATCAGTGTGTGCATTTATGTAGACAGAACCATTGAGCTCTCTGGTTAAAAGAGGCAAATGTAAATTCAGAGCCAGCGCTGCTACCCTCCTGGGAAAACAGCACAGGCCACTACTTCCAGACCCTGCTCCTAATGGGGAGGGGTCTGGAAGATTCCCCCTGGAGTCACATTATTTTTTCTTCCAGAGGCAGGGGCAGCTTTTCAGAGCCTGTGCTGTGATGCATTATGGTTTAGAGGAAGGAGTCTGAAAGCCAAGGGTCTGCCATGCCTGTGCTTTTTTATGGGACTCCAATCAATTTTGTAACCTCTCTCAGTTTCCTTGTTTGGCCCATCTTTCTCATAGAGCTGTGATAAGAAAAATAAGAGGAGATTTGCTGTTCAAAAATGTGCCTTTGGTAAATAAATACCTATTGTATATTTAAGATTTTTGTTAAAAGGATAGACCATGTTGAGGGCTCTTAGTCCGGTAAAATTTTCTTCTATTAAAAAAAAGATTTGTAACAAATATATCTTAACTTTTTAGGAAGGTAAACATAAGTTAATGAAAATTTTGGGAAGGATAAAGCTTTCCTGAGAAGGAAAGTGAGGAAACATCTCAGATGCAGCAAAGACTTAGCTGACCAATAGGTAAGAGAATGAAAATGATGATCCTTTTTGAACCCCAATCTCTTAATATATTAAATGGGGAGAATAATAATAATGCCTGCCTCACAAAATTGAGTATAAAATGAAATAAAACTGTGTTCCTATAAAAATTTTGCCATATCATCCACATCTATATGTTTACACTATTTTTACACACACACACACACACACACACACACATATATATATATATAATTTATATATATGCACACAAACATACTTTTGGCTTACAGATTTTGAAATATTTCAGCTTCATACTGAGCAATGATGATAAAGAAGTCATAAACTTGATGTTCTAGTCACATTTTCTCAAACTCATACACACTAAAATAATTTGCTCTTAAAACTAATAACGTGCATCCATGCATCCTTTGTATAGCATACTTGGTGGAAAAAAGTAGAATAAGGCATAGAAAAACACGATATCCATGCAAACCATCATTTTAATCATTATTATTAAAATAAGACACTTAAATATTATTTTACTGAGCCCTTATGGGGTTAATATGTGGGGTGAGAACCAATATATCCCTCAGTATCTCATCCCTATCTCTTATTAGTTCTTATTTATAAATAACTAAGAATAATAATCTAATAATATCTAATATTTATGGAGTGACTCATGATGTCCTCACACTTGTTCTGAAAGTTTTCACATATATTTAATCTTCATAACAATCATATGAGACTAGTAGTAATGTGATTCCCACTTTAAATTCAGTAGGGAAAGTTGTTTAACTATGCTAATTCAATTCAGGGAGGGTTTGACCAGTGCCTGTGGTTGAAGAATCCACATCTCTACTCTGGAAGCTGAAGTATTTCTGGCAACCCACTCACTGAGCTGTAGGGAACACAGAGAAGAGAAATAATTATCAGTGTGTGAAGGCCAAGAGACCACTTCTTCTCTGGCTGCAACCCCAGGCAGAAGCAGATGCTATATTACAGCTGTTCAATGACTCAGTCAGATTTTAAAATATATCTTTTTAATGTGAGTTTTTAAAGCAATTCAAAATTGAAATAAATCTCTCTCTGCAAAAGCTTGAGAGGCACTATTTAATCTTAACTGTAATAAATCAGCTACAGTCTTGTAGATTTGTTAAGTTGCACCCTCAGATTTGCCTATTGTGGTGGGCTCATAGGTAACATTCCGCTATATCCCCAAAAGGCCAAATATCAGTCTGTGTTGGTTTTAAAAGCTAAATGAGCCAAAAGCATGTCCATGATTCTAATGAAGTTTAAGCATTAGAGTTCTTACCCAGCATGTCTAAGGACAGATAGAAGGGGGGATAATAGTGTCACAAACACAAAGAGAGCTGCAAAAAATAAGAGACAATAAAAAACATCTCATGGATACATGATGCTTTCAGTTTTAAGTATACTGAATTTAAGGTTAAGAAGATACTAATAAGGGTTAGCTACAGGCCCAGAAGACAAAGAACCTGTAGTCATCGCAGTATAGCCACCACTAGAGAAACATGAACTTGGTTGTTAGAGAGCATTGAGAGAGAAGAAGCGGGTAGGGCTGGCTGACCTAGCAGGGAGAGGCATACACTCCAAGCAGGCAGGAAAATTTGCCAACCATGAAAGTAGGGCTGGGCTTCATGACAGGGACCCTGAAGGTCCCAAAAGACAGTTTGCCATCACAGGTGAAAGCATGGGTTGCAAGCTCAGAAAAATCTAGAATCAAGTCCCAGTTTGCCACCTGTGTGATCTGGGATACAATCTTTCAAACTCAGAAAGAGAGAAATATTATTAAGGAAAATGGCTAATGAGCCATATCTGATTTCTGGGAACATCATTTTCCCTCTCCATGTTACGCAAGTGAAGCCAACTACTCACATAACCATCAGGCTGCCCTGCCTAGGTAAGGAATCTTCCTGAACTGTGGAGCTGGGGAAAGAGTAAGCATCAGCCGTGATAGTGCTAATCATCCAGAAGCACCCTATCAGAGCAGAGAGAGAGCTGGGCGTTGTGATGCTCTTCAGTTTTCAGCCTAATTGACTCTCCAGGTCTTCTAGTCAATTTCTGCACAACTGATCATCTCAGTGGTACAGTTGATAAAAATCAGTTATTAAGATAACAGAAGCCATCTTCAGAAGGGAGCTTTCATTTACAAGCAGAAATGCTTTGAAAAACACAAGGAAAATTAAATACACAAAGCAGACGGGAATACTGCTGAAGGAAATTCAATCTTCATTGTGAGCTGTACATTTTCTGGGCTTATCCAAAGTCAGTTAGGAAGCATAGCTTTCAAGTGTCTATTAGTTCTGCTGAATTGGTCAATTTGATCAAAGAAGTTGGATGAGCAGCTCGACAGAGCCCCCAGGAAAAGATAATTCTCAGAGAACCAGAAGACAGGGGAGAGGTTGACCAGCTGGCTCTAGGCTTGGGAGGTGTCTGGAGCAGTTTCAGACACCAAGCTTCTATGTGCCATCAGGCTACTCCTAACCTATAAATATTATAAGGATGGAAGAACAATACCAAAATAACCCAAATAAAAGGTATTTTTAAAATGACTACAACATGTGGGAAATCTCTCACAGAGGAAAAGTGATAAATGAGATTTCTCTGTACAATCTACTTAATTTCCTATAAAATTTAAATTTTTAAAAAAGTCAATTTTTTTAAATGAATATGAGTCTGCTGGCTAAAATCCTGGGCTCTGGAGTCAGAGTTGTGGGCTTGGCCTGTGATGCCACTTGAGGAGACCTGTTACATGTTTGGCTAGGCAAGCCTCTTCAAATTCAGTAGGGTTGTAGTAAAGATAATCAGGATAATGTATGTTAACACAGTATTTGTCCTGACTTTAAAATTGAATTTAAAAACATTTGTGAATAATCACCTGGCAATTTGCACTGTTCAACTCATTATTTCCCTTCCTATAAGTCAGTTGCAGAAATGGCCTCAGAGAATTACTTGGTCGTCTATAAATTTTGAAATCATCTTAAAAATACTTTGGAAAACAAGGAGTTAACATTCCCTCCTTTAGAAACTATGAAAATGGTCATAAAAGCCTCAGATAAAAAATTAATAGAACTTTTCTAGTCAACTTATAGATGTAGCACAGAATAGATTTTATTATAACAAATGTAGTTTCAACTTTAATAGGTGGTCATTATTTAACCATCAGCACTACAGATTATTGCCATCGTAAATACCTTTGGCTTAAGGGAACTAGTGTAATGTCAATGATATGCAAGACTTGAGAAGGGAATCTAGGAAGTATGAAATGTCATTTATATACCCTGAGAGCAGTCAGAAATTCTTACAGAGTAGTATTTAAAGACAAATGTAAACAATATTAACTGGAGGAAAGGCAACATAAATTTTGAACAGGGCAAGAACAGCCAGCTTTTTAAATAGTGGTAGCTAACATTTATTGAGTATTCATCATGGGCAAGGTCTGAGAAATTTCATATGTATTATGCAATGTAATCCTCACAGCAATCAAAATAATATGCTTTCTACCATTTTAAAGAAAATAAGACTGAGACATAGAAATATTAAATAACTTGTCCAATATCACCCAACTAGTACATGAAGTTCTGCAAGGGGTAATGTTTTAGAACAAAGCAGAGTCAATAAGTATAACATATTTGGGGATTCAAGATGTCTATAGCATAGTTTTCATATCTAGATTGAAAACAAAACCAAACAATCACTTCATGGTCTTTTGGCTAAAATCAAGTGTAAAATAAAACCAATGATTGGGCCATGAACATAAAATTCACTTAAAAGTATGTACCAAAGGGCAGAGTCAAATTAAATAGCTTTTTTATGGACCAGTCAGTACCAATCCTTGCAAACAGATCCTGGATTAATCTTATTTTACATTTTAGAAATGACACAGAAGAGGAAGTACAGAAGTCTAAGTTTGCAAATGATGTTGACATCTTCCAATGAGTAAAAAACACAAAGCAACCACAGAGCCAACTCACAAACAGTTGTAGATACCTAAACTGTGGGTCAGGAGGTAATGGAGTTAAAGAAAATTAATCTTCAACTCTTCTTTTCTAGATAAAACTACTTTTAACAAATAGTAAGCACTAAAATACTAGTTCGAGAGTGGATCTCATTTTTTAGCTGAACAGAATATTCTGATAGAACAGAAAAGCCAAGAAAATAGTGTGCACCTTTAGGAAGTGATTGCAAAACATTCCTATGGTTATAACCATCTTGTAATTGGTTTATAAAACATCCCAGGCCTGTATTTTTTTAAATATTAACTTTTAAATTTGAGATGATTATACATCCACATGTTATCATAAGAAATAACAGAGAGATTCCTTGTCCACTTTTGCCACTTTGATCTAGTTTGCCTCAGTGGTAACATTTTGCAAGACTATATAACTTCTGCCATATTTATGAATAAAATTCTACTAATAGACTCCATCTGGAATACTCTTGCAAGTCAGATAATACAATCAAAACAAGTGCAGAGGCCTACAGATAGTTCAAATCAGTGCAGCTGAAATGAAACTGGGAACAATGGTGCTGCAATAGGCTAATCAACTACAAATCTAGGTCTTTATGAATTTTAAAAGTAACTTTCAAAACATTAATTATATGACATGTATACAGTGTATATTGACATACTTTCAAATTATAAAATATTAGAAATATGGGGACTTCACATTTAGGCTACTTGGTAAACAGCAAGTCGTAAAGAGTTTAGACTATGCAGTCAGAGTCGGGAATTCCCCACTCTGACCTATCCCCTTTCCTCCAACCCCTCCACTAATCTGTAGCCATGGCACCTTCAGCAAATTGACTTTCCAAGTTTATTTCATCTTCTTTAATCTGAGGATAATAATGAAACCTACCTCATAGGATTCTTATGAGAATAACATATGAAAATGCATGCAATAATTTCTGATACAAGCCAGGAGGTCATCTAATTTTGTCATTCATTTAAAAGCTATTTAATGAGGTGTTTCTAAACATCAGCACTACTGACTTTTGAGATCAGATAATTCCTCCCTGGGGGCTGGGTCTAGTCTTACGCATTGTGCGATAGTTAGCAGAATCTCTAGCCAGTACTTACTAGAAGTAGCCAATAGTGCCCACTCCTCAGTAGTGACAAATACTGTCTCCAGATATTGTAGAATGTCTCCAAAGGAGAGGGAAAAACAATAACAATAGTAATAACAAACCATAAACTCCAATTGAAACCATCATTTTAAAGGAACCAACTTAGGACAAACAAATGAAGTTCTATTTTCCACAGTAGTGGCTATTTTTTTAGTAAAATAACAAGTGGTGCATAGTGAAAATGTAGAAAGATCCAAAAAAAGGGTTTGAAATCACATAAACACACACACACAAAAAAAACAGTCCATAAAGTTTCTAAAATATATTTGGTGATTCTGTATACTCCTGAGTTTGGAGACTCTGTTCTTACTGACTTTCAAAGTCTCACTAGGGCAGCCCACCAAAAGGATGAAAAACCAACGTATGGATAATCGGCCCTACCCTAGAAGGATACTTGAGATGCTTTCCTGTTCTAGAAATCCAATTATAAAGTTTTCTGCAACAAGAATATATTTCATGTTATCCCTAGTATGGCACTGTGTTCTGGAGAGTGTGTCTGAACCTTCTTGCATGTCAGAGTCACCAGGGGAGCTGCCAACAGAGATTCTCAGCCCTCAGATCTCCACTTTAGTTTTATTTTTATTCTCCACTTTAGAAAGTAAAATTAAAGTTCATTTCTAATTATTAATTTATAAATTATTTAATAGTTATTATTAATAATTTCACTTTTAACAAAGTAAAAATTAAAGTACAATCCCAATTAATTGGAAACTACTGATCAAGTAGGAAGTTTCTTGAAATACGCGAGAGGTTGGTCAAGTTTTCTTTGACTCTGCCCCACTTCAAATGGATATACTATATTAGTAGTATCTTAACTAAATGAAAAATTCAATCTGAAAATCAAAATTTTAGCCAAAAGGAATTAGAAACTGCTATAAAACTATTGCTTCTAGTAATAGTTCTCAAGTCATCGCTGTTGACAGTTTTTGCTAAACCTTCATACCATCAATTATCCTTGGTGAGACAGAATAAGAGTTATGCTTAGTCATGTGGAATGTCAAACAGTCCTTCTGCATACTTTGAAAATAGCAGGCAGTTAATATGACAATCCTCATTCCATTTTCCATTCAATGACACCAGAATAGATGCTTACTAATGCCATGGAAGAAACATTTATTTTAGCTATAAGAGGCTGTTGATCCAGTTGGAAGAATTTTTCAGCTTATTATGTAGGTTTCTGTCTCAGTCAGTTTATGTTGCTATAACAAACTACCATAGACTGGTAGCTTATACATAGGAGAAATTTACTTTATACATTTCTGGAGGCTGGAAGTCTGAGGTCAGTACGCCTGCATGGTCAAGTTCTGCTGAGGATCCTCTCTCAGATTGCAGATGGCCGACTTCTTATTGTATTCTCACATGTCAGAAAGAGAGCCAACAAGCTTTCTGGACTCTTTTCATGATGGCAGTGATCCCATTTATGAAGGCTCCATTCTTATGACCTAATTACAACCCCAAGGCCCCACATCTAAGTACCATCACACTGGGGATTAGATTTCAACATATGAAATTTGTGGGGACACACAGATTCAGTCTAGGAATTTCTATCTCACAGTATGTGGTTTGCAACCTCTTGACTAGTGGATCCCAATACTCAGGAGTGTTTATGAAATATGAAGAATCCAGGACTTCTACCTCTGACTGTTAATGAAGCCTGAGAATCTCCACAATCACCAAAAAGCTCTTCCAACATAATGGGTGAGAAGGTTCTAGAACATTATTGAAAACACAAGGTCCCTATGGGGTGCCATGAAGAGAACTATTTTTAAGTTACTATAATATATTACAGACTTATGATCATTTGTGTTAGTATTATATGAACACCCTCTTGGCAGGGACTTACCCATCAAAATCCCCACAGTTTCAAGGTATTAAAAAAGAATCACTCAAAATAATCTGTTTAGAGACCCCCAAGTTAGAAACAGCGGATCTGAGCATACATTTCTTCCTGCTGAAACACACATGGATTAGAAAATGTATGGACTTCCTATAAGAATGCACACATTTTAGAAACCAGCGAGACCAAACCATCCCATATTTTCCATCAAGAAAGTATCTTACAAATGCCTGTCACTTTGACAATGTCTCTGCCAAATGACATATGCCTTAGATCTCTGAAAACAACAAGTTTTCTAGATGTTTCTAGAGTCTAGTGCTCTAAGATTCTCTTAAAAGGGCTCTGAGATAACTCAAATTTATCTACATTTTGGAAAATCCAGCATCCAAATCACAAGCCTCCTCAGTAAAAAGCCTTTTGGCCATTTCTGACATTTGATACTTAACATGAACTGTATGGCTGTCTCCTTCATGCTAGCAACCTCACCACAAACCGGTATTTATTTTCATTTTAGAAAGAGTGTTAATAAGCTTTTAACATCATGTCCAGCCAGAATGAGAAAATGCAAAACTATTATTGATATTTAGAAATAAAAGTCATGATTTAAATTTTATATATACATATCCAACATGCAACAAATATTGAACCCTCTTTGCTAGATACTACTATAGCTAATCCAAAATATCAGATAATTCTGAACTTAATGAGGATCTGGCTTGAGACTTCTTTATGTATTTTGTCTGCTATTTGTTTAGAGAAGGTAGAATATGAGGTTGTGGGAGAGAAAAAGGACATTGTCAAATACCCTAACTTAAACCCCTGATCAGGGCCTCACCCAATTTTTGCATTTCATCCAAACAGAGCAATAGCATTCACAATACAACAAGGACAGCCAACTTCCCAACAATGTGTATCCATAGTAATTGACCATTTGCAGTAATGTCATACTAGGAGGCCTTCCTTAGTGTCCTTACTATAACTAGTATTATTTCAAAAGTCACCTTAAAGATTTAATGAAACATACATTAAGTGCTTAAATAGTTCTTAGATCATAAAAAGGTTTAAATAAAAATAGTAACTACTCTTGTTGTTCCTATTAGCCACTATTATTAGTAATATACATCTCAACACTGGAGATGACTGTTTGGCCTGCTTAGACCACCTGGGACTGTTTTAAACAGTAGTGTCTTAAATGTACTATTGCTAATGGTATTGTAATAGATTACCTTTGTAGATCTCTTCCTTCAACTCTTGGAGATTAAAGATGTCTTATAAACAAGCTTACACTAAGTCTATTTCTACTATCTATCCAGAAAGCAGTCTGCAAGACTCTGACCCATTTGTTTTAGAAAACACAAGCTAGGCTCTTATTTCTACTCATATAAATTAGTGCTTCTTTCTGCTCTAAATCTTTCTGGGAGCATTAATTTGTTAACCAATATACCACCCTCAGGATTGAAACTACAGTAACAGAAATAAACTAACATACTTAATTTTGAGATTTTTTGACACATAAATTAATGCAAAAAAATATTGAGACAGAACAAGAATAAAGGATCCAAATGAGTGAATAGTGGAGCACTTATCTCCACTTCTCCTGTCTTGATGGATCATCTTATAAGCATTTAACAAGAAAAAAGGAGGTAGTGTTGAAACTCCCTCAAATATATCAGGAGTTCAAAGACAGACAGCACAGAGCATCTAGGTTCAGTGATATAAAATAATACCACTCTTTTGTCATAAGAGACCACATAAGAAAACCCAGATGAGAAGGTGTTTGGGTGATTTCACCTGACACCCATTTAAAAGTCTGACTTTTGGTCTGAGCCAGAGAGATCTATGTTACAGCAGATCTTAATTCCTCCTGTTTCCTCTCAGCGCCTTCTGGGCAACACTTGGGCTCTCACGTATCACCATTTCTTTCAGGGGCCCAGGTGAAAGATGAAGCAGAAAGAGGATGAACTATCTTGAGAGTATGATCTGGGACATCCCCCAACCCTGCCTCTTACCTGCAGAATCTGCCTCATCGGCAGGCACACTTTGGGTTGTCACGGGGGCTGGCTCCTTGATTCCATGCACCTGGGGAGCTTCTTCCTGGTTTGTCAAAAATGCAGAACACAGATCAGATTCCAGAGCTTGAAGCTTCAGCAAGGAATTCTGCCAGCAAAAGCAGAACATCAGGCCAGCTAAGTAGATGCCTAACACACAACGGTGGGTCTGCAGCTCCTGCAGGCACCTTTCTCCAGTGCCTGGCAGGAGGGTATCCTGGAAGAGCTGCTTCAGAAACAGAGCTGGTTGTGCCTCAGTCAGATGCGCATTATTCCACATGCGGCCTCAGTTCCTGCCTCATTTAAATCCTAATGTATATGGATTATCAGTGACCCATGGGACTGGCCGATTGATTTCGTCAGCAAACGACGCTGCATCTGGAGAACCAATCTCAGAAGGTATCTGCTTCCTGAGCACTGAGCCTTTACGCTTTGCAAGTGTTTCATTCATTGTGCTGACATCAGGAGTCGATGACATTAGGCCCCTCCCAGGCTACCATTCATAAAAGCCATCGTCCCTCCAATGCAAAGACTGCAGCAAACCGCAGTGCACAAAGAGTTACTGCTGCAGAGGCTCCCTGGCATCTGGGAGGGGCTTCAGGCTCCCTCATCCACACTGTGGCTGTGAGTGCATCTTTTAAAGTTACTTCTCTCACATGGGATGGCTGCAGCTGTCTTGTATCAAGAACAGGGTGAGGGAGACAATCTTGGTCCCTCGGTTTAACCTAATCACAGAGGGAGAAGCAATTTATCTTTCTTAGCTCCCCCCCCCCAGTACAATCTCCTGCCCACTCCTTTCATTTCTCATTTTAAATTTCTCCCATGTTCTTACTAAGAACAAGTCATACAGACTGACGCACATATCCTGCCATGAAAAACTAATGCCCAGAAACCTAATTGCCCTAATGAGGTGAAAGTGAGTCATGCCCGAGGCTCTGGCTGGGTGCTGCTCTTTGACAATGGGCAAGTCCTGCAGGTCTCAGGAGCTCTTCCGCCCACCTGGTTCCAGTTCCAGTTCCAGCAAGGGCAGCCATAGAGAGCAAAAAAAATGATCCTTTTCCCTCTATAACCTTCCAATATAACCACGCTCCTACTCACATACTACCCTCCACACAGCCAAACACCTTCCTCCACAGCTCTACCCATGCCTCACAGACATCCTTATCCCTCTCCCTCACCCATATATCCTACTTCACACACACGTACACCTCCTTCATACCCAACCTTACACACCCACAACCTCTACTCTACAAACATCCTAACCCACAAATAGCCCCCTTCTTCTGCCTCATACACATCCTCATCCCTACTCATCATACCCTACCCCATAAACACCCTCATACTCAACTGTCACTCTCACACCATAGTCTACACACATAAAACGCCTCCCCACATTCATATCTACCATATGCTCACATACCAACCCCACACTCTTCACCCTGTGACAAATATATACCCCATTCCTGATTGCCCCACATACCTACCTCTCCCTCATAATATCCAGTACCTCACACCAACACCTATTACTTCCTATCTTATCCCAGAAACATACACCCCCATATCCCACACATATTCTCATTCTTGGCCTCATGTAAACATACACCCCAACACTTCCTCACACCACAACTACTCCCTTCTATTCAATACCAACTCCCACACAGTCAGCCTTAACCCTTCTGTTGACATGAGTAGCTATCAGTCTATACCAGTGTAAAAGCTGTTCACCAAGCAATGTCTTCAATATTAGCTCCTCTGCCACTTGGAAAGCAGTGAGCACCTTCTCTGCCTGCCGGATATGGGGCAGGATCTGAAAAAGTTTTCTACTGCTCAGAGGCTGAGAGCGCACAGCTCAGATGAAGCACCTGCCTAAGACCAGACATTTTATGACTCCCTCCTCCTTCCTGGGAGTTCATCCAGCAGCTGAGTGCAGGAGCAGGAGCTCTTGAGTGTTAATAGGAGGTATAGAATGAGCAAGGGCATGGAATTTCTGGAAGGATTTAGTAGTTAGTAACCAACCAGATGGCAGGCAAAAAGAATATCTGACAAATTTCCTACTGGAGGGCCTTGGAATTAGAGTGGCCTCTCAAAAAGAGCAAAACTGCTCTGAAAATTTAGAAATAATGCCATGGGAATGTAAAATGGTGCCGTCACTATGGAAAAAGTCTGGTGGGCCCTGAAAATATTACAACAAGAATTACAAGAATTACCATACAATTCAGCAATTCCATCACTGGGTATATACCAAAAACAACTGAAAGCAGGGACTTGGACAGTTATTTGTATACCTATGTTCAAAGCATTTTAACAGCCAATAGGAATATTATGGACTAAACTGTGTCTCTCCAAAATTTATAAACTGAAGCTCTAACCTCTAATATGATTGTATTTGAAGACAGGACTTTAAAGAGGTAATTACATTTAAACCTAATCCAAGATAACTAGTGTCCTCACAAGAAGAGGAAAAGACACCAGGGGTGCTCCCACAGAGAGAAGGCCACATGAGGACCCTGTCAGATAGCAAGTATCTATAAATTAAGGACAGATGTCTTAGGAGAAACCAACATTGCTAACACTCTCATCTTGAAATTCCAGCCTTCAGAACTGTGAAAAAATAAGTTTCTGTTGTATAAGTCATCTCATTTATAATATTTTATTAAGGCAGCCCTCAAAAACTAATACAAGAAGGAAGCAACTCAAAATGTTCATGGAAAGGTAAACGGATAAACAAAATGTGGCATATACTTGCAATGGAACATCATTCAGTATTAAAAAGAAAATTCTGACACATAGATAAACTATGAGGATATTATGTTAAGCAAAATAAGCCAGTCACAAAAGGATGAATATTGTATAATTCCACTTATGTAAGGTACTTACAATAGTGAATTTCATGAGACAGAAAGAATAGTGGTTGCCCAGGGCTGGCAGTGAGAGAGATGGGAAGTTATTTTTTAATGGGCACAGAGCTTCAGTTGTATGCAATGAAGAGAGATCTGAGGATGAATGGTGAAGATGGTTGCCATCAATATAAATGTACTTAACCCTACTAAAAAACGTACACTTAAAAGTGGTTAAAATGTCAAGTTTTATATTATATGTATTTTATAGCATTAAAAAAAATGAAAGATACAAGGGGATAGACCTTTTACCTATAATTCTTTAAAAAATAAAGTTGTGGTACCAGCAGCCTGGCTCAAACTCATATGTGCTCTTTATATTCCTGCAAAGTAAAAGAGGGCACAGATTTCAGGTTCCTAAAGAACTAGAAGGGACATCATCCCTGTTGTGTACTGTGGCTGACTTTGGGCAAGCATCCTGGCTATTCCAAGCCCCATTTTTTCATTTGTAAAAAGAGGCAAAGATAACAGTCATGATGGCATTTGCTATGAGGGCTGCTCAAGAACACAATGAGGGAAGGCAGGCACTTTGCAGAGCCACCAGTATGAGCCCATCCTCTAGCACTGGACTTCGTGGTGAGTATGAACTTCTCCAAACCCTAGGCGTCAATGGGAAAACCCTGTTCATATAGTAAGGACATACTCCACAGTGACTCTGAAGCCTCCACCTGTTGCTCCACCTCTTAGGTCTCACTTCTGTACCTGCACAGCAAGGATCTCAGGGTAGATGACTTGTAAGTCTCCTTCCAACTTGAAGGGAGAGAAAAAGCAATGTACTGAGGATTGAGACCCAGAATCTGGAACCAATGGGTACTTGGACTATGGAATGGAACAAAGGGTTCATGCAACATGAACATTAAAAAAATCTCATTGCATACAAGTACATTATACTTCATATTCAGAAGCTTCTGAATCCCCTTAGAGAGAGAGGTGTAATTCTGTGACCCCATAATGATTAGAAGTATGAACCAGTTGCTCTCTTCCACCTCCCTCTGCCATTTTCCCCTTCACTTATACTCATCTGAATAGGATTCTGAGTGCCACAGATCTATTTGCATGGCTGATTTGCTTAAAGGAATGGGAAGAGAAAAGAATTGGCAAATGGAACAGGAAAGAGAAGATGAAGGTCTCAAGAGTCAAGAAGATCTTCAAGTAGAAGATTGCTATAAAGGACAAGAAGACAGAATGGAAGAAACTCTGCAGATCATCAGCCCTCACATCCCAACCCTGTACTGTCCCATTACCTGACGACAACCAGTCTTTTGGCATTACAGGATACTCTTATGTCATCCTGAACAGAAGGTGGGAACTGGGACACCCTATATGGGTAAGGTCCACAACAGGGTACCTTTCTTGATGACCAGGTAACCCAAGGACAGGGGGGGGGCAGACTTACCTATGAAGAGTCTATAGCAACGTTGCATGCATGTCTTTCCTATGGACAACAGGAGACTTCTAGCCTGTAGTATCAGGACTGAGCCCCATAGAGTCACACCAAGAAGGTTTATTGGCAGCTCTCACCACACGGGCAGGGGTCATGTCCCTCTGGCAGACATGGTGCTACCATGCAGTGCTCATGCTTAGGCAGCTTTCAATGCACAAAGAGCCTTACTAGGCTCTAGAGTATGAAACGAACATCAGCCCCTTCCTTATGGTTCCTCCAGTCCAGTGGAAAAATAAGTGAGCAAATGAGTAACAATGACATTTATCATTTTTATAGGGCTATCCAGGAAAGAAATGGTGAGCCCATAAAGAGTGTCAAAACTGCCATTTCACTATTCTGACATGCCTAACTAGTGACCTTTTAATACAAGAATGTGCTTTGCCTTCTATAGAAGCATGATGAAGTACCCTACCTCACTTGTGATCCAAGTGCTATCTCAGTCCATCCCTTCTCGCCTGGGACTTCTATTCCCTGTGAGACTAACTGCCCCAGCCAATCATTCAGATCCAGCCTGCTAATGCTCTTCCAGGTTTATATCCAAAGTCTCCATGGATGGATACCTAGAATCTTTAGAAAAAATGAGTAAGGGCTCATGGATTCAATAAAGAATGATGACTGTCTCCGCCTCTTAACTGTCCCATCTGGGTAAAAAAAAAAAAAAAAAAAAAAAAAAAAAAGAGAGAGAAGTCCTTGAAACCTACGTGTGGTTTTATAAAAGCTAATTTTTCTCTTTTACATAATGGAGAATATGCTTCTTGTTTTAGAAAATACTCATTTTCTCTTCTCTACAATTACCCGGATCCCACTTTAGTTGGGTTGGGATAGACAACACCCACACCAGTTGGATGAACTATTTTAGGGTGCATTTGTCTGCAATACACTAGTTGCAGAGCAAGGACAGTACCCAATTAGTTTCTACAAAAGGGTTTAGTGCCCCTCTTCCATTCCTTTGTCTTTCTAAGAACTCTATGCAGATTCTCTATGGTGATATGAAACAAATCAAACAGGAAATCTGCTTAAAAATTTTGGAATATAACTTGAGTCCCCACGTACCTACCTACACTTCTTACTCATGTTCCCCGAATATAAACTCCCCCCACCCAACTCCTATACACACAATAGCCTAGACTCTCAGAAAGTAAGACTTGCTTGGGGGTCCAGTTTTCATCTAATTATTGAGCCAGTTCTGATTGCCTCATCTAAACGGTGCTTCCCCTAATTTCTCTTAGCACCATGTTTATTTCCCTCTTAACAATCACTACAGTGTGTGATTTTATTTATTTGTCTACCTGTTTATGGGCTATTTCCAGCCCCATAAGGGCTAAAACCATGCCCCCTCTGTTCACTGTTGTATCTGAGCACAATAAACAGAAAAAGAGCTAATCAATAAAAAAGACTACCATTATACTTTAGTTTTATTTTTTAGAACTGGTACTTCAGATGGGGAGCTCTGAGTATCTAATTTAATGCCCCCTAGTATCCGTGTTTAGAAATTTTTAAATGTTTTAAAATTAATGAGGAGTTTATAAACCTGTGAATTTCTAGGGAGGGACCACCAGCAGGTCTGGGCAGAGGTCATCTTGACTTAAGACATCCAAGGTTTATGCTTTGAAAAACATTGCCCTATTCTCTTAGGCCACTTTAAATGCTACCATGGTTTTCTGTTTAGCTTTACCTGCCCAGGGACAACAGCTTTCCTCTGAGGTCTAGCCCTCTGCAACTCTGTTTTCTCTTGCCTGGCTTCCTTTTGAGACCTGGACCTCCACAACAAGAAGTACAAAGTGCTGAGAATCCAGACAGGGTTGCCTCCTGAACTACTGCTGCTGAACTCTAGATGGTTTTCCCAGGCAAAATAGAACTTCTTCCAATGTCATTGGCTATTAGGAAAAGCCAAATTAATTCTTCCACTAGAGATACTGGGCTTTTGGCTAGTCTCTCTGGGGACTATGTGGCTTATATGCTACCATGCTTTTCAGCATGACATATCTTAGTTCAACACACTCCGGTTTCCTTTGGTGTAGTGGGCTCAGCCCTCACTTTCCTGCACTGGCTAATAAGGAAATTCAGCATAAAAGAAAAGCAGTATTCATTTAAAGGATCCCACTGTTGACAAAAAGATTCAAGTCCAAGTACTGAATCCTATCAGTACTTTTTTTTAAAAAAAAAAGAACTTAACCACAACACAATAACACAATTATGTTTCCTGTTAGCCAAAAGATTTCAGCCTACGGAGAGTCCTGTACTTAGTTTCCCCTCATTATGATATCCTTTCTAAGTTCACCTTGTTAAATAATAAAAGCAAGGTATTTTGGAAAAATTAATAGAATTTAATAATTTCACATTTTAAATCTAGATAATATTTTCTAGATAAATAAGACTGATTTATTTTTATAAAAATACAATGTGTCTCATTTGCAACTCATGGAATGAATGTCAGTAGTTTCTCACTAGAGTTACTAGTCCTTAACAACCCAGTAGTATGGGTGTCATAATTGATATACTGCCTCCCCCCAAGTTAACCCTTTTTTTAAAATTGTATCTCATGGGCTGAAGTCCACAAAGCTACTCTGTTATTACTCATGTGGCTCCTTTGTGGCTAATTTTATTCTGGTTGTTTTTGTTGTTGTTGTTTGTTTTTTCTCTTTAGCTCTGAAAAATATTATGTTTAAAAACTAAACTCAGGAAGAGGTTTAGTTTTAGTGGTCCTACATACAGAGGACAACGGAACCCCTATTCTGCTTCATTCTATGTCACTGGGCAAACCACCTAACTATGCTGACCCAAAGGCCTTTTATTATTTTCTGATGACATCACTACCTTAAACTACCTTAAATTTCTAAATTTCAATAATATTTGAAATTGTTAACTCTCCTACTGGAAATCATAAAGTTGTATGTCATATAAAGTATACGATGTATTTATATCTTTAATGATCCCAAGCCACAATGGAAAGCATTAGCCATTTCCTCAAATTCTAATATTTTGTTAGAAAATAAGAAAATCCAGCTTTTTCCTGCCTTAAAATGTGAGTTTTATAGCCCTAAGAAAGCCAACACCATCCTATAAAGGGCAAAATGTGCCAATACGAGAAAAGACAGGCTCTAGGAATAGTAAGTCCAGAATTGACATGTGTCCCTATGCAACTCTGGAAAATGGGAATGACAAAGCTCATTCTATTGCAACCATGTACCCCATTTCTATGTCAAAATAAACTGCTAAAAGAATTGCATATTAGAAAATACATCCACAGAGATATGATAAATCGTGGTATAAAGCTGTATTAAGAATTGTATGAAAACAAAGTAAGAGAGCACATGTATAATGGCATAATTTGGAGTGAATATTCAGAGTTACAAAAAAATTGTGCTGTGAATGGATAATCATGAATGTAATGCACTCCACTATTGTCATGTATGTAAGAAATAATTTTTTAAAAAAAGAAAAGACATCCAAAAGGTCACAGCTCTCAGGCAAAATCTGGTCTTGGGACCAGCAGTAATTTTTTAAAGTTAATGGTACTTTATGTATGTATGTGTATGTGTCAACTTTATATCTCACCAAGTGAAATGTTCAACAACTTTAGGGAAATGCAAATCAAAATAACACTGAGATTTTCTCACTCCAGTTAAAATGGCAGCCATCAAGAATAAAAACAATAAATCCTTGAGAGGATGTAAAAAATTAGAGTTGTTAATCAGTAAAATCACTATAGAAATCAGTATGTAGGTTCCCCAAAAGACTAAGAATGGAACTACCATATGACCCACCTATACCACTCCTTGATATTTATCCTAAAGAATTAAAGTCAACATGATACAGCAATGCATGTATATCCATGGTTATAGCAGTATAATTCACAATAGCCAAATGAGGGAAGCAGCCTACATGACCATCAATGGATGAAATGATAGAGAAAATGGTGCATATATATATACACAATGGAGTTTGACTCAGCTACAAAAAAAAAAAAAGTGAAATTATACCATTACCAGGAGAATGGATGGAACTCAAGAAATTATATAAAGTGAAATAAACCAAACTCACAAGGTCAAGTTTTGTATGTTTTCTTTCATATGTGGAAACTAGAGAGGAAAGAGGTAAAGAAAGGCAGGGTGGGAGTCCTTCAAGAAAATTTAAGGGAATTCAGTAGATTAGTAGAGTCGAGGCAAAGGATTAGGGAGAAGGAGAAGAGGGAAAGGGAAAATTCTGGGGAATAATAGTGGCCCAATTATACTATTATATTGTGTGCATAAATGAATATGTAACAATGAATCCCACTCTTATTTATAATTATAGTGCATCAATAAATATATGGAAAAATACATCACCAAGTGAGAGCTTGTTAGAAAACAAACAGAATCTCTCCTGGACATTTTATCACAGAATGGAAAAAAAAAAAAGAAAACTTAAAATCTCTTTGTTCTCATGTTTATCCTTTTGCCACAAAGTCATGAAAACTGTAACACAGGCTGACCCCCCGAGGGCCACGAAACTGGACAGAGCCTTTTCCATATTCCAATGAGAGAGCAGGAAATCCATAGCACAAAGAAGAATAAATAAAAGAATGAGAAACAAGAGAAATAACCAAGATGCATGAAGAAAAGCAAGCAGGGGTCCCTGGGACAAAATCACAGAGGAGTTGGGTAGATGGGTAATGGCAAGCAGAAGATAAACACAGGTGTATTGGCAAGTCTTCCCACATCTTTTCTGCTCAACCCAATACCTGTGATGTTTCTCCAACTTAATTCTCAGGCAAGGAAGAATATGGGCAGCAGTTGTCACAGCTGCCACCTTTTCTGCCAATACCTCTCTAACGAATCTCCTGGGGGTGAGGGCTACAGACCTGGTTCCCCTGGAAACGAGAAGTCAGTGGACAGTTGCTTCTGAATGACGGGGCAGAATCAAGCAGGCCTGGAAGCAGTTAAGAATTTATTTTCTGTGTCGTTCATTGCACTGGGAATGAGAGCCAGGGCTCTCATCATGACTGTTGGCTACAGGACATCCTTGTTGACACTGACAGCAAAAGTTGGCTAAAATTAAATGAATCATAGGACACTGTTCTAGCTGAGAAACACACCTTGGTAAGGGAATAAGGTTACTTTATCTCAACTTCAAAAAACATGCCAGAAAATGCCAAGTGGCATCCTGCAGTGGTCCAGCAGAGAAGAAAATTAACCTGGAGATCATGTTACCAGGGATCAGCATCCAATTACTCATCTTCTGTGAACAGGATTCCCCGTTTCAAAGTGGGAAATATGGCCCATGTCTAGCAATAATCTTAATATAAACCCCGAGCTCATGGTGAGTAGTTCAGGAAAGAATAAAGGCCCCAAGCTAGACAAATGAGACTCATGTATGAAACTTTTAGAATGCTTTAGTTTTAGAACTAAAATGAACAGCTTCTGAGTCCAATGTGTGGTAGGCAGGACCCAAAAGATGGCCCCCAAGATTCCTATACCTGGTTATTCAATCAAACACTATTCTAGGTACTGTTCTGAGGGACTTTGCAAATCTAATTAATCCCTAAACATTTGACCCAATACAGAGATTATTTGAATGAGCCTGGCCCAATAAGATGAGCTCTTTAAAAAGTGGAGTTTTTCTAACTGGTAGCAGAAGACGACATCAGAGAGATTCAAAACAAGAGAAGGCTTTAGTGTACTGTGGCTGGCTCAAAGGTGAAGATAGCCTTGTGAGTAAAAATGTGGCCACCTTTGAAAGTTGAGAGTAACCCAGCTGATAAGCAGCTAGGGGACAGCAGACACAGTCCTAAAACTACAAGAAACCACTTGAATGAGCTTGGATGTGGACCCTTCTCCTGAAACTACAGATAAGAAGCCATCTGAGACAATGCCTGGATTTCAATTTTGTGAGACTCTAAGCAGAGAACATGGTTGAGGGCACCCAGATTTTTATGTACATAACTGTGAGCCAGTAAGTGGGTAGTTAAAGCTACTAAACTTTTGATAATTTGTTACACAGCAATTGAAAACATATATGCTAGAATTACCTGATGAAAGAATAATGTGTCACTAGAAAGGGGCTAACCTCCAATATAGTGGCTAGAGAGAGGCTAACTTTCCAGTTTAAGGAAAAAGAGCCCAGAGATAGAGATGGATTTCTATAACAAGTATTCAATCCCTGGTTCTACACATGCTTGGAGCCTATTCCAATGCCAAACTTTAAAGTGTGTGCCAATAAAAAAAAAACAACACCAACAACAAAAACTCAATCCTATAGACTATGTAGGCATTAAAAAAAGCAATAAAGCAGAAAAAAAAAACCACAGCTGTCTATTCTTATAGAAATAATAATATTCAGCCAAGTTGGGAGTGTCAAGGGGCTAGAGAAGACTTGATAGACTATTTTCCCAAAACTCAAATAATTTTTAGGGAGAGAGACATTTCAATCAAAACACTGAATACATCCAATTCTTCATATTTTTTTGGTTTTCACATCCAACTGCAAATAGAAAAGTTTAAAAAATATTGTGTCTAGACTGAACGGGTACAGAATTGTTTTGTTATATTAGCAGTGCAGTATAAGAATATTTAAATAGTATTCACTTTGTATTAGCTGATTATAAGTAATCTAGACATGATTTATAATATAAAGGAGTATGTGCATAACTTACAAATACTATTCCACTTTATAGGATGGATTTGGGGATCTGAGGGTGTTCTTAAAAAAATACCTCCAGTATACTGAGGGGTGATTATCATTTTGAGGTCTGCTATGGCTTGATGAAAACGTATCTCTATGATAAACTACAAATGATAATAATAAGACAACCTCATCTTCCTCATGGAGACACACACACAGATAGATACATGTATAAAGTCTCAAATAGGAAACTATAAATGTGTAAATTATTTTACTTTTAACAAAAATATTAAAAGATTCTTCACAGTTTTAAGAGGAAGAAGATATCTAATATTGAGGCTGATGTTGAACTATTGTGCCTGCATAATTAACAAATAAAGGGTAACAGTATTATGTGAAAGAAAGATTAACATTTAATATTTGGTGAAAAATAATCTCTTTCATACTCAAACACAAACAGATGCTGCCTTTGTATGAGAAGTAGTAAGATTACAGTTTAAAATGGCTATTAATAGTAGGTCATTAAGAATTTGTATCATGCCAGTAATCTATCACTTTTGCTTTTTTATAACATAGGCTATTTCTGAAAATTCCTAATAGTTTTTCCCCTTTATGGTAGAAGCCCAATTAAAATATTGCCCAGCACACTCTGACCATAAGCATCTTCTCTATGTATGCTTTTCACCAAACACTGAGTGAGGATTATGCACACAAACCTGGAAGTCTCCCAGCTATTTTTGATAAAGTCAAACTTCAAAGCAGCCATAAAACTATAATAAATCTCTAGGACATCCTGCAAGGTCATTAACACGCAAAATGTTTAAACTCTATTCTCTAAGCTCAAAAAACTACCCACAATGAAGTCCTCAAAATAAAGTGACACTAATAGTCTTCCCATTCAAGAGCTGATACCAGCCTCCATCAGGAGGCATTCAGAAAAGGAGCACAACATGGTATCAAACTTGTGACAAGGTGAAGTGGCATAGCTCATGTGGCTGTCAGCTTTTTTCAAGAATGGTAGGTGTGACTAGAATTTTCTTCACTTTCACAAACCATTCCTTTCATCCTCTCTACTTCACAGAGTGAGGCAAAAGGAAGAAGGGTGGGAAGCACAGGTTATTACCATTACCCTTTGACCTTAGCTGTTGAGTCCACTAATTTCTCCTTGCCTAGAAAAGACAATACCATCCTCTTGTTTTCTATGACCTGGATGTATAAAACTCAGAAACTTCTATCTAGATTGGTCTCTTAATCTCTACCTGTAGGCCCCTTCCATATTTAGTTTCTTTAACATCCACATTGATGTCTATGCTAATATCTGGTCACATAATTTCTCAATATCAATGGTACTAAATATGTCTAGCTACCTCAGCAGGTTGCTGTGAACTAATCCCCATTTCTTCCATCTCTTCTTATCATACCCTGGAAGAGAGCTTATTGTGTCCTTCTAATTACATTGAAGTTCTGGTGTCTTCTATGTTCTGAAGATCAGTTGCCTCAGACTTCTAAACTCATGGGAACCATATGTGGGGAAATAGGCAGCTAGTATCATCACAGTTTTATTCTGGAGACACAAAATGACAATATATGTACCTAAAAGTGTTTCCCTCCAGGACATTTTAAGTCTTGGCTACTCTAGAATCATCACCAGTAAAGGTGAAAGGTTTATTGTCAGGCAAAAACTAATGCAGAGCTTATTCACTTTTCCATTCCAAGACTAAGCATCTGCTTCACTGTATTTGACATATCTCTCTTGGGTAAGTCCATTATGCCATGGAAAAACGTTTTTTCTCCAGATTTATAAGCCAACTTTGTATGCCTGGAGAAGATAAAATATAGTATTGGTCCATGCCAGCTAACAAGTCTCAAAGGGGGTGGTAAATAAGGAACCTATGTAAGGGCAGCAAAGACAAACTTCTCTTCAGAGACTGGTTGGCTAATGAATAACCTTATATTTAGCATCCTGAAATTTTACACAAAAAAATGGAATATTACTCAGCATTAAAAGAGAATAAAATCATGGCATTTGCAGGTAAATAGATGGAGCTGGGGAATATCATGCTAACTAAGACAATCCCAAAGAACCAAAGACCAAATGTTTTCTCTGATATGTGGATGCTGATCCATAATGGGGGTGGGAGGTGGGGGGAGCATGGAAGGAGTGGAGGAAGTTTAGATAGGAAAAAAGGGGAGGAAGGGAAAGGGAGGGGGCATGGGAGTAGGAAAGATGGTGGAATGAGATGGACATCTTTACCCTAAGTATATGTATGAAGACACGAATGGCGTGACTCTACTTGGCGTACAACCAAAGCCATGAAAAGTTGTGCTCTATATGTGTACTATGAACTGAAATGCATTCCGCTGTTATGTATAACAAATTTGTATAAATAAATAAATTTTTAAAAATGTGACATGGAAACAAACTCTTCTCCAGCCAACACTTGCTTTATTCAAAGTTAAGTGGAGAATATCTTTCACAGTATCTATGAGATTTTAAAAAATGAGCACGGGAATTGATCACAGGGACCAGGGATACTTCTGAGGTGATCATCTCTTTTTATAGAATAATATAAAAGTTGAGCAAATATAATGCAGAATCAGAGAGAAAGCTCAAATTGACCCAGAGTTTTTTTTCAAATCTGAAATTACTCCCAATTTTTTATTTATAAAAATGTGAATGTGACCTGTCCTTCCCCATTGATAAATAATTATGTAAGCACAGGTAGCTTTTATAGCTCTATTTACTATTCACTTCCCTCAACTAGGCCTTCATAGGGCTGAACTTGAGGTGGCCTTATTATAAGTAACTCTGGGACACTGTGACTCATCCCTTCCCAGATGGGAACATATGACTAAATTCTACAAAAACTGAGAAAATCAAAAAAGGAGTAGAATCAAGAAGTATTAAATCTGAAGGGGTTCTTGGAATTAACCCAATCCATAACCTCTTCCCCAATTTTACAAATGTAAACTGAGTTGGTGTGATGTGTGCTGTGTAGTCAGGAATTGGTTCAAGGGTCCAATTAGGCATGTTTGTTTAGGGAAAGGGAGATCAAGAAGTTTGTTTATATATCTGTAATTTCTCTTAATTAGAACTGAAGTCAGGAATGGAATCTAAGTACAAACAGAGAAAACAGTCATTTTTCCTCAGTTTATCTTTCAAGCAGTTTTTGGATCTACTGAATTGAATGCTTACCAGTTATATGGATGTGGTGGAATAACTAAAGACCCAGGATTAAGGTGGATGAGAAATTTACCATTGTCCAGTCTAGAATATTTTCTAATCAGGATTCAGGATAACCCCAACAAATAAAATCACCAGATATCTTAGAAAGACAGTTAGATGGCTCAGGTGAATGGTAGGAGGAGGATTTGATTGCTTTTTAAAAAACAAATTCCAATACCACAGACAGACAAACACACACATACATGTGCAGAAATGAAGATGCAAATCCTATCACGAGACCCAAGTCAAAAACTGAGAACTCTAGACTAGTAGAAGAAAAGCGATATTGACAAGACTCAATATATATTTCTGCTAAATGGAAACAAGAAGTTAGCAAGCTTTTCAACCCACCAAGAATATGTGAAAAACACATAAAAAGAGGACATACCATAAATCACCATGATGGGCATAAGTAAACCTCAGGTAGAGGACCAGTCCCCAAAACAGTGCACAGGTAAGCCCCATTTATCTGTAGCAGAACAAATGGATCAAGAAATTCCAATAGTAAAAGTTAAAGTATAAGGGGCAAATCTAGTATCATTAGTGTTCTTATTTATATATGATTTATTTATATATGATATTTCATAGATGGAAGCATACGAAAACAATTATGGATCATCTTCTTATGAGACAAAAGAAACTGGTTATTTTATGTTTTTTTTTCTTTAGACATAACAAACATAAATATCTATGCACCAAACAATGGGGCATCTATGTATATCAAACAAACCCTTCTCAACTACAAGAACCAAATAGAACACAATACAATAATACTGGGTGACTTTAAATATTCCTCTCTCATCACTGGATAGATCTTCCAAACCAAAACTAAACAATTAAACTACAGAGCTCAATAATACAATCAATAGTTTGGACTTATATGTAAGACCTATATAGAATATTCTATCCAACAATGAGTGAATACACTTTCTTCTCAGTAGCAGATAGATCCTTCTCCAAAATAGACCTTATGTTATGCCACAGAGCACGTCTTCACAAACTTAAAAAAAAAAATAGAGATACCACCTTGCATTCTATCTGATCATAATGGAATGAAATTAGAAATCAATGATAAAATAAAAACTAGAAACTACTCCAACACCTAGAGACCAGACAATATGCTACTCAATGATGCATGGATAACAGAAGACATCATGGAGGAGATAAAAAAAAAAAAATTCTTGGAGATAAATGAGCACTCCGAAACAACTTATCAAAATTCTGTGGGACACTATGAAGGCAGTCCTAAGAGGAAAGTTGATTGCATTAAGCACATTCATTAAAAGAAAAAATGGTCAACAAATAAACAACCTGACATTAAATCTCAAAGCCCTAGAAAAAGAACAAAGCAACACTAAAAGTAGCAGACGATAGGAAATAATTAAAATCAGGGCAGAAATTAATGAAATTGAAACAGTACATTTCAAAAAATTGACAAAACAAAAAGGTGGTACTTTGAAAATAAAATAAAATTAATAAACCCTTAGCCACCCTAACAAAGAGAAGGAGAGAGAAAACTCAAATTACTAAAATTTGTGATGAAAAAGAAAATATCACAACAGACACTATTGAAAAACAATAGAAGACAATTAGAAACTATTTTGAAAATTTCTACTCCAGTAAAATAGAGAACCTCAAAGACATCAACAAATTTCTAGAGGCATATGATCAACCCAAACTGATTCAAGGGGACATGCACAATTTAAACAGATCAATTTCAAGTAAGGAAGAAGACACCATCAAAAGCCTACCAATCAAGAAAATCCTGGGACCAGACAGATTCACAGCTGAGTTCTACAAGACTTACAAAGAAGAATTAATACCAGTACTCCTCAAATTATTCCAAGAAATAGAAAAGGAGGGAACCCTTTCAAACTCATTCTATGAGGCTAGTACCATCCTGATACCAAAACCAGGTAGAGACACATCAAGGAAAGAAAATTTTAGATAAATATCCCTCATGAACATTGATGTAAAAATTATCAATAAAATTCTGGCAAATCACATACAAAAACATAAAAATGTAGTGCACCAGATTGAGTAGGTTCATTCCAGGGATGCAAGGTTGGTTCAACATATGAAAATCAATAAATATAATTCATCACATCAATAGACTTAAAGAATCATATGATTATATCAATTGATGCAGAGAAAGCATTTGACAAAATACACCACTCCTTCATGTTCAAAATACTAGAAAAACTAGGAATAGTAGGAACATACTTCAACATTGTAAAAGCTATCTATGTTAAACCCAAGGTCAACATCATTCTAAATGGAGAAAAATTGGAAGCATTCCCTCTAAAAAATGGAACAAGGCAGGGATTCCCTCCTTCAGCATTTCTATTCAACTAATACTTGAAACTCTAGCCACAGCAATTAGACAGATGAAAGAAATTAAAAGGATATGAATAGAAAAAGAAGAACTCAAACTATCATTTGCTGATGACATGATTCTATACTAACAGGATAAAAAAAAAACTCCATCAGAAAACTTCTAGAATTAATAAATAAATTCAGCAAAGTAGCACAATATAAAATCAATATCCATAAATCAAATGCTTTTCTATACATCAGTAATGAATCCTCTGAAAGAGAAATTAGGAAAACTACCCCATTCACAATAGCCTCAAAAAAATAAAACAAAACAAAATACTTGGGAATCAACAAAAGAGGTGAAAGACCTCTACAATGAAAACTACAGAACACTAAAGAAAGAAATTGAAGAAGTCCTTAGAATATGAAAAGATCTCTTGCACTCTTGTATAGGCAAAATTAATATTGTCAAATGGTCATTCTACCCAAAGTGCTATACAGATTCAATGTGATTCCAATTAAAATCCCAGCATCATTCCTTATGGAATAGAAAAAGCAATCATGAAATTCATTTGGAAAAATAAGAGACCCAGAATAGCCAAAGCAATCCTTAGTAAGAAGAGTGAAGCAGGAGGCATCACAATACTATACCTTAAAACTACAAAGCTATAGTAACAAATCAGCATGGTATTGGCACCAAAATAGACATGTAGACCAATGGTATAGAAGACACAGAGACAAGCCCACATAAATAGAGTTATCCCAAAGATAGGAAATCCCATAGATACGATATAGATAAGATATCTCATATGTAAGATATCTCCTGTATCTCTAGACCAAGGAGCTAAAAACATACATTGGAGAAAAGATAGCCTCTTCAACAAATGGTGCTGGGAGAACTGGAAATCCATATGCAGCAAAATGAAAATAAACCCCTAATTCTCACCATGCACAAAACTCAAAGTGGATCAATGATCTAAGAATTAGACCAGAGACCCTGAGCCTAATAGTGGAAAAAGTAGGCCCAAATGTTCATCATGTCAGATCAGCCCCTGATTTCTATAACAAGACTCCTAAAGCACAAGAAATAAAATCAAGAATTAATAAATGGAATGGATTCAAACTAAAGAGCTTCTTCTCAACAAAAGAAACAATCAATGAGGTGAAGAGAGAGTCTATATGTGGGGGGCTAATTTTTGCCACAAGCACATCAGAGCACTAATCTCCGTGATATATGAAGAAATCAAAAAACTTAACACCAAAAATACAAACAACCCAATCAATAAATGGCCTAAGACACTGAACAGATACTTCTCAGAACAAGATATACAATCAACCAATAAATAGATAAAAAATGCCCAACATGTCTAGTAATTAGAGAAATGCAAATCAAAACTACTCTAAGATTTAATCTCAAGCCACTCAGAATGGTAATTATCAAGAATACAAACAACAATAAGTGTTGGCAAGGATGTGGGGGAAAAGCCACACTCATAAATTGCTGGTGGGACTGCAAATTGGTGCAACCAATCTGGAAAGCAGTATGGAGATTCCTTAGAAAATTTGGAATGGAACCACCATCTGACCCAGCTATTCCACTCCTCGATCTATACCCAAAGGACTTAAAAATCAGTGTACTATCATTATGCAGCCACATCGGTGTTCATAGCAGCTCAATTCACAATAGCTAAACTGTGGAGCCAACCTAGATGCCCTTCAGTGGATGAATGGATTAAAAATGTGGCATATATACATGATGGAATTTTACTCATCGATAAAAGAGAATAAAATCATGGCATTTGCAGATAAATAGACGGAGTTGGAGAAGATAATGCTAAGTGAAGTTAGCCAATTCCAAAAAACCAAATGCCAAATATTTTCTTTGATATAAGGAGGCTGAATCATAGTGGGGTAGGGAGGGGGAGCATGGGAGGAATAGATGAATTCTAAATAGGGCAGAGGGGTGGGAGGGAAAGGGAGGGAGCAGGGGATTAGCAATGATGGTGGAATGTGATAGACATCATTATCCAAAGTACATGTATGAAGACATGAATTGGTGTCAACATACTTTATATACAACCAAAGATATGAAAAATTATGCTGTATAAGTGTAATAAGAATTGTAATGCATTCCACTGTCATTTATTTTTTAAAAAAATCAAAAATTAAAATTAAAATTAAAAATTAAAAAAATTTTAAAAAGAAAACAGCTCATAATGAGATTACAATAAATAACACCTGGTCATAATAGTTAAAAAAACAGAAATAAATAATGCAATTGGTTACCGAAAGGCAAATGGAAACTACAACCCATGCAAAACATGGATAAATCTCACAAATATAACATTGAACAAATGTAGCCAAGCATGCAAAAGATTTTATGTAATTCATATGTAAAAGACTCAAAAATAGGCAAAAAAAAATCTGAATAATAATTATTCTCAAAGTGGAGTAGTAACTTGAAGGAATTAGAGATATCCATGGTGCTGGTGGTGTTCTCTGTCTAGATCTAGGTATTGGTTACTCATTTCCTAAGAATTCATCTACCTACATGCTTATTATCTATGCACTTCCCCTTATATATTTTCTATTTCCATTAAAAATAACAAAGCAAAGCTTCTCATCCATGTTCCATAGAACTCAATCACCTAAAAACTCTTATTAGGCAGTTCTTCCATATGAGTGGAGTCTTTGCTTGGTGTCGTGGTGCACACCTTAATCCCAGGGGCTTGAGTTGCCAAGCCAGGAGGATCCTGAGTTCAAAGCCAGCCTCAGCAACTCAGTGAGACCCTGTCTCTAAATAAAATATTAAAAAAAAGGTTGGGGATCTGGTTCAACAGTTAAGCACCCCTGGGTTCAATCCATGGAACCAAAAAAAAAAAAAAGAAAGAAAGAAAAGAAAAAACAGAGTGTGGTATTCATTAAGTTTGAGAAATGCCGAGAACACATTTTAGATTTCCATTCTATAGATTGTTTTAATCAATGAATGTGACCCTACTGACCCTCCCCTGAGACTTCTTTTCTACTCATGCTGCCCCACTTCCAGTTTCTCTAAGGTCTCTTTCAGTACCCCAAATTGTGGTCACAACAGAAGCTGCATAAAAGAATATGGGCTAGTACATACAGTTTACACCCTGACTGGAACAAAAACCATCTGGATGGAGCACATGCTCACTATGTTCAACTGATCTTTAGCACAACCTTTGCCTGGAGACAGTCACATTCAAAATACAGCACTGCCTGCCTAAGAATGCACATTTCCATTCAGTGCTCTTGAGCCCATATGATGTCGCAGGAATACACATATTTCAGATCATTTGCAAATTGGATACTGTGAAGGAATACAGAAAAGCAGATTTTCAAGTAAAGCTTTTCACAACTGTGATTTAGGAATGCTCAAATAATCCTAGCATTCTCATTGGATTCCAGCTTAAAAATCAATTTCTTCCAAATACTTGAAAGTTATCATGAATCGACTGTTAACAATCACCTAATTTTTCTAGTCACCTATGTTAAAATGAAATCACTACTTCTTTACAGCTAGCATTGCAGTTGTTCCCAGTGGGGCAGACAGCTGCACACGTGCTTCAAGCTCTTGCCTCTTTTCTTTGAGACTTTTTCCACTTTTTTGTTACCATGAGTAAGGGTCAGAAATTTAAGGGCTATCTTTATGAATACAGAAAAATAACTCACACTATTCTGTTATCTTTAAGACATTTTTCACAACTTTAGCTATTTTACTTGGCTTAACCAAATAGCTAGTTTATTTTTGACTATTCATTTTTGCCAAGTTTTACTGGAAAACACCTACATTTAGTTTAATGCTTTTTATAGGAGTGTTGAGGGGCACAGGAGGGGTGTGCCTTCAAAATGTCAAATAAACAATTTGTCTGAAGTCCATTGTTTCTCATCTAGGCATCTGAGTGTTAAGTCTTTTTATTTTCTTTTCTGTAATTCATTAGACATACCACACACCATCTTCTGCTCTAATTTAATGAAGACAAAAAAAAATCAGACTGGGTATTCCAAACCAATGTTTTAAGCCAAGGAATTCATAAAAGTAATCATCATAATTATATTGATTTCCATCATTAGAATTCAATTCTATATTGCAAAAAAAATCTAGAATAAGCTACTGTTGTGATTTCCAGTTCAGTGGAAAACTATCTGGATTAGGAAACATGGCTTTTATCTCAAAGCATACTTACTTAGAAGACCATATTGCAAACACCAGTCTACATGAGGCTTAGTGAATAAAGAATAAGCACAATTATATCTGAGAATGCAAAGGCCAATGGTAAAAACAGAGATGCAGATAAATAAAATTAAGAAAAAAATGTTACAAATGTTAATTTGCAAACCACAGGCATGGTTATACAATCCTGAAGCAAATGTGAAAAGTGTATAATAAAATGACTACTAGACTGGTGTCAGGTTCAAGAAATGGTGAACAATCTCTAAAATAACATTTTGAATGTGTTTGCACCATAGCAAGAAAAAGCATTCCAACTGAACAATGGAGTATAAGCACGACAAGTTTACTAAAGAGCAAAAATAGTTTTAGTCAGAAAGAATTTCTACTACTGTCAAAAAAATAACAGTAAATTTCATGATCGTTTAATTCATGTTCATATGACCAGAAACAATTGCACTTACCTCATTTAAGTCCTGCTGAGTTTCAAAAGCATCCTTTGGCCAATTGGTAGCCCTCTGGTCTATTCTGTAAGATACAAAGGAAAATTATGTCCATTTAAAAGAAACCTTTCAACAATGCACAGTTGAAGCTGGTAGCTACAGATCTGACAATGCCTCTGTTAAAATCCTTTAGTGAGGTCCCCTGACTAGAGAATAAAATCTAGACTCCTTAAAATGAACTGGGACACATTATCGTGTTTGGTGGGGCCTTTCTAACACCATCTCCTACCAGTCTCATCCTTGTCCACACACCCCAGGCACCCTAGCTTTCTGTTTCTTGAACACATAGTACTTGTCTGCTGTTCAAACTTGTGTACTTGCCGTCTCTGGGCCCAGGCTGCTCTCCTGCAAGGTCTGAACACAATTGACTCTCCTCATCACCTAAGCATTAGCTCAGCTCACATATCACCTCCCCAAGAACACTGCCTGACCTCCCTAATCAGAAGCAGCCCTCCTCCCTCACGTCCTAGTACTGTCCCGTACATTTTATTCTTGGTGTGTCTTATTATCTGAAATTATGTGTTTATTGGCACTTCTGCACTAAAATGTACAAGAAAGCATTAATTATGTTCATTTTCTACACTGCTAAATCCTCAATACATGGTAGAAATTTAATAATTTTTGAGTGAATGCATATTATCTGATACAGTTGCTACAGAAAGATACTATTTATTCACTAAAGTCAGATTTTTAGAAATCTTATCTTCTAATCTACACAATAAATATTAACAGTGTTAGCTTACATGGTAAAGCTGGATTTTGTCACTACATAATTTCCAGTACAAGAAAAAGGACTTAAAGGAAACCATATCACTTTGAGTCAATTTTCTTTAGTTTAAAAAAAGAAAAGAAAAGAAAAAAAAAAGGCTTACTGCCGATAGTGCTGACAGATGCTTCGGTCCAAATCATGATTTGGCAAATTCTAAGTCCCAACAGCATCTGTTACACAGCATTCAAGTTTTTTGGGTTTTTTTTTTTTTTTGCAGTAGTATGCAAGACATTATATAATAAACATTAAATTATAGTTATTATCCTTATAAAAAAGGCCAGCTATCTTAATGAATAAGAGATTTAGTCAGTAAGTTATTTATAAAAAAAAAAGATTTATTTGGGGATGTAATTAATTCTTGCTATTATTCTGCCCCAATTTGAATCTTACAGAATATTTCTTCTCTGAATGGTCAACAGGATTAATGATTTCTAAGTGTCACTTAGAAATGTGCATTTAGAAATGCCATAAGCTCAACCTCAAATGTTCTTAAGAATGAGAATTCTTTCAGGCCACTGGTGTTGCTAACTGTATACTTTATTTATTTACTTATTTTTTGGACAGGGAGATGGGGCCTTGCTATGTTGCCCAGGCAGGTCTGCACCCTTCTTCTTTAGACTCCCAAGTAGCTGTAAGCCCCACCATGGCATGCACCCACCATACCTGATTCAAGCAATTTGCTTCAAGTGAGAAAAATAAGGAGATGGTTTAAAAAAATAGCCTGATGCCTTCCACACCTATACAATCAGCAGACCAATGACTGGCCAGTGGTTCTCAAACAATGTTGATAAGAGTTATGGTAGCACCCGAAAAATGGAAGAGCTGTTTCTGAATAGGGGGAAAAACATAAATTTTTATGGGGCTTTGGACTCAGCTCCCTGTTGATGAGTGACAGGAGATGGCAAAAGAAATGGCAAACACGAATGGAGGCGGGAAGAAATCTACTGTGCAAAAAAATACAGTGTATGTTATGGAGATGCAGAGAACAGCCTTTGTATAGTACCACATAATCTCCCATAAAACTACTAACCATTACATAAACCTCCAAAACAAGTTTGATAACCATGGTCTGAAACATCGAAGTACTTTAATTTACTAATCATCTGAATGTCTATTGGTACATGCCTGGTACTAGGGACAGAGAGAAACCTTTCTCTTTGTTGGAGAAATAATATAACAACAATGAAAAGAAGCAGAGTCTATGCCTTAAGGAATCTTAAAATCTAATGGAATCTTAAAGGATAAAACTAATGAGCACATAGCCTTGAGGATATTCTAGTGGATACAAGCATGGGACATGATGTTAGAACACTAGAGAGGAATTTGAGAGGTAGACACTAGTAACAGACATTTTTCAAAGATAAAGCAACCAAGAGGCTTTGGGAATGAATTCAAAATATGAAATGAAGAGATGGGAGGATCAAAATGATTCCAAAGTTGTGAGCCTATGTGGCAAGAAAAATGAGAGGTGATTTTTTTTAATAATGTAATATTAGAAAAATATATAATTTGGAGAGATAAAGAGAGGTAATAAATTCAGATTTAGATATTCAGAGTTGAGATAAGGCTGAAATAGAGAAGTAAAAACAGCTGGTCAGGGTTCACATGAGACATGAGCATGGGGGCACCCGCCAGTGTGTTCAGCAGAGCACAAGTGATGATGACAGTGATCACTGTGACCACAGGTGAGGTCACATGGTCAGGTCCTATACCAATTTTTTCCTTAGTGTGTAGACAGAGCCTAGCTCTGTGCCCGGCATATGGTTCATTGTCAGTACAGATACCATTTTAGATGAATAGATAAACAGAAAAAAAACTAAACCCAAGAATAAGTTCTAATCTACTGCTTACTGGGTCTGTACTCCTGGTGTATATACCTCTCCAAGTCTCAGTTTCCTCACCTGTAAAATGAAGAAAATGATAGCTACCTCATGGGCTTTCATGATGTTAAGGATAATTGGTGAATAATACATTTAATATAGCTAACAGCAATAGAAAGTAACACATGAATTCCATAACCATAAGAATTCCATATTAGAATGATCATAATTGTAATTAATGGTATATTTCATTAATAATATTAAAGTCTGGTTAATAAGCTGAAGGAGAGAAGAAATCAAGGCCACTTAGAAAACAAGAGAGACAAGCTCTGAAGAAAATACAGAAGCATCTCTAAGGAGGCGAGAAGTTAACTGGAATCAGTGTTCTAAATACCAGAGAAGGAAGTTATAAGAAAGGGGAGTGCTATAGTTTAGATATAAGGTGTCCCCCAAAATTTCATGTGTGAGACAATGTAAGAAAGTTCAGAGTTGAAATGCTTGAACTATGAGAGCCTAAACCTAATCAGTGGATCATCCACTGATATGAATTAACCGGGAGGTAACTATGGGCAGGTAGGGTGATTGGAGGAGGTGAGTCAAAGGGGGCGTGCCCTTGGGGTTTATATCTTATCTCTCATGAGGAACACTCTCTCTGCTTCCTTGTTTCCATGTCCTGAACTACCTTCCTCCACCGCAGGCCCAGAACAATGGAGTTAGCCAATTATACTGATACCTCCGTAACCATGAGTCCCAAATAAACTTTCCCTCCTGTACCTTGTTCTTGTCAGGTCTTTTGGTTGCAGCAGAGAAAATGCTGTCTAAGACAGGGAGCATGAAGAGGATCCTAACCCTTCACCAGCCCTTACTATGCCAAGCTGTGTAGGCCAGACAGTCTATGTACTTTATTTCATTTAATGTCCATGGTAGCCATATGTATTAATACATCTATTTGACTTAACAGGTACAAGGACAGTTAAAAAACTTCACTCAAAAAATATGTGTTAAGCCCTGACTATGTCAGGTACTATTCTAGTGTTGGAAATAAAAACATAGACAAAGCAGTCTGTCCTTGTGGAATGTTTATTCCAATAAGAGAGAATATAAAGAAATAAACCAGAATAATCTATAATGCACCAAATTCTAGGTTTTATAGAGGAAGAGAAAGCAGGGAACACAGGACTTGCAGAAGGACTATCCAAACTCATGCTTCCATAAAGTGTAAGTCATCCAGAGACAATGAGAACAAAAACAGTGGATTAAAAAAGATAAAGGTCATGGCAGAAGAGGGAAAAAGGAACCTTCCCACCTGGTAAAGTACAGCAGTGAGAAGAGGAGAAATAGTACAGTAGCTGTCTCAAATCCTCTTTTAAAATTTTTAAAGATATTGCTCAAGCCATGCACAATCCTGCCAGGAAGAGTGCCTACTCACAAACTATCACGCTGAAACACCCCACCCCCAAATTCTCCTGCCTCCTTCCACCCACAACAATAAAAGCGAAGTGATTAGCACATCTATATCCAATTTCACTTCTGGAGGGGGCAAAGATGAGTAAGTAAGTCAGTAACCTGCCACTCTATTATAATCTTGCCTTCTAGCCCAGGCTTCAGTAATGGGAAATTTAGTCTGCTTCTCAGAGCCCAACCGCAGTCCTTGGTAGTAATGAGCACATGACGACTCTGATCACCACCATCATTACCTTCAAGCCTGCCATCATACACACCAAAGTTGCCACCATCAGCATCATCTACAATGCCATCACCATTACCCATAATGCCATCTCCATCACCAATACCAACACCATTGTCATCATCACCACTAGTACTGCAAACACCAGCACCATCACCACCAGCACCATCAGCACCATCAGCACCATCAGCACCACCACCACCACCGCCACAACCATACACACCACCATTACCACTACCACTGTCATTCAAAACAAAAACTTTTTCAACAGAGAAATACAAAACTTAATTTTATTCTGATATTAACAAATTCTCCCTGGATTCTGTGACTACAAACTTGGGGACATCCTCTTGAAGTACAACTTTTCTAAAAATTTTTCATGTTTCTATTTTGCCAGAACCATCTAGTATGTGCTGAGTCAGCCTGTGCGTCATCCTGCAGTGGACCTCTCTTTTGACAAATAATGGAATTCAAAACAGCCAAGCCAACTAAGCATTATAGTATTTTCCTTGGCTGAGGACAACATCAAACCACACAATACAATCATTTGTGAAAAGGCCACATTTTAGCTTAGGATTTTATATTTATATTTATATCAACATTTTATAATTAAATTAATAGAGGAACACGTTCTCTTTCTCAGTGAAAAGCTTGCCATCTAGTTCATGGAAGACACTTGGGAGTTATCTGAAGCATTCCTCTCCCTCAAGTCCGACAGCCAGTTCATTACTTTCATAAGCAAAATAACTTTTGCATCTGTCCCATCTCTCATCTGGACTACATAGTGACAAAGTTCCTTATTCTCTGATTTCCCATCTTTCCATCTGCCCTCTCCAAACTGTTTCCCACCTGAGATCTTGTCACTACCCTTAGTGAACTACATTTAAAATAAAGAGCACATTTCTGAAAGTACCTGATGACATCCTGAAGGATTTGGCTCCTGCCCACCTCTTCAACCACACCCTGTGCCTCACTCCCTCTCTGTGCTCTGGCTACAATGACATTGTTTCAGTTCCTTGGATGCACCATGCTTCTTCAAAGCTTATGTCTCCAGATGGGCTGTCCCTGTGCCCATAAATCTCTTCTCAGGCAACTGTCTCTTCTAATAAAATAATTTATCCTTTAAATACCAGGTAGCTCCTAAGTGGGTCTCATTTTTATATATTCTTACTGTATTATGATTTTCTACTTCAGCCGTGTAGAAGTAGAAAATTATTTCTTGGTTTCGAATCGCATATTTAATTGACTCTTTCTAATGACAGTAAGCTCAATAAGGCAGGAACCATATAAGTCTTATTTAACACTTTCTTTTTAGTGCCTATTCTGGCCTAGGACATACGGTGGGCCCTCAACTGTTTGTTACTGAAGTACTCATCACGGGGTTATGTGCAGCTACCAATTCCAGCACAGCCTCGAGTGTGCACAATGACTGCAACGCAAATTAGCAAAATCATCCTCCTTCCTACCCCGGCAGAATGCTCCCCTAAGCAAATACATTTCTTCCCCCAAGAACACCTACTAACGTTTAAAAGTGACTTTCTAATCCATAATTTTGAAAATTTGGGCAGAAAGAGTAACAGGAGAGCAACAAGAGTAGCATCCCAGCACAATTTTCAGAATGCTTCGTGTAGAAACACAGCCTTAGGACGGAAAAGTGCCAACCTCAGATCACTTCTTCAGATTTAAGATAATCCACTGCATTAAGTTAAGCCTCTGTATTAGAAAGCAACACTGGGGATACACTAATGTATACCCGGATGACTGCTGGCTGGCTGTACGACTGCTGCTTCCTGAAACTCTTTTGAAAACAAAAGGTATATCCCAAGAGGACAACCGTCCGTGCAAAACATTCTTTATATAAAAACAATTGCTCTATATGCAGACACAGAGAAGATGCCAATAAATTCCAGAAATATTATTAGCAACAATAACAACCCTCAATACCAGTTAATATAAAGTGCCATTCTCTGGGAGTCTAAACCATACTGAAGGCATTTTCTTTTCAGATAAGACTCAATTTTCTGTGCTAAATGACTGAGGTCAAATATTGGGCAGCTAACTTCAGATTCTAAAACTGAGGCACAGAGTCTGAAATTATTCCCAGAGACCACCACTAACAGAAAACAAACTAGAATAAATATTCATGAACTGACTGTCCAACTCATATTCACTTGTCCAGGTCCATAAATTCCTGTAGAAAGGACAAAGGTCACAGGTAGAAACAGACCAATTCCCAGAATAGGTACCTCTCCTCACTTTGGTGGGCCAACGTAGCCAGAAATAGGCAGGATCAATGCCAATGCCTGGAAAATAGGGAAGCAGTGAGTCAGGATCAGAACTGGCAGAAGGGAGATAGCACAATAGTCATGGGGGTGGATGAAAACATCCTGTGAACCAGAAAGGAAGACCGGGATGGGATATTGAGGACACTGGGATCCAGCCAGATTGTATTTAGGACGAAGAGAGGGCAGAGGTCCCAGTAATGCATTATTAGTAGCAACAATATAGCAGCACCTGGTTTGTTGAGCAGACCACAAAGCACTGTGCTTGCATTGCCTCATTCACTGCATTAATTAATAAGTAATTATCAGATACCTGCTCCCTGTCCCAGGCAACATGTAGCCCAGGAGACCGAGGGGTTGTAGCTGATGCTTCAGCTCTGTGAACAGTTCTGATCATTTGCTTCAACTCACCTCAAGCACCAGCCAAGTGTCCCTTTTCTGCCTCATTTTTTTTTTTTTTTTGCAAGGCACAGCTTGCTCTTCAACCCTGTGTGTTACAGCCGACTGTCTGGAGGCCACTGTCTGTGGAATGAGGAATGCACAGCTCCAAATTTCAGAGTGTAAAATGAGGGGCTCCTCAGAGGAGCAACAGAGTGGTGACCTACTAAGCTACACACCTTTGTGAGCTCTTCTGCCTTCCCTATTATCTAGGTCCTCCTCCCTCCCAAGATCTGCTTTCAGGAGAAAACTGGAGTAAGACAGTAAGCAACATGACAAAGCAGACCCAATCCCTGTGTTTCTGGAGCTGACAGCCAGGGAAAGACAAAATAAACCAATTGCACAAATAATTTCAGGGGCAGCTGTAATGAAGGGTACAGAGGATCACAGATGAATACTGGTTGCATAGGTATGAATATTTATTGTACTGACACTGTGATATTACAGCTGTGCTCAGACTTTTAAAGTATGAGTCAGACTAGCTTCAAAAATGAAAGAACTTTAAAAAGAAAAGCACCCAGGATTTGAGTAGGTATTGATATAACCTAAATGCTACCTGTTCCCTATTAAAACTTTTCTTTCTCTACCAAAAGGAGAGAGTCCTGAGCCTATATTCTTCACTCACCATCTTTATTGCCAGCATCATCTCCCATATGGATGACCTATTAGTTTATAAGATGTCTCTCAAGTACCAGAGAGTACCCAGTGTGGCTTTTTTAAAAAAAGTAAATCTGAGCACGTCATTACCCTTTTCATAACCTCCAATGATTTCCCTCTGGACTTAGATAAACTCAGAACCCACACAGGACTACGCAGTCTGGTCACTCTCAGTCTTTCTGAAGTCATCCAATCCCATTTCTCTGCATTTCACTACTCTCTCCAGCCTTCCTTGTCCTGGCTGATGTGGACTTGGCACAAGGTGAATACCTAGTCCAGGGTCACCCTGAGAGTCAAGTCAGAGCAGCCAGTGTCTTCCTATATACCTTTGTTGCAATCAAGGTTCATGAGGTACATCAGACTTTTTTTTTCAGTGTGTTTAAAATTAGTTCCTAATTCTTTTCTTTCATTAGTTATAGATTCTTCCCATGCCCCTAAGTCACCCAACACTGATTTTATGTGCCCAGCACTTTTTGTCTCCAACCCACTTTTTCTGACACCAATTTCCTTTCCTTCCTTTTAGGAATAAGCCCTTCATTATTCCATGTGCAACAGTGAACACAGGCCTAAGCTGTGTGCATTAGTTACTTCTCCCTGGAAGTTGAAATTTGATCAGGAATGGAAAGCTATTAGCACCGGATCATCTAATGGGGAAACCCCAGGAGGATAAGTCCCTGTCACTGAGATTCTAGAAATCCATCTACCAGGCCTGAACCCTTTCTCTTCCCATGGCTGGGCTGGCTACCCTTAGTTTAATTTTGTAAGTTAAATCCATAATCTTCCATTAGATACCCTTTCCTTGCTTGACTTTCCACTGTTTACAAAGAACACCAATCCTCTTATAAATGTGATTCTTACCAAGAAATAATCACTGGACATGCAATAATAGCCTAGGTCTCCTTTGCTACACACAAGCCAAAAAAGTAAAGTTGCCAGAAACTTCATAATGTACAGGACCATCTTCTTCTTTTTTAAAATATTATTTTAGTTGTAGTTGGACACAATATCTTTATTATTTATGTGGTGCTGAGGATCGAACCCAGTGCCTCACATGTGCAAAGCGGGTGCTCTACCACTGAGCCCCCAGGACCATCTTCTTGATGCCCGTTTTCCCAATTGCCCCTTTCCACAGCCACGTAGGACCATATGGCTATGTATAGCACCTATATAAGCTTCTTCAAAATTATCTTAATGTCCAAGTTAAGCAAAGGAGTCCAAATCATTGGGGTCTCAACAGACAATTCAGGAAAACCAATTGGCTTCACGTATACAAAGTTTTTGATCCAACTAGCAAGAAGATAAGGCCTAACTAAAAGATGAACAGAAGAGGAGGACATGAAGGTTATCTAAATTCTGTGAAGGAGAGGCACAGAAGCATGGCAAATGCAGGCAGTGCACATAATGATAAACTAGAGTTTTCAAAGGGCCTATAATTCATAAAAAAGCATGGTCAAGAGAGACATGGGACTCTGGAGGGCCACCTAGAATTTTAAGAACTTTGTCTACCTACAAATCAATAAGTAGAAACTTTTCTGAGAACATTCAAAAGAATTATAGAAAAATAACCTTATATCCTATTTGAAAAGAAAAAGCAAACGACTCTTGTTTCAACTCATGTACAGTTCAGTTGAACACTCTCTAACTACAGAGATTAATGTAGCCTGATGGGAAAAGAGAAAAGTGCAGGAAAGCTAGAAGTGAACTGGGCTCTGAGACTAATCTCAGAATTTGGGTAAATGGACAGGAGAAAGGAGACCATCAGAGACAAGAGGCTTGTGTAGGCAGTGCCTAGGTCAGTTCTGTGAAGCCAGATGGAGACCTGCGTAAAGGAACTGGACTGGTCTCTGAGGATCAGCAACATCAATCTGTGAAGCATAAGCTGCAGGCCAGACTCTAAAGGAAGCTGGACTTGTAGTATCTCCTTTAATCCTTACAACCGAAGCTCTGGGAAACAGGTCCTGTTACTTCCATGTACATCTGAACAAGTCAAAGCCTAGAGAGGTTAGCAAATTTGTCCAAGAAAGCAAGCAGCAAAGCTGGAGTTGGCATCCAGTTCTGCCTACTGCAGAAGCCCTTCCTTTTTACATTACAGCATCTTGGATATACTTCTAGGCCCTTCCCAGAGGCTCTATTATGTGTGTTTGAATTTATTCAATAGACTGGGTGTGACCAAAATTGTTTTCTTATGTTGGTGCTAAGTTCAAGGCATTGTCTAAGAAGCATCTGATATCTGCCTCCTATTTCTACTGCTTCTCAAGCTTTCTCCTTTTGGACCCCACCCTACTTGAAAGGGCCTTGGAATTTCCTTTTTTCCTGGCATCTGCTGGTGATGGGGTGTTTGGTAAGAACTCTTATTGGACCCCGGAGAGGCTTAGAGCTGATGAAGGCTTGGAAAGAACCTCTCTTCTGCTTTCATCAGTGTCAAGCATTCAGGGAAAGAGGGGGCATAAATTCCAGTTCTAAATATCATCCAAGTCCAGGGAAATCATCTTTACTATATGCCTTCTGATACCAACTAACCCAAATCATAAAAGCCACAAGTACCCTAGAAAATTCCTTTTAAGATTCTAAGATGATATAAAAAATAAAAAATAAATCCATTCTCTCTTAATACTTTTCTAATATTCCTATCTACTCCAAAGTATGATATAATAGTAAATCAAACAAGGAAATTCATAGAAATAGTATGTACTATTATTTTTCTTGGATTAACAAATTTATCACTTCCCCCAATTCTACAACTAATAAGGGACTCAATGGAAAGAAAGCTTGAAAAGCAACAGGAAAAGGAATATTTTTTTTAAATCACCCACAATCATCCCACCCAAAAGTCATCACCAATATTGATTTATGTCTTTTTTCAGTACGTTTCTGTACATAATTATATAAAAATGGATAGCATTATAGTACTATTACATAATTGCTTTTTCTATTTGAGATGAACATTTACCTACTTTAATAATCAAACATGATTTTATTTTTAATTATAATTAATGCATTAGTTATAAAAATTAATTTCATTGGACATTTACATGCATGCATATATTATGTCTTGATCATATTGTCCACCTTCCCTTTTCCCTCTGCCATTCCTTTTCCCATAATCCCCTCCCCCCACCCGCTTCCCTTCAAGTCCCTATTTCCATATAGGAGAGAAAATATGTGATTTTCCTTTTGTGTCTGGCTCATTTTGCTTAATATAATGTTCTCCAGTTTCATTCATTTTCCTGTAAATGACAAGATATCATTCTTCCTAATGGCTAATATTCCACTGTGTTTATCTACATATTTTCTTTATCCATTTATCAGTTGAGGAACAGCCAAGCTGGTTTGACATCTTGGCTACTGTGAAAAGTGCTACAGTAAACAGGGGCATGCAGGTATCTCTTCTGTATGACAATTTCATTTTCTTTGAATGTATACGTGTGTGTGTGTGTGTGTGTGTGTGTGTGTGTATAATATCAGAATATAGCTATATCATGGTGGTTCAATTTTTAGTTTTTAGGAACCACTATACTTTTTCCAGAATGAATATATTAATTTACATTCCCACCAACAGTAAGGGTTCTTTTCTCTCCACATTCTCACCAGCATTTGTTATTTTTTATAATAGGCATTCTTCCAGGGGTGAAATGGAATCTCATTTCAATGTAATTTGGTTTTGTATTTCCCTGATGGATAAAAATAGAGCTTTTTTTCCCATGATTTTATTGTCATTTGTACAAGTTCTTTTGAAAAACACGTTCGTTTGCCCATTTTTGGTTGGATTATTTATTTTGTTTTTAGATTTCTTTATATATTCTGGATATTAATCTTCTTTCAGATAAACAGCTACAAAGATTTTTCTCTCATCTGTAGGTTGTTGCTTCACCCTGTTACTTTGCTGTGAAGCAGCTTTTAGTTTGATGAAATCCCATTTGTTAAATCTTGCTTTTGTTTCCTGAGCCATTTGAGTCTTATTTAGGAAATGATTGCCAATGCCAATATCTTGGAGTGTTTCCTTCTAGTAGTTTCAATGTTTCAGGTCTTACGTTGAAGTCTTTCATCCATTTTGAGTTGAATTTTATACAAGGTGAGAGAGGAGTCTAGTTTCAATCTTCTACATATGGATATCCAATTTTCTCAGCACCATTTGTTGAAGAGGCATCTTTGCTACAACCTATGTTTTTGGCAACTTTGTTGAGAATTAGTTAACTGTGGATGTGTGGATTTAATTCTGGGTTCTCTATTCTGTTCCACTGGTCTATGTGTCTGTTTATATGCCAATACCATGCTGTTTTTGTCACTATGGCTCTGAAGTATATTTTGAAATTGGGTATTGTGTTGCCTCCCCAGCATTAGTCTTTGTTATAATTATACATAATAATGGGATTCACTGTGATATAGTCATACTTGCACAATGCATAACCTGATCTATTTCACTAACCACCCTTTCCTTTAAGTCCACCCCCTCCCCGCTGCCCCTCTCTAGTGTCCATGAGAGAGAACACACAACTCTCGACTTTCTGGATCTGGCTGATCTCACTTTTCATTAAGTTCTTCAGTTTCATCCATTTTTCTGCAAATAACATAATGTGTTCTTGTGTCTGAACCAAACTCCAATATGTGTATATATGGGATGTGTGTGTGTGTATATCAAATCTTTATTTTTTAAAAAGTGTTTTTATAGTTGTACATGGACAAAATGCATTTTATTTATTTTTATACAGTGCAAGGATTGAACCCAGTTCTAAGCAACCACTCTGACATATCTAAGCAACCACTCTGACAATGAGCTACAGTCCCAGCCCATATTACATCTTATTCATCTACCTAGATGGGTTCCATAATCAGCACTGCTCTTTTTACTCAGAATTGCTTTGAATACTCATGGTCTTTCTGTGTGTCCATACAAATTCAGAGTGTTTTGTTTGTTTATTTGGTTGGTTTTCTTTTTGTTTGTTTGTTTGTTTGGGTTTGTTGTTGTTGTTTTAGTTCCATGAAGAAAGTCACTGGTACTTTGAAGGGGATTGCATTGAATCAGTAGATCTAAAAACTCCAAGCTTCTTATTCTGAACTAGAATGATGGGGCCAGTGGATGAAATATAAATATCTAGTAATAAAGAGAGAAGGGATTGTATTTAAATGTTTCAAATATTCTACCTAGAGCCACAAGTTAGGATTTCAGAAATCCAGCCACATGGTTCTCTCAAAGTTATTAATTTCCTATTATACTCCTCTCTTCTTCCATAACCAGACAACTGAAAAATTTATATCCTAAATCATATTTCAGTTCACCAATTCCAATCCTATACCTAGACAGCTTGACCTTTGAGCACAAATGAAGAAAACTATAATAGGTGAAAAAAGATTGTAAAAGATGTTTTCTATAGAAATATCTAAATATAACTCATAGAAGTAACAAAAATATCAAAAAGCCTGTAATTAGTTAAGTAAATGATGGCATATCACAGAACGGGATATTTTAATTTTTAATTAAATATGATAGAGCATTTTATGATGTGAAAAAACATTAAGTGATATAAGCAAGTTACATAGCAACGTGCTTCTATTTTATATATAGAAAATATTGATGTATACACACATAAATTCATTTCTCCAAATTTTTAATCCAGTATTAGTTAACAATAGAAAGGGAAAATACATAAAAAAGGGGTGGCTAGGAGCTATGTATGGCAATTAACATAAATCCTGAAAAGAATAATTTTGTTGACAAATACTATAACAAAAGTAGTAGCCATTTCATCATTGACAAGATGAAAAGTAAGTGGAAGGATGGCCTCATTCTATTGACCTCATGAGCACTGAATACTTAATCCTAATTTAGAATTTTGATCACCTGCTTAAGTATCATATAATCATTACTAAAATTTCTCTCTTAAATCTATTCCAAGTTAAACCAACAGGCTTTCTAAGATGTTCAGATATTAAAGACAAGTTTTTCTGTTTTGTCTCCTAGAAATATTTCTAGTGCAGGGCTTTAATGACACCAAAGCTTGTAAAATATGTTCATTATAGGAATTGTGTATTAGCATATTTATTACATAAAACTAAATTTGTTCACTTTAGCCATGAATGAACTTATCTTGTGATGATTACCCTATTTAGTACTCAACTTATGGCCTTATATTGAAAAAACACACTATTGAATATCATGTGGTCAGAATTCATTCTGGCCTTTCTACCCTTGGGCCTATTTGAAATCAACAGTGTTTCTAGATCCAGATCCCAATGGACTAGGGAGCTCCTTTCAGACACATATCCTTTTTACACCCGTGTTAAAATAGTAGCCAAAATTTAGAAATTTACACAATAGTAGCAGTGCTTATTTATGGATGGCAGGATTATAAGACATTTTTATGTCCTTGAGATTTTCTATGTTTTCCAGTATTTCATTATTGTTGTTATTAAAGGACTTTGGGTTTTCTTTTTTATCCTGATGTTTAATTGTTGTGTGATGAAAGTGCTAAAAATTTATCAAATGAGCAAGGGCAACTTCCTTTAAAGAGAGGGGAGAGAGGAGAAAGCAGGTGAGGGAGCAATTTTCATTCCCAAAATAATCAAGTGTTGGGTTCTTTTCAATCAGCAATTTAAGGATTTAGTGTGGGATTTTGTGTGTGTGTGTGTGTGTGTGTGTGTGTGTGTGTGTGTATGTGTGTGTGTACTCTACAGCAGGGAGTGGGGAAGTATTTTTATCTGTGTCTTTAAGATTTTGTATTCTTAAATTAAACTCTGTTCAAGTCTAACCCTCTGAACACTTACAGAATGTTGAGCATTTTCAATGTTAGAGACAGAAAGGGCCTTAGAATCATTGAACCAAATTCCTTATATGAGAAGACGGGACTTAGAATGAAGTGACCAAGATCATCTGATTAACATAAGACCCTAAATTTCTTAATTCAAATATTCTTTTCATTCTACCAAACCGCTTCTGTGCCCACGGGTGGAGGCAGTGGGAAAGGGTAGCGAATGATAGCCCTGATCACCTTCCCATGCAATATTCCCAGCGTAAAGTAAGTTAGGACCCACTTATTACCCAATCATTGTCAACCCTAAATACTGTCAATACAAGCTACCTTTTTCTTATCTCTACCTCATCCCTGCCCCTCTCATAAAAAGCAAAACACGAGGATCACATTAACAAGGAAGAAGAATATGCCAGAGACATGCAGAGCTCTTGCTCTGGTACAGACCAAGGAGGATTATGTCCTATGTATGGATTTAAATCCCTGGGTGTTCATTCTTTCTCTCATTCTTTCCCTTTTTAGCACAACTGATGAAGACTGTGCTTAGCTAGGCATAGTGGTGGCACCTGTAGTCCCAGCTACTCTGGAAGCAGGAGGATCACAAATTCCAGGCTGGCCTGGACTATTTAGTGAAATCTCATCTTAAAAGAATTAGAAGGGGTTGGGGATGTAGCTTGGTGGTAGAGCACCCCTGGTTCAATCCAGTAATGGGGGAGGGGAGGAGCGGGGAGAATCTGCTTATCAGAAACACACACACACACACACACACACACACACACACACACACACAGAGTTGTACATCTCAAAAACAAAAGATGAAAGAATTTATCCCCTATGGAAAAGTTGCTGCCAACAAAACTTCCTCTTTCTAAAAAGCAACAAAGCTTTCCAGCTTTTTTTTTTCTTTTATCTGGATATTACAAAAATAGTGGAAACCGTCAAAGACCATTATTCTTGCTAAGAATCTTCAACCTCTTCTAATAGGAGACTTCCAGAGAAAAAAGTCAGTGAACTGGAACTCATCAATGTAACCACTTACCTAATTAGCAGTAACAGTGCTATTTACACAAAGTCTTTAATAACATTAAAAGTCTAATTCTGTCACAAATTTTAAGACATATCTTAAATACAAGTGATTAATCACTCTCAAAAATAAATTTAGCTGGGTAAGAAATCCCCAACTCCATTAGTATTCTCTGACATTCACAAATTCCCCTTTGTCATATCTAAGGGTTTATAGGATTGGCACTGGCTTTAGCTAAAAATCAGTCAGACTGCTGCATATTGCATCAAGCAGCTGCTCTAAACAGATCTAAGATGATTTTTTTGGTTCAATTACTAAGGGGAGTAAGAACTTTGGCACCCAGCAACGCTGTGATTTGCTTAACTAGAAAATGAGCGAGTTGTATTAAACTATTACTAAGGCTTCTTCCAGTTCCAGATAAATGCAGTTCTACGATTTTACATGTTTGGAAAAGCACCAGAAATTGAGTCGATGCCGTAGTGTAATGTAGTGGAATGCCCTCCACTCTGATGCACTGAAAGTCCATGTTAAAATGTAAACCCACCATCTGGGGAAAGTGGCATTAAGACTATCAGCCAGCACCATATTAGGAGTTAGCTTCAGGCAGTCAGAGTTCCCAGGATGAGCAGTTGCTGGGAAGAAAAGGATTGAAGCAGGCATTATAAATCAAATGCCTGTAGAAGACAGGCTAAGAGCACAAACAAATGGGAAGAGCTGAATGGGGGTGTGAAAAAATGTAGAAGTGGTCCTCAGCTCTAACTGATGGCTGCCTGAGGAATCAAGGCTCGGAGTTATCCCATCTTCAGATTTTTCCAAATAAGGGTGAAAAGCTATAAAAGCTCTCAATTTTAAAATATTGGATCAAAATATTTTAAAACATTATACAAGTCAAATATGTCTCCACACCAAATACACCTGAGAGTTTGGATGTAGCACACTCTACCATCAAGGAACATAACATAGAGAAGGATATAACATAGAAGAGGTGTGGAGGAAGGCATGGCAAATGGGAAGGACCAAGGGGTTAAAATGATGTGAAGAAGTGAGGTTGGCTTCACTAGGAAATTCAGAAGAGCAAGCACACTTGGGGGTAGAAGATATCAAATCAGTGATGTTAAAGCTCTTTGGTGTGATTAACTCCATAGGCTTTTCTTCAGGGATTTTCTGTGGAAAAATTAAATGTAGCAGGCCAAATAAGGACTCCCCAAAGATGTCCATGTCCTCCTCCCTTACCCATTCCACCCCCACCATGTTACTTCATAGTTAAAAATATTTTGCAGATATGATTAAATTAAAGATCTTGAGATAGGATAACCCAGGATAACCCAGGATAATCACTCTAATGAGCTCAATCTAATCACATGAACCCCTAAAACCAGAAAATCTGTCCTGGCCCTGGTCTAGAGGGAAATGTGATTATGGAATAAAGGCCAGAGAGATGCAATGCTGCTGGCTTTGAATACAGAGGAAGGGGCCATGGTCCAGGGAACACAGGCAGCCTGTGAAAGCTGAAAAAGCAAGGAAATGGATGATCCAGAGCCTCTGAAAAGGAATACAATCCTGCTGACACCTTTATTTTGGCCCATGGAGCCATGTTAGACTTGTATCCTACAAAACTGTAAGATAATAAGTTTGTTTTGTTTTAAGCCACAAGTTGTGGTCCCTTACTACAATAAAATTGGGGGAAAAATCAATATAGTATATATACTCTGAGACTCTGGCAAAAGCATTCCTACATCTTTCTGAAGCTCATCTACAGACAAAGACACAGGCTCCTTATGCTGGAAAGAGCTCAAGGTACAACAAATTGTATAAGCTGTAGATTTGTGTGGAAAGATCAATACCTACCCCATGACCTCGAAAAGCTCTGAAATCCCACTTTTAAAAGGATGAATTAATTCTCTGAAAGCTGCTCCTTCAAGTCTCAGCCACATGACATGTGAACCCTTTGTGGCTCCTTGCTACAGAATGATTTTCCTTCTTTACTTGTGGGGTTGGTTATGTTAATAACCTTTCCCCTACGCTGCACACCCCCACCTCCAAGAAGGTGGCATTTTACACCTGCTGAGATTTAGCCTGGCTTCTTCCCTCACTCTCAGCCACACCAAGGTCTGGCGTGTCCTGTTACAGTATCATGTCTCTATCAAGATTTTACTGGGCATGATGTGTCCGAACCTGGCCATATGCTGGCTTAAGACAGAAGAGGAATGTTATCAGGAATGTGAGCTACCTGACTCAAAGTTGTTTTTAGCCTCAGATCTTCTTTCACCAGTTCATCAAATTTCACAATCCCAGTAATATTTTGGATTATGTATTGTTTTAAAAATTCCATTAGAAGGTCCTTGGGTAATGCCATCATAATTGTGACGAATAAACCTGTGGTTTAAAGGTTACCAACCTAATCTAAATGCTAAACCTAATACTTCTAGACAGAACTGGCCTAGCATCACTCCCCATCTATAACTTAAGATCAGATCCTCTGACTGACACCAGTGCATAGAAGATTCTGTAGTGCTGCTAGTTCAGAAACCTAGATTGTATGAAAATCGTAAAAGTGGGGCATTGGGGGCTAGAAGGGGAAAGGATTATAAAGTATTTTGAATCTTATAAAGGTTTATTAAAGGTTAGCTGTAGACAAACCAAATCTACGTGTATAAGGAGAAGCTGTCAATCAATATGACTGTGTTCTGGTCCTCAGGCTTAATGAGGAAGGTCATTCCATACCTGATTTTTCCCCTCCATTATGTAGAGAAGGTCCAGGAACCTCCTAAAATTTTACCCAATCTATGTGTGTCTGTGTGTGCATTCTCTTTCTTTCTTGTGGCAGGTTACTATGAATCTGAGGATTTGAATAAAGTACAACTCCCCGCCCCAATAATGGAATATTTAAAATAATTATATTTTAAAATCAATATTCTTTGCTTTTAACTACTCATATGAATGATCTCTGCCACAGAATCCTACTAGATTTCAGACTTGCCCTCTGACAACATTAAAATTATCAGTTAGCATCCCTACCATCAATAGGATATATTTAAGCAAACTTGAGAAAGTTAATTACCAATACCATTTTTCCCTATCAGCCTCTGCGGAATGTCCACCCCCAAGGGACTGCCATACATTCCACACACAAGCCCGAATGATTTAGTTTTAGGTCTTGTTTGTTTTGTTTTGCTCTTATACTATTTTGAAATATGCTTGGGAACTAGTTGACCTTATTCTTGCTGAGATGCAGTCCTCAGGCTAGTGCAGGGAGACAGGGTCACTGCCTAAGTTGATTCTAGCCAGCTAACAAGTATTTTAATTACAATTAGGCCTAAAATAGTAGGGAGAATCTTCTTATCCATGAGGAAATGATATGTTTGAGTCCAACAGGTGTTATCTAAGGTCAGATAAGAATAAACAGGTAAGAGATAGCAACTTGTGAGGAGAGTTCAGAAGGTGCCTGTGAATTCACTTGGGTAGTGGGTCATTTTTCCTTGCAGGTCCCCACCAACCCTTTAGGGTTCTAGGATTCTAAATTTAGTATGCTGAACGTTTTAAAGCATGATTATAGAGCACAGCCAATCTCTCTGTAGTTGGTTCACTTAGACTGTGCTGCCTTAGGAAAAAAAAAAAATCTAAAGGTCAAACTCAGAGGCACAACACTCCCTTTCCACTGAGTGAGGGCTATGATTACACCACACACAAGATCCTACAAAAACAGCTGACACAACTCACAGTTAAATTCTTTCTTCTGTTTATTTTCAGAAGAGACTTTCCATAGACAGCTGCAGTGCCAGTCTCCCATCAGAATGTCATGCCAACCTTTCTGCAGGCAGATTTCCACCCACATCCTTACCCTGGGTCCAGCAGATCTGATAGGCTACAAAGGCCAGCCATGGGCTACTTCAGGGCTAAGGTCACTGGATACTTGGGTCAGCAGAGAAGCATTAGAAACTATACCTGCCGTGCCAAACTCTGACATTTGTAGGTTCAAATTCTGACTCAGCCTTTTTTTCTTGGAGGGGGGCACAGTACTGGGGATTAACCCTAGGGGCATTCTACCATCAAACCGTTTTTATTTTTTGAGACAGGTCTGAGGCTGGTCTTGAACCTGTGATCCTCCTGCCTCTGGTTCAGTCTTTTATCTTGTGCAGTTTCCAGCAAGGGCCTTAATGTCTCTCAGCTTCAACCTCCTCCACAAAATGGAACTACGAGTGACTAGCTTTCTCAGCAAGTAGAGACGGCTAAATGAGATCAGAGTTGAAAAGTAACTGGCATGATGTGTACACAGTCATCACTAATTTGTCATTATCCCAGAAGAAAATCTAATCCCCTCTGCCATGAAATGAAAGGGGCAGAATAAATTAAATCAATATTTCTCCCCCAAAGGAGGACCTGTCTCCACTCTTCCCTGAATCTTAATGCTGATGATCTTCAAATAGAAAGACAGGGAAAGTAGGTCTTTATGTTTCTCTTTGCCCTTTCTCAGGCTATAAGGAATGCCAAAGATCAGAAAGCCCTGACATCACACAAGTTAGTACTTTTAGAAAACGGACTCCAGGCACAGTGCAGCTCCTGACAACAGAGGACTCACCTTGGTTGAAGTCGAACTGCTTCTTGACACCTGAAGGTGTTGTTCTGTGGACTCTCGTGAACTGGCGTTCCTGTTCTGCCCTGGCACTCCAACTGGCTGGGCCCCACGTGCTCTGTCTCCTACAAGAAGAAATTGTAAATGTAGATGAGCTGTCAGCAGTGAGTGATCAGATCCACAGCTTTCTGTGGCTGGGGGCCTTCTTAGGGCAGGGGAGCAGTAACATATCACACACACATTCTACTGAAGATAGTGTGGGAAGGGAGAAATTCAGTGGTCAAAAATTTAAAATATTCCTATCAGTCAGTTGCTGCAAGATTATAGGAGAAAAGAAAAAAAAACTGAAAAAAATCCAATGTCCAAAAGTTCTGAACTAGCCACCCAGTAGAATTTTACAGGCATTAAAGATAATGTTATAGAAGACAATTTAATGAATAGCTACATCTGAAAATATAATTTACAGAATATTTATAGTATAGGCTAATGTTTGTAAAACAAACCTATGTGAAGGTACATTTACACAGGGATAAGCCAAATCAAAATCTTAACCATGATTAACTCTGGAGATGTCATTTTTGTCTCTTTTGGGTGCCCATATGGATTTTCTAAATTTTCTATAATAAGAAATTTAAGTTAATCTGAAGACTAAGGAACAACCCATTTTATAAAATCCAAATCCCAAACATGATTGATGTCTTCCCCCTTTCACATATAACTATTGCCATTGGCTACACTGCATTCAAAAAACCCACCACATTGGGCATCCATGATGCAATCCACTCATTGATTTAGAAAAACTCCAGAGTGCTAAACACTGGAGAATATCATAAACACACCCAGCTAAAAATAGTCTGGATTTAATACAAAGACTTACAAAATGAAAGATTTAAAAGTCTGGCAGTTCAATTATTATAACCATTGAAACTTTGCAAACCTCCAAATTCTTAGAATAAGACATTCCTCTTTACCTAATAAACGAGATACTAAAATGAAAATCCATGAGAAATTCCATAAATCCAGATGGTTACCACCATATAGTCAAAATTTTTGACAAGTGCAGTGATTTTTTTTTGTGTTTGTGTAGTATATTGTGATGACAAATAGATACCCAGCCCTTGTACTAGGAGTTGCATTGAAGTCTATACAAGTGACAATGTGTCAAACGTCTAAGAAGTCATTTTTCCAAAATACTATAATAATCTACTGGGGTTATTTGCCAAGTCATCATCACAAACTTCTGAAACAAAATCTTACAAATGCCTTCACATAAGGTAAGTTGAACAGTGGGATTGGTAAGAGAGCTGAAGGGAAGGAATGAATTAAATCTATTAGGAACTGAAATACTTCCAAACCTCCCTATTCAGGACAAAGACTCTTTACATGAAATGTTCCACAAGCATCCACTTGTGGAACATGTCTAGTTTTCTAGAGAGTAGTTTGTGAAAAATTCTATAGCTACACAAACACTGGCCAACTTCCCCCACACAATGATTTCAAGTAAGATGGCTTTGCTTATTACTCGCTAGGTATGTGACCTTGGCCAAGTTATTTAAATTATGTAGCCCTCAGTATCCTCATCTATAAAAATGGGAATTTTCCTTCCAACCTCACAAGGTTGTTAAACAAGATGCCATGAACAGCTCTTTTAGCGCCTGACAACTAGAATATATAGCAGATCAAAACTGTTGATGATGATAATGTTCCTTGAGATATATTGGGCCTCAAGATACATAAATTCCCTTAGAAAAAAAATCAACATTCTAAAACTTGGGCTAAGGAAATGCTTAACTTAATTTCAGCAAAAGACCTAAAGGTTTCTATATTAACATTAATATTAAACATCATATTTACAGCCTCAATGACTTATGAAATTTAAGACTTAAGGCCTTAAGAAATTACCCTGCTAGTCTCTAAAAAATGTTTAAACACAAAATTCACATTTTATTAAAACTCTCCTCTTTAGGGAAGAGCAGCCTGTTTTTCCAAAGATAGTATTTCATCTAATTCTTTGAGCCTTCAACTCATTGAGAAGGGTAGAAGAGACCACTCGCTGCTGGATTCCCTTAGATCTAACAATTTATCTCAGAGATGAATAAGAGGGAATTTGAAGAGAGTAGTCTCTTAATCTGGTCAGAATTCTCAAAGCATTGCAAGAGAACTTCTGAGATGGTGAATAAGGAGTACTTGGAGATGGCTGACAATCAAGTCGCCAAATCAAATGCAGAGAAAATGCAACTATCATGCTTCCTTAGGCACTAAGAATTCCAAACCTCAATGTGTGTGGAGATGGGGAAAGAGTAAGGAATAGAGTGAAAATCATCATGAACACTGAGGAACAAAGCAGGCTCTGATGTGAGACAGATGCATGATAGCAATGACAGGTTGCTTTTTCCAGTGTCCAAAGATCACACCCCAAAGTTCAGATCTCCAAAATCCCCTCCAATCAGAAACTCAAATCTAGCCTCTGTCAGAAAATGAATTCCTTCAAAGCCCCTATGAGCTTGGAAAAATCTTCTGTTTATAAGAAAAATATTAAAGATTTTCCAAATTAAGCTTCAGATTTGATGATGAAATAAAAACCTTCCATGATGAACGAAAGTTAAAAGAATTTACAACTAGAAAATTGGCACTACAAAACATCCATGAAAAGGAAATGAAAAACAACAATGAAAATCAGCAGAGGGAGGTATTACACTAAAGGAAAAACTAATCAAAGGAGAAACCAAGTCATTAAATAACAACAACAAAAAAGGCTAGGAATACAAATCATGTCTCAATAACAACCCTGAATGTTAAAGGCCTAAACTCACCAATCAAAAGACACAGGTTAGCAGGCTTGATTTAAAAAAAAAAAAAAAAAAAAAAAAAAGCCCCAACAATATGCTGCCTCCAGGAGACTCGTCTATTAGGAAAAGACATAAGACATACACAGACTGGAGGTAAAATGTTGGGAAAAATCATACCACTCACACAGACTGCAGAAGGAAGAAGGGGTTTCCATTCTCGTATCAAATAAAATAGAGGAGGACATTTCATACTGCTCATACACCAACAAGACATAACAATTATATATACTCCCCAAACAATGGAGCATCTATGTTCAAACAAATTCTTCTCAAGTTCAAGAGTCAAATTGACCACAATAAAATAATCTTGGGTGACATTAACACACCTCTCTCACCACTGGATAGATCTTTCAAACAAAAGCTAAGCAAAGTAACTATAGAACTCAATAATACAATCAATAGCTTAGACTTAACTGACATATATAGAATATTTCATCCTTCAACAAGCGAATACACTTTATTCTCAGCACCACATGGATTCTTCTATAAAATAGGCCATATAATATGCCACAAAGCAACTCTTAGCAAATACAAAAAAAAAAAAAATAGAGATACTACATTGCATTCTGTATGACCACAATGGAATGAAATTAGAAACCAATGATAAAATTAAAAAATAAAAATTACTCCAACACCTGGAGACTAAATAATATGCTACTGAATGAACAATGGGTTGCAAAAGACATCAAGGAGGAGATTTAAAAATTCTGAGATAAATGAGAATACTGACACAACATATTGAAATTTCTGGGACACTATGAAGGCAATACTAAGAAGAAAGTTCATTGCAAAGAGTTGATTCCTTAAAAGAAGAAAAAGTCAACAAATAAATGACCTAACATTATATTTCAAGCTCTAGAAACAGAACACCAAAAGCACTAGAACACAGGAAATAATTAAAATTGGAAAAGAAATCAATAAAATCGAAATAAAAGAAGTTAAATACTTGACAAAATGAAAAGTTGGTTCTTTGAAAAAATAAAATTGACAGACCCTTAGCTATGCGAATGAAGAGAAGGAGAGAGAAAACTCAAATTACTAACATACATGATGAAAAAAAATATTACAATAGACACTAAAGAAATACAGGAGATAATTAGAAATTATTTTGAAAACTTATACTCCAATAAAATAGAAACTATTGAAGGCATTGAAAAATTTTGTAAGTCAATGATTTGCCCAAATTGAATTAGGATGATATATGCACAATTTAAACAGACTAATATCAAGTGATGAAATAGAAGATGCCATCAGAAGCCTACCAACTAAGAAAAGCCCAGGACTGGATGGATACACAGCCGAGTTCTACCAGACCTTTAAAGAACTAATACCATTACTCTTCAATTTATTTCAGGAAATAGAAATAGAGGGAACACTTCCAAACTCATTCTATGAGGCCAATATCACCCTGATTCCAAAACCAGGCAGACACATCAAAAGAAGAAGAAGAAGAAGAAGAAGAAGAAGAAGAAGAAGAAGAAGAAGAAGAAGAAGAAGAAGAAGAAGAAGAAGAAGAAGAAAGAAAAAAAAACTTCAGACCAATATCTCTAATGAACATAGATGCAAAAATTCTCAATTAAATTCTGGCAAATTGAATACAAAAACATATCAAAACATAGTGTACTATGATCAAGTGGGATTCATCCCAGGGATGCAAGGTTGGTTCAACATATGGAAATCAATAACTGTAATTCATCACATCAATAGACTTAAAGATAAGAACCATGTTGTTAGAGTCTGTAAACAAGTCAGGATGGCGCCTGTCATTTTGCCAGAGGGAGTGGTTTGTGAAGTAATGCCAGTGAGCCATTAAGTGTGGAGATTCCTTATTGGTTGACTGCTGTATCTAGTTTATGTTAATTAAGATAAGCTGTGTGGAATGTATATATACCCCTCTGGTCCTACAATAAACGGCTCCCACTCCTGCTTTATCAACGTACACAAGTTGTTTGTCACCCCCCTGGTTAGTTTGCCCAGCCAGCTGGGCTGCGGCACCATATGATCATTTCAATAGACATAGAAAAAAATATTTCACAAAATAAAACACCCCTTTATGTTCAAAACACTAGAAAAATTAGGGATAATAGGAACATATCTCAACATCTGAAAGGCTATCTGTGCTAAGCCCAGGCCAACATCATTCTAAATAGAGAAAAATTGAAGGCATTCCCTCTAAAAACTGGAGCAAGACAGGGATGCCCCTCTGCCACCATTTTTATTTAAAATAGTTCTTGAAACACTGGCCAGAGCAATTAGATGAAAGAAATTAAAGGGATATGGATAGGAAAAGAAGAACACAAATGAGCAAATCAGATAGAGCACTAATCTTTAGGGTATATAAAGAAATCAAAAAGCTGACGATATGATTCTATACCTAGAAGACTAAAAGAGTTCCACCAGAAAACTGCTAGAACTAGTAAATGAATTCAGCAAAGTAGCAGGATATAAAAATCAACACCCATAAATCAAATACATTTCTGTATATCAGTGACAAATCCTCAGAAAGGACGACTATCCCATTTATAATAGCCTCAAAAAAAAAATTAGGAATCAACTTAACAAATGAGTGAATGACCTATACAATGAAACTACAGAATCCTAAAGAAAGAAATCAAAGATGACATTAGAGGGTAGAAAAATCTACCTTGCTCTTGGATTGGCACCAAGATAGATTGGTAGATCAATGGTACAGAACAGAGGACATAGAGACTAAACAAAATTACAGTTATCTTATATTAGACAAAAGTGCCAAAAACATATTGAAGATAACCTCTTCAACAAATGGTCTGGGAAAACTAGAAATTCATATGCAACAAAATGAAGTTAAACCCCTCTCACCATGCACAAAACTCAACTCAAAGTGGATCAAGGACCTACAAATTAACCAGAAACCCTATGTCTAATAGAATAAAAAGTAGGCCCTAATCTCCATCATATCGGATTAGATCCCAACTTCCTTAATAAGACTCCTGTAGTGCAGGAATTAAAATCAAGAATCAATAAATGGGATATATTCAAACTAAAAGTTTCTTCTCAGCCAAAGAAACAATCAGTGAGGTGAATGGAGAGTCTACAGAATGGGAGCAAATCTTTACCCCTCACACATCAAATAGAGCACTAATCTCTAGGGTATATAAAGAAATCAAAAAGCTAAGCACCAAAAAAAAAAAAACCCAATCAATAAATGAGCCAAGGACCTGAAAAGACACTTCTCAGAAGATAATATACAATCAATCAACAAATATATGAAAAAATGTCTACTACTAATTAGACACTAATTAATGTCACTACTAATTAGAGAAATGCAAATCAAAACTACTCTAAGATTTCATCTCACTCCAGTCAGAATGGCAGCTATTAAGAATATAAACAACAATAAGTGTTGGCGAGGATGTGGGGGAAAAGGTACACTCATACATTGATGGTGGGACTGCAAATTGGTGCAGTATGAAAATATAAAAAGGAGTATGGAGATTCCTTGGAAAACTGGAATTGGAACCACCATTTGACCCAGCTATCTCACTCCTCAGTCTATAACCAAAGGACTTAAACACAGCTACAGGGACACAGCCACATCAGTATTTATAGCAGCACAATTCACGATAGCTAAACTGTGGAACCAAACTAGATGTGCTTTAGTAGATGAATGGATAAAAAAATGTGGCATGTATACACAATGGGATTTTACTCAGCAATGAAAGAGAATAGAATCATGGCATTTGCAGGTAAATGGATGGAGTTGGAGAAGATAATGCCAAGTGAAGTTAGCCAATCCAAAAAAGACAAATGCTGAATTTTTTCTCTGCTATAAGGAGGCTGATTCATAGTGAGGTAGGGAGGGGGAGCATAGGAGGAATAGATGAACTCTAGATAGGGCATATGGGTGGGAGGGGAAAGTAGGGGGTATAGGGTTAGAAATTATGGTGTAATGAGGTGGCCATCATCCTCCAAAGTACCTATATGAAGACATGAATGGTGTGAATATATTTTATATACAACCAGAGATATGAAAAATTTTGCTCTAGATGTGTAATATGAATTATAATGCATTCTGCTGTTATAACAAATTGGAATATAAAAATTTTTTAAAAAGAGTCCAATCTGGAAGCCTCAAAAGCAATAAGGGAAGAAAACCCAACCCTTAAGCTGTACTAGTTTTTAAAAATAATTTCATACTTTCCCTCAAAGGAGAAAGCAGAAGAAAAGGGGAATATCATCTTACTGAATTAACAGAACAATAACTTTCAAAGGTATTGTGCTAGTCATAATTTATTCATAGGTAAAGGAAAAATACAAAACAAGAACAATAGTACTCAAATGTATCTGCTTCCATTAAAAAGCTTTAGCTGCACATAGGAGAGACCAGGTCTCACTCTCTTGGTTATCCCACATCTGTTCCAGTTGGACTCCACGGTTTGGCCAGTGCCAAGGTTAACAAGGACTATCAAACAAAGTCACAAAGTCGTCAGAGTATATAATACTCTTCAGGATGATTGGGAGTTGACATTTTATCCCCAATCCTGTCTCTCCTCCAAAGGTGACAACATACGAACAAGAAACAATGCATTTGGTTACCTTCCCCATTTAAGCTTCATCACATCTTTGTTCAGAAGTAGGTGTAACACCTAGCTCAAAAATTCTAGAACACTAGAGTGTTTCTTCTGAAATAATTGAGACACATTTTTTACTTAAAAAAAAATCCACTACTGCATAGCAAGCATTTGATAGTTGAGGAGGTTATGTAAAGGTGAATAAGACATTCCTTCCTCCAAAGAATTCTAAATCTACTATTTGACAAAGACTAAAGTATAAGATGGCACACTCTAATTTTCTTCTGTATTTATGCATTTTTTAAACAGTCAGGTCCAAGCTGACTACGAACACGAGGGAAGGAGAAGCCTAGCCCCTCTCTTCTATGCTGGTCTTCCTGCCTGCCACCTGGCCAGGGAGAGTTTGGTTGGCCACTTGGAAAAAGAGTCATTGTATATCTTTTCCTGCTCCCAGTCATCTTCTTCTACTTCACCCCAATATATCCCAAGTCCAGCTTCAGCCAAATGATTTTGTAGTTTTGCTATATTCATAAGCCATCAAATTGACTAAGCTCTGTGATATTCCATTAGAATGCTGCCTATGAAACACATTTTTTAGGTTATTTTCTGATCCATGCACAGAGGAGTGACTAGTGTGCACAATGACAACAGGAAAGGAATTAACTTGAGAGCTCAAATTCCCAGCTTAGTTAAGGAATAATTAGCTTCCCCAAAGCAGGAATGATGAAATACATTTCATCCTTGTTGGGATTTTAATGAGCTCAGGTGACTCCTATAGAACTTGGGAGAATCTAGTTTTGTTTCAATGGCATGGCTGTTGCTTCAGAACCTCCCAAGTTCCCCAATTTGTACAAATCCATAACGGGGGGTGGGGGGCGGGGAGCATTCTACATCCTCATCTCAGTATTTGCCCAGTTTTTTGACTTGCTTGACAAGTCAAAATGGTACTTTTGGGTCTCGAGATTTATGCATCTTCTAAATCTTCCTTTCGAGATGTGGCAGATCAAAATATTGAATCTTTTTCATCTTCTCACACTTTGTTCATTCTATTCTAAAACTGATTATACTTATTTTCTTTAACTGCTATCTTGTATTTTAAAGAAAATGTTCAATAACTAATCATTTCATGCTAATAGCAATGCTTTGCATTTTCAGAGCATGTGCCCCCAAGAGTCCCAATTCTTACCACTATGACAATAGTTGATAGCTTGACAGTTTGGAAAACTATGTATAGTCAACCTTTAAGATAAACAAGTGCTATGAAGTTACTCTCTACTATATCACCTTAGCTTTCTTCTTACCTCAAACCTGCATACATCTGTGAAAGTGACTTAATATTCTGTTGAATGATTGGAGAAGCTTAAAAACTTTTTTAAATCTCCTGATTAAAAGAACTACTGTATTATTACATTTGTGCCATAATTGGAGTAAAGGAGGCCCTGAAAGAGCTAATTTCTGAAACATGTATCCATTATTTAAAATGTTCTGACCAGTATGAACAGTTTCTTCAGATCTATTTTTGAAATTAATTTTTGGTTACCATAGTCATTATAAATAAATCCTGAAGGGAGGCATGGTTTCATAATCCATACATGTCCACAAAGTAGGATCTCCTTGGAATTTGTAATATAGAAGTGTCTATAATATAGAAGTAGTACTCAGGTATTGCTCTATTGTAAGAATTTCTAGTAGAAAACAGATTTAAATGTCTATTTTATCCACTTCCCATGCACTGAGTGCCTGAACTTAAACCAGGCACTTCATCTACATTTCCTTAAATTTTAAAACAGTCCATATTCTTATTTTAAATTATAAAAGCAACACATAATCATGAAACAGGTCAAGCAATTGAATTTATGAATCAACACAGCCCACAAATTAAAAAAAAAAACCCTTAAGTACACAGTAATATCCACATCCCATCGCATGCATCCCCCACCCAGACATTTGAGCTTCCCCTCTACCTTTCCTCATGGGATCCTACTATCCACTATTTTACAAACAGATAAATGAAAAGGAGACTGCAAAGATGACCCCAAAAGACAGATGGAAAGAAAATGCAGAGTGTGCTGTCATGAAAGTTTCAAAAAGGAGCCTGACTCACCTCTTTCATATTTCATTGCAATGAAAAGGAATTTTAGCTCCATTAGAAAAATGAGGGTAAAGCCAATATGGAAAGCAGTATGGAGATTTCTGGGAAAATTGGAAATGGAACCACCATTTTGACCCAGCTATCCCACTCCTCGGTCTATACCAAAGGACTTAAAAACAGCATACTACAGGGACACAGCCACATCAATGTTTATAGCAGCACAATTCACAATAGTTAAACTTTGGAGCCAGCCTAGATGCCCTTCAGTAGATGAATGGGTTTTTAAAATGTGGTATATATACACAATGGAATATTACTCAGCAGTAAAAGAGAATAAAATCATGGCATTTGCAGGTAAATGGATGGATTTAGAGAAGAAAATGCTAAGTTAAATTAGCCAATCCCAAAAAACTAATGTTGAATGTTTTCTTTGATATAAGGAGGCTAATTCAGAGTGGGATAGGGAAAGGGAGCATGGGAGGAATAGACGAACTCTAGATAGGGCAGAGGGGTTGGAGGGGAAGGGAGGAGGCATGGGGTTAGAAATGATGGTGGAATGTGAGGATCATTATTATCCAAAGAACATGTATGAAGACACAAATTGGTGTGAATATACTTTGTATACAACCAGAGATATGAAAAATTGTGCTCTATGTGTATAATAAGAATTGTAATGCATTCTGCTGTCATGTAAAGAAAAGAAACAAAAAGAAAACTAGGAGGTGTGTTTTAGCCTCCCTGTTTTCTCCATGATGAAGAAGAGAGATGAGTTCCTTAGGCCAGAAAGATGAACTTTCGTGCAAGAAATGCTTTCTGGAAGAACTTGCAAACTATAGCTAATAATGTTCATGTATTTTAAGACTATTCCCAGGACAGGAGATAGTAGGTATTTCTGTTTTCTGGCTAAAGTAGAAATGATTCAATGAAATACAGTTTATCATTCAATAGATCCATTAGCCTTTGAAAGTCTACCATTTTTCATTAATTTGAGGGGACCTTCATTATTTCAAGTAGTTTTCATTAAAAGAGACAATTATTTTAAACCCCATACTTAATTTAAAATTGCATAAATTAGGACCACTCTGTATTCCTTAACTGAGCTAAACAGCCCAGTTCCAAACCCTAATCTCCTAAACCCAAATTCAAAGCTCTTCCTGCTGTTTCAATGACCCAGAGGTGCTCCAAGAAAATCAGTATGAACCCAGTCACAGTTAACAAAATATGACAGCTGGGCCCGGTGTTATTCAAATATAAAATCAATATAATAAGAATTTTCAATGGTATTTGTTTTTTCTGCTCTGCAGCATGTGGCTAAAGACACAGAGACTCGTAAGTGAGGGAGATTCATAAAGAAATTAAGGTCTTCACTTCAATGAGTTAACACAGATGGGATCCAGGGCAGGATTTATCAGTTAAGTGAAATGCAAGATTAACCTCCGAGTGTTCTAATAATTAGCTACCAAATCTTGCTACCTCTTTCTTAAAAATCTGTATATTTATGCTTCCGCGCCACAGAGGAATTAAGCCTGTATGAACCTCCAACTCTGCAATTATAATACTTCATCAAGTCTACAGAATGCCCCAAATAGAATGTGAAGCATGAAGGAAAACAAAAGCCAACAAGTTCTGGTCATGATCACGTTGCTTCACTCCTGGGTAGTACTGGTGTGTATAAATGCCAGGCCCAAGCACTGAAATGTGCTTACACTGACCTTTGAACCAGACCAATCCCTCGAAGGTAATGAGGCTTTCTAGACTTGACTGCTATTAATTAAGGATATAGGAACTGACCATCACTGTAGCTTTATGGGCCTCCTGGAATTCTGGCTGTATTTGTCATTTGTTTCTACGGAGTATCTATTCCGTTCTTTCCCTAGTCCTGCCCTTAGGAAATTCACAGTCTAGTAATGGTGATGGGAATGGTGCTGAAAAGTAGGCAACACAAACCATAAACAGCCAACTACAGTATGATAATGATTGAGGCCACAGTAGAAAGAAGGAGTGCGAGATGCTTTGAGAACATATAGGAATGACACCAAGCCCAGTCACAGGAGAAGTATCACTAGGATGAAGCAACAGCCCCGGAAGAGACAGAGATGGGAAGAAAGAATGCTACAAGGCAAACACATGAAAGTGAGAACACAGCATGTTCAAGGACTTCAGAGTGTGTGGCCATCTTTGGAGCTACAGCCAAAAGGGGAGATGGTGACCAACGAGGCGAGCAAGGAGGGCACCAGTCATAGCACATATAACATGAACCTTATAAGTATTAAAACCTTTAAGTCCTGAAGAGTCTGGGCTTTCTTTTAAAGGCAATAGCAAGTCACTTAATATTAGAAGAAAGATATGTTTGGATTTACACCTGAGGAAGATCATCTCAGGCTTGCACATTGGTGAATTTCAAAATGAAGAGGAAGAGTAGAAGAAGGGAGGAGAGTTAGACCATTGCAACTTCCCAAGAAAGAAACTGCCATTACTTGGATTACTGAGGTGGTTGTCAGTAGGGACAAAGATTAATTGCTTTAAAAGATTAAAGAGGTAGAGAGAGAGGCCTGTTGATTGACAGGATGTGACTGAATGGAAAATAGGAAAGACCAAAGGTGATGCTAAATGTTCTAGTTAGGAAAATAGAATGACTTGTTGTCATCACTGAGACAGCAACAAGATGAAACATGGTGTTCAGGGGCAATGGAGTATGAGGTGCCTATGATGAATCCAGTAGGAAATTATAGGTGAGCTAGAATCTTACAGCAAAGCTAGGATTACAAATTTGGGAATGAGTGTGAGAGTGACTAAAACCACAAGTGGGGTACCTAGTCAGTGTGCAGAGAGGGAAGAGAAAACCTGAAAGAACGTCCAGGAGAAATCCCTGAGGAATGCCAACATTTATGGGATTGGTGACGTATTGCCATATTAAAAATAAAGCTGTAAAATAGTGGATAGTAAGATCAAATGTGGGGGGTGGGGACGGTGAGGATGTGGATATTACTGTGTATTTATGTTTTTTTTAATGTGGAATGTGTTGATTCATAAATTACTCAATTGCTTGACCTATTTAATGAATATGTGTTGTTTTTATAATTTAAAATGAGAATACGTGACTTTTTTAAAAATTTAAGAGACAGGCAGAGATGAAAAGGAGACCTCAAAGAAGACCCAGAAAGACAGATGGAAAGAAAATGCAGTGTGTGTTGTCATGGAAGGTTTAAGGAGGAAGCTTATTGCCTGATCCTACCTCTTTTATATTTCAGTGAAATGCTAAAGAATTTTTAGAAAAATAAAAAACCAGGGTAAAAAAAATTTAAAACATTAACTATTAGTAAAAAATGCATTCAACAATACAACCTGCCTTCAGATGTTATAAAGTTTCAAACTAGGTGTCACTGTTTCTCACAGCTTGCTAAATTTTTAAAGAGGCATTCATTTTTCAAAGCAATGAATCAAAACTCATGGTTAAATGGGACAACTCGAGAGTGAGTCAGTGCCTATAAATATGGCAACACAAATTCAAGCCTTCCTATCAGAAACTGGTCATAGGCACCATACAGAGGTATCAAAGAAAGAAAAAACAATGGTCCTTTTGACAAGTGTGCATTTCCTTCTCATCCACATGTCATCTCAGGACTGTGACAGAAGCTAGTGAATTATTTTAGCCTTAAAAGATTAGTATAATTTAAAAATTGGAAACATTTCTGATTTTAATATCAATTAAAAACATTTTTAAATAGTCTCCCTTTGAGTTGATGTTTAAGTTCCCACACATACTTTTTTTCAAGTAATTCTCTGGAGTAAGAGGTATCTTTTATTCATTTTTGCCTGACAAGGCAAACAGCCTGTTAATATGAAATTTCTACCATGCTCTTTTCTGAAATTATTAAACTATGTGAGTTATTCTTTGCTTTTAAAGCTCTCTCAATGCTTCATTTCACAAGCTCCCTTGTTTATTTTATTTAGCTTAGCAAAAATCAAATTACTCTTCAGTTCCCAAAACAGTCATGAGAAAAATCCAAAATTACCATCATAACAATTACCCCAGTTGCTCAAGCTCCCAGACTAGGGCTAAGCCCAAGGAGAATCAGGAACCTTCAGAGAAAGGTCCATACTCAATGAGGGAGGGGGGCAAAAGGACTTTTCTAATTCTAGTTGTGAATAAAATCTGTGCTTTTTATGGTGGCTCCTTATACAAATATTTATGAAACACTTTCTACTCTTCCAAGGATAAATATAGCCATAGACTACAGTAGCAATCACAACATCACAACTCAGGAATCAACAACCACAAAGCAAGAATAAGGTTCTAGGCTTTTGCACCATCAGTGCAGATTTCCCCCACATTTCTTACTTTTCATAATGAATGATCAAACCAACAAGCCTAAGAGCACTGCAAGATGTAAAATATCTTTTGAAGAGGACTCTGTACCCCAACCATCCCTCAATCCATACCCTCTGCTTTCTCAATGCAGTTTCCTCATTCCAGGGATTATTTGCCTTACTCCCACTGTCGTTCTATCCCAGGGATCCTGGATCCATGACTCCATGTCCCACCTCCCCCATTCCTGAGGCCACATGAGCAGTCCTGTGTCTTTCTTGACTCTCATTTTCTGTGATGTTGAATCCTTTACAACTGTATTTTGCAGTCTATACAGAATTTGTGTGCTTGGTGTATGTCCTCCATGATAAAAACATAAGCACCCCAAAGAAGAATGTCTGTCTCACATTTCTTTTCACTCTCTCAAAGTTTTTCAGCATCATAAAAAATATTTGACAATTCATTCAGTCAGTCCTGACAGGTCCTCTGAGCACCAGTGCCTGGCACTGCCATTTGTATGTTCAGGAAACATGAAACACACACACACACACACACACACACACACACACACACACAACATAAAACCTCTAAAAATTGGGACTTATTCAAGGGAAATGTCAGTTGAATTATTTCTGGAAAGTAGGAACTACTAAATCTCTTTACTGAAATGCCAGTTTCTCATTGCTTGCCTGCTCTTTTCTGTAACTGGAATGAGGCTAAGAGAGTTTGGCCTAAGGAAGGGCCTTGAACAGCTGTTTTACTGAATAAATAAGAAACTGCCAAACACTAACAGCAGCTTGCATTGGCAGTATGTAAACTTTTCAACTGCTTTCCCATCCATTAGCATAACTTATCGAGTATGTTTTTAAATGAGGGCATTTAGGTACTTGGAAAGTATTAGTTTTAAGTGTTTTTTTTTTTCCCTGCCTACATCAGGATTATGCCTAACAATTTTTCATAGATGGTGGTTGTGTAAAAGTCAAATCAGACATTTTTCTCACAAATTCTGAGCAAATTTAAATTCAACAGCTTTAGGTTTTCTTATATAGCACTGAAATCTATCCAAGTGCTGAATAAAACACGGCATTAGGCAGGGACATTTGACAGTTTTCAGCACTGGGCTCTAAACACATTCCTGTATCCTCAAGGGACATGTCTGTCTTTCCTGCCACTGAACTAGTCATTGAGGATTTCAAGGCAAGTCTAACTGTTCACCTGAAACAGGGATCAGTTAACCTAAAGGGGAATCATGCCATTTGAACATCCCCCTTTTAATGACTGTGGAAACATCAGATATTTCCTAGTATTACAATACACGGTTCTGTTTTATCTTTTTTCAGAACACAGGGGGAGAAAGAAGGGAAATATTATTATCTCAGAAACCAGAAAAGCTTAGATGGATTTCAATTTCACAGAAAATTACTTAAGAAACATTTTATAACTGGGACAACAATAAACTAAGATAGAAATGAAATTCTATGTACCATTCCATCTTAAACTAAAAATGAATAACTAGAAATAATTTTCTTTTGGGGATTAATTTTCTAAGATATGTAAAAAGAAAAGGCAAATTGAAAATACTGGTATCTTATCAATCTCAAATATTCACTTGCAATTATGATTTCACATCCATTTTAACAGTAATTAAAAGATGCCCAATCTTTAATGTTAAGTCAACAATAATACACCATTCATATCTTCAGAACCCAAGATGCTAGACTTTGGGTAAGAGGTAAAGGGACAAGACAAGCAGGACTGACCTGACAGGGGCCAACCCTCATCTTAGATTCTCTGTCTGATTCTCCAATTAACAGCCATTAGGACTGTTTATCTCTAAGTCTTTTATCATACTCTGCTATGGTTTGTTTACTGAGTATCTCCCAAAGGGATATAGAGAGAGGCTTGGTCACCAGGGTGTGGTGGATGAAGGGTTTTTAGAACTTTAAAAGCAGTGCCTATGGGAAGTTTTAAGGTTGCTGGAAGCATGTCCTCGAAATGGATGTGGGACCCTGCCTATTCTTTCTGTCTCTGCTCCAGTTCAAGAGGCAATAGTTTGCTCCTACACATTCCTGCCACAATGTGCTTACAGCCACTGCTATCACCAGAGGAAAACCTACACCCACACTGCCCAATTCGGGCCTTTGAAGTTCCAAAACTGAAAGCTAAATCATCTTTTCTTTAATTCAAAAGTAGGAGGAATGTTCAGCATTTGGAGCTGGGCTGACAGATAAACATGTATTTTTAGTGACAGAAAGCTGATTAATACAGACTCTTTAGCCAAAAGTAGACTATGTAGAGGTTTTGTTTCAAAGAGGGCTTCCATTTACACAACAGGATCAGATGACGCATTCGGATTGAATTGAATATTCCAAGTAAAGGGTACATACACTGTAGGAAAGTCTTTATATGGACCTGAGAAAAGCCTAAGAAGGGATTATTAGATTTAAATACTGATTTGAATGAGCACTGCTCATTCTGAGGAGATTTTTATTTGGAAACCTAGAGGTTATCTGGAAGAAAGAAGAAGAGCTTAACACCAGAACATTTCTATTCAATAACATTTGGAGGTGGGCTGATGGATAATACAGCATCTCCAATTTAAAGGCCACATATCCATACTACAAACTATCTTCTCTACGACTTAAAGATTCAGGAAATCCTGAAGGGAGACAGGATTCCACCACGGAAATTATACTAAGAATAACTGAAGAAAGTTCATAAGAAGAGATTCCAAAATTACGTGACATCATTTCCCGGTGTTAAGGTATCTACCAGTGTTTCATTGCATGCACTGGGTGCTGTGCCAGGGGCTTTAAGCCCACAAGATATGTATTAGAATGAAATTTTCATGGTATCTACTCTATCACAGAACTCATTCTCTATCATATCACACAGATACTCGATAAATATTTTTTGACTATGTTATTAACATGACATAGTTTCCTGGGACATCAAATATAATTTAGAAATATTTATTTTTCATTTAAACATTAATAAACCATGGAGTTCTCAAACATTTTAAGATGATATCATGTATCAATCAAGATCCTTAGCTTTAAACAGTAGAAATGAACTATTATGATTTGAAAGTGTCTCCCAGTAAGCTCCTGTAATATATAATGCAGGAATATTCAGAAATGCAATGAAAGCTGTAACCTAATCAGTGGATCCATATGATGGATTAATAGTTTGCATGGACTGTTGTGGTAACCATAAGCTAAAGAAAGTAGGTCACGGGGTGCATACCCTGGGGGATGATATCTTATTACCATGGCCACTTGTCCTCTCTCTGCTTCCTGGCTGCCATGTGTTAGTTCTGCTCTTAAGCCACTCCCTTCCACCATATTGTTCTGCTTAACCTAAGGCCCAGATTGATGGAGTTAGTCAAATATGGATTGGACCTCTGAAAACATAAGCCCCAAATAAACATTTCCTCCTCTAAGTGGTTCTTATTGGGTATTTTGGTCATGATGATGAAAAACTAATACATAAACTAAATAATTTAATCAAAGAATGAATTTATTGGGAAACTTACAGAACAACCCAAAGGGTTGGAGAACCAACCCATTGGACTGCTAGGCCAGGATAAAAACAAAATTAACTTCAGAACTAATCTAATCTGGAAACTGCATTTTTTGATAATTAATCTTAAAAAGTAAAATAATAGCATAATAGTCTAAGTAAATAATGCTGCTTAACATTATTGTCAACTCTTATAATATTATCAACTATCACAACACTGATTTTAAGGGGCTTTCTCATTTCAATGATATCAAAATGTTGGTAATATGTAAATTTTAGGATTGATAAAAAACAGTTAATTCTATAGTATGCAATGCTCACCACACACTGAAAAATGGGTACCACCATGCCCACTGCATGCAGCCAGATCTTATTTCTTATGGCAAACACTCTACCCCTGGAGTTTCTTTGAGCCATATGCTCTTAAGCCAAGATTGAGGCAGGTATATCCAACTGGCAGAACCTAGATTGCCCCCATGTTCTATCTGAAAGGAAGATGGAAGAGTAAATATTGGCCTTTTCCACTTCTACAGAAGTAAAAGAAGGAAAAAGAAAAGGAGTCAGCTTTTATTTTCTCCTGTGGGAAATTCTCCAGACACAAGAACAGAGTTCAGATGCTTGGCAGTCAAAATGGAATGAAAAATATCCTCTATAGAAAGATTTCAAAGAAACTCCCTCTTATGGTAAAACTTGGGTCTCCTCTGCTGTGAGGACTTAGAAAACAAACAAACAAAATGTTAGAGCAACACCAGAACAAGAAAGCTCCTTAGAATGGAATCCAAAACCCTTACAATCCAGCCAGAACAAACTTCTCTAGTCTATCTTCCTTTACCACATCTCACAGTGTAGGCATGGCAAGTCAGGTGGCAGCCCTTGAACTGCCAGTATCCCTCATCTCTTCACTCATGGTATATTCCTTCTACCTAGGAAACCTCCCAATCATTTTCTCCACTTGGATGACTCCTATTGCACAATTTGGATTGAAAATCGCCTCTTATATGAATTCTTCCATATGGCCCCATCTTTGTGACCCCTTTATCACTTTATACAGATCTCTACCATTGAAGAAAAAGGTCCCAACTTAATATATGATCCAAAAGTGGAATTTCTTGCTTGCTAAACCAAGAGAGCTGCATTTTAAGAGAGTCTACCTAAACAAAGCAAGGAGTTCATCGTACCCAGGGTTTGAAGACCCTTAGAGGTCAGGGACTGGCAGACTTCAGAATGTGCTGAGGCATCAGATGACCTTCAGCTGCAGCAGCAAAGCTGGGGTGAGAATATTGTTGACTGACTGATTTGCAGAAGCATATGCACGACAGTTAAGCTGTTGCTAATTGTCGGGCTTTACAATCTCATGTGCTGGCAGATGCCCTGACTGGCTAGCTTAAAGAGACATGCAAAATTGCAGAAGCAAGTTGTTACTGATCCATATAGACAGGGATAAGACAGGTCCTGATGGTTACTGGTCACCATGGCCACAGGGGAGGAAAAAAAATCTGTCTTTTCCCAAGAAAAAATGAACTTATCATTTTCATTCATACTATAGTGACAATATGTGAGGATATAATAAATATACTAGTTAATAATGTTAAATGAATGCTCAATAAATATTATCATTTATTTGATAGTTTTATACACAAAGAACTATAGTAAGCACTTTAAAAGTATTACCTCAATCCTTCAAACAAATGTATAGGTGGGTACTCTCATCCCTCAGTCACCTTACGTGCTTCACCAGGATCCAAGTGAACACAATGACAAACAACAGATACCACGTTGCTGCCAGCACTTGAGGACTCCAAGGACTTGGCACCTGTCTCCCCTGTGATAGACAGTATGCCTGCCACAAGCATCAGATCTCGTCTGGATCTCATCTGTCTTTGTGGTCACAGCTACAGTGGTCCAGGGCTTCTTAGGATTCCTATTAGTTGGAAACCTGATCTAAAGGTCAACAAGTTCTGCATCTTGCCATCCAACCATGCTCTCAGCTGATAATAAAATCAACACTGAGACCAATATGTCAACCACATCTATGATCTTAAGAAAGCCAGACTTTAATAAGACTATCTATTCTATCTGGTTGCCAACTACTCTGTAGCCAATTTTCCATCTTTGATGCAATGAGCAAACCTATTTGCACGTAAGGTCACATCCTGAGGTTCCAAGTTGATATGAATTTTGGGGGAAACATTATTCAATCCAGTAGCCCTCAAAGTCCTTTCAGACACACTTAAACTGCCATCATTGATGAAAGACTATGTTGTTATTGACCCAAATCAAGCAAATTTGTCAAATCAAACAAAAACCAACGGGAGGCTTTGCCCAGGAAGGGACAGTTAGTATAATTGGCAGTTTGAAAAGGAAAAGGCTAAGTTAGTGTGTCTGGGGTGGACCGTCTTTGAAATAGAATGTAGATCCTGACATCACTAAAGAAATAAAGGTAACCGATTAAAATTATCTATTTCAAAATAAGGAGACAGGTGTTTACTTTTGTGTGTGCATGTGCATTAAAGGCATACTCTTTAGTCTTGAATACAATGAAAAAGGCTCCTTTTAAAGAACACAATATTAAAGTCTGAAACACATCACAGCAACTAGTTTGTGAGTAAGAGGAAGCCAAAATAAACCAACTTCAAAAGTACCTTAGTCCACAACAAATTGTATTCAGAGGTGCAGCCTCACAATCAGACGCCCTAATAAATTCTGGGTGTATTGTTTCTAAAATTCTAACCAAATAATGAAAATTTCAATAACAGGAAAGTAAAATCATGCTCAATAATTGTTGCACCTATTTCATTTTTTCTATTAAAAATCATTTTTAAAAACAGTTGACAAAGACCTTCATTATTTGTTGTATTAAAAATTTTGCCTCCATTTCCTAGAGATCAGAATCTCTGTCTGACCCAGTATGAGTTCCCTGCTGCTCCTCATCCTCATGCCCACCTTGAGGGCACCACAGTCTCTGCATAGGTTTGGCGACTTCTTGGTGAACTGGGCTTCAGCCCCTCATTTGCCACCAAACCCTGAAGACATCAAAGCTATATTGACCGGAACAGAGTTCTAATGATCCCTGCCTAGCACATGGCCCAGCTGGGATTCTAACCCCCACACACTTCATCAGGAACCAATCACTGAGTTCCCATTCTGAATTTTGGCATAAGCTGGATGGGAAAGTGGGGGATTTAAGACTTCCCTGACCCCCACACTTCCATCGTGCTGCTTCACATCAGGTAGAAAGAGTCACAGACGACCAAAGTCTTTGTAAGTAACCAGTAAAAAACACATTCGACAATTTGTTAAAAGAAATCGGCAAATACTCAGGATTTAAAGCTATTTTATATTGAGAGCTCGACTAATTCAGGCTTTTGTTCAATCCTCTTGGTTTTCAGAGAGAGATCAGTATCCAGGTGTTCATAAGGCCAGGCTATATTTCTAAATCTAATGCCAGTTTCAATAGTGCAGAGAAGACTAGCAACAGGGAGAAACTGACAGAATAAAGAGGTGGGGGAAAAAGATGCCCTCCTGTGGATCCACAAGCACTCATCGGATGGTTTCCCGTGGTGGTTTTTGTTTTAATCATGTTTTCTGATTAAAACACAATGAAAGACAATCACAACCCCTTACCACGCTGACAAACTGAATTAGCTTTAAACCTGGGGTATTTAACATTATTTACAGAGAAGAAGCCCCCAAATCTAACATTGAATTGACCTTTCCTGTTGAAAATTGCTCAGGCACACAACATTACCAAGTCAAGCAATCATAAATAACCCTACAGCTCAGCATATTAAAGCACAAAAGGAATAGTGCCAAACATCTGTCTCTACACAAAATCCCCTAATTGTGGCTACAACTTATTAAACAATAAAGCTGTGAGGCGGTCATCTAAATAAAGATTCAGAACAAAACCACACCCAGGATCACTGGATGGGAAGATAAAGTTCCATCAGGATCAAAAAACATCAAGTTACCTGTGCCTGGAGGCATACACATAATAACATCATGCTTAAAATAGCTAACTATCCTTGCATGCTTGTGTACATGCTTGTGCAACACTAGCCTCAGTGCAGAGCAGCACTTTTCAAAACCACGAGGCTCTGGTTGGCCACTTATCTTCAATAGAATTAATTCTCAAAACATGGCAGTACTGTTCTGTCTGCTTATGACAAAAGCTATGTCACTTTGGGTCACTTTAATGCAGAAGCTGGATCATAAAAGTCACCCTTCGTATTGATTTGATTGTGGCCACTGATCATAGCAAGCAGGATCCTAGAGAATAGGTTCACAAACTTTGAGGGCAAATTTTCAAAATTTGAATGCTTCTGTCCTTTTTTTAAGGATTTATCATCCCAAGAGAGTGGGCAGCTTTTTCCAAAATGTTTCATGCTCTTTGAACACTACTGATAAAATAAATGCTTTTAACAAATCTTCTCCATTTAGACAGGCTGCACACTTCCCTTTCTAGGCCATCTTGAACCATTCTTGAAAGACAAGGAAACAAACAACAACAAACAAAACAAGCCAGTTCTCAGGCTTACAGGGATACTATGGGTTACGTCTAATTTGAGAAGAGACAGTGCATATGATTAAATGCTCATGCTGCTCATTCTTGAGAGGGTCACTAGAGTTAGCAAATAAAAAAAAAAAACCCAGGATGCCTAGTTACATTTGAATTTCAGATAAACAATGAATTTATGTTGAATATGTAATTTATGTTGAATATGTAATTTATGTTAAGTATATCTCATGTAATATTTGGAACATGTTTGTTCTAAAAATATTGTTTATCTGGAATTCAAATTTTAATTGTATCTGGCAAACTATTTCTCTCACAAAATATGGGGCCCAAAATTGTAGGCTTGAGGTTGATATGTTATGTGTCAGTCCCAGAGTGATATTTAACTGTGTTTGATAAAGTTTAGATTAGTGATTCTCAGTTGCCCAAAATGTCAGTTCATTACGTTTCTACTACCCAAACCTTCCAAACAGCTTTACTTCCAAGCTCCAAAACAGGCTGTGGAAGTCCTTGCTAAGCTGTTTTCTTTGCCTAAAGAACACTCTGCTCTTGGATAAATATCACCAAGTACGTGAAGATGTGAATTTGCATATGTATGCGAATGCAGAAACCCAGCTCCCACATCTTACAATATTCAAATTGCCAAATACACTTTTTACAGGAAGTATTTTTGGATCAAATTGCCTCCAAATCACTCCATCATAACCCAAAGATACTACAATCTTCTGGCAAGAGTAAGACCCCAATTATTCCTAACAAAATAGCAAAATTAGTGAACTCTAAATTTTCATTTGGCAATCCAGAAGAAATCAATACTAGACCTACTTCTTTGTTCCACATAATAATAAAGCAGGTACTTAATTGAAGGGATGCTTGACAAAACTCCAGCTCTTATTGAAAACAATAAGGTATATAATTTAGAGACAACCTAATTAAAGTTTTTTCTTCTTCGAGTCGTTCACATTAATAACATCAACATTTTAGTATTTTACGGATCAGAAAGAGGGGGACATAATTTAATTTTGCTTTGGGTTACTTGCTATTCTGAATAAAGAATGTGGAAGTCATTAATGTTGTTGGCCGTTATTTTATTCTCCTCCTTATTAAGTGTGGTAGAATTGTACTTCTTGGCCCAGTGTATTTTGGGCTTGTGTTAATGGGAGAAGCATATGACCAACTCTGGTCAATGAGTAGAGAAAAGAAATCCTGTATACAACTTCAGGACTGGAGTTTCTAATGGTTGGTACAGGACTCTTCAGAGATCTTTTCTCTCTGACTCAAACCAGAAACATTCAAGACTAAAAATGCTTCATTAACCATATTCCTTAATTGGCTGTGTTCACATACCTCCTAGTGATGAATGATGGCTTGCTAGTGTGTGTGTGAAAAATGCACTTTCGATGGCTTAAATCATAAGGCTCTGGTTACTTTGGACGCTACCAGCCTTGCACAACTCAGGAGACTTACAAATAATAAGATTTATGATATATCCAGCCAAATGGGTAAAAAATATTCTACAAACTACTTTTAGTCTCCTAAAATTTTCTGAACATTTAAGTTTATATCACTATCCCTTTTAATCCTCAACAATCTCTTAAGATTGATACAATTACCTCCATTTTATCAAAATAAAAAGATGGAACTTAAAGATCTAGTTAGCTGATGTTTCTTCCCATGTATGTATTGACTATGGGATGAATCTATATGGCTACGTAATGTCAGAAACCATCCTTGGAACACTGTAGGAAAAATTAGAAATTATTTAAGAATTTGTGTGTGCAAAAGATGCAAAGGAAGAAGCAAAACAGACCATTTTAATATCCTATACAGAAGCAGTCTGTATCTGTTTAATATTATAGGCAGTGGTAACTAGAGATAAGTCCTTGTCATCCTCCATTGCTACACTCAACCAATAGCATCAGTAAAATTTTCATGTTAATGTTTCTGCAGGAATAAAAAATTAAAAATTCTAAATAATGTCAAGCAAAGTAACTCAACTATTATTATTATTATTATTTCACTTGGTTTTTTGGGGATGGTGGTGCTGGGGATTGAACTCAGGGCCTTTCCTTGGCTAAGTAGGCACTCTACCAATGAGCTGCATATCCCCAGTGCCCTTGTTCATTTTTAAAATAATCCTTCTGTAAATTCTATAATAGATGGACTATCAGATAACATAGCCCTGAGCACTGTAAAATTTTCAACTTTCCTTTTCCTTATAAACTTGAAAGTCTCAAATCAGTTGTTCCGAATGCAAATTCCGTACGAGTGTCAATTTTTTAACACTTCTCACATTAAATGTCCAAGTAAACAAAGCACATCTCTTTGAGATTCCTTTGTGTCAGTATGTAAGTGAAATATATTTGCGTATTTCAAAAAAGTGACAAATTTATGTTGCAGACATTCATGTTTCTTTTTAAACATCTTTAGATTCACTGTTTAAGAACAGGTTGATAGTTAAATTCAAAGAGGAGTATCAAATCTTATAGACCATGAGTAAACACTAAATCTAAACATTGACTCAGTTGGCCTCACTTTTAAGAACACTGCATTTCTCAGAACCCTGTTCTCCTGAATCTCTATCACATTACTCTTGGGATAATTAAGGGAAACTAAGAAAACATACTAGAGGACCACTTTTCTTCCTCACCAGTAAAATCTTTCAGAACATCCATACATAAACAGAAATTAAAGTAAAACATCCACACTGGAGCTGTAAAAATCATGCATGAGAAATAATGGGTCATAAATTGGTAGTTAAAACAATTACCTCCCCATTATTAGAATCAATGAATTCATGCTCTCAACACCCTGCAAAAAAGCAAACAATGCATAAAGAAGATCCATAATTGGAAACAGAATTTTGGAGAGGTGGGAGGAATGACCCAGAATTAACTATTATCTTTCTTTTAATTCAGAGCCTACTGCAATAATAATATTCCCCATAAATAAATATTTCATAGTTGAGTTACTTTGCTTGAAATTATTATTTTTAATTTTTTATTTCTGCAGAAACATTAACATGAAAATTTTACAATCAGACCTGGATTTCTTTCCAGCTTCTTACAGCACCTACTACAGCCAAGTAGAAGAAACCTGATGCTGATATACAACAGCCCAAACAGCTGGTCTCCCCAAGGAAGTGGATTAGCAGAAGGATCACAGTACACAGCTCACTGCAGAAAAGCTCTCTATATAGCTTCGTACTTTTTGTATTTTGCTAAAATAGCCACCAGAGGAGAGGACAGAAGGATGATGCATAGTATGATGCCAGATGGCAAGGAGTGAGGATGACAAGACTCCATCTACCAATGCTAAAAATGAATGCCCTCTGGACAGTGTTAAGGTCCAATACAGGAAGTAGTTTCTGTTCATCAAATCTAATCTGTTTCAAATCAGCCTGTCAGGAATTAATATTACAACTTGCATGGCAGTCAGTACAGGACCACTTTTAATTTTTCCACAAAATACTGAAACATATACCATGCCTTCAGTCAGTTCTTCTCCTTGGAAAGAGTATTTGCAATTTGACTAGACATTTCACTCAAAGGTAAACTGGATCAAGAATTTATGCTTAGCACAGTCTCATACATCTTGTTTTAACTTCAATATATCAATGAAAACCCAGCCTTTCAGGAGACAGGTCCTTAAATGATCCTAACCCAAGCCATTCTTTTCCAAAGCTCATTGTCTACGAAAGAAACCGATAAACAAGCAGAAAGGAAAACTGATTCAGATTCAAATAAACATTCTCCTAACCCCAAACATTTTAACTTCTTGGAGGACATTCTTGCATTGTCTTCATGGTTCCTGGTCTTCTTTTTTATTGTACATATACTAAGCTTTCTCATTTTAAGACATTCAAAGTGGATGCAAAACTGGAATTTTAGTCATTCACAAGTGCACACAAAATCTCAGATTCTGCTACTCTACTCATGGTTCCTTCTCATAGAGGTGGGTCAAGGCCAAGATTAAAGAAAAGTTGCTCAAATTAAAATCCTAACTTGACCAACTAGAAGTGGAACTGCTCATTTTGAACTTTAAAGGTAAGAAAGGTGGGCATCAAGCCAAACTTTCAATGGCTTCCATCTGGCTTCTTCTGGCTTCTTCTGCCTTCCCTACATTCTGATTGGGATCAGAATGAAGAACTACTCTCAGATCCTACATACAAATTCTGTGAAAAGAAAAACCCAGAAATCTCAATAGCTCAACACACACAATAGTGTTCTCTTTTTTTTTTAATATTTTAAATTGTAGATGGACACAATACCTTTATTTCTGTTTATTTAGTTTTTTCATGTGGTGCCAGTGATTGAACCCAGTGCCTCATACGTGCGAGGCAAGCACTCTACCACTGAGCCACAACCCCAGCCCATACACAATAGTGTTCTTCAGTCTCAAAGAGGGTTTTACCCATCGGTTCTTTTTTTTTTTTTAATTGGTTGTTCAAAACATTACAAAGCTCTTGACATATCATATTTCATACATTAGATTCAAGTGGGTTATGAACTTCCATTTTTACCCCAAATACAGATTGCAGAATCACATCGGTTACACATCCACATTTTTACATAATGCCATATTAGTAACTGTTGTATTCTGCTACCTTTCCTATCCCATGGGTTCTTTACACTTGCTCTTAGGGAATGATGATCCCACAACAATATGAGAACTCAACGTCTTAGTAGTGGCAACTAGCATCAGACAGGACTCACAGCTACAATTTCAACTTAGTTTCCCCCAAATGAATCCAGCTTTACAGAAAATGATTCTCTCTACAACCTTGCATGGTAAGCCTAATGAATATAACATTTGCCCTATAATCAAAACTCTTATGAGACAGTTCTATCAAATTTCCCTACATTTGTCCTATATTTGGTGAAACTTTACCCGATATCAGACAATTCTATAGTGTTATCAGTGATAAATATTTACTATTTAAGATGTTGACCTGTCCACAGCCTTCACTTGAATCTAGCATCGAAGCCACTGGTTTTCAACCTAAGGTACACAGCAGAAGTAAGATTCCCAGTGAAATTTAAGTGGCCTGTTATAATTCAGTTCATTCTCAAATATAGCAGTGAGCTTCATTTGCGTTTCATTCTCAAAACAACACTGTACACAAGATGTTGGTTGCATAATAGATTTTCCCAATTAAATCCTGGTTAAAAAGAAGACAGATTACCTATGGAGTTAATAAAAACACAGATGTCTAGGACCTGCACCCAACTTAATGCATCTTTTTACTTGATATTCTTGGTATAGTCTTAGGATAATTATGTTTTACATTAAGGTTTTTTTCCTCCAAAAAACTATATTCATCCATTTTTATAATACCAGAAATAATATTCCCTGGCTTATTTGAAAATAGCTTAGTCATTGGCTTAGTCATTATCCTTCAAGGTATTCTGTCTAATTGTGGGGGGATGATTTTATTGTTTTGCACTTCACATTATGCATTATTCTATTATGAGGTTCATCAGGCATTTTACATTTTAAAATTATCAGTAGTAAATTAATCACAGCCATTTCAGTTTCAATCATCTATAGTTTTGTTTTCCTCCAATGCTTGCTTAAGGCTTTACTCAGTTTTAGGCCAGGTTTGTGTCTCTGACAAACAATCTCAAGCACTCCATGGAAAAGCACCACATCCTTTAAACAATTGACAGCTCAAAGAACTGAACCTTGGATATAGACATCTTGTGACACCAGCAGACTGTCAGGATTTGCAAGACTTTGTGAAGAAGTAGACCGCTTCATGATACCACCAAACCCAGGTCAAGGGAAAAAAGAATCAGTTATGTTAAGACTACTCTAAGTAGTATTATTATAATGTTCTTTGTTCAATGTATTTTTAATCTTCTATTTCCTGAAAATAAGGAGTCTTAATTTCAACTATCTGATAGCCCATTGCTTGTGTCAAATAAAATGAAACATTTAAAAATGATACTGGAGTCTCACTGAACCCCAGAGTTCAAAAATTCATACCAAGTGTCCCTACTTTTTCAAAAGAGGTTGTTTGTATGCATTCAACAATAATCTTCCTTTTAACCAGGATATAATTGGGAGAATTTATAATACAACCAATATTTTGACTACAGAAATTATATTTGAAAATAAAGCTCAATGAATCAGAATTGGCCACTCAAATCCCATCAGAATTCCTATACAGTTTTATGTGCAAAGACTTTGCCAATATGTCTCTCTCCTCTAATTTTCCTATGTATAAGCAACAGGCTGGGAATTACATACACCATTACCACCTTATTACAAACTGACACCTGTATAATTTCTGTAAGGCCAGACTACAGAATGACAAAAGGAGGGTATTCTGAGATGGCTGGTCACTCTGAAGCCCACCATGTCACAGGTGATTCCTGAAATCACTCAGACTTAAGACACCCTTTGGAACCTGTGCCTTCCCAGCGAAACTCTAGAGAGTCAGATGGTGGGGTAGCCCTCAGGGCATCAAGTTTATAACAACCCAGTGGTAGTCCATGCTCTCCTCTGCAATGGGAGTCATACACAGAATAAAATAATCACAATACAGCTTCATGAATGCAGAGGCATTCACACTTCACTGCAAAAATAAGATGTCACAATGCCAAGGAAGAAGAGAAACAAAACTCACGAGGTACATAACAAAACTGCAAGGTCAAATAAGCTGCCCAGCAAAAGTTGTTCTAACAGGAAGATCACCTGGTGCCCGTTTGCTAAATAGGATTGGACTTAAAGTTCCTACATAATTAACATATTCCACTTAAGAGTCTCCTACATTATTTTTAAGGTTAACATCTTAACAAAAGAGTAAAGCTTACATTTGTGGAACATCCATGTCCTCAAAACTATGTTAAGTGCATTATAAGTATAATCTCAATGTTGGCAATATTAACTTCCTAGTAAGATAAAGCAGATTATACTTAATCTCTTTTAAAAGCATCATAAATTATGAGGAACTTTTAGATTTTTAAAATCATGTTCTTTGCTATATTCTAGACAACTAGAAAAACAATTATAAAATATCAACTGATAACCAGAATCTGGTTGGAAAGATGCCGCATTCGTTCATTTAAATACTGATTGGCTCCAAAGAACCAAATACCACCAGCACACAGAAACACACACACACACATCCACACCTCAGTGTTTATTCAAGGCCACTAAACTGTAGTCTAAGAACAAATGGCTCCAGAACAAGCTGGCACTTTTGATTTTGCTGACTAGAATCCCCAAGTTTGGAGCAAGAGCTACGCTGTCTTGAATGAAGAAAGGAAAAAGAGGTCTTCCCCTTCCCGGCAAAAGAGAGAGACCGCTCCTTTCCGTGAAAATCCAATATTTAAGAACGCTGGTCTGAAAGGGCACTAAAGCATTATTAGCCCGTCCAGAATGCACAATTTCTACTCACAAGAGCATCCAAGTGTCAGGCTGGCAGTGCCCTCAAACTACCCTCATCTCTGCCAAGGTACCCAGCAAAATGTTAGCCATACCTGACTTTCTCCGTGGGTCCTCCCACTCTCAGTTTTGAAGATGGACTTGGGCTTCCTGGACTTGAAGTTGCCCATGGCGGGTCGCAGTACGCAGTCCACCTGCACCGGCTGCTCTACATGCTGAGGTGCCTCACCGTGGGGCGGCGCGTGCTCCTCTACAGGAGCCCGGGCGTCTGGATAATTCTCTTTATTGTCTTCATCCCTACAAGAGGAGAGTCCCAATTAAAAAGCACCAAAAATTGAATAACGCTGTGGGACAAAAGAGACGCTGATGATATACATTCATTGCTGCTATACCAATAGGATTCCTAACAAAATTTTTAGTGCAGGTTCAGGAACTGCTTAAGGATTAATTTTATAGGGACAACTTAAGAAACTTATTAACTTATTATTAACTTATTTCTCTACTCTCCCTTCCATTCTTTGAGTGGATACATACTTTTTATAGTTGTCACTATGTGCATACCATCATTGGTTTTAAATTTTACACTTTTAGATGCTTTCACATATATCACATTTTCTCACAATAATAATATGAAATTTTCAGGTTAGACATTGTAGTCCCCAATTTATAGATTAAAATGCAGCAACCAAACAACATGCCTAATGAAAGGGCCAATTGACCCAGACCCAGGGTGGTCAGGAAGATCTCAGTTTCTCAAGCCTGTATTCTGGGTTCAAGATGGGATGCCTCCCCAGCTTACAATCATCTCCTTACAATTTTCAGAGGCATTTAAGAGTTTAATGGGACCTACTTTGATAGAAAACAAGTCCCCTGGATCAAATATAAGGTAAGAGCCCGATTTTACTTAACCAGGCCATCTTAGCAAAGCCCTGAGTGGAAAGTCAAAGATCTTGGTGTTTGGATTCTATCAGTCCCAAGTCACTAAAGAACATAGAAGAGGCTGGCATTACCACCACACACTTCAGGGGCAAGGAATGGTGCTTGCATTTTTCACTCAACAAATTCAATAAAATGTTCCCCCACCCCTTCAGTTCTAATCTTCTCAGAAATGCTGACATGGTAACAGTCCTATTTGAAGCCACTGGTCTTACTTAAACCTAAATGCATTTTATTTTTCATTTTGCTAAGAATCAAGCAAACACTCTGGACATAACCAAATATGGGATCAATATCATCAACCTTAACCCTCTGGAAATCACTTAGACCAGATCATGCAATTCCTTAGGAGCAGCCACTTTCCCCAGGTGTTTTTGCCTTATGCTCTCTTATTGGAACCACCCATAAAAGAGTTTTGGTGAGATCTGGGAAGATAGTGCTCCTTGCTGAAGGACACATAAAGCCAAGAGGCAAGACCAACAAAGGACGATTTCTATGCTCTCTGCAAAAGACACATTTTCACAAATAAAAGAAAGATTAAATTCACTAAAATAATCTCAGGGGAGAATGAATTTCCATTAGTCTCTGGAAAAGACCAAAGCAAAGATTGGGAGAGATCATCAGTAATAGGGGCCTTGTGCAGTGGGCAAAGGGTAGAAATTAAACAATGTAGAACAGTTAAGCTTAATTCTCAGGACAAACTTCCTGCTCCCTGATAAAAGAGAACTCAACAAGTGAAATAATTCTTCATTGTCAGTAACTGAAAAAAAAATCAATGCCAATGACACTGATCTTAAGATAATTCACAATTATTTTTTTTCCCCAGGATGAGGATACAGCTTAGAGGTAGCATACAAAAACGCCCTGGAAAAAAAAAAAAAAAACTAAGTCACTAATGAGTTTAGAAATTAATATCAAACCATGAATTGGAAATCATACTAGTTCATTTGAAGTGAATTTTTTCCCACAAGGAAATATGGAATAATACTCATCTACTTTATGTTCCTGTGGGAGAAAGAAAAGTTTACAATTAACTTAATGTTCCTAATTCAAGTAGAATTCCAGAACACTCTGGAATAAGAGGGGAAAAAAGGAGTTTTTTCAAATCTAAAATGACTTTGATAGACTCATTCCCCCAAAATGCCTGAAGTTTGTTTTACATCATATTTCCAAGTTGCCCAATATTTATAAATGTGATCATATATTAACTTTGAAGGGAAAGAAAGGGGGAAATGAGCAAGGCATCTTTCACCTATATACACATGTAAGACCTGATTATAAAAGTCATCTCCAGAAATATACCTTTTACATATTATTTATTGGTTCCTTGGGATTCCCAAAACAGAAAAGTACACATTATGTATTTTATGCCACTACTCATTGGAATAAATCATAACTGACAAGGAACATGGTGTCCAGAAAAGGGTAAGAGTTCAAAAGATCTTTCCATTTAGTTGCACAGTCTGGGCCACATCACTTCAGCTCTATAATCCTCATACAATAAAATGGACATCATCTCTACCTAGCAGCATTGTATGATCTCTGTAAAATGCCTACCACAGAGAGCTGGCTCCAGGCCACAACCCAATAAATGAAAGCTATTGTGTCTCTCAGGCAGGGCCTTGGCCAAGTGATTATTTGCACACACTCACACACATTCATGTTCTTTTTAGTTTCCTCAATACTTCAAAACATAAATGCCAAACTCCTTAGTAGGGCATACAAACCCTATGCAATCTGATCTTTGCTTACCTCTAAAGCTTCATTTCTTATCACCCCTTGCATTTTTACCCCAACTTCTCAGAGTTCCTAATACCCTGAATTGATAGTTATTCCCCCAACTCCAATATTCTCTTTGCCCACTGTTGGCTTTCCATTAAGCTGCTCCCTCTGCTTGGTGGCATCAAATTTTTTTGTGGCTTTAGATACACATACACACACACACACACACACACACACACACACACACACAAGTTTTTTACCATATGTAATTTTCTTTAGGAATCTATCCCATAATTCTGTCTGGGCCATTTGGTTCTTGTTATGGTTTGTTTGTACAAATCCTGTGTTAATGTAGGAGGTGAAATGATAAGATTATGAGAGTTGTAATCTAAGGAGAGTTTATACTTTGTGACTCCTAGTATTCTCTCTGCTTCCTGGCTGACATGAGGCGAGCACCTTCCCTCCACCAGGCCTTCTTACCATGGTGTTCTTATCACCTCATGGACTGAGTCCTCTGAAACCGCGTGGGAAAAATAAACTTTTGCTCCCCTAAGTTGTTCTTGTCAGATATTTTTAGTCACAGAAATAAAAAGCTGACTAATACAGTCCTAGGTGAATCCTGTACTTCCCTCTAATATATTAACACTTTAATACTTCATCTGTGTTCTTGCCTATCTTCTTTAGCCAACCAAATTCTGCTAGAGGAATTAGGATTGGTTTGACTTTATCCCCAATATTGACTCATTTCTGACATACAAAATAGTCCCTCAACAAATGTTGTTATGCAATAACTGAACTGTAGAATTTGACAGATTTGGGTCCAAATCTGTCATGTTATTTGTATGAGGTATAATCCCTCTGAGCCTCAGTTTTACCATCTACAGGATGAAGAAGAAAACATCAGTTTTCTTTCAGTTGTTTAGGTTAAATAAGAAAATGTTCGTGAAAGTACTCAAAACAAAGTAAATGTTGAAGAAATAGCAGACCATAAACATTTTGCTGTTGTACCATGATCCATCCCCTTATTGGCCAAGAACATGTCCCAAATAACATGTTTGGTGAATAATCTAGAACTTCTTCCTAAGAGTACACCATAGGTTCCTTGAGATAGGCTAATCAATGTTCAATAGGCATTTATTGAGTATTTCCCAAATAGATATAATTGTCCTAAGTACAAGGTGGATATACAAAAGTATATAAGACAAAACTTCCCTTAAGAGCTAAAAAGCTAAAAATGTAGCCGGGCATAATGGTGCATGCTTGTAATCCCAATGGCTTAAAAGATTGAGGCAGGAGGATTGCAAGTTCAAAGCAAGCCTCAGTAATTTAGGGAGGCCCTAAGCAACATAGTGAGACATTGTCTCAGAACAAAAAATTTTAAAAATGGTTGGGGATATGGCCTCAGTAGTTAAGCACCTGTGGATTCAATCCCCAGTACCAAAACAAATAAAAAGCAAACAAACAAAAACCCTGAAAATCAAGTATAAGAGATGAAAACAAATAATTTGAGTATAAAGAAGAGACCAGAGTGCAGAGACACCAGACCTAGATGGTTTCTGATTCTCACAAATAAGAATCAAGCAATCATGGTCCATACCTGAAACTGGAACAGTCAGTCTGATCTTCATGTAAAGAGACTATGTCTTCGTCACACCTAAAGAAAGTGGGGAGAAAAACACGTCAGATCCAACTGTCCACTATGGCAGTAGCAGCAATGATCTAGAATTATATCAAGATTAACATATAAACTACAAAATGCAACAATCCTCAAAAATCTCTCCCAAACCAGCTGAGCCCTAACATGTCATTGGGTAATGATGCCTGTGTTGTCACAGTGTCACTACTAGTGTTGTCACAGCATGTAAGCGTAAAAGCTCAGAACCAGATATGACTTTTCTTTTTGCCTCCATGCTAACAGACATTAGCTAAGATAATAAGATCTCACCAAGGACATAGATGTTCATAGTACAAGGACTTCAGGAACCATGATGAGTGGGTGGTGGTTAACTCAAAAGAGATTCGATCTCATACCTCTTAGCATTTTCTCTGCATCAAGTAGTCTCAAACCATGCTTGCTCCCATTGGCCTCAGACTTTCTTGATCTTGTGAAAAGCTCTGGCTCTTTCATACTGAAAAATCTCCAGTGCTTCATACTGCCTAGGGAAATCTGGAGTAAGACCATTCTCTGACTCTAGGTAGGAAGGAGTCTGTGTTCCTACTCTCAGACATTCTCACCTTGCCTCACCCCATCCTGGAATGCGGTTTTCATCTTCAGTTGTTATTCATTCTTCACTGCCCAAGTCAGGTCTCACCAGCTCTGAGAAACTTCCCAGCCAAATTCACACACCTGCCATGTTCTTACTTTAACCTTGACAGTGTTTACTCTTCATTCTCAGGTAACAAACCATTTCTTGCTTCACACTGCTATGCAATCCTTTCCAGTTCTGAGATTTCATGGCTTACTCATTCATGAGAAGAAATAACTATAATTTCACTTTCTAGATACGCTGATATAGTGCTATTTCAGAGTTGACACTCAAAAACTCCTTGAATTAAAACATTATTTCCGTTCCTTCAGCAAGTCTAGTTCCTGAAATGATTTAACAAATATTAATTGAACATTAACTGAGCCCAAGTGCTGAATTAGGCATTGTAACTGCTTCTAAAACTTTCTGGGGTTCAGGACTGACCAACTTTTTGTTTATTTGTTTGTTTTATATAATGCATCCCCTGTGTACAAATACTTTGATAAGGATGTCACAGCAATGTCAAACTTCTACTAAAGTTATTAAATGTTTACTCCCTATTTTCTGTTCTTCTCTCATACAAGTTACAATTTGGATACCCACATTTTGAGAAACATTGCTTCTAAAGGATGCAAAATTTTGAAAAGATTTGGTCCCTGCACTGAAGAATTTGGAGAATAATGAGTAGACAAAAATAAATAGGTAAATGAATACCTATTTATGCATATAAAGATGATCATATTTATAGTACTTGTACTATATTAATTAGGTTTAAAATTTTAAGTACTCTTAACTTGCAATGGTATATAAATAACCCACAAAATGAGTTAATAAAAGTTTCAGTTAGCTTTCCTTATAATCTTTTTAAAATTATGGCTTTTGTAATGAGTTAAATAAACAAAGCCACCTACAGACTCTAACCCTCTTTACCTGCTGAAATAGTTTGTTCCCTCTATAAAAACAAACAAACAAACAAAAAAAAAACCTAAACACTCCTTTTAACCAAATGATCTAAATTGTCTTGCTTTCTCCTGGCTTTGACCACCAATAATCCATTCTTCCATCTCACTGAAAACAATGTTAAATTCACAAGAATTGTTTTGTTCTACTCCATTAGCAGCAATCACCTACCAGATCAACTGTGCTTTATAATGTGAATAATAATGTTTTCCAATAGCAAAGTAGCAAAATCTATGAAAAATAGGCATCTAGAATTGCTGCCTCTAAGACTCAATCTGAGATTAACCCTGGAGCTCAACAATACCAATTGTTTGGGGATTTGGCAACAACTTATTTTTTCCTTCATTTGATTTATTAATCTTTCTCCTCAAATATAATCAGTTAAAAATGGAAACTGAGCACCAGAACATACAAAATTGCAGAAGCTTTCTGAAACATGAGTCTGGACTAAATTAGTGTATCCAATTTTAATACAGAGTGAATAACTCCATTTGCCATTCAAAGAAACCCAACTCTAAGACTCATAGTTTAGTAATTGATGTAGACCTCCCTACCAGCATACAGAGCACAGGTACACAAACCCTTTGAGTTCTATGGAGTTTCTGGTTACTTTAATAAAGACCGTCTGCTTCCATTAATTTAGCAACTCCTTTCTATTCTTGCTCAGGGGTACATTACAAATGTATAGTACTGGTCCATTTATAAAATCATATTCCACAGTGAGAACCAATACCCACATATCCTCGTTCCTGGAAAAAAATAAACTCAAACCAAGAGATCAACTGATTTGGGGCACAGCATTCTCTTCCTACCTTACAGCCCTACCCAGGAATTTTAAGCCCAATCCTTTGCACGATCTTTCTCAGATATTCAATACGGAATATATTGTAATGAAGTGTTTTTCAAATTGTATGTTGTGACCTGTTAGTGAATTGTAAAATTACACAGCAGCTACCAGCACGTTTTTTTTTGTTATTGTTATTTGGGTTGTAAGATGCAGTAGAAAATGTTAGTACAGTGTTAATTATTGACTCGCTGAACTTATTTAAGTTACATAAATGTGCATTGGATTGACATACAGAATGTTTTTCTTAGGGTTGTTCATAGTGAAAAAAAAAATGTGAGTCGGGTTTAATGATGCCTGCCTATAATCCTAGTGATTCAGGGTACTAAGGAGGATGATCACAAATTCGAGGTCAGCCTAGGCAACTTGGTGAGTGAGACTTTGTCTCAAAATAAAAATAAAAAGAATTGGAGGTGTAGCTCAGTGGTAAATGTACATGGTAATTCACATCTTACCTGCGTCTTTACACTATCTCAATTCAATCTGACCATGCTACAAGGTAGAAATTACCATCACTCACAGGGTTTTATTGCCTAGGATTCCAATGCCTAGAGCAATGGAGCCAGGGTTGTTTCTTCTCTACCCACACAAAGTCCACAAGGCAGGAGTCAAAACGCCTCCTTAGTCTGTATTCCCAGAGGCTCATGAGAGAGAGAGAGAGAAGGACATGTCTTAGAATAATGTAGTGAAAGAAGTGTCCATGAAAAGTACTTTTTTCTGACTAAACAGGAAGAAAAGATTGGCTGGTAGATGAAATGTAGTTGGGTTAGAAAGGGATTTCCATTCACCCTATAGTACCATGTGCCCCGACAAAACAGCTGACACCAGCTTCCCCTGCCCGACCATCTCTACTCCACTACAACTCTCTTAAGAATGGGCCTAGAAATGCAGAATTTAAGCCAGATTACCCACCTGCTTAACTAGTAAGCTTCTAAAAAGTTATCACCTAAAGATTTCCAAAATCCAGACCAGCACTGGGCTGATTCCAACACAACCACCCACCCATTCTGAGTTCCCTGTGGAGATAAAGCCTGGGAGTCTATATTGTCTATAAACTCCAATCTTGTTTCCCAGTATATAGTGATGATCAGTAGGTTTTGATAATCAATACATTGAATGATAACCAGTCAGAATAATTGCAAGCCAGGCCAGGCTTCATTTCAAATACATAGTTAGCCAGGACAACATAGGAAATTGACCATGGAAAAATAATCGACAGAAAGATGCTGCAGATACAGAAGAAAAGGCCAAGGCCATTCTGATAGTAAAAGAAGCTGGACAGAAGAAGAAATTGAAATTGGTTCAGAGCCACATAGACAATGCTAGGACTAGGAAAAAACAAGAAGAGAAAAAAATCTGTCCTTGTGCCCTGCCCAATTCCGCTTCTTTTTTTTTTTTTTAAAGTAATACTTCACTTTATTTTTCAAGAACTATAAGTCCCCGTGAATAGAATTTATGCACCTGTTAGGTGCCACATGACCTTTCAATTCCGCTTCTGTTTGACTTTAATGAGATCTCCAACTGGCCAAGTGAAACCCTTTCAGAATATCTGATAAAATAACTCATATTAAAATTTTAATGACAACTTGAATCCACCTTCCAGGAGCATAGACTTATATTTCCATTCACTACGAGAATCCTTAATCTCAAAGAAATCATCTCCAGGTACAATTTCAGGGGGTTTGAGTAAGAAGAAAGTAGGAATAGAATGGGGACAGGAGGAAGAGGAACTTTTCTTGTCTCTTGGGTATGCTAGAAGGGAAGAAGGGGCCTCCCCAATGCAAGACCTCAAGGGAACATTCACTGAGCATCTGCTATGTCTGTGTCTCAGGATAGTGTATCCTAGTCCTTCTAGCTAAGGGAGCACTCCCAGAGAAGGAAGGAACATGGTTCAGATTATTGAGGCAGGTGGTGGGAGTTATGTTGGACAATGACTAGTTTTAAATGACCCTAGTCCGGGCTGTGTTATATCTATGAAGCTTTTGGTATGTTTCCAAATATGTTTCTTAGATTCTTATATTAGCCAGATGGCTTCCCAATTATCACTCAGAGCCTTTTAAAATAAATCATTCTCACTTCTCTGAAAGTAACAACATGATCTTATGCAATCAGTACTCCTTGGGGAGTATCCAAAGACAAGGCACCACACTCTCTCCAGCATTTAACCATAGAACCTTTACCAAAATTTAGAAGAAGAAGAAGAAGAAAAAGCATGTGAAATATGGAACTAAGAGTTTCCATTTTGAAGTTGTTAGGCCTGTGACTGATTCCAGGGATTTAGTCACACAGATTTCCTGAGAATCAGGTTCTGAAAAGCTCTTGGCGCTTAGAAGCACAGCAAAGGGAGGAGAGCAGTACCTGTGCACCTGAACCAGAATGTCAAGAGCTCATCTTCACCCTGCAAATTTTGTCATACATCTCTCCTTTTATCCATGCTTTTAGAAAAGTAAAGTGGAGCACAGGTTACTAAGAAATCTCATTAACAGGAGCATCTTCTAAAGTCAACCCTGACTTATTTTTTCCCCCTAAAGTGACTACTTAAGTGAGCTCAAAGCTGGACACTAAGAGAATCGCAATCCAAATACAGAGAAATTATATAGTAGTAGTAGTAATAGTAGTAGTACTAGTAGTAGTAGTAGTAATAATAATAATAATAATAATAATGGAAATAGAGGGCATAGGAAGCACTGCAGAATCTTACCTCTCTATCACCAAGTCACTGTGACAGTGGTGGGACCTGAAACTCAAATGATGTTCATTTCTACATTTATTTGCTTTTTTGAAAACTTTGGTAAACATCGTCCAAGTTAGTTGGGGTTTCTGTGTCAAACTCCTAAAATATTTTTAAATAAAATTTAAGAATACAACTTTATGCTTGTCTTGTTCCTAAAAAGCTGTTGGGAGCCACTTCTAACAAAAGGTCCCAGAAGTTAACAACATAAATTAGCCTAGAGAAATATTGCAAAATGATGTGCATATATATAGTTTGTACACATGTCTATATAAATTACATACAGTATTAGCAAAATAAGCTACCTATTAATTTTTTACATGTAGAGTATAATATTGGGCAAACATTAAGGAAGGGATGACAAGATTTAAAACAATGAACTATAAATATCTAATTAAAAAATACTGTGCCTGCTGGACTTGAGTAAAACACTGTACTCCTTCATCCCATGTTTAAATGATGTTAGTTGCCCTAGTCAACAGCTTTCACCATAGGACCAGATAACTCATTTCTCCTATAGCCACATCTCTGAGGTCAGAAGACAAAAACGACAAAGAGCATGCAAGAAAAGTTTACTCCACTGTGTCTTAAAAATCTGTAGACAAGAGAGAACAAGGGTAAGTTTAGTCTGTTTATCGCATGCTGGAAATTAAACTCAAAGTCATTTCGCATCCATCTCCTATTTGTGGTACATGTACACAGCTTGCACTGCATGAAACTGACACTAATGTTGGCAAAATACAACCAAGCTCCCTTTCTGACATGTCAGATAGATTTTTTTAAAAAAAATTCGAGCTCCAAGAACTCATCTTGGAGCATGGAGCTCCTGCAAGCAATCAGCTGGTTTTAATATCTCTCCTGCAGCTGCTAAAATGCTAATTTCAACCTGTAAAGATTTCTGGGCCCCATCAGTCAGCATGTCTGGCGATCTTCGCAGTCCCAGATTACAGGAGACAATGCATCTAATAGGAAGAGGGGTTGGGGACGGTGAATACCTTCATGATAGTTGCTTCCAGAGAAAGGCATGCAAGTCTAATTTTTAACGGTAAGAATCACTTACTCTGTTACAGCGGTGCTGCTGAAGGAATTATCCTGAAGGCTGAAACAGAAACAAGAAAACATGAGCCAAATCCGGCGGGGGAGCCGTCTCCCTGATTGCTCTCCGGGAGTTAGAGCACATACACAAACATGGCATTGCAAGGCAAGTCTCAGGGCTTGCCCGACACGCTCGCTCTACCTTGGGCTGCTGTCTGCACATGCTCCTAACGACACCCCCAGCAGGGGCCCAGCCGCACGAGCGAACCACAAAGCCTGGCAGCCGGCAGGGCTGCGGGGACAGAGCCGGGCGGGGCGCGCCGGTGGCCCAGACCCCAAGATCCAGCAAAGAGCACCTGGAGAGTTACCCCCGCGACCCCAACCTAGCCAGGCTCGGCGCCTCGTGGAATTCACTGCTTTCCAGACCCACCAATCGGGGGGCGCTGTCAGTCGACTGCCCCACTGTTTGTGCCTAGGTGCTGAAATACCCGGGAGACTCGCTTTCTTCCAGACGTCTCCTACCAGTTTTACTGAGCTACCTCCCCCACCCCCACCCCACCCTCCAGGGATGGAGGCTTGCAGAGATTCACCCAACGTTCAGAAAAAGCTGGGAGGGAACGGGAAGGGGGAGAGAGACATTGCTGGCAGGTTTTGTTTTATTTTTATTACGAGTTGGTTTTTATTGCCTAGGAAAAAGAAGAGCCTAGGAAGGAGAGCTCCCGGCATCACGCCCCAGCTGTCTGTGCTCGGTTATTTCAGTCCCAAAGAGGAAGCGCCCAGCCCTGGACGACCAAGCTGTGAATGAGCCCACGCAGGGCGAGTGGCGAATTTATTCCAGGCATTAGCTAGTGACTAGGACACGGTGCAAGGGGTGGGGCTTGCTGTGCCTGCCTAAGCTCCTCGGCCTAGCACCTATACAAAAGGCTGGAGATACCGAATCCACAAAGGCTGTTCCCTTGAATAAAAGCAACCCTGTTGGGGGAAGGGAAGACAGTTCCCACTTGCTTCAGCCCATGGGGGTATTTGTTCTGCCTTCTTTCCATTGTTCATTTCTCCTCCCATGTTGACCTTGATATGGAATTAAACACTCACACGTGATAGATGCTTATTTGAATTTTAAAATAAAAAGATCCTCATCCCTCTTTTTTAATATCTTCACTACTGAAAGCAGTTGAGATGGTGGTTTTTAGTCCAAATATCCAACCTAATGAGTTCAATTACAATAGCAACAAGAAAAACTCAGATTTAAACATTTTTTTTTTAAATTAGAAAGATTACCCAAAACTTGGAAATAAGGAACATGACTTCCATTGTTACACCAAGACATTGTTTAACAAGTCCAGCCTGGGACTAGTTGATTCTCTAGGAAAACACTTGTTTTTGACTTTGCAACTACTTACTAATTATATCCCAGCCACGGTGAAGTTACGTGTTAACTTGCACATTTTGTTGAGCCTATCCACCAAAAAAAGAAAAAAAAAGATAATGTCAACGTTTAATGTTTTATTGCACTGCAGGATTTAAGCAATTTTGCATCTAACTAACATTCTTTATAAATGCCTACAAATATTCAGATCCTTAAAATGGTTTTGGAAGCAGCTTCACCATACTATGGTTTTCCTCATTGATATATAAGTAGATCTCTGGTACATGCCTATATTTTTGTAAGAGTCTGTTTGTAACTTTTAAAAGTTTATACTTTGAAAAAATCAAAATTATTTTTTTAAAGAAAATCAGGTTTAAATAGTTTTTTTGCAATCTTCCTTTTCTCCAAATATTCTTTAAATCGATTGCATAAAAGCCTAGTGTGTTTTTTTTTTAACTTGAATTCTATGGATTAAATTAGAATACATTCCCTTGAATGTATAAGTATATTGTGCATATTTGTTCTTAAACTACCTACAGTGGTTTACTTAAATGAGCTAGGTTCAAGAGTGACAGATACAGCCTCTTCACTGAATTCAAAACAAATTGAGGTCTGTTCTGTTTATTGAAACTGATGAATGTAAGTCTTATTCCAGCCTTCTTGTTTCCACAGATTAAAGAAGTTGTCAGTTTCCAGAAAGCCCTTTTACTCATTAGCTGTCATACTGCTTCCAATTGTTCCTGTATGGAGAAGGAGCATACTTTTCTCATGTAAACGGTCCCCGTAATCCATTTGGACAAGTATATAAAATAATGGAGACATTTTGGAAATGAAATGAAATAACAAATGTATTCCATAAAGGCAAGTGTTAAATAAAGACCACAAAAAAGAAATGAGAATTCTCAGAAACTCATGAATAGAAGGAACCAAAATTAAGTTTTAAGTACTATTCATCTACAATGAAAACAATTGGTTGGTATAGTATATTATGGTTAAAAACTAAAAATGTCCCAGAATACACTGTCATTTGGCAGTTTGTAAGAAACCATTTTAATTTCTACTACTCACCCAATTCTTATATTTGTTTTTATCTTAAGTCAGTTTTAAAACTGTCTTCATAATGTCTTTTCAAGTGCATTAAAAAAAAAGATTTGTACTACTCAATATAGGACAGTACTAATGAATATCACACAGCATAAGGTTATTTTTGAGACCCTTCGCTTATCTAAATAGCAGTTTGGAGTGTTCAAAAGGAGAAGCAGAAAAATTAATATAGAAATTTGTGAAGAAGTAAGTTTTGGACTAGTATTTCCCAAAGTGGCAATGGCATTCTAGTCTCCCAAATGGTTCAGGTTTTTTTTTTTAAGTTACATGGTCAAAAATAAGTTTTTGAAAGGAGACATGTTATAAATTCACAAAGTACGCTTGGCAGAAAAGAAAAGCATTTCATCTATTTTAAACCGGTGCTTCTCAAATTCATTGAAAAGTAAAATAATATTTTGCTTAAACATACCAGTTAACTTTGAGAAAACTGTTCCTGCATATATCAGGGGGGAAAAAAATTAATGAATAACAAACAATGCTACATGTTTATCTCTATTCCATAGTAATGTTATTATAAAGTTTCGAGTGTAGATATATATCATATACATGTATATATGTATAAAATACATAGTATAGGTATTACATGTACAAATTTATTTTAGACAAGATAAGTGAATACAAGAGAAATAGAGATGCCAGTTTTGAATACGATTAACTCACATGCCAAAATTTTCGATGTTTTAATTTTTCTGTCAGTGCCCATAAAACCGACATCTAGCCAGGTGTGGTGACACCACCTATAATCCCAGCAGCTTGAGAGGCTGAGGCAGGAGGATTACAAGTTCAAAGTCAGCCTTGGCAACTTAGTGAGACTGTCTCAAAGTAAAAAAATAAAATAAAAAGGGCTGAAGATGTGGCTCAGTCATTAAGTGTCCCTGAGTTCAATTCTTGGTACAAAAACAACAACAAAAACCCAAACAAACGAAACCCATATCTGAATTTCAGATTTAATAGCAATAGTTTCTTTATTATAATTGGAAAATTTTAAATTCCTATGTATTAACCTAGCCATATGCAAAATGTATAGCAATAGGCTAGTGATCAAAAAAGAAATTCCAAAGTTGCTAGAGCTCTAAACACTAGCAACTTGAGTTGAGTACAATAGGAGCTTAAATTTGAAAACCACTATGTGCCTCAATCTTCTGATCTGTAAAACAGAGATGATAATTGCCTACTTGTAGGTTTTTACAAAGCTTATGGCATTCTTGGAAATGAAAAAAATAACAGCTGATTAATGCTAGCTTCATCATCATTATTCTCATTGTTATTATTACAACAAATAGTATATAAACAAAGTTTGAGAAGATGAAAAAACCTGCTGTGCTTCAGTAGTAGACTTATAGATGCTACTTTCTTTTTACTTCCTGTGATGGCACAGTCCTTCCATAGCTTTTTTTTTTTCTTTTTTTTTTTTAATTTTTAAGAGTCATAAAACTTAAAACTTTATTAAATTAGCTTACTCAGAATGGCTTTATGCTCACTTTATGACTCTTCAATTTAAAATACTTGCACATCCCTGGAGGAACAGACAATTCTGAGAAATCACTTTCTGCAAGATGCTGGGGCAAGGAGCCAGAACCTTCACAATGACAGGAAGTCAACAGAGGCCTGCTCTATTGGCCTGGACATAGTGACTTGTAGCTTCCTGCCAGTACCCTTGGGAATGACCAGGCCTCCCTGTGAAAAAGAGGACTCTTGCCTGAAACAATAATTTTCCATTTAAAAAAAAATCAAAACTCTACTTGATTCCCTGTCCTCTAATCTTTTCCTCTGCCAACCCCAATACCTGACACCCTAAAAAAAGGGGCCTCATTATCTGAGTAGTCAATATTTGAACTCCTGAGAAGTCAAAGGTGCCCACCGAAGCAAAGTCTTGATACCAACACACACACACACACACACACACACACACACACACACACATACACACACTGGGAACAGACTGTTTATAGTGTTGGTCTCCATTCAAACATTCTTCCCTAATTAATGCTAGGGTATGTCAAGTCCACCTTTTTGTCTGCCAATCTCTCTCAGGCTCATCTGAAAATAAAATGTAGATACCATGTAAATTGATTACTAAGTGAAATTTCAATTTTTACAATGATTTGGAAACACATGAAAATGATATTTGTGAACAGCTTGAATCACATTCAAAACTAATTACAAGGAAGGTTTTGGTGATAGCAACCAAAGAGGAAAAAAATCGACAAAGCTGGTGACATATCAATTCAGAAGGGGATGCATCAAATATAAAAGAATGAAGAGTGGTCTTTGGAAAAATTTATGAAACGCTTAATTAATTTTGTAAATGTTACCTTTTTACAGTTATGCAATGGTTATCACAGGTAAGGTGAAGTTTATCATTTTGAGTTATTAATTTTTTCTGAAAAATTATTTATAACTCCAGTAATGGACAAGATTTCTTCACCATTGTTTCTAAGAATTAACTTAATATGTCAATTATATCCAGAATGTAAAATAAGAATAGTTTTAGGGCTGGGGATGTGGCTTAAACGGTAATGCGCTGGCCTGGCATGCATGGGGCACTGGGTTCAATCCTCAGCACCACATAAAATAATATAAAGATGTTGTGTCCACCGAAAACTAAAAAATAAATATTGAAAAATTCTCTCTCTCTCTCTTTCTCTCTCTCTCCCCCCTCTCTCTTAAAAAAAGAATATTTTTATAATACTTCCAACCACCCTTTCTAAATTAGTATTGTCTATGGCTCTTTCTGTTTTATTTTCTTCACAGAACCCGTAACTATCTTGCATTTAATATTCATTTGTCTAATTGTTTTGTAATTGCCTCCCCCAGTGGGAACAAAGACTATTGGATTTTATTTACTACTATTTCTCCAGGGCCAAAAGTAGTATCTACTATGGAGCTACCCAATAAATTCTTATAGAATGAAATTAATGAATACTTCTATTTTTTTCAAGATAAAGCTCCATTGAACTCCCTACTTTTTTCCTACTTAGTATGAAGGTATAGCCTCTGTTTTAAGAGATTCAAATTTAAGTAGGATTTTCCATGATAAGTTATCTTCAGGTGATGAGACTCTCCTCTATCAGACATTCCTTCCTTCACTTTGCAAGGATGACAAACTGCTTTCTTTCTGTAATGCACCCAGTTGCTGGTGGTACTGGCTGTCCAGATCACTGTTCTGAAATGTGGTCTCACTCTACCCAGCAGAACTCTGGGATTGTTTACTCAGCAGTGTTTGCTATGGGAGCAGGATATGGGCATAGTAGTGGAGGTGTCAACCTAGAAAACTATTAAAATAAAAAATTTTTATTTTTAACATCTTAGCTTGAATTAATTTTTAGATAACCAAATACATTCCAACTATTGATGTGGAGACTCAGAAATTATCTGGTCTTATTCTTTTTTTGTTGTTGTTGTTGTTTGTTTCTTCTTGTTCTTGTTTTTGGTGCTAGGAATTGAATCCAGGGGTGCTTAACCATTGAGCCACATCCCTAACCCTTTTATATATTTATTTTAAGACAGGGTCTTGCTGAGTTGCTTAGGGCATCACTAAACTGCTGAAGCTAGCTTTGAACTTATGATGCTTCTCCTGCCTCAGCCTCCTGTGCTATGGGGATTATAGGTGTGCACCATTGCACCTCAATTTTTTTAATACCTAAACTTCCAGAACAATCTCCAACTCCTGCTTAAAATCATCAGGGCCCAGAAATTCATACTTACAAAGCTCCTTTATTAGATCCTCCAGTTCTTGAAGGAAGAAATAATTCACTTGAGTCCTCCTTTGCTCCTTTCTACTTCTGCCATGGCTGAATTACCTTCAGAACTAATCTACTTCATCTTTTCATCTCCCAGCCCCAAGTTCCTTCAGTAAAATCCCATATGACATGACAGAATCTTTCAGCATCTTACGTGGTACTGGATGAAGTGCAACTATATCCTCTTGAAGGGTAGCCTCCACACTGGACATATAACTCCAAGTGTGGTCTGTTTAGTGAAGAGTGAAATGCAACTTGTGCCTCCTTCTCCTTGATAATGTACCCTTGCGTGAGGCCTAAGATCTCCAAGAGTGGTTTTGGCAGTTACATCATACTTCAGACTCACATGATTGAAGACACCAGAGCTGTATCTGTGCCATTCAGGAGAGCAATTGGTTTGTTGAACATAAGTACCATCTTTGTGTCTATTCCATGAAGTTCTATATTGTTTGAACTGACATTTTGTACCCTTAACTTCAACCTTCCAAGTCATAGAGGATATAGATTTTAGCAAAAATTACAGTGCCTATCCCTTCCAGTTTTATATAATCAGTTCTCTGTGGACACAGTCCTTCAAAAAATTTATAGCATGTAATTAATACATTTTATTCAATTCATGTTTTCTTTCATAAATTAGGGGAAATTATTGAGTAATAACTTAGTATATATGTGTCTAACCATCTCTTATGTGGCATGATTTTCTTTCCTTCCCTGGATATATTATAAATATTATAAATCTTTCCTTCCCTGGATATATTATAGGTTTTCAAAACTTTTCTTAAAATTCAATTTGGTAAAGTTGAATACATTATTCCATGGGTTATCTTACTCTTACTCTTAAGTTGGATGAGGGGTTCATGATGAATACCATAGATCTATTAATAACACAGAAGATTTTTTAAGCTATTCTGTGCATTCTCTGTTTCAGGTAGTATCCTCTTCCCTCATTTAGGTAGTATTAAATCCATTGTACACATGAGAGAAGTAAAATCACAAGAATGTTAAAAGAACCTTACAGAAGCTAAACCTGATATTAAGTGATGGAAATAAATTTGAATTTAGGCAGCCTGGTCCTAGAGACCCTGCTATTAAAAATTACTCTGACCACTGGTTATCAAATGGTAGAATGTGGATCATCAGCACCATCATAATCATTATTTAGGAACATAGCAAAAAAAATAAAAAATAAAATTTAAACTGTTGATGTTATTTCTTTAAAGGTAGTAGGTGAAAAGAGAAGAAATGAGAAATGGGACTTACTTAGACCTAATATTTGAGGTGCTGCTAGGGTGAGAGAAAGCCAAGTGCGGACCCCAGAGTTGCCAGGTGACGGGACACATGGAGGCATAAAACCATGCAAGGTGAGAGTGGCATTCTAACCCCTTTTGCATTCTCTTTCTCCCAGTAAGGTGGCATACCTGAAGCCCTAGTCAAACACACAGAGCAATTTAACCAGTTGCCCTGTTGAAGGACAACTTGTGTTTCCTTGAGTATACATAAGTAAGGACACATCTGAAATGTGGGAGCTTCACTTGGAGAAATTACCCCAGTTTATGAAGGTAAAAGGGTATTTTCTCCCCTCAAATTCCTCCTGAACCTTCAAAGAGAAGTTTTTGTTTTGATTTCTACTCCCATGTTGCGTTTATCTCTTCTTTTTTCAATTTTGATATGTTCCTTCTTTACACATGCCATCTCAACTTTGCCCTAGGTTAATCTATCTACCTTTCCACTAGTGATCTCTTAATAGAAATGCTTTTGTCTGCTTCTTACCAGATAATCTGATCTCTTTGAAATTCTCAAGCCATGGATATTATTCTGATCTCCTATTATTTTAATGGCCTATAACAAATATTTTACTTTGTTAATGATTTTGAGTGTCAAGAATTCCTATATCATTCAGCTGGGCTGTTCATCTCTGATCCATGTGGTGTCAGCTAGACCAGGAGGAGATGAAGGATCACCTTCCAAATAGCTTCTTCACTCACATAGCCACTCAGTACTCTATGGCTTCTCCCTGTATCATCTCATTATTCAATGCCTCTCCATGTGGCTTGAACTTCTTCTAATGTAATGGTTTTAGGGTAATCTATCTTACACAATTTCTGACTTCCAAGAAACCAAGGCAGAAGCTAGCTAAGTAGTCATCTTAAAGGCTTGGCTTAGAACTGGCCAAACTCTATTGGTCAAACATATGAGTCAGCCCAGATTAAAGGGCAGGAGAAAAGGGCTTACCTCCTTCTGGGAGGAGAGTCAGAATTTATGACAATCTTTAACCTGTCACAGACATTTGCAATGATGTGTCTAAGAATAATTCTTGGTTTTCTTGTCCTTTGGGCCATGACAGCAGAGAGCTATATTTCTCATATCAGTAGACCATTAATATACCCTTCTAGGATACCAATATGTACACGTCATATGTATGAACAAAGAGATGGGTGGATGAAAGAAATAACTATTAAAAAGACAAACAAAATTTCTGATATTTTCAAAGAACAAAAAGTCTGGCTATTTAACTTACCTAACTCAAGCAATAGTCCTTTGCAGTGTTGGTTTAACACTGTGGCACACAGTGATTAGTTGTAAGGCCTACTGCCACTTGGAAGTCATTTGTCAAATATTGACATTTGTGAATAATTCAATTTCTAAATAATACATCAGATCCAAGTTTTTCTCTATAATAACATCACTGTTTCACACACATGCTTGTTTCAATGGAAACAAGGGTTTACTAACTATACAGCTCTTCCCCCTGGAAAATGCTCATAACCCCTGTTATGTGTTATGGTTTAGGTAACAGGTATCCCCTCAAAACTCATGTGTGAAACAGTGCAAGAACATTCAAAGGTGAAATGATTGATTATGAAAGCCTTATCAGAATTAGTGAATTAATCCCCATCAGGATGGTAACTGAGGGCTGGTAACTGAAGGCAGGTAGGGTGTGGCTGGAGGAGGAGGACATTGGGGTTGTGCCTTTGGCAAGTGGAGTCTCTCTCTACTTCCTGATCATTATGGGAGCCACTTCCCTCCACCACATTCTTCCTCCATGATTTCTGTCTCACCTCTCATCCCAGGGAATGGAGCATACTCTCTATGGACTGAGACCTTTGAAAGCATGAGCTCCCAAATAAACTTTTCCTCCTCTAATTGTTCTTGTCAGGTCTTTTTGTAGCAGCAATGAAAAAGCTGACTAAAACACCCAGCTACACCCCAGCCATGATTTATCAAACCTGACTTAGAGAAAGAAAAAAAAAAGATTGAAAATCCTATTTTAGAGCATTTTTCTTACAAAGCTAGTATTAACTAGTGAGATAAAAGCTGTACCAAACTCAGATATGAAGTAGTTTGAAGTTTGTTGGAGAGAAACATAGTCTTGTCCTTCCTTCTCTTTTTATCCTTTCTCTCTCCTTCCTAGCCTTTTCCTCTAAGGGATTGCAAATGTGAACCAACAAGACTTGGTAAAATGTATGAGCTACCAATCATATTGCAAAAATAATTCAATGTCATACTTTGGTAAAATTGGGTCAGGAATAATGTTTGCTAATATTGAATACAACAGATATAGTTCCAAAAATCATAATGTTTAACTCTATAACTATTTCTAATTACTAAGTATATTTTTATACAAAATAATAATTGCCCTATCACCTCCTTCAGATAATGACTTGGCTCTCTTTTCCATGGCCTTGCAAGTTGCCTGGCATGTAGGTGGTTTACGGGCATCCACAGATAGCAGCTTTCCCTCGGGCTCTGGAGCACTCTGGGCTCCGTGATTCTATATTTGGTATCAATCCCTCAGTGCAGGATTCAACTCAGATCACTGCTAGGCCTATTGTCACTAGGTTTCACTTTGCACCACTAGGTTTCACTTTGCACGGAAACCAACTAGCTTCTTAGTAATCAAGAAGAAATTGAAACTTCATGTGCAATGTTATGACTTTCAATCCCGTAGTAAATATCAGGTCCTAGAATCAGTACAATGTAAATTTCTGCCACAAAATTGATTAGAAATGGTCAATATAGTGAGCAAAACTGAATATCTAGAATCAACTTATAAAGAAATACAAATTTTGAAAAATGTGTGTCATCTGTTAGAAATACTTTTCATCTGATCGATACAATACTGAAAGCTGAAAACCCTGAAAGAGCAACATAATACAAGAAAAAGTACACAACAGAGACCATTCTGGGATTTGGAAGTTGCCTTGGTTCTACCATTGAAACCCTTGCCCTTGAGTGGTGAACATATAAATCTTTCTGGACTTTAATGGCTTAGGAGACACTAGGTATGGGACAGCCAGACTTGATGGTTTTTAAGAGCTTTAAAAATTCTATGATTTGGGGCTGGGGATACAGCTTAGTGAGTAGAGTGCTTGCCTTTCATGCACAGAGCCCTGGGTTCAATCCCCAGCACCACACACACACAAAAAAACTATGATTTTTGGAGAAATGATGTAAGTTGTATGGCCCATGTTTGAAAGAGAAAGAAAGGGGAGGGGAAATCTTTGAAATTAAACCTCTATCTAGTTAATGATATTAACACAATAAATGGCTTAATGAAACTACCATGGTAAAGGACTGGCCAGTAGTTACAAATTTGAGGTAGTGGTATACAGCACTACTAAACATTATTGGCTCAATATACAGACTGTTAACTTGTAGGTTCTATGTATAGGCTTCTAAGAAGTCACAAAAACCTAATCAGAAAATTGAATTATATTTTTTGGAAATAGAATGGAACTATTTCAGTAGTTGCTTCAGTTTTCCACTGGAAAATGACTTGAATTTTTGCAACATGATGGGTATATTATATTCTGTGGACAGGCCTGGCCAGCTAGGAGTCCACCCTTCAGGACGTTGTTTCAGTGGGAGGAAGCTGAGGGGACTGAGATGACATCTCCCTCCATGAGAGTTAGTGAAGGTCTGGGAGTAGAAGGAGAGGAGGCAAAGATCTTAGAGGCTACTGAGATCAAGAAGAAGGTTTAGAAGGAGAACACTAAGGGTAATGAGAAGTACCCAAGAGCATGAGGGAAAAAGTGGCTGGCGAAGTATGCATGGATATTATGAGGCAATGGGGATGTCTGCATTTTCAGTCAGGCCCTGGACTCTTCTATCCGCCTGACTCCTATGGTATTTCACACCCATAGAACCCCCCTGTCTTGGGTACATAATATCTATCTTCTTCCTACCATCATGAGAAGTGACACAGTAGAAAGGGACTCACTGCACACTCTGGCATGAACACTGCCTGCTGATTGATAACGCGAGCTCCTAAGAACAGTGTTGCAGGCTGGGGTCTACCTTGTGGCACTGGTGAGTGGGCAGGGAGGGGTTTGTGCTGTATATTGTTAACAACGAGTTGCAAGTTTCATGTTCACACTTCTTAAATTGAGGGAAGCCACAGAAAGCTGATCCGGGCTGTTTCCCAATCAACTTATCACATTGTCTTGAGCTCTCATCACTGAAGTTCCCTTTCTTGGCCTCCAGCCCAGAGAGGCTTTAACTCAGGGATTTTTTAGCTGTTTTTTTTTTTTAAACTTTTCCAACATACACAAAAGTAGGAAGACTGGTATGATAAGCCGTCATGTGCTCATCACTCAGCATCAACAATTGTCTGAATTTGGCCATTCCTCTTTTGCCAAATGCCAGCTCCCTCAAAATATCATCAATAAAAACCTATTGACAACACAAAGCTGAGTTTCTGCTCACCTGGTTAGATACTATCTTGCCAGAGTCTTAGCACCTCCTTGAAGGGAATATGGCAAACTTGGGGTATTTACAAAGTTGTGGAGTCTGCTATAAGGTGAATCTCTGAATCGAAGGGAGTACCATTAGGATTAAGCACAGATCATGATATGATAATGTATGATCTGTAGGATTTTGAGGTGAAAGGTTCAAAAGAATCTTGGTGCATTAACTGTGGCTTGGCACTATATGTTGAAGATTTGAATTGTTTCACGGGAAATTCCTGAAACAAACAAAACATTTATTTGCAATGTTTATCTTCCTGGGCAAGGGTACCCTGAAATAGTGAGATCAGATGGATGAAGGCAGTGCAAGAGTAAAGTCATATTTGTGTAGCAGCTAAAGTCCTATTAATGTATACATTCCTTCCATGGGTGATGTGTTTGGGTATTCAGTATTATCTAGCTTCTCCTCACTTTTATTCTTCTTTACCAGAATATATTAAATTATTGCTTGTCTATTTTTTTTGTTACCAATGGTATCCAACTCAAGTACACACTCTACAATTATATAAAATCTCTAAAATCCAGAACCTTATATACTTGCTTTTTTTCCTCCCAGTTGTTCTATTCTTAGCTTCATCAGAAAAGCCAAGGAAATAACTCGAATGCTAGAAGTTCACTGTCACACTCTGGCATAAAAATGCTGAAGACTATTCAGAATATCAAAAAGCTCTAAACAGAAATCCTTGCCTTATTAGGCAAACAGCCAGTTTAAGCCATGATACCAGGAACAGAGAGAACCAGCCAGCACCAATTCAATGTGGACTTTGTAGGCAGCACACTGGGTGAAGTCAGCCCCTTTTTAGTAAATTAAGCATTGTTCATAAGAGGAAAACAGCCTTAACAAAAGGTAAACTTTTGACAATGTTTATCTCCTGGGCAAGCATATTAAAGAATAGTGAAGTCCTTTGATGAAAGCAGTGGAATAGTAAATGGATAGCTTTTGAACTTTGCTCCTTTGAGGTTCTGGTAAATATTAAGTGAATTCAGGCCACAAACATTAATTGGGCCTGTGTTTTTTTTGTTTTTTGTCTTTTTGGTGGTGCTGGAGATTGAACCCAGGGCCTTGTGCACGTGAGGCAAACACTCTACTGACTGAGGTATATCCACAGCCCTAACTGGGCCTTTTTTAAATGCAGGACCAAGAAGAGCTTTTGCAGAAGGGAAAAGCTTGCCTCAGTGAGGAAAACACCAACTTGGGAGTTTTAACTGGGTGGGAATCTTGAAAGAATTGTTTAGTATCTAATTTCTTAATGTCTCTTCAGTTTTAAAAGTAAATACAACATCTAGCAAGCTTTTAAAATCAGGTAGAAGTCACGAATGTGTAGAGTCTGACATCTAGAACATGCTGATGTTTCTATTGCAATTTGCCCTTGAGGAGACTGTTAAAGAGTAGGAGGGAAGGACAGCCAGTCATGTTGGGGTCTGATCATCTATGATCCACAATGCCATATTTTACTATAGTCTGTGTGTGAATGAATATTTATATACAGGATGTTGGAATGATTAGAGCCATGCTTTGGCAATATGAATTTCTTAGCCTGTGTCACGCTTTGACTAAAAAAAGAGGGCTCTGTGCTTGGCACCAGCCTTTGAAAGACCATTAGCAAGCTAGTAGAGATGCTTGCCTTGAGGTCCTGGTCTCAGGGCTGGCAGAGTGTGACCCACAGTTCCTGTATCTAATACTGTCTTGGTTCTAGGGACACACTCCTTCTTACGGCTTGTCTTGGGTTCTCAGAAAGGAAGACAACTGTCCAAATGCCCTGGTGATTTAGTGTTTCTCCACAGACAATGCTCCAGAGTGCTGGGAGGATCTGAATGACAGAACAGCTCGAAGAAGTAAAAAGACAAATTAGTTAACTAGTCAATCTTCCCTCTCAGAGAGCATAAATGTATTAAGCTCTTGCATAATGAAGTTACCCCAGGAGTGCTGAGTATTCATTTTTGCCTTTCTTCCTTCTTTCTTATTCTGTGTTCTGGAGATTCTCACAATTAGTGAGCTATTGGAGGTGTTGGCAGCTAAGGAATAGTTTACAATATTATTTTATTCATTTAATTAAAAGTAAATATTAAGTTGAATGATATAAAGCTGCCCTTTTATTGTAGATAGCTTTTCTGGGTCAAAAACATACACACACACAAACACACATACACACATCCATGTGTAAAGGGGTAACATGTGTTAAGCATGATAACACTTTTTATATTCTTGCATGGATCTAAAATTGTTTTAAGAGATGGTGAAAACTGAGGAGTGTATGCCATAGACTTACATAATACAATTATTTTATAATATATCTTGTGATCATATTTAATAATATGAAATCCTATTATGGTATTTGGACATGATACATACATTGATGACTTTAATGTAATATAGGAAGAACATGATTATTTCCAAATCAAGTCAAAATATTGCTTTAAGATTTTTATTTATGAGGCTGGGGTTGTGGCTCAGTGGTGGAGTGCTTGCCTAGCATATGTGAATCATTAGGTTGGATTCTCAGCACTGCATAAGCATTGATGAATAAAATAAAGGTTCATCAACATATAAAAAAATTTTTTAAGATATTTATTTATTTATTTATTTATTTATTTATTGTGGTACTGGGGATCAAATGCAGGGCCTCATACATTGTAGACCAGCACTCTACCACCAAACTACATCACCAAACCTAAAGATTTTTTTCTTTTTTTTCCTGATAATTTCATTTGCTTTTGTTTTGGGAGGGTAAAGTTTATCTGAAATAAAATCAATTAAAAAAACTATCTAAAAACTATAATAACTCACAAAAATTACATTACAGAAAAGAGATCAAAAATTATTTGAAAATCTTCTTTATTTGGCTAAAATACAAACAAGAAACATAAATTTTAAATGTAAAACATTTTATAAATTATGTAGGACTTTATTTTACTACGTGTATAAACATCACTAGCCTATTCAAGAAACAGACCACATATATCCAAAAAATAAATTTGGTTATTTATGACACTTTGCCAGATTTAATTCTATTAAAACTATAGTTTCAAAGGCATTCTTGATGCTTTGTTATGTTATGAAGATGTACTTGCTACTGTAGGAAGATAGAACATATTTTACTTAAGATTTTGTTGACTTGCTTTTTACCCTAACTGTGTGTACTCTTTTCCGAAGCCTATCAGAGATCAAGGCAGGCCTGTTTTTATATTATTATATATAAAATTATATTATATTATTATTATAATAACAGGCCTGTTATTATAATAATAATGTGATTATTCATTAATCACAACTAGTTATTAGCACCAATGTTATAAGAAGTAAATTGAAGAGGATACATACTTAAAGGTGATTAGACTGTAGGAAAAGCTCCTATGAAAGTCTTTTACTCAATAAACCATAGACAGATGTCATAACAAGTGAAGTCAATGGGAAGGAAGGTAGTGTGGAGTGGTAGTGACTTGGACACAACGGGCAGAGCTATTACTATGTCTAAAGGGGACACCTATTCTTGACAGCTATTGTTGTCATGTGAGAATGTGGATTGCAGACTGCTAGTTTATGCTTTTTTAAATAAGAAACTGGAAATATGCATATGTTCACATAAATTTTTTCAGATTGAAATGATTTTTTTTAACTACATAGAATAAATGTGTCTGTGGGTCAGATTAAACTAATAAAATACCATTTTTCAATCTCTAAGGTAACAAGGGCATGAACTAACACACCTTGTACTCTTCTGTCATCTCTCATTCATTCTCCTCTATGGGTATCTGTTGTCTTCTTCTATGTCCTTATTTTCTTCCCCCTTTATTTCCTCTTCCTTTCCTCTTCCACCTTTCTCTCATTGCTCTCCTCCTTTCTCATTTCCTTTCCTCTCCCCCTTCACTCTCAAATTTGTTCTTTCTCATTGTGATTCATGGCTACCATCACCAGTTAGAACCTGCCTAACTAAGGGAGTCTCTTGCACTACCTGCCTTGGAATAGGAAAAGAAGTTCCTGGAGAATATGTTGGGCACCATAGGTTTTCCCCAGTGATGGCAAGTTGAATAATCTGAGATTAAAATTCTTTGAGGAAGCATATTTGGGCAAACATTGAAGGAATATTTTGTACCCAAATGACCAAATATTTCCTATTTCTCAAGTTGACTGTTTTATATAGAATATTGCCAAACTTTTCAACCTCACCCACTCTCAAATTGGAATAACAGAAGTGAATTTTGGGATGTTAATAATAATTATAATTATTCATTTGTGTATATACTATATATTATAATTAAATTATGACTGTCGCATATGAATAAAACAGATGATAATTAAGCTGAGTTTAATAAACTTTCCATTTTTATACCTGGAAGGGTTGAGTACATTTAGGGCTGCATTCTGTATGCTAATGCATCTACTCCCACACAAACGCACTGGGGTGGAGAATAACTGGGGCAAGAAGATAATGATGCTAAATAAATCATCACAGAGAGCCCAGTAAGAGAATTGTCAAAGCTGATGAGGTAGATTTTCAAGCTAAACACCGCTTGTCTTATAGGGTAGTCACAAAAGACTGAACAGGATGGGAAAATTGCATTTTGCTTGATGTTCCAAAAATTGACCTTTCCAAATCAATCTCTCCAATTTGTTCTTGGAAACCTTTATTTTTATTGTGGGAGTTCCATTTCTCTGCTCTAAGCAACTATTCACAGATTAGACATTTAAAATGTCAAACAATAATTAAAACAGCAAATATTGCAACACAAAATACACAATCTGTGTAATTATTCATCCGGAATTGAAGTGGTATGTTGAACTGCAAGTCCCAAATGGTGGACCTTACTTTAAGTAAAAAGCATATGAAATCAGGGGTATCATTGTTTCCTTAATCTTATCCAGTTAACTATTTTTCAGCCTCACTCATCCTTTTAAGTAAATCAGGAAATTTTTCTATATGTATGGCATCAATCAATCTTACTGTAAAGTTAAATCAACTTCTTATATTCAACTTCAACGATAGAGAATGACCTGTCATCTCTCTATAACACATTTTGGGTAAGTGAGTTTTAAGATTTATATAAATAGTGATTCTTAGCCCTGTAAAATCCTTAAAAATCTAAACCTTCATGGTTTATAAATGAGGAGCCCCAGGCCCAAATATATCAATTGATTTACTTTGAATCAAAAAGCTAATAAATTAGCAGGGCCTGGGCTTAGGTTCAGACCTCTTTAGGTTTAGAACCTTCCTATTATTTCAAATTTAATTTTCACACAAGATGGATCATTTTATGTGCTGGGAAATTCTCTCTTACCTCTGGCAGGCTCAGTCTTTTTGTAGTATCCAGACCTTCAATTGATTTAATGAGGACCACCACATTGTGGAGGGCAATCCTGGTGATAATTAATTTTATGTGTCAACTTGACTGGGCCATTGGATACTCAGCTATTTGGTCAAACATTATTCTGGATGATTTTGTGAAAATGTTTTTGGATGACATTAACATTAAAATTGGTGTACTTGAATACTGGATTTGATTAACATCTAAATCAGTGGAGTAAGTAGACTGCCTTCCATAATGTGGTGGATCTCATTCAATCGGTTGAAGGTCTAGATACAACAAAAAGACTTTGTCTGCAACATCTGCCTTCCTTGCCTCCTGAACTTTGAACTTGAACATGAGCTTTCTGTAGGCACCCTGTGCCACTGACTCACCCTGCAGACTTTAGACTTACCAGCCTCAATGACTGTGTGAACTAATGCCTTATAATAAATCTGTGTATGTTTCTACTTTTCTGAAGAGCCTATTGCAGCCTTCTTCACACAAGTATTTCTGAATTAGATCAATTTTCCTATACAATAATAATTTGAATACTCCTCTTACCTTTTTACTTTTTCTACATTTCTGGTATTACCAAGTTCCAAATTGGACAGAAGTATTTTGAATCATGTTGAACCTTTCTGTCAGCTAGGTAATTTGGCTTGAGTTCCCTCTGCTTTCTAAGGCAACTTATGTTTTCTGGACAACAGTGCTGCTGTCTTCACTAGGGTCCCCGAGATGGAAGATACGAGACAAGTTCTCCGGTGTCTGTGGCCCCCATGTCTGTCATGCCAAATCACCCCCGTGCTTCACGATTCAAATACTAAAATGGCTCCCTAAGCTGCCAAGGAGCCTGGCCTGATAATACAATCCAGAAGTGTGGGGGAGAGGGGGGTTCCTAAGCAGTTAGGCTTGACCAGTGGGAAACTGGTCAAGTTTCCACTTCTGTGTGCTACACTGCCACTGCGGGGAGTGGCAGGGGAGGGCATGTCCTCTAAGCCCTTCTGGAGAGTTCTTCATGCTAGTGAGTCTGACTCCAGAATAACTGGACATTTCTCTCTGTGGTTCATTGGGATATGTTAGCCAGCTTAGGAGCGTATCACATCACTTAGCAACCCATCTTTCTTCAACTCATCTTCCTCTTCCCTATTCTACTCACCCTAGGGCCATACTTCTGAAATAAAACTTCAGGGTTTTGTTTTTTGTTTGGTGGGGAGGGACACACTGGGGATTGAACCCAGGGGTTCTCTGCCAAGTCTTTTATTTTGAGACAGGTTCTTGCTAAATTGCTGAGGCTGGCCTTGGACTGGCAATCCTGGTATCTCAGCCTCCTAAATTGCTGGGAATTGCAGGAGTGTGCTACCAAGCCTGGCTACAGGCTGCAGCATTTTAATCTTTGCTTTAGGCTGTGCTTTCTGGTGGGGATGGGAAAAACCCAAAAGACATGCTTTCTGAGTTAGGATTGCAGATTGCTCAATAGCAGATTCACTTAGGAAGTGAAGAATCATTAAATTCATCCAACAATTATCTACTTAAAAGTCAAAACTGAAGTTGTATTATTTATTTTTGTAATAGAGAATATCTTGCTAAAATATTTAGGGGTTGCAGAATCCCAGTCACATGAACTTCCTGGCTTACTTGTCATTCAAGTCTTTTTACTTCACATGAAAACCTTAATTCACAGGTTTATGAGTGAATACTGTATATTGTCTCTTCGGTGCCTCAATATTTTTTGTGTATTATTTAATGTTTTCAATATTAATCATGACAGTGGCATGCCAAACAGGAACAATGTAAGAGACTGTGTGGATGACCTTCCTGGGACTGTTTGGGATCCCTTTAACCAAACAAATCTTATCTGCTTCATTTTCTCAAAGTGATAAATGGAGGGTTATACTCTGATAAATCCCAATTAACCAAAGTTTTTCCTGACCATTATAGATTGAATGCTTGTGTTTCTCCCCCCTCCCCAACAAAATTCATATGTTAAAATCCTAATCCCCAATGTGATGGTATTTGGAGAAGGGGCCTTTGTAGGTCTTTAGGTTTAGGTAAAGCTTTGGTGCTGGGTCTTCATGCATGGAGGAGTGCTTATACAGGAAGAAACCAGAATGCTAGCCCATTCTTTTCCTGCCATGTGAGGTGAAGGCATAGCAAGAAACTGGCTATCTGCAAGCCAGGAAGAAGCCCCTCACCAGGAATGGAATTGGCTAGCAGCTTGATCTTTGGCTTTTTAGTCACCATAATTGCAACAAATAGATGTTTGTGTCTCAGCCACCCAGTCTTTGGTGTTTCATCATGCAGACTACACAGAGTAATACGTTGGCACTGATGACTTACTTAGATTGAAGCTTGACACTTTCTATCTGTCTAAACCAATCAGCAAGAACAAAATTAGTGGAGAGAGTGAGAATGAGAAAGGCAGATGATCGATGAAGACTTCAGAGTGAAGTTGAAATGTAATAATTCTGTCTGAAATCTTCTCTAAACACAAAACCACTAAAGAAATACACTCTCTCTGAAACTCAGAATTGCTGATGTTGACCTTGCCCTTTCAAATATCTCAGGACGTCAGAGCTGAACATTCTGGTCTGAGTCCCATGGATACAGGATTTAATAGCTTCATCCAAAATCACAGTTAGGGCATATTCTGGTCAGAAAAAGGAACAAAAATACCATCTGCAGCTCCTTAATTATATTTGCTCCAAGAGTTAATTTAAATTTGTTTAGTTTATTATGCAGAGGGAAAAAACATTATCTAAAAGATCCCAACTTTTCACAAAGCTAGGGATCATAGAAGTCAAACCACAAATTCAGCCACTTACGTCACCAATAACAGAGATTCTATAATTAGATGTTAGCCAGCTGCAATCATTTCTGATGCTTCAGACAGCTGGATCAAGCTGATTTCATATCACTTGTGTCAAGCTAGAATGTCCCATTTTCAGCAGAATAGTGTGACTCACACAAACACAGAGCATCTCTTTCTCCCATCCAAATCTCTAACAAAGTACTTTTTATACCTATAATTTTTTTTTTCTAGCTTCACATCTCTCCCAGCTAAAACATTTCTATTGCCATGTAGCTGCTGGGTGATATGCCTAGACAATCTTTCATCTTGACTTCAAATTGATGTCATTAGGAATGGTTCTTCTGAACTATGTTCTATATTCAATCCCACACAAAAAGAGCCATTCCATGTATTTTTTTTTTCACTTCCCAGTTGATGGTTGAGAAAACTTAAGATTAATAGCCATGGCCAAAGGAGGGACAATGATGACATCAATGCTTACATTATTAATGGAAAAGTAAGCTTTCCAGGCCAGAAGCTCTTTACTCTTTATGTAACACACTGGAAGTTCAGGTAGCCTGGACTCTGTGCCTCCAAATGCTTTCTTCCATTCAGAAGCTACTGATGTTCTTTTGGCCTGTGTTCTTTCCATTGTTTTGTCCTTGTTGTAAGATGAGAAAATGACTTAACATTTTAATGTGGATGGCAAAGCTAGAGAAAGTAGTAATAAAGTATGACTCAATCTTGATCGCTTCTAAGATGGCATCAGAATACTGAAAGTTTCCAAAATTTGACAATTTCCCTATTTCACAATTATTAGAACCAGAATTTACTGGAATACACAACTCCACTCTGAGTGAATCCAGAAATACTTGTTAGAAATCCATTCCCCCATTCGTAATTACATTGTCAATTAATTATTAACCAGCTGTCTACTAGCAAAAAATGAAGCAAAGACTAAAGATGTATACTTTTATTCCAGGGCAAAAATATTCCAGGAAAAGGAATTATTCTAACCTAAATTATTTAAACAGCTGGCACCCCAAAATAAATATTTAATCTTTGAGAACCACACAGTTGCCAGGGGTTGGCCTAATTTTTTGAAGACTTCTTCACGCAGGACCAAACACTCTATCTGGTCTATATGAATTTATACTCCCTCTTCTATAAATAAATATCTTACATTTGCTGTTAGGATTGCATGCATATCCCAATTCTATGTTACTGAGTTGAAATTAGAGTTGGAGACATGTTCCAGTTGTATGGATTAATGCTTTCCAAACTTGATCAAGGCCAGGAGTCCCTTTCATTAATTTTCTTGATAAGCTCTGCATCTTGCAAGGTTTTGTCAATCCAACAAGCTGTTTTTAATCTTGGTTCATAAATTGTAACAAAATATACTTTACTAATATGAGATAATAATATTAGCATGAAACAAGGAGAGGAAGCATATGGAAACTGAACTTTTTCCACTCCTTTTTCTATAAACCTAAAGCAACTCAAAGAATTAAAGTCTGTTAATTTCAAAATAAAATAACTGAATCAAAAAGATATATTCATGAGAGTATTTATTTTTTTCTATTTTTATTAATGATATCTATTGATACTCAAGGCAGGAGGAGGGTCAACTGTATTTAAGTGACTTGCAAAAAAAAAAAAAAAAAAAGGAGAAGGCAAGTTCTCACCTGGATAGGTGGAGAAAAACACAGCCCACAAATCCTGGACTAAATTCTCTTATTTTCTACAAACTCCATTTTTATCTGCCCTGCCCTATCCTTACCCATTATTCCCTCTTTCTTCTCTGGCCTTTGCATATGTTGTCTTCTTAGATGAGAAGGAACATTCCCTATTCTTTGCATGTGTAAGACTTATTTAAGTACCACTTTTTTGGTGATCTTCTCACTATCAACTTACCACCAAACTCACTGATCCAACTCAACACCAAAATTAACTGCTCCTTATCTGTGTTCCCTCAATAAGTTTTGTGCACAGTGGTTGTAAGGTTGTGCCTCCACTCTGTTTTCCACACCACACTCTGCACCCATGAGTTCAATTTTTACACCTTACTTATATTTTAAAAATACAGTTTTACACAATACCTGACACCAGTAGAATATTAACTAATATTTTATTTAATTAATAAATGAGTATATGAACCAATGAGTAAATGTATAATCATATAAATACATTGGCATAACTTATTCAGATAAGTTTTCCACAAGATTCTAAGCCTGTACTGATCTGGAAAGATGTAAAAGATAAGCAAACATATTTCCAGAAATGGAATATAGTATTGGATTTTAGGCTTTTGTAGTATAAAAGTGGACAAATAGCTCTTTTCAGATGTTCTCTTCACCATTTTTTTTTTTTACTTTGACTTGTTAGTGAACAACCATATAGTACTTAGGTAACATTTTGATTTTTTTTAAAAAAAAATTGTTATTTTTAGTTACATATGACAGTAGAATGTATTTTGACATATCATTTATACAAGGAGTATAATTTCCCATTCTTGTGGTTGTACATGATGTGGAGTTACAATGGTCATGTATTCATATAAGAACATAGGAAAGTTATGCAATTCGTTCTATTGTCTTTCTCATTCCCATGTTCCATCCCTTCCCCCAGCTCCTCCTGTCTAATCCCGTGAACCCCCACACCTCCCTCCCCTCTACATATTGTGAGGCAGCATCCTGCATATCCAAAACCTTTGGTTTTTCAGGGAATTGGCTTATTTCACTTAACATGATAGCCTCCAGTTCCATCCATTTACTAGCAAATGCCATAATTTCATTCTTCTTTTTGGTGGATTAATATTCCATTGTGCATACGTACCACCACTTTTTCTTTATCTGTTCATCTCTTGAAGAGCACCTAGGTTGGTTCCACAGTTTAGTTATTAACAATGGAGCTGCTATAAACATTGATATGGCTATGTCACTACACTATTCTGATTTTGAGTCCTTTGAGAATATGCCAAGGAATTAGATAACTGGGTCAAATGGTGGTTCCATTCCAAATTTTCTGAGGAATCTCCATACTGCTTTCTAGAGTGGTTGCATCAATTTGCAGTCCTACCATCAATGTATGAGTGTACCTTCTTCCCCACATGTTTGCCCACATCCACTGTTACTTGTATTATTGATAATTGCCCTTCTGATTGGAGTGAGATAAAATCTGTGTAGTTTTAATTTGCATTTATCTAACTGCATGTGATGTTGAACATTTTTTCATGCATTTGTTGACCAAATGTATTTCTTCTGTGAAGTAGTTGTTTAGTTCCTTTGCCCATTTATTGATTGGGTTGTTTATGGGGTTTCTTGGTGTTAAGTTTTCTGAGTTTGTTATATATTCTGGAGACTAATGCTCTATCTGAGGTGTAGGTAACAAAGATTTTCTCCCATTCTGTAGGCTCACTGTCCATGTTATTGATTGTTTTCTTTGCTGTAGAAAAAGCTTTTTAGTTTTATACCATCCCATTTATTGATTCTTGATTTTAATTATTATGCTTTGGGAGTCTTGTTGAGGAATTCAGTTCCTAAGACAACAGGATGGAGATTTGGGCATAATATTTCTTCTAGTAGGTGTAGGATCTCTGGTCTAATACCTAGGTCCTTGATCCACTGAGTTTTGTGCAGGGTGAGAGATAGGGGTTAAATTTTCATCTACTACATATGGATTTTCAGTTTTTCTGACACCATGTGTTGAAAAGGCTATCTTTTCTCCAATGTATGTTAATGGTACCTTTTGGGTTTGTCTCTGTGTCTTTTATTCTGTACCGTTGATATTCAAGTCTGTTTTGTGCCATTACCATGCTGTTTTTGTTACTATAGCTCTGTAGTATACTTTAAGGTCTGGTATTGTGATGCCTCCTGCTTCACTTTTCTCACTAAAGAGTGCTGTAGGTATTCTGACTATGGAAATAGACAGGGAAGCATTCCCCTGGCAAGCAAACTCCAGGGGCATAACTGGTGCCCTGAGTCCCACTATTGGAATGCCCAGCAATTCCATGCTGAGGCTATTAAAATAACTATGCAAATACACCACCTGGTTTACATACTGATATCCTCTGAAGGCGAGAGACTCTGTGCTTGCATTAACCTGGACCTTATCTCAGCTAGCTAGCACTCAGGATTAAAAGGAATACTGGCTAAAGTGTAATCATTGGTGGTGGGTAATATGTAACTTTTTGGGTTATTAAAGATGATGGCAGACAGGGGTAGGTACCCACTTTTATCTGCCATCCTTCTGTCTGTCTGCACCTTCCCTGTGTGTCTGTGTCTGTCCTTTGTGCACCTCCTCCACAAGTCTCCCCACAGAAGTGTTTCTTTACAGATTGCTTTTGTTATTCTGGGCCTCATATTTTTCCAAATGAATTTTATGATTTCTTTTTCTATTTCTATGAAGAATTTCATTGGAACCTTAGTAGGAGTTACATTAAATCTGTATAGCACTTTTGGTAGTATGGCCATTTTGACAATATTAATTCTGCCTGTCAAGAACATGGGAAATCTTTCCATCTTCTAAGGTCTTCTTCATTTTCTTCTTTTAGATTACTGTAGTTTTCATTGTAGTGGTGTTTCACCTCTTTTGTTAGAATGATTCCCAATTATTTTATTTTATTTTTTAGGCTATTGCAAATGGGATAGTTTTCCAAATTTCTGTTTCAGTTGATTCATCACTGATATATAGGAATACAATTGATTTATGGGTGTTAATTTTATGTCCTGTTACTTTGCTGAATTCATTCATGAGTTCTAGAAGTTTGTTTTTTTTTTGTGTGTGTGTGTGTGTGTGTGGAGTTTTCTGGGCCTTCTAAATATTGAATCATGTCATTGGCAAATAGTGATAATTTGAGTTTTTCTTTTTCTATTTGTATCCCTTTAATTTCTTTTTTCTATCTAACTGCTCTGGCTAGTGTTTCCAGGACTTTGTTGAATAGAAGTGGTGAAGGAAGGCATCTCTGTCTTGTTCCAGTTTTTAGAGGGAATGCTTTCAATTTTTCTCCATTTATAATGATGTTGGTGTTGTGTTTAGCATAGATAGCTTTGACAATGTTGAGGTATGTTCCTACTTTTCCTAGTTTTTCTAGTGTTTTGAGTATAAATGTATGCTATATTTTGTCAAATGCTTTTTCTGCACCTATTGAGATAACACATTTTGATTTTCATATACATTATTCTATTTGAGCCTCACACTGTGAAGTAGATTTAATGTCAGTTCTGCTTTAAAAGTCTAAATAATAAGGCACAGAGAGGATAAACTTTGCTAAAGGTCATAAAGTTTGTAGACATAGTATGAAATTAGACTTCACATCTGCTTTCCATCTGGACCACAAAATATACTCTATATACCAATAACTTCATTATTAGTAGTAATCAGCCATAGGACTAGGTAAGGCAAGAGAATACAGTATACAAAATGTCCCACCAAAAAACTAGAGAGTTGACTCCTACACCAGTATGTGAAATGCACACCATCAGGATTGATTCACAGGGAGATTAGCATAACAAGCTAGCTTAGCATGCATGTGTAGTATAAGCTTCATGGAGGGGGGCAGTAACACATGAAATCATACAATGAAAACAGCATACAAGTCTGAAGGTTAAGCACAGTACAGTTGTAGATCATTGTAACTTTTTCTTCTTCATAAATTTGTATATATTTCATATTTTATAGTAGATATATATAATCATAACAATATGTTTTTTTGAAAATATACTAGATATAAAATTGGGTAAATGGATAGCCTGTGTAATAGACTAAAAATAGATCCATCATGTAAGAATTTAGCCCAGGAGTTCATCTTCTTATAAATTTTCAACTTAAAGACCTAAATAATGAGAAAGGTCCTTCATCTTCTCCTACCATCAATAAATGAAATTAGACTTCCTGGTCTTTTTAGACTTAGGAACAAATGAACTTACACATTATGTTCAGAGCTCTTCTATTAGTATGTAGAGGACACTCCGGCCCACATCCCACACAGGTGGTGGGAATGGGGTTCCCCTGGGTGGAAGGGGCTGCCTGAGCTGGCTGAGAAATATAAGCTAAGAGAAATAAAATGGCAATAAACAAACAAAAAAACAAACAAATAACAACAACAAAAAAAACCCCACAGAACACAGAAAGTAGTTTCAAAAGGGGCCAGGATGGGCAAGCTGATCAGACGGGTCAAGCTTCTAGACAAAATGGAGCCCACACTTGCTTTATTTATATTGGGAAACATGAAAGAGAATCTATAGAATGTTCTTTTCTATAAAAGGTTCAGTTCCTAGCAGGTTACACCCATCTTTGGAGCTATTATGGACTTTGTTGAATAGAAGTGGTGAAGGAAGGCATCTCTGTCTTGTTCCAGTTTTTAGGAACAAGTTTTGAGGAAGCTTCCTAGCAGAGCAGAGGGAAAGGTCATGGGCATTGGGCAATGTGGGAGAGCCATGGAAAGTTCCGGATTCCAGGCCTAACTCTCCCTGGCTTCCATGCTGAGAGAAGATCCTCATGTATTTCACAGATGACTTTCTTCAGGGCACATAGTGAAAGAAATTCCACAGAGAAATGGGAAGATCTCTTTTAAAGAGTACTGATTTTTGCAAACAAATACATTAATCACAACATTATTTGTAATAGTAGAAGTTCAGAATTCAGACAGATATCTACAAATTGGGTAATGATGAGACATGAACAATACATCTACATAACAGATTATTATATAGCTATTGGTTATATTTACACAGAACTCTAATGATTTGTGGAAATTATCAATATGTGAAGCTGCTTTAAAAAAACAGGATATAATTTTTGGAAGAATTTGAAATTTGGTATCAGTTAATCCTTTCTGAAATAATTGGTATAATTCAACAGCAAAGTCATCAGATCCTGGAATTTTCTTTGATAGAATTTTTATTCCCAATTCAATCACCATATTCCTTATTGGTCTGTTTCTGATTCAGTGTTGGTAGTCTTCCATATTTTTAGAAATTCGTCCATTCCTTTTAGGCTATGCAATTTTTTCGTGATTAGTTGTTGATGTGAACATCATGTTCTTTTATGATCCTTTGCATCTCTGTGGTATCAGCTGTAATGCCACTTCTTTTATTTCTAATTTTGTTTATTTGAGTCTTCTCTCTTTTTTCCTTTGTTACTCTACCTTAAGATTTGTCAACTTTCTTTAACTTTTCAAAGAAAACAATCTTTAGTTTTGTTGATCTTTACTATTGTTTTTCTTCTCTCTAATCTCTTTGGTTCTGCTCTGATCTTTGTTATTTCCTTCCTTCTGCTAAGTGTGGACTTACCTGGTTCTTCATTTTCTAGTTCCTTGAGATATAATGTGAAGTTGTTTATTTGAGATCTTTCTTCTTTTTTTAATGTTGATGTCTAAGACCATGCAATGGTGAAAGAGCAGTCTCTTCAATAAATGATGTCAGACAAGGTAAATATACACATGTATTGGTTGGATTGTTATCTCATCCCATAGATAAAAATCAACTCAAAGTGGATGAAAGACTTAAATCTGCTCTTATTAGGTCTATTCCCTAAAGACCTAATAAGAGCATGCTACAGGGACACTGCTACATCGATGTTCATAGCAGCACAATTCACGATAGCAAGATTGTGGAATCAGCCTAGATGCCCTTCAATAGATGAATGGATAAAAAAATGTGGCATTTATACACAATGGAGTATTACTCTGCATTAAAAAATGACAAAATCATAGAATTTGGAGGGAAATGGATGGCATTAGAGCAGATTATGCTAAGTGAAGCTAGTCAATCTTTAAAAAACAAATACCAAATGAATCCTTTGATATAAGAGGAGTAAACAAGGACAGGGTAGGGACAAAGAGCTTGAGAAGAAGATTTACATTAACAGGGATGAGAGGTGGGAGGGAAAGGAAGTGAGAAGGGAAATCGCATGGAAATGGAAGCCGATCCTCAGGGTTATACAAAATGACATATAAGAGGAAAGGAGGGGTAAGACAAGAGAATACAAATGGAAGAAATGATTTACAGTAGAAGGGGTAGAGAGAGAAAAGGGGAGGGGAGGGGAGGGGAGGGGGGATAGTAGAGAATAGGACAGACAGCAGAATACATCAGACACTAGAAAGGCAATATGTCAATCAATGGAAGGGTAACTGATGTGATACAGCAATCTGTATACGGGGTAAAATTGGGAGTTCATAACCCACTTGAATCAAACAGTGAAATATGATGTATTAAGAACTATGTAATGTTTTGAACGACCAACAATAAAAAAAAATCTAAAACATAAAAAAAAAATGTTTTTAGCAAATCAAAAAAAAAAAAAGAAATATCTCCACTACCATGTTCATTTAACCAATATTCACAATAGCTATTAAAGCAACCTAAGTGACCATCAGTGAATAAAAGGAGGAGACATAAAGAAAATGTGAAACACACATACATATAAACACACACACACACACACACACACACAAACACACACAAATACAGTAAATACTATTCAACCTTCAACCGTAAAAAGAAGGAAATCCTGTCATTTGTGACAACATGGATGAAAATGGAAGACATTATTCTAAGTGAAATAAGCCAGATACAGTAATACAAATACTTACTATGAAATCTAAAAATGCTGAACATAAAGAAGCAGTGAGAAAAATGATGACCAAAGGCTAGGGTGGTAGGGGACAGGAGAAGTGGGAGCTTCTGGGCAAAGAATGTAGAACTTCAGGTAGATGAAAAGAGCAAGTTCAGGAGATCTATTGTACAATATGGTGACTGTGGTTAATAACTATGTATCCTGGAAATTTATTAAGAGGGTAGATTTTAAGTATTTTCACCACCAAAAAATGATAAATTAGTGAGGTGATAGATATGTTAGCATGATTAAATCTTTCTGTAGTATATACATGAATAAATACCACATTATAACCCATAAATACACATGATTACTATCTGTCATTTAAAAATTAACATTTAATTTTTAAAAAAGAAGTCATACACACAAATGCTTGGATGCAGAAATGCATATATGCATAAGCTCAATGATAGAAATATATTATGAATAGAAAAGAAGCAGCTAGCAATATTTATGCATAGATGAATTATTGAATAAATTTTAATTTGTATGAATGTTTTCTCTATATTATATATATTTTTTTCAATGAGCATTTATCAAAAGGAAAAATAAAAATGTAAACTTTTGTCTCCTCAGGCTTCTTCCTGCATTCGCACGTGCACACACACACACACACACACACACACATACATACACACACACTTGAAGCAATAAATCCAAGGTTTGAATCAAAATAGATTTGACATAGAAGCAGACAACAGTCTGATAACCAAATAAACCTTTGGGGGAGCCAAATTAGATGAGTCTGCTGTAAACACTCAAAACCTTGGCTGACCTTGCCTTTACCTGCACAGAAGACTCAGAGCTAAGTGTTTGGAGCTACATGGCAAATGAAAGATTTGCCTCATCTCAGGACAACAGAATTGCTGACCTATCTCGCAGATATTTTTGCTTTTCCCACAACCAACTATTCTTCTCAATGTGCAAATTTTTCCAGGAATAAGTATTCAGAGCTCCAGTACAGCGTGAAAAACGAGAGTTAAACAAGTTACTTTGGAATTCTTTCAAAAGTAAGATTGAAATTGATGTATCACATTTGTGATTTATGACTTATGGTTCCTAATTTACAAAACACTTTTCACATGTGCTGTCCTACAACCACAAAGAGATGTGCAGGACATGCATTATTTACTTTCACTTTGCAAATGTACTTGTTTTTCCTGAGTCCTCGAGTTTTTCTAAGTGATGGAGCCTGCCTTGAATTCAGCATAATAAATCCAATCATATGTTCCTCTCACCAATGCATGCTGTTATCCCTCAAAAACAGTATTAGTTCATAAGTTATAAAGTGCCTCTACTAGGAATACATTTATCTTGTTCATCTTTAAAAAAGAAGACACTATGTTATGTACAACTTCCCCAAGATTCTTAAGAAAACTATTAGTGTTATAGGACTGCTTCTAACATTAAGCATCAATACAGAATGCTAATGTCATACTGAAGTGTCGCCAGCCGGCCCTGGGCTGTGAGCTATGAGCATTTGAGTGTATGGGAGGACTGGCCTGGTGTTGAATGCTCTTTGGGCTGTGAAACACACTTGAGCACTTTCCTCTCTCTCTGCCTTTGATCCCACACAGCATCTTGCTAAGAGCCACAGCCAAGTAATATGATGCATGGCACTTTTGGTTGTAAGGTGACGCCAGCTAGCCATTAAGATGATATGATTATGTTAAGATTTGCATTCATATGGATATTGGACTCCTGCTGTTCACCTTGGCCTGCTACGGGACTCCTGGAGAGTTCCCATTGGTTGGGGAAGTACAGTAGGAGGGAATTCCGGGGGAGGAACTTGTTCTGGGGTTCCAGGAGAACGCCACGTGGGTGGATCGGCTTCTTCCCGGACGTGTTCGGGGTATTGGCGGCATTTTCAAAAATAAAGTTTGTTCCTGCTTGAGTGGTTCCTGATTTTGTGCCCAGCCAGACTGCGGCAGCATCTGAGATGAGTGTGGGCTTCAAGATGTCAATCTGCTGACCGCAAGACATCACCAAGAAACCCCCTGAAACCTGACCCTTTGCCTTATTTGGCTTAAACTTTCTCAAATGTCTTTCCCCTCAATACATAGGATGATTTCAGACATGCTCTCTCTCTTTTTCCAATGGACCCCTAAGGTTGAGAGCCGTCCCAGATTTTGAAAAGGTATTTCTGTGTTTGTGTGCTTTCTTCGTCATTTTCTCAGTTATCGATGTAGTCAGATTTTGTGAAACCAACATAGGTCACAGCCCAGTGTAGCATGATTTCAAGCAAGCAGTTTTCTGTGAGCCAGTGTAGCATGATTTCATGCCAGCAGTTTTCTGTGAGGATGAATGGACTATATGTCCGTGAGGTAATTTTCCTGTCCCACCAAATTTTTCTGAACTTTGAGTTACATTAAGCTTGAAAGTCATGCTACCTGCATTAAGAAGCACAGAAAGATATGAGTGACAGAAACCCAATTTTACGTACTTTGTTTAAAAGGAATTAATAAATTTAGCTTGAAATCATCAAGAAGCAACTTGCCTACAACCAGCAACTGTAACCAAGGCCTTGACTACAACAAGCAGGACTCTCCCTGTTAAGTCTCTGCTTCTCTTGGATATTCTCTTCCTTCTCTCCGAGGGGCTTCTTTAGCACTACTCATAACCTGACCACTGGCAATTCTTAGAATGACATCTTCAACTACCCCATACTTTCTTCCCTTTTCTCTCAACGTGAAACATCTTAAAGAGAAATTCTGGTTGGCTTAGTTTAACTAATGGCGAGGATTGGAGAGTATTTTATAAGGCAGTGCCCAAAAGAAAAACTAGGGAGTAAGAGATCTGCACTAGGCAGCTCAGGTTGATGTAACAAAACACCATAGACTAGGAGGCTTGAACAGCAGACATTTTTTTTTTTCTCTTATAGTTCTGAAGGATAGAGGTGCAGGTTGCATTTCTTGCAAGGGCTCTCTTCCTAGCTTATAGACATACGCCTTGTTGCTATATCCTCACATGGCCTCTCCTCAGGGCCTGTGCATGGAGAGGGAGAGAATATGCTGCTCTCTGGTGTCTCTTCTTACAAAGACACAAATCCTATTGGATCTGGGTGCCACCTTTATGACTCATTTAACCTTAATTCCTGTCTCATGGGCCCCATCTATAAATACAGCTATGCAGGAATTCAAACTATGAATTTTGGAAGGACACAGCATTCAATCTATAATAAGGTGGGTTGGCCATTTTCTAATGAAGAAAGTTACTCCTACCAGGATATGGAGTGATGCTGGACAGACAAAGCAATAGATGGACTGAGTGTTCACTATCAAGACCTGTATTGTAGTTCCTACTTCTAGTTAAATATGCAGGTGTGGGTCTGGGGATGTGGCTCAAGCGGTAGCGCGCTCGCCTGGCATGCGTGCGGCCCGGGTTTGATCCTCAGCAACACATACCAACAAAGATGTTGTGTCCGCCGAGAACTAAAAAATAAATATTAAAAAAAAATTCTCTCTCTCTCTCTCTCTCTCTCTCCTCTCTCTTTAAAAAAATAAATAAATAAATAAATATGCAGGTGTGTATTTCAACAACCAACAGAAATGAGGTGGGGTTAATACTCTGTCATTAAAAATGTGGAGTCTGACAATACACTACTCTACCTTTGAGCTGAGAGGCTGCCTTTCCAATCACTGTGTGGCCTCTCAGGAGATTGTTTTGGTTTACACTTAGCACATACATGAAAAAGTTGTTGAGACATGTATTCCAAACAGAACATAGCTAACGTAGTTTTAGACTGGAGAATGTGTATGGCATCAAATACTCACTTGTGTCAATAAAAATATAACTATCAGAAAAGCCAGATAATATTCTTAATTATGTACTTTGGTATACCCTCCAAAATAAATCAGTTAAAAATATAATGCAACATAATTGAAGAGTTACAACTTGCCACAATAGAAACACAAACAGGGTGAATCTCATCCTTCCAATACAATGTCTTTGATATTGAAATATTTTATCTGAATCTCTTCTTTTTGGCAGTAATTACAGAGCCAATTTGGTTATCCATCAGGGAAACTGCTGGCTTGTGATAATAAAATAATGACATTTGCATTTCAAAAATGTTTATGTTCCTGCATTCTATGAAAGTGAGACAGTGTGTTTCTATCTCATCTAAAGGAGATTCAGGTCGGGAAGCTTTGATCTGAAAGGAAAATGGACAGAAAACACTCCTGAGATAAAAATTGCTTTGTGATTAATCAAAAGAATATAACAATAAATCCTGACACTTGCAGTCATATGAAGTCTGTATATGTAACAAAACAAAGGGTTTATTTTAAGCTCATCAACTCAGTCCATAACTGATATTGTTACCTTGAATCAAACCCTGGGAGAAAAAAAAAAGGATAAAAGCACTGAACTTGCTTTAGTTCATTCTAGAAAAATCCCTCCTCCACATGATGATGAGCAAAACAGCATTTATTTGCTCCTTGATTAGAATTTTGGTCCCCAAAGCTCAGTCTTGCAATCAAGAAATATATATCTTACACAAATAAATAAAATAAATGTATAATGAGATAATAAATATAAAATTTTTACAGAATAAATGATGTACCTTCAAAAATTAAATATTATGGGGCTGAGGATATAGTTTAGTTGGTAGAGTGCTTGCCTCGCATGCACAAGGCCATGGGTTCAATCCTCAGCACCATACACACATACACAAAATTAAACATTATTACCACATATCTTACTTAATAGATGTATTCTTTATTTCTTTATTTATTTTTAAAGTGTATAGTGGGCTGTCTTGGGTATGAGACATATGCCAGCCTTCTGTCTGTCTCTCTCTGTTTCATAGCTCAGCTTATACCAAAAGAATTCTCAAAAATAGTCTCACTGAATTTTCATTCTTTCTATCCACTGATATTCTATATCTGGATGAAAGATCTAAAGTCATAAGCAACTCTCAAATATTGTCTTTGAAATTTTGAATCTTGGTGGTTCATCCCTCTATCCCTTTTTTAAAATCTGATTTTATCCCCTATTAATATTTCCGTGTAAATTCCCAATTTAATATCCTTCCACAAAGACAAGAATACAAAATGCCTATATGGCCACTTGCTCTCCTAAAAATTTCCCATTTCAGGTGTCCTTCTGACAATCCAGGTAGAGCTTATGTTGAGAGTTTATTTATTTTTATGTTTTAAAGATTTTCATTAAAATAAAGTACTTTAAATTCTCACAGTAAAATTATGGACCTAGACTATGTTTCTGGATATGGTTTGAGAATCTCTGAAGTAGTCCTCATTCTGGATTTAGTCAAACAATACTCTATTATTACATTGATAAAGGTGAATTCATTGGCATGCTATCTTCCCAGGTGTTTTATCTAGATTATAAGATTTTCTGTTTCTTCATTTGTTCATTTGGTCATCTGTGTAGTGAAAGAGCTGATTAGCAGGCAGCTTCAAATTATCAAAGAAAATTTGGAGTGATAAGTCATATTTATAAAACTAAGAGACTAAACTCCCTCTTGACCATCAAGATTTAGCCTCACATCCCAGTACCTCCTGCTGGCACACTGCCTTTGTAGCCATACACACTATTCATATTCAATTCTTCCTCCATCAATGGTTTAAATCTAAGGGATTTCAAGAGTGTTAAAAATTTACAAAATTACTGAAACTTGATTTAAAGCAAGACTTGGATGATCTTTTTAGGTTCCTATTTTCCCCTCTAAACTGACAAAGGTTTATTTTGAAACAAGCACTTGGATGAGACCCACATTTGCTGTCACACACTAAAAATGTTTTTATTTTAAGTTCAGATAAAATATTGATAAAAGAGGGAGGATAAATTTTCTAATGGGGCATCAAGGGCTGAGTTTTAAACATGCTTTGAATATCAGTAGGTCCCAACAGTGTTTGAAAGCTTCTCATCTCTGTAAGCTCCTGGTCTGGGGATGATTAATGGACTATAGGACAACCAAGCTACATTTTAAAATGCTGTGTTTATTTTTCAATGTAAAACAAATAAACTATACTGAAGATGGTGATATGTAGAGACGTAATCTTGATAAAGTCAGATCACTGTAGGAATTGCATAAACCTAGGAGGCATAATTGACATCGTATACAGCCTGTGTGATCAACTCACTCTTAAAGGTGAGTGTAGATCCTGGGATGAAATTCTCTGGAATGTTTTTTAAGCTACCATATACACCAAACAGCATCATCTCAGTTCATAGGTACATCTCTTGTGAGAAAATTTTTATTCAAATAAATATTTTATAACAAGTTTATTTTATTCTCTTGGTTCTAGGTGGGACCCTTCAGACCATTGCTAAACCCCAAACCCAAGTCTTCAAAGATAAATAATCCCATTTTGGCAAATGTTTAAATAAATGTCAAATACTTTCATAAAATCATAAGAAAAAAAGATGAACAGTTCACTTGAAATATGGACAAATAAGAGCACTAAGAGAGGGTCTGGGAAGACAGGTTATGCATAGAAGAAATCTTCCACTTCTCCCTGTTTCTAGCACAGCTGCTCTTTGTGGCTACCGCCTTGTGATCACACTCCTTGTCAGTCATGATACAAAGTTAATAAAGGAAGAAAAGGAATATGAAGGAAGAATAGGAGATTAGGAAGTGACATTAAAACACTAAAAATAAGGGAGTAAAAAGGTAAGAAGAATGAAGCACAGATTTAAATAGGAGAATAAATATGCCAAAAGAGACAAGAGATGAACAGTTAAAAATAATGGAAGAATATAAATGACATTTAAAATAAAGCATACAATTCTAGAGGTCAATGAGATTAAAAACTAAAAACCTAAAAGCAAAAGAGGTAAAGAATAAAGCTTCATGAAATAAAATTTTAGACAAAACTCATATAAGCATAAGAGATCAAGGATTGAGAGCAGGAATTAAGAGATAAAAAAAAGCAAAGTAAAAAAATATGAAAAATGAATATAAGGAGGATTAAAGAAAATTAGGTTTAAAGGTCTAAAAATGAAGAGTCAAATGTTAGAGAACCATTGAAAACAATGGTGGGGCATGCAGGTGGGCCTCAGTAGAGGGTGATATGACGGGGTCAGCAGCTCTGAGGCTGAGCCCTTTCCATCATAAGGGATTTACCTGTAAAGTGGGGTAGTCCTTGCAGGTTGGGCATCCAGAGGCTGAAGAGAACTCTTACAACTTATATCCCTGTGTCTCCCTAAAACAGAAAAATCTGTAGCAAATTGTCCTCTCAACACTTCTAAGCCAAGTCCCACAGAGAAGTTAGTGTTCTTTATTCCAAAAGACAAAGGCTGAGGGAAAAATTGCTAAAGTCTGTCAAACAGGAAGCTATAGAGAAGCAGGGAATATGGATTATTATTTGAACAAAATCTCACACTATCTGTGGGAAAGTAGCTAATTTAGGACCTTTTTACCAAAAGACATTATCACACAGAAATTAATGAAAATGGAACTAACAGCTCAGAGAATTGGTATAAATAATACCTGAAATGTTCTCAAAGGAATTTAGAAGACATGTAAAGTTAGCAAACACAGTGGGAAAGGATTGGCAAGCTCACCTGGGTTCTAAACATTCAGCTCTGCCATAAGTTGGCTGTGTGATCTTAGGGATAGCATTTGATGATTTTGCATCTTACTTTGTACATGCATATGTAAGAAGAATAAAAGGTTTGAGCTTGACATTCCCTGAAATTAACATTTGAACTTGATATTAGGAACAATGAGCTTCTGTCATACACTGTCATAAGCTGAATGGCTCATGGATCTGGGTCTGTAAACAGAAACTAAAGATAAAATGCTTAGAAGAACTGGAAAGTTGAATAAATGAAAGAAATGGCTAGGCATAAAACAACAAGGGCTAATGATACTGTGAATAATTGAAAACATATGTCTCCTCTCAAGAGAACGATGCATCTCTGTTATACTAATGCTATCCCTTTGGAATATAGGCAGGCAAATATTAAGATTTTTCTAGAGCAGTCAGAAAAAATTTAAAAGTGAAATTTCTTGGTTATTAAATATCATTAAGTTATTTCAAGATTAAAATGTACTGGATGTGATGACTGAAAAACATCTGCCTGTTTAATTTTGTCTGTGGATCACTGTTTACAACTCACTGGTCTGTAATGCCTAAGTTATTATTACCCATGGCAGGACTTACCTAAACAGCTGTGGCCCACACAGCTTTGTTGCTCTGATCACTATATTTATTCTTGCAAGATTAGAAGTAATGCCTCCTTTTCCATTTCTGATATTAGAAATTTTGGGTCTTTTCTCTTTTTTCTTGATCAACCTGCACTAGCCCAAATGTTTGGCAATTCTGTTGATCTTTTCAAAGAATCAACTTTTGATTTATTTTTTTGTATTGTTTTTTCTTCTGTATTTTATGTAATTACTTGGGATAATCTTCCTTGTTTTACTTTGTCTACTTAACTCACATAAAGGTAGGCAAAAAGAAGGTGGTATTCTGTTAGAAGTAGAGGAAGGGGAAACACTGTGAGCCCAATGAACCCAGATTAATTTTATGTAATCCCAAGCAAAAGCTGAAGAAGGTAATTGTAGAAGAATTTAAGACAAAAATGTTAAATGACAAAGCAAGGTATTTTATAATGATAAATGAGTCACCTCATCAAAATGATACAACAATTATAGACGTAGAACAAAAAATCCCCCAAATATGACATGAAAACAGAATTGAAGATAAAAATAGATGTTGAACAATAATAATTGGGGATTTTCACTACTGAAAGTGGGGTTTTGAAGTCTCCAGTTATTATTTTCCAAGTTACAACCAGAAAATCAACAAGGAAATAGAAGAAACACTATCAACTAACTAAAGCAGTTTGAGTAGAAGAAGGGACAACTCATGTGACAAGAACATATTATGTAGGACTGTGAAGAGCAGATACAAGAAGACCAAAAGGTTGTAACAGGTTGGTGTAGATAAGAGAGTTATTTGAATCTAGGAGCATGAGACAGTCCTAGAACATTCAATATGAAAAGGAATAGGGTGGGAAAATAGTACTTTTCAAAAAGCAACGCTATGGTTTAAATTTCCACATTTCTACTTATTTTTTGAACATATAAAACAGACTAGTAATAAATGTTTTACTGTCTTTCTCTACTGATGCTAACATTTACACCAGTTTCAATTTCTTGAATTTTGCCATGATAATGGGTAATATTTTTCTGCTTCTGTGCATAGTTGGTAGTTATTTACCAAACACTGTGAATTTTATCTTGTTGTGTGCTTAAATTTTATTACCATTAAAATGCCTGAGCTTTGTTCTGAGATGTAGTTGATTTATTTAGATATAGTTTGATAATTTGGATCTTGGTTTTAATATTTGTTAGGTAGGGATCAGAGAAGTGTTTGTTTAACAGCCAATTATTCCTCACAACCGAGACAATACCCTTCTGAGTATCATAAGCAGTGACCCACAAATTTTCCAGTTGGCTTGGGGAAATAGGCATTATTACCTGCCCTATCAGAAAATTAGTTATTATTTTCTAATTCTCCAGGTATTTCCCTCCCAAAACTCAGTAGTTTCTTCACATGTACATACTTACTAGGACATTGCTAATTCCTCAAAGAGAGAATATGTAGATCTTTTGGTTTCTCTGTTTATGTGACTTTTTTCTTTCTGGTTCTTTGACTTGTAAACTCTGTCTTGACAGTTCTGTCTTCTCAAATCATGGAGTCCACAGGCTTCACATGGGATCCCCTGTCTGTAGATAAGTCTAGAAACTCTCTAAATGTGATAGCAGAATGGGGCAACCTAGGAGTTTACCCATTTATTTTCTGTCTCTCAAGAATCACTCGCCTTTATTCCCTGAGGCCCAAAGTCTTAGAAACCATTTACATATTTTGTCCTAATTTTTGGTTATTTTAGGAAGGAAGGAAATTTTGAACCCTGTTACCTCATTTTGATTGGACTGTTATGTTTATCTAATACAGAAATATGATTTGTATGTTTGTCAAGTTTTGGAAGGGATTAGTAAAAATTATTCAGAGACTATATCCAAAATAAAACATCCCATTAGCGTTTGGCATATGGACTTCATCTCTCAATTCTCTTTGAGAATTTTTTTCTTCATTCTTTCTTACATCTGGCCACTGTAAACCTACAATGCTCTTTTAAAATAAAGATCTTTGCTTATTTCATTCAGGATCTCAAGTATGGACTAGCTAACTTTCCCTTTTATAATGTCATCAGATTAAAAAGCTAAGGACTTCATGTGGAAAATGTCAATCTTTGCATTCAAAGATGCCATTCTACTATTGGTGATACTCCAAGTCATACAGAAAGAAGAGAAAAGGGACTTCAGTGAAAAAAGGGCCTTCCAGAATGCTCCCAACATTCCCAGATTGAAAAAATAGACTGATGGTTAATCTGATTTTACTATAAGATTTAAGGGAGATTTTATTTTTCAACTGAGTGTTCCTAGTCATCCACAGGGAGGATTTTCATTTGATTGATGCGTCAATTTTTCTTTCTAGAGGTATATAAAATAATGTTCTTAAAATTGATGATGACTTAAATTCGATCAAATATGGTATAATATGCTTGATTTTGGCTTTTCACTACTCAAATTCATGTGCAATAAATTCCTCAGACCAAAAAAAAAATAGTAATTTTTAAAGTTTTATTTTAGGCTAATATTTTTTAAAAAATCTGAGTCCTTACTTTCTTCTGTACCAAATGAAAAATCAAACTATCTTAATAAAAGAAAATCTATTTGAAGTTAATAAACAATTCTGTGACATAATAAAAAGAAAGATTCAGACTTGACGGAGACCTAGGATACGAAAATCACTGGGTTGAGGCCTAAAAAAAAGTCTACATTTTAAGACAAACTCCAAAGATTTTTGTACAATAACAACTACTATTATTATTATTATAAATTTGTGACTAATTATTATAAATCACTTAAAACATAATTACCAATAATTATAAAGCATTTATGAAGTATTAGATACTGTTGTAAACACTCTACATATATTAACTAATTATTCTTCACAATAATACTGTAAGGTCAGTACTATTAGTATTCCCCTATCTTATAGATGAAGAAATGATATAATAGAGAAGTTAGATAACATACCAAAGAGCATACAGTGTATAAGTGATACAGCTGGGATACTAATGAAGGTAGTCTGAAACAACAGCTTTTACTGTTATGCTCGAATTCAGGACCCCCAAAAGACCACCAGAGACTCAAGATCGATGTAAGCAGCAAAGAGGTGTTTATTGGGAGCTAGCTCGGTCCTCCGGTGCACACACACAGCAACTGGTGACGCCGAGAGACCCGAGCCCAGGGTTTGCAGCAGTTTTATACATTCTTTGGAGAGGGCAGGGACTTCATATACATCATAGCATCTCTTAGCAAATCATCACACACCGCGGGAAAATCAAATAACAATTCTAAAACATGATTAGCACATTCACTGGCGGGAACAAGTTGGGTAGGGGTGATTGGTCAGTACAATAGGGGTATTCATTTGAACTGATTGGTTTAAGCCAAGAGGGGTGTACGTGCTGAACTACATGTTTTCCCAAAATGTTATCAACCACCATAAACTACTGGGAGGGTCATCTGACATCCCAGGTATTTCCCTGTCTCATACTGATTGGTGGCTGCTAGGGGGTTGCTATGGATCCCCACCTAGCCTGACTGAGTCAGGGACACCTGGCACAGCAGATCTCTCCTGTTATTTGTAGATAAACAACTTAGCAGGGTGGGAATGTGCCTAGGAGTGCTCTGTGGGTCTTTCCAAGGACAAAGGTGATGTCCCTTCCTTGGGCAGGCTTTGCTCTGAGGTAGAGGCTAGTTTTTCATTACTTAAACCACTGTTCATGATGCCTCTGAGTTTGAAAATCACTGCTAAACCTGTTCCAAATTCCAACTAAATCACTATTGCATAAAAATTGTAGACACTCAGAGAAGGAGTCTTAAATAAACATTTTTTAAATAGGCGTAGTGGAGTATCACAGGAAATTAAGAAACACACCATCTGGATTCAAATTGCCATTGTCAGAGAGGTGGACCTCAGCAAAATTCTAACTGAATCTCTAAGACTCTTTCCAAATGTTTAAACTGCTTCCATTAAAAGTTAACTACAAGTTTCACATTTTGAGATGTCAAGTCTTCAAGGCATATCTCAATGAGTATAAGTTTTAAATCAACATTCTGTATTGGTTTATAGTTTCACCAGTGGGTAATGGCCATAGTAGATAATGATGACTGGTAATGAGGGAATTTTGGACCAGAATCTGTCTTTGAAATATACATCACTAGTTGGCAAGAAAAGTCTACAGAAGTCAAGCTGGTTGTAGTGAAGCAGTCTCAATAAAAAATAATAAGTAGAGAGGAGTTGGTGAATTGGAGTGCCTGTGATCTGGCATATGGGCAGACCCTGTTCCATCAGCCAATTATTACAATGTGAAAAAGCACGTCCAGATTTCCAGGTCTCTTCAACTCCCTTTCTTTTTTTTTTTTTTCACTCCTAATTTTTTTATTTTTTATTTTATTTTATTTATTTTTTTATTGTTGGTCATTCAAAACATTACATAGTTCTTAATACATCATATTTCACAGTTTGATTCAAGTGGGTTATGAACTCCCAATTTTACCCCGTATACAGATTGCTGTATCACATCAGTTACCCTTCCATTGATTAACATATTGCCTTTCTAGTGTCTGATGTATTCTGCTGTCTGTCCTATTCTCTGCTATCCCCCCTCCCCTCCCCTCCCCTCCCCTTTTCTCTCTCTACCCCTTCTACTGTAAATCATTTCTTCCATTTGTATTCTCTTGACTTACCCCTCCTTTCCTCTTATATGTCATTTTGTATAACCCTGAGGATTGCCTTCCATTTCCATGTGATTTCCCTTCTCACTCCCTTTCCCTCCCACCTCTCATCCCTGTTTAATGTAAATCTTCTTCTCAAGCTCTTGGTCCCTACCCTGTCCTTGTTTACTCCCCTTATATCAAAGGAGTCATTTGGCATTTGTTTTTTTAAAGATCGACTAGCTTCACTTAGCATAATCTGCTCTAATGCCATCCATTTCCCTCCAAATTCTATGATTTTGTCATTTTTTAATGTAGAGTAATACTCCATTGTGTATAAATGCCACATTTTTTTTATCCATTCGTCTATTGAAGGGCATCTAGGCTGATTCCACAATCTTGCTATCATGAATTGTGCTGCTATGAACATCGATGTAGCAGTGTCCCTGTAGCATGCTCTTATTAGGTCTTTAGGGAATAGACCAAGAAGGGGAATAGCTGGGTCAAATGGTGGTTCCATTCCCAGCTTTCCAAGAAATCTCCATACTGCTTTCCAAATTGGCTGCACCAATTTGCAGTCCCACCAGCAATGAACAAGAGTGCCCTTTTCCCTGCATCCTCTCCAGCACTTATTGTTGTTTGACTTCCTAATGGCTGCCAATCTTACTGGAGTGAGATGGTATCTTAGGGTGGTTTTGATTTGCATTTCTCTGACTGCTAGAGATGGTGAGCATTTTTTCATGTACTTATTGATTGATTGTATGTCCTCCTCTGAGAAGTGTCTGTTCAGGTCCTTGGCCCATTTATTGATTGGGTTATTTGTTATCTTATTGTCTAATTTTTTGAGTTCTTTGTATATTCTGGTTATTAGGGCTCTATCTGAAGTGTGTGGAGTAAAGATTTGTTCCCAGGATGTAGGCTCCCTGTTTATCTCTCTTATTGTTTCTTTTGCTGAGAAAAAACTTTTTAGTTTGAGTAAGTCCCATTTGTTGATTCTAGTTGTTAACTCTTGCGCTATGGGTGTCCTATTGAGGAATTTGGAGCCCGATCCCACAGTATGTAGATCATAACCAACTTTTTCTTCTATCAGATGCCATGTCTCTGATTTAATATCAAGCTCCTTGATCCATTTTGAGTTAACTTTTGTGCATGGCGAGAGATAGGGATTCAGATTCATTTTGATGCAAATGGATTTCCAGTTTTCCCAGCACCATTTTCAACTCCCTTTCTTTATGGAGAGAATTAAGCAAAGTGGATTTCTAATATCATGAATTATTATTATTATTAACAACAACAACATTATGGGTCAAACAAAACAAAATTGCTAGTTAATGTGTATAATCTGTACAACTCAAGAGAAAGTGAGGTTAAGAAAAATGGTATTTATTGGGCTCCTCTTTTGTTCCAGGTCTTCTAAGTGCTTTTACACAATTGTTTACATTTCCTCTAACAGAGTTTGTTCTCAGCAAAATAAATTTCATGAGAACATATTTCTTCATTTCATGAGGGAAAATTGGACAAGCCAAAGACACTGGAGTAGCCAAGATAGGGAAAAGAGAGCAATCCATAATGTCCTTGATAATCAAGCAACCCAGTCAGTGGAATCTCTCTTTTTTCCAGAGTGCCAAAATAGCCCAAAGAAAATGTTGCCCTCATTCCCCTAAAGAAGTTCATCCTAAGCTTAGCGCTTCCTTATTCTGTATCCTTGTTTTGTGCCTTCCCACCCACTCCCAGCCAAAGACCCACAACTTAATCCTGTCCTCCCTAATTTGTCCAGTGAAAGTGGCTGGTCCCTAAGCTATGTAGGAAAATTCCTGAGAAACTAAGAGAAATGTGTTGTTATGGTTTGAATGATGGAGTTCCCTCCAAAGTTCATGTTGAATCTTAATCCCTACTGTGATGGTACTAAGAGGTAGGGCCTTTAGGGGTGATAAGTCATGAAGGTTTCACCTTCATAATAGAATAGTGCCTTATTAAAGGACTGAAGGAAACTAGCCTAGGAGAGAATCAGAAAAAAAGGGATCCCTTAATATTTTTCATAGACCTGTACCAACCTTAGGTTCTCTTTAAGTTTTGAATGTTCGGGACAGAATGTGGTGACAACAAAGTCTTGGAGAATTTAACTATAATTTCAAACACTTTCCACAAAAGCTAAGATAGAACTTGTGATATAGACTTAACCACAATGATTTCCTGCTAGGTCAAAAACAACAGTCCCCAAATAATTATAACAGGACCCAAAGTCTATGTGACATAACATTAATGATGTTTAAATCCAATTAAAATTCAATGATTATTAATTCTCAAGAGAAAATACAATCAACAAAAGCTAGCTGTAAGGTGGCCTACTTATTGAAATAATTATATTCCATGGAAATTATCATACATATGCTCCATATGGCAAAGTAAAACATAATTGAAATAAATGAAAAGGTAGGATAACCTTTACGAAGAATTCAAAATATTAGAAGGAACTAAATAAAACTTTTAGGACTAAATGTACTTATCACAAATTTTAAAATTCACTGGATGGGCTTACTAGAAGAGCATTCAACACTAGAAACAGAATGGTGAAAATAAGTTAATAGAAATTAGTATGAGTTGTTTGATATGAAAAATAGATTTTTTAAAAAAGAAAGCAATCAAAACCTGTGGTACAATTTGAAATTACTTATAAACAGATATATATGTATAAATATATACACATATACACACATACATGTATATATGTATGTATAAATAATCTAAAATATATTCTTTTAAATATAAAATATATTTATTTATTTACATACTAATTGACATACTACTATGTATAGGTAGGATAATTTTGGTTGACAGCATGTAACTATTTCAAAATTGCAAGTAGATAAAATTTTGAATAATCCCAACACAAAAAAAATGATATATGTCTGAGATGATATACATGCTCATTACCCTGCTACCTGTTCTGATCTTTACACCTTGTATTCATGGATTGAAATGTCACATTGTATCCTAAAAAAAAAAAAATGTGTGATTACTATGTATCGACTAAAATAAAAACATAGACACATTTTATAACATAAAAAGAATATTTTATTGAGAAGCCATACTCACTATAAGCTCATAAAGACACTTCAAAACAAGGAATTAACCATATATTAAAAATAAAATCCCTTAAAAAATAAATTTTTAAAAAAGCCCCACGTGGTTACTATTCCTTCTTTTCATTCTCTTTACTTCTGAATTCAATGATTGTTATTCAATATATCCTAAAAAAAATCAAATTCTTTAATACAGAGGAAGCATAATATATCACGACTAAGCAGGATTTATCCTATGATTGCACATTTGGTTTATATTACTTAAAAATAAATCACTGTAATTGTTTAGAATAATATAATAAAGTGCAAAAAATCATATGATCATTTCAATACAGTGAAAAAAGTATGTGAAAAAAATCCATTTTTCAATATGAAAACTTATAGCACATTTGAAATAGTAAGAAACTTCCTCTAGTTAATAATACTTGATAATATTAACTACCTTAAATCTGAAACAAAACAAGAATATCTACTTATTATTTTTATTCAATATTGATTAGCATGCTAGTCATTGCAATAAGGCAAGGGGGAAAGAGTATAAAGTTTGAAAAAGAAGAATTAAAACTGCCCCCATATGCAGTTGATAATGATTGTTTACAATGAAAATTCCAAGGAATTTACAAAAAAAAAAAAAAGAACTAACAAAATTAGCAAATGAATTTAGCAAGGTCACAGGATATAGATTTATATACAAAAACAATTAGTCTGTGTCTATGTGTGAACAATTGAAAAGTAAACGAGAAAATTCTACTGAAATCAGCATTTAAAAAACTCTAGAAATAAGCCTAATAGAAATTGGCTAGGATACATCTTTGATAAAAATTGGTGAAGTATTAAAACATTGCCAAGAGTAATTTAAAAAGACCTAAATAAGTAAGAATTTATCAGATTCATAGATTGAGGTGCTCAATATTAATTTGATAGAATTAAAATCACAATCACAAACATAATTTCAGCAAGTTTTATAGAAACAGCCAAGAGGCCCTAAAATTTATATTTCAGAGGAAAGAGTAATGAAAAAAATATAGCTCAATAGAAAAATTTCTAGAATTGAGAATTTTGATAAAAGAGTGGAAAATTCAGTAAAGAACAGTAATACACAAACGAGATAAACTGAAAGCATATCGGTAATTGTAGTCCCAGAAACAAAGAATAAACTAGATGAAGCAAAAGCAATGTTTGAAGACACAACCATGAGAATTTTCTCCCAAAAGTAAAGGATATTAAGACACAGATACAAAATGTACTATTAACTTCACACAAGATAAGTACATCGAAGTAATTAAAATGAGAAATGTACAAAAGTAATAATTAAACTTCTGATACTAAAGATAAGAAGACATTGTAAAATGAACAAAGAGAAAGACCACCCTCTGAAGGACCAATCATAAAGTGGTCTCACCTGACCCATGAGTAGAATAAGAGTTTCCAAGGAAATAAGTGAAAATGAATGTAAACCTAGAATTCTGTTCCCAGTGGAACCATCTGTCAGGGATGAAAGAAAAATAAAGAGTTTTTGAAAATAAGTTATTTTTGTTTATGTTTTCCAGTTTTATTGATGTATAATTAACATATAACATTCTGCATATATTCAGTCTAAATTTTCTAATTTCTTATGTAGATGCATGCTCATAAAACCATGACTACAATGAAGATTAAAAAAGAAAATCCACTAAACCCAAGAATTTGCAAGGACTCCTATGAAATCTCTTCCTCCCTTTCAAGACTCCTCATGCTTTCCTCATACTAAGGCAATAACAGACTCTGCTTTTTGTCAATACAGGATATTCTGCATTTCCTAGAATTTCATGGGTGAAATAGTAACTACTTAGCATAATTATCTTTTGACATATCCATGGAACTAATGTGTCTCCCTTTGATGCTCTCAATTTATTCTTTCTTTTGGTGTGCTGGGATCAAATTTAGAGCCTCATGCATGCTAGGCAAGCTCTGCCACTGAGTTATATCCTACTAGCCCTAGTTCTCTCAATTTTTATTTCAGATAGTTTAAAATTTTGCTAGTAGGCTTATTTCATGCACAAAGGATTGTTATGTCTTCTTGACGAATCTACCCTATTATTATGAAATATTGCTTTTTCTGTGGTAATACTCCTTGCCATTAAATAATAATGTGTCTGATATCAATTTAGCAAATCTAGCTTTTTGGTGATTAGTGTTTTCACAATACATCATTCTTTGAAATTTACTTTCTCTGTCTCTTTCATCTAAACAGAATATAACTAGATCTTGTTTTTCCTTTATGCAGTCAAAATTTACGACTTTTCATTGGAATGTCTGATCCCTGATAATATGGTTCCAGCCTGAGATTGAAGGCCTGAGAATCAGGAGAACCAGTAATATAGTTTTGGTCTGTAGAGCAGCAGGTTCAAAAGCCAGGAAGAGCTGATGTTTCACCTTGAATCTAAAGACAGGAAAAAGCCAATGTTCTAGTTCAAAGCCAATCAGGCTGGAAAAATTCTCTTTTACTCAGGGCAAGGTCAGCCTTTTTGTTTTATTGAGACCTTGGGCTGATTAGATGAGTTCAAAGGCAGTAAGGCTGGAAAAGTTCTCTCTGACTCAGGGGAAGATCAGCCTTTTTGTTTTATTAAGACTTTAAATTGAGTAGATGAGGCTCAGCCACATTAGAAAGAGCCATTTGCTTTATTCCATCTACCCATTTAGGCCTTAATCTCTTCCAAAAATCACTCCGTAAAGAAAGACTCAGAACAATGTTTGACTAAACATTTGAGTATATGTGATTCAGTCAAGCTGACACATAAAGTTAACCATCACAGGACTCTTCAGATAAAACATGTCAGACCTTTCTAATAGGTAATTCACACATAAAAGTTCAGACATGATGCACACAGGAAAAGGTTTGAGAAGTCCCCATAATCTCTAGCCAACTCTAGTATGAAGCTGGTCCTTAAAGGCTGAGAGTGATGGTTGTTTTTTTTTTTTTTTCAAACGCTCAACTGTCAACAAAAGATCACACAATGCATTCAACAAACAGGAAACAAGGCCCAACCAAAAGGCCCAAATAAACCCAGAAAACAACACGAAGAAATCGAGAGATTTATAAATCACACTACAAAGAATTAAAACTAATTATTTGAAAATGCTCAAATATCAAAAGAGAACACAGATAGACAACTAATACAAAAATCAGAAAAAAATATATGAACAAAATGGGAATGTTAACAAAGTGATAAAAACTGTTTAAAAGAACCAAATTCTGGAGCTGAAGAATGCAATAACTTAACTGGGGGTTCAATAGAAGTCTTGTCGAAACAGAAAAAAAATGAGCAACTTGGAGAGAACTCATTAAAATCATCTTATTGTGGGACAAAAAGAAAAGGGAATAAAGAAAAGTGAAGAAACTCTTAAGATACTTATGTGACATCATCAAGGAGAACAATATAGGCATAAAGAGTTGATGAACCAGAAGAGAGAGAGAAAAAGGGAGAGAGAGAATATATACAAAAACTAATGGCCAAATACTTCTTAATTTTCAAAAAGTAAATGGACATGCAAAGTCCAGATGCCCAATGAACCACAATTAAGATAAAAGCAAATAGCATATGCTGAGGCACATTATAATCCATCAAAATTCATAGATAAATAGAACCTTGAAAATGGCAAGAGGAAAACAACTTGTCACATGAAAGGGAGCTATTAGATTAGCAGCAGAAATCTTACAGGTCAGAAGGTAGTGAAATGATATGTTCAAAGTACTGCAAGAAAAAACTGCCATCAAACTACCCAGAAAAACTGTCCTTCAGAAATCAAGGTTTTAATAAAAACTTTCCCAGATAAACTGAAGCTGGGGGAGGAAGGAAGGTCATCCTCACTGTGCTAGCCCTCCAAGAAGTATTCTAACTTCAAGAATCCAGAAAAAGAAGAGAAAAGTAAACTCAAAGTTAGAAGAAGGAAGGAAATTAAAAAGAGCAAGCTGGAAATCATTAAGAATACAAAAAATGATATAGAACATCAACAAGATCAAAAGTTAGCTCTTTATCAAGATGGACAAAATTGATAAACTCTTACTTAGACTAAGAAACAAAAAGAGAAAACGTGAATAAAAACATCAACGAAAGAGGAGACATTATGTCTGGTGCCACAGAAAACTTTTAAAAATCTGTTAAAAGATTAATATGAAACACTGCATTCCAACATACAACATCCCAAGACTGAATAGTGGAGAAATAAAGTCAGAACCAATCTATTACTAGTAAGAAGATTAAATCAGTAGTCAAAAACCTGCCAACAGTGATACTGGCCAAATTATATTGTTATATTGTGTACATGTATAATGTGTAACAACAAATCCCACTGTTACGTAAAACGATAAGGCACCAATAAAATATGTGACAAAACAACAACAGAAACCTGCCAACAATGAAAAGCCCAGTGCCAAAATATTCACAGGAAAACTTTTATCAAATATCTAATGAAGAATTAAGACCATTCTCAAAGTATTGCAAAAACTTAAAGAGGAAAAAAAAGTTTACAGTCTTATTTTATGAGATCAACATTACCCAGATTCTATGCTTAGACAAAGATAACTACAAAAAAGGAAACCAGAGAGGAGTGTCCTCAATGAATATTTGATGAAAACAATTCCCAACAAAATACTAAGGTTATGATTTGGATCTCGAATATCCCTCAGAGTTTCATCTGTTGGAGACTTGCTCCCCAAGGGTGGAACTTTGGGAAAGTGATTGGGTCTTGAGAGCAATAGCCTCATTAACAGATTAATAATTGAAGCTGTAGGACATGAGACCTCGTTAAAGGAAAAGGTCCTCAAGGGCATGTTCTTAGGGGACTGTATTTTGTCTCTGGCTGTCCCCTTCTCCTCCTCCTCCTTCTCCTGCTCCTTCTCCTTCCCCCCTCCCTCTCCTTCTTGACTGCCACCATACCCCTCTGCCATGAAGTATGGCCTCATCACAAGTCTAGAAACAATGGAGCAAGTTATCCATTAACTGAAACCTCTGAAACCATGAGCCAAAATAAATATTTCCTCCTCCCAGTTTTCTCAGGTATTTTGTACTATCAGTGAAAAGTTCATGCAACAAAACAAAATTCATCAGCACAATAAAAGGATCATATACCATGACAAAGTGGGATTTATTCTTTCAATGCAACAATGATTCTACATATTAAAATTAATGTTATACACCATATTGACAGAATGAAGGGGGAAAAAAACCTTCTGTATCATCTTAATGGATGCAGAAAAAAGCATTTAAGACAGTTTTGTAAACTAGAAATAGAAATTACCTCAACATAATAATGGCCATTATGAAAAGTCCACAGCTACCATGACATTCAGTGCTGAAAGACTGAAAGCTTATTCTCTATGATCATGAAAAAAAAGATAAAGATGCTCATTCTCATCATTTCTGTGCATCATATATACTTCTAGCCAATTAGATATGAAAAAAATAAATAAAAGAAATACAAATCAGAAATTTAAAAAATAAACCTATGTTGGTACACAGATGACATTACATGGTAGAGTGAAAATCACATAGGAAACACTGTTCCACAAAAAAGAACTGAATTAATAAATGAATTCAGCAATGTTGTGTGACACAAAATCATTCCAAAAATTGTTGTGTTTTTATACACCAACAATGAACAATCTGAAAAGAAAATAAAGAAAACAACTCCACTTTAAAATATCATCACAAATAATAAAATACTTGGGAATAAAGTGAACCAAGGAGGTGAAAGATTTGTACACTGAAAACTATAAACATTGCTGAAAGAGATTAAAGAATATACCAGTGAATGGAAGTAATGCAATGTGCAATGGAAGGCCTAAAATTGTTAAAATGTTAACACTACCTTCTAAGATTCAATGTAATCTGTATCCTAATGACATTTTGTATGTGTGCATAAATTTTTAAAAAATAAAAAATTCTTTGAAATAGAAAAGCATCATCTCAAGAGACCTCATCATTATCCAAAGTACATGTATGAAGACATGAATTGGTGTGAACATACTGTACATACAAACAGAGGTATTAAAAATTGTTCTATATGTGTAATAAGAATTGTGATGCATTCCGCTTTCATGTATTTAAAAAAAATTTAAAAAGAAAAAAACTCATAAAAAATCTTGAAAAAGAACAAAGTTGGAAGTCTCATAATTTCTAATTTAAAAATAAATCACAAAATCACAGTAATCAAAACACAAAACAGTATATTACTGGCAAAAAGTCAAATATACAGAACAGTAGAGCAGAATATAGGGCCAAAAAATAAACACACATATGTTTAGCCAAATTATCTTCAACAAGGGTGCCAAGACTATACATTAGGCAGACGACAGTTTATTTAACAAATAATGTTGGAAAAACTAGATACCCAAATACCAAAGAATGAAGTTGAGTCTTATGTCACATCATATACAAAAATTAACTCAAAATAGATTAAAAACCTACATATAGTACCTAAAACTATAAAACTCCTAGATGAAAACATAGGTTAAAATCTTTAGGATTTTGCATACGGCAATTACTTCTTAGATATGACCTCAAAAACACAGGCAACAAAACCAAAACAGACAAATGGGTTTACATCAAACTTTTAAACTTACATACATTAAAGGAAGTAGCCAACATAATAAAAAGTAATTCTCAGGATGAAAAGAAATATTTGAAAATCATATGACTGATAAGAGATTAATATTCAGAACATATAAATAACTCCTCTAATAGCAATAACAACAATAACAAAAACAACCAATAATCTAATGAAAAGAATGAAAGATTTGAATAGACATTTTTCCAAAGAATAAAATACAAATAGTCAACAAGCATATGAAAAGAAGCTCAATGTTGCTAATCATTAGAAAAATGCAAATCAAAATAGCAATATCACCTCATACCCATTGGGATGGTCACTATCAAAAAGAAGGAAATAACTAAAATTGATTAAAGATGTGAAGAATTAGAACTCCTGGGCACTGTTTTTTGGAATGTAAAATGGAACAGCCACTATGAAAATTGTATGGAGATTCTTCAATTAAAAATAGAATTACCATATGATCCAATAATTCTGTTTCTGAGTCTACATCTAAAAGAATTGAAAGCAGGATCTGGAAGAGATGTTGACACACCAATGTTCATTGTAGTATTTCTTAAAATAGCCAAGAGGTGCAACCTACCCAAATGTCTGCCTATGGATCATTAGACAAATCAAATGTAGTATGCACATATAATAGAATATTATACAGTTTTAAAAAGAGGAAGAAATTTTATCACATTACAAAATAGATGTGCCTTAAGAACATGAGCTAAGTGATAGAAGGTAGCCCCAAAACTAAATACTGTATGAGTCTGCTTTTACACAGTGTCTAGAGTAGACAGTCTCATACAAACAGAAGGTAGAAAGGTATTTGTCAGGGACTAGGGGGAGAGGAAGATGAATTGCTATTTCATTATTACAGCATTTCAGTTTTGCAAGATGGAAAAGTTCTAGAGATTTTTTTTTTGCATAGCAATGTGAATATAGTAAACACGATTTAATCATACATGTAAAAATATTTAAGATGGTAAATTTTATTTGTCCTTTTTAATTACAGTTTTTTAAGAAGTTCTCTCTACTATTGCTTTTTTCTTAAAAAAAATCTTTTTAAATGGCAGGCAGTTACCTCACTGCTAGCTATATCTGATCCTCTTGAGGGCTTTTTGGCATCTCACCTGAATGTCCAACACTGCCTGTGCTCAGTAAGGTCCCATTTCTTGAGCTCATCAGACTTCCAGTTTGTCTTAGCACTATTAATAGCAACCACTAAAATCTCTGTTCATTTTACCCCTCAAGCACTCTCTGCTGAGCCTCATGAAATCTTGCCCTGCAAGTGTATGGCCTAGTAGTGACTGACCCAACAGGACCTTGGTAAAGATTTCTGAGGCTTCATTTCTAAACAGTTTCTTCCTTTCTACTAACATGCTTCACATATTCCATCCGCCATGACTCTTAATTCCTACTTTGGACTCCACTGATCTCTGTTTGGGGTTCTATTTCACTGCACTCTTAATTCAAAAGCCAGAGCAAATGGGTTGTTCACTTCATGTGTTTCTTTCCTTTGGGGATATCAGTTCTGGACAGTCTATTGTTAAATATCTGAAAACAGTTGTTATTTTTTAAAAAATGTCACCTTTGTTTATGGATGAAGGTAAGTCTGATAGTTATAACTTTGTCATTGCTCAGATTAGGAATTCATCATTTTCAGTCTATTTTTAAATTCTATAACTAACACTCATCATTCTAGAATTATTTTTGTTTCTTTGTTTTTTGTTTTTAATTGTCTGTATGCCTCCACAATAATTTTTATAAAAGAACAGTGACTCTACCAGTCTTATTCAAATTGAGTTTCCAGTGCTTAGAAAAGTGCCTTATACTAATAATTCAACAACAAATATTTATTTAGTGACATTAAATAAATGAGTGAGTTATTGACTATGCATTGCCAAAATTTGCTTCTGAACATATTAAACATTTTACAATAAAAATACAAAAGAATAGTTGAATAAATGGTAGAATTTTTTTTTATAAACTCACAGTATTGAATTTAAAAAAGAGGCAAAAAGTAAATGAGTAAAAAAAAAAATAGATGAAGAAAAAATGGAAAGGAAGTGAAAAAGGGGGAAAATGGGGGAAAGATCAGCCACAGAATTGCAAAAGGGAAAAGAGACTTGAGGAAAAACTGAGAATAAATGAAGGAAATAAAGAAAAGAAAGAAGGAAAGAGACAAGAGAAGTATTATTTTCGTCTCTAGTGTCCTAGCTCTCTATTTCATGGAAAATTATAGAATTACAAGGATGAAAAAAAATCTGATCATTCTTAAAAAAAAAAAACAACTTTGTCCTGTAGAAAGAAAGATATTATGAGATATTATGTAAATATGTGTGTATAACTCCAATTTAGATTGTGTAATCCAATATAGATTGTAATGAGTGTTATAAGAAAGCGCACTGGGGCCTGGTGCAGTGGCGCACACCTGTAATCCCGGTGATTACAGGAGGATAGTGAGTTCAAAGCCCACCTCAGCAATGGCAAGATGCTAAGCGTCTCAGTGAGACCCTGTCTCTAAATAAAAAAGAAAAAAAGGAAGTCACTGGGACCATTGTGATATTGAAGTCTGGTCTTGGAGAAAGTGACTGAATTTGAAGGATGAGTAGAATTTCAATATATGGAGAAGTATGAAACAGTTTGGAAAAAAAGGTTTGGAGAGAGGTAAAGAAAGGTTATAAACCAGAAAGTGTGAGATTTTCTGGCTTTCTTCATAATGTCTGGAGTGTACTGGTGGGATACAGGGTGGGAAAGCAAGTTCCCATTACCTGTGGAGAGCCTTGTAAATTTGCTGGGAGTTTGAACTTTGAGTGCCCTTTAGCCTTTGGGAGCCTCTGAGAGCTTTTTAATAGGGAAGTAATAAGGTCTGAGTAGTAGAATAGAAAACACAAGTACACTGAAAAGAGAGAAGGCAACTTCAGGTAAGCTCCTTTTCTTGAAAAAGCAATTTTGGCACTAGAAAATAGTTGAAAAAGATGTTGGTATTGGGAATTATTTTATCACTGTTTTCATCCTGTTTGCAAAGAAAGGGAATGGATTTTTACTATGCATCAAAGAATTCTGAGCCATCTTCACTTAGAGACACTACAGCTTCATGCTGGTATTATTGATCTCCTGTCTGACCTAAGCCCCCTTGCCCCATCAGGAATTAAGACATGGAGACCTGAGTACCTCTCACAGGAGAAACCAAATTAAAAGAAGAAGAAAACCCACCAGTTCTCAGGAATTAGCTTTTTTCTGCAACAAAAGAAAACAGGATCCTGTTCACACACTCTGCTTTATTCATGGAATTAAGGTGGGTTTTGTGTACAAAATAGTGCTATCTCAATAAAATTCAAGTGTTGCACAAAAGGGAAAGAGCATTTACTTTTGAATTGAAATGCTTTTCATTCTAGCACCAAGGTGTTTGGACATTCAGGCATTTGTATACCTCTCACTTCTCACAGGTCGTTCCAAAGTTATATTTCAGTTAGGAAACTCATCTCTATGAAAGGAAGACCTTAGGGTTAACTCTTGAGGACTATTTAAGTCATTTCAAGCATTTCCAGTGTCCTCAATTAAGTTTATTCAGATTGATTTAGTAATCCCTGGGGAATGATTGGGGGCAATCCTCTATATACATATTAAAAATAATGATTGTCCCAAGAACTATTTGAAAAGAGAGCTAATAAGATGTTGAGTTACTTAATTTATTATTAAATTCAGACTCTCAAACATTTGAACATTATCTGGAAATCTTGATATATTTGTTTCTCCCTGTACTAAGTCCCTGAACAATCTTCAATTGGCCTTAATTTACTAACACATAAGAGTATTCCCATAATTTCTGTTTTGTATCTTCTGTATTGATTTCTAAATAGGTAGAAAGAATAAATAGCTTCCAACACAAACAATGTACATCTACCTACCTATGTATCCATCATTATCTATATATATCAACCAATTTATATCTATGAATCAAGAGATATTAATAGATAATGATGGATACACAGCTAGATAGACATACAGACAGGAGCAATTAGCTGCTAGCACATAGCCTTGCATGCAAGACCAGAGTATTGGTGATGACAATGGACACTTTACATTGGTATATCTGATAGTTAGGTGGTATTTGGAGTTTCTGCTAAATTTTACCTTCCTCTTTTAGCCACTCTCTTTGCTATTTAGATCATGGACATAAATTATAAGTCATTTCTCCCAATGGCTAAGTTAATGTATTCTCTAATAGTGAATCTTTACTTCTTATTTACCACATTGATTGATTCTCTAACTTGTGGATCTCTTCAATTCACTGTCTAGGTAGATTCTATAATGTAAAAGCCTCCTTAGGGGAAAATATTATTCAACAACTACTTAGAAACCTAATGGTTGGGCCATTTAACATTCAAATCAAATTAACTGTGTAGCCAGTCCTATTAACTGAGCAGACATTAGCTATAAGTATGGCCAAAAAAAAAAAGTCACTGAAAAATGATTGACTCAGTGATTGCAAATAGGCTCTAAATGTTCTTTATTAATTGAAACTTAACTCCAGAAATACAGTTTCCAAGATTCTTACAGTTAACTGTTCATGTAGACCAAATGAGCAAACCACTACAAGCCTTTCATTTTTTCTTATATTTCAATTGGTGCAATATCATTATACATATTTGTGGGATTCATTATGTCATATTGTTACATGTGCATAACAAAATTTGATGAATCTCATTTCCTAGTACCTTCCCTTTCTCTCCACTCCTCCCTCCATCTCTATCCCTTCTTCTACTCTATTGATCTTCTTTCTATTTTTGTAACATCCACCCTTTTAAAATATTCCCTTTGTTTCTGATTCTCTTTTTCTAACTTCCTCATAGGAGAGAAAACATCCAAGCCTTTACTATCTGAGTCTGGCTTATTTTAATTAGTGTAAATGTTCTCCAGTTTCATCCATTTACCCACAAATGACACTATTTCATTCTTCTTTATGATTGAGTAAATACTCCATGGCATGTCTGTATGTATTTATCAGATATAACTACAGTATGCTGATTTTAGATCTTTCAAATAAATTTCAATGAGTGGAATAGTTGGGTCATATGGTGGTTCCATTCCAATACTGCTTTCCAAAGTAGTTGTCCTAATTTGCATCCTCACCAACAATGTGTAAGCGTACCTTTTCCCCACATCCCTACCAGCATTTGTTGTTATTTGTATTCTTGATGATTGCCATTGTAATGAGTGAGATGCAATCTTAATGTAGTTTTGATTCACATTTTCCTGATTGCTAAGGATGTTAGTCATTTTCTTCAGATGTTTGTTGGTCATTAGTATTTTTTCTTTTGAGATATGTTTATTTATACCTTTTGAACATTTACTGATTTGGTTATTAGTTTTCTTGGTATTGAGGATTTTGAATTCTTTATATATCCTGGATATTAATTCCCTGTCAGAAGAGTAGCTAGCAGATTTTATTCCATTCTGTATGATGAGCTGTTTATTTTTGTACAGAGTGATTTGTACTTTCTTTTTTAAAGAGAGAGAGAGAGAGAGAGAGAGAGAGAGTGAGAGAGAGAGAGAGAATTTTTTAATATTTATTTTTTAGTTTTCGATGGACACAACATCTTTATTTTATTTTTATGTGGTGCTGAGGATCAAACCCAGTGCCCCGGGTGCATGCCAGGCAAGCGCGCTACCGCTTGAGCCACATCTCCAGCCCTGTACATTTTTAAGAAGTTGAAAAATACAGAAGAATGTTTCAAAGCATAATAAAACCATATAACATTTCACTGACCATAAATAAGTATTTATTAGAACACAGCCACTCAATCATCTATGTATTGTCTATGACTATTTGTTACTACAGTAGTAGAGTTGGGTGTTTGTTACAGAAACTGTAGCCCATAAATCCTGAATATTTACTATCTAATCCTTTGGAGAAAAATTTTGTCAGAATGAATATATATATTCTCCTATTTGCTTCGTTTATTGAATCATGTAGCTTAGGAGTTGATCTAGTAACAGATATGACCAAATTCAAGTTTGAGCTCTTGATACACTCAGGCCAACCAATTGTCTTTGTGACTGATAAGCAGATCTTGAAGGAAAGGTGTTTACTGTGCCCTTTTTGCTGATGTTGCTAACTTGGTGTGCCTAGTCCTAAAGCTCTCACCATACAAAGCCAGAGATGGCCTCTGGCCACTTTAAGTTATCAGTGGGATGTTCTCTTCTAGTAGTTGCAGCAAAGTCTCAAAGCTTTCTCTGCCTCTTTTGGATTAAGTGTAGTCCTGGGTACCACAAAACAGTATACATGGGCTGAGTGTAGGTAGGGTTGTTTTTGAAACACAAAATTGGGAAGGAGAAGAAATGGTTGCATAACATACAAAGCCAGTAGATGATCACTGTAGGAAGAAAGGAAGGTATTAATTTGTCACTCCATTTTTAGAGGTAATAATACCTAATACCAAAAAAGTTAAAAATTATTTAAATTTCCCAGATAGAGAATACAATTTGTCTAACACCTCATTGGTAATCTCTAGTGCTCTATAATATCTTTCCAAATAGTAGTTACTGAGGTCCCAAGTGTCTATGTACACCAGCATGATGGAAATGTCGAGCCTTCCATAATACACACAGCCATCTTGATTCCATCTTTGTCAAACTAACTTCAACCACTTAGCAAGTCCTAAGGGGGAGGGACTTAGAGAACAGACTACCTTCGAGTTAGGAGGGCAGTAAGGTAGAGGGAAAACTTCAGAGCAGATGGTTTCCCCTAGTGAGAAAGAATGTTTCACCATCAGGGCCAGGAAGTGACTATGTACCTGGTTATGTGTATGGTGGGGAGTGGGTAAGATAACTGGAGCAGAAATGGAGAGGAGAAAGGAAGAGAAGGCAGGAGAAGAGAAGGGAGAAAATGCGTGGCCTTTGAGAAATAGGGCCAAATATACACTAAAAGAGATCTTGAGAAGAGGGGCTGGAAGAAAATTACTGTCTTATTCATAATTGTGCACAAGCAGCATGCGGGCACATTCCCCAGGTGTAGATTGGGCTCTACAGAGGATGAACTGGGAGTAGAATCAATATGCCAGGCATTTCCATTTGCATTGGGCAAGCAATGAGAGGATTTCTTTAAAGAATTCTGAGAATAATGAAAGTGCACAGTTCAGCAAGGGTAACTCACTTGGTGAGTCGATTGCATAATGCTTTCTTTTCATGAGTTATCACTCAAATCAAGCTCCAATGTTACGCCAGTGATTGGGGCCTCAGCTCAACTCCAAAAGCATCTTCAGTTCAACCCACTGGCCATCTGCTGAATTCATCCTTTACTTTGGGAGAAGGTACTTGGCATCTGTATGCATAGAACATGACAACCTTAGGAGTTAGATCCAAAATAAATTCAAAATTGTCATCTGCATGGTTTGGTATTCAGTTTCCAGATGAGCAAAATGCCTTAGCACCTTCATTGTGAATTCAATCCAATTCCTAAACATTTAAAACAGCAGGGATTTAACAAAGCAGACATTTAGCTGAATAGTGAACTCATTTTTGGTTTGTACAGAAAACATGAACTAGATGTTAAATAAATGCCAATTTTCATCAATGTGTTTCCAATTTCCAGACTCCAGAATTTCAGTTCCCTACAAATTCCTTAGGAATAGGAGAATAACCCAAAGCAGAGCCTCTATTAATTTAGATCTTCCATTAGCTCATTTGGATTTGAGCTCTGACATTTCTTAAAAGAATGTAATTCTTTTAAATCTAAGAAAATTGCTTCGAGACCTATTAGAAAAAGCCTGGCACCTTGGTATTGTAAACAAGGAGAGTCATCTGGAGCCCTATATCTAATTCTTTAGCTACTTACAGTTTGTATTTGTGCTCCACATTGATGAAGGAATTAGACTCTGAGAAAAGGAAATGCAATCAACATGAATTCCTGTTATGTGTTGGCAAGAAAAATCATTTTTTTTTCCTGCTTCACTTTCTGCTTAGGTTCTTTCCTCTCAAATTTACCAGTGGTGCACCCCAGGTGTGAGCAAATCGTTTCTTTGTAGACTGAATGAGCTAGGATGAAAGCAGGAAGAGGCAAGAAAATAAGGGGAAATATGCGTTTAACACTTAATTAAGATGGAGACAGAACAGAGATTGCTGAAAGGAAGAGGAAGAGAAAGAGGTCCTCTAGAATACATTCTGTACCTCAGGAGCAATGCCATATCAAAGAAGGTTTGCTCTAGGCACCAGGGGAGCATTTTGAGGCTCAAAAGATGGCAATCAGCAGGCTAGGCAATTGATGTCAATTATGTGTGCCTGCCCATCTCTTCTTCCGTAATAGAAAATATGGCTCTCCTTTCCTGCTTTCAGTCCACATGGATCACATAGGGCAGACCTCACCTCCCTGCCCCACTTCCCATCAATCATGATAGTCATGTGACTCTCCAGGCCTGACCAGTAACATAATCTGTTCACACTTAGCTTCAGCGAATTAGCAGAGCCAGACTCAATCCAAGCCATTCCAAAGATGCCTCAGTGTTTCTTTGGGTCTACTTACTTCCTAGAAAAGGTCCAAAAGAATCTTTCCCTATTTTCTCTCAGATGGGTAAGCTGGTAGACTTGAAGGTAGATGCAATAAACTTTCTTACTTTCAAAGAAGAGGCTACTTCAGAAAGAGACCAATATGGGAGAAAATAGACCTGAACAACTTAAACCCACAGGCACACAAAGATACTAATGTTCTTTGAGTCCTTGAATCAAACCATGCCTGGTTTCTCTTGAATGTCTTAAAAGACTTTAAATCACTCCTTACTTGGTAATCTAGTCTGAGCTGAGTTTTTGTTGACTTTTTTTTTTACTTTATTACTTTCAACTGACCCTACTTACATATGGTATCTATTTTCATTGTTACCCTGGATTACAGTAGGAAGCTGACTAAAGGAAAAATAAATGAAAAGGATAAGGAGAGATGTTACATTGGTGTCAAACACCAGGAATTCTTCAATAATCCTTCAAATAATCCGCAAATAATCCTTCAAATAACCTCCTATTTGGGAAATATATATATATATATATTTAATAGCAAATTGTTTTTCTTTCCCTTGATGCTATTGGGGGAGGATGATTATCTCAAAAGAATTTTCTCCTGCACATTTTATTGCTCATCCCATCATCCCATCATCTAGTACATCTCAGTTTGAATGAATTGTGATACTTTAAGATGCCCACTTCAATTTATGTTATGACAATCTAATCTTCAAAATATACTGTAGCTTCTGAACAACACCTGGGTTAAGACTGAATCATGGCAAGAGAAAAGCTTATGAGTAATGGTGATCCATTACAATATGCTCCAAATTCTTTTTCCTAAAGCCTTTCATCTATAGTTATTTTTTACAGAGGTAAAAATTATCAATTTTCTTACATGGATGAGCAGAAGAAAGAAGTTACACTACCATTCAATTTAGTAATAAAGATTTATTTGTTGATATTTTATTAAGAATTCTACCAGGTTATCTACAGTGATTTATTTTTGTTATTGTTATTGAAAGGGACCAGTTTTGGATAAGAACCAATATTTCCTTGGAATCTTGTTCTTTTCTAAGAGCTATGAGTCATGAAGCAAAATGAGCTTATGAATCACTATCCCCAGCAGAGAACACATTTATAATAAGGTTGTCTTCAGTTGCATGTTTTACTTACATTAAGAAGATTTTCTCAAAATAATCCAAAACTCTAACCATAACCTATCTATTAATATTCTGAAGGACTTATTTAATTGGTGTGGAAGAATAAAAGGCCAGTTAACAAGGAGAGTCTGGAATTATAGGTTCAAGTCTTGGTTCTAGGTAGATGAGGATGATCTTTCCACATAGAGGAGGACTATCCTTTGATCAAGGGTATACGAGTAGCTGCACTCCCCAGCTAGAACCTCCAAACAAGCTCTCAAATTGTTTTCTCTGTGAATGTGATATAGGACCAAAATCTACACTGAACTCTAACCATATCCATGACAAAATGATATAGCTAGTGGATATGGTTTATTTATTTTTACGGTTAAGTATTTAAATATTACTTCCTAAGGAGTTGGATAAGTAAGTCAGTAACATATATTGAATCATAGGTTCTGTCTGTATGACACCAAGCATCTAATTTAAAAGTGAAAAAAATTAGGTAATCAAAATTTTCTATGTATTGTCTATTCAATAGAGTGACTGTCCTTTTTCTACAATGCAATGAATTTAATGGTAGTAACCATGGTTAGGTGGTGAATATTTCTTAGGTGAAGGTGAGGGTTCACTTCAATATCAAATTTAATATCTAGAGTCACGTGAAGTGACTGTCTTATGTAAGTGCTGTCCTATGTAAGATCCTGACTTTGCTTTTGGATATGCCCAAATCCCTTTCCAAAGCAAATGGTCATACAATATGAAGAGCATAGAATTTGAGACAAACAGAATTTAATTCTGATCCTGGTTTGCATTCTGTTGCCTATTGCTTTTGTGACATTAAGCAAGACCTTTTGCCTCATTGAACTTCAGTTTCTTCACAGAGAATGTGCATGACAATGATATTCAGCTGATAGCAATGTTGATTTTTCAGTAAAATAAAAATGTAATATATTGCATAACAACGACTTGTTGATAGATGCTAAAGTCCACTGCATTACATACTGTAGGGGGCTATTCTTCCACTGCAACTGTGCAAAACTTTACTATTCACCAAACCTTCTAGAGCCTTTTTCATGCAGGAAGGAACCATTGATGACATGGTAGCTCTCCTACTTAATACATTTACCTTCCAAAAACTTTGAAAATATTTCAGGAATACTGCTTGGTGTGAGGGAGTATATCTTCTCCTACATATGCAGTCAGATTTATCAGTTAGGTTTTATGGTCATATTTAATAAATATTTGAGTGAACACCTTATGTTAATGGAATTATACCTTATGCTTTCCTGATCGCATAGCTAAATACCTATGCTGTTTTTATGTCAAATTCTGAAACTTGTTTGAAGAACCCTTCCTAGTTGCCCCATCCCCCAACTACGAGGTTTTCAAAAGGGTTGAACTTCAGAAATCATCATGGGGTTTGGATTCCTTTCCCAACCTACTACACCAGGATCTCTCAAACTGGGGCAAACATACACAATTAAGATTTTTAGTTCATGGATGATTCCGGACATACTTCTCATCCCTTCACGTCAAGTACCTATTTACTCCTTATGACCCAATTTGACGGGCACGTTGAGCCCAATCACAAGAACCTATGGCATGGCTTTTGGTTTTATTATTAATAACTCTATTTTTCAGGTGTGGAAATGAAGAAAGAGAAGTTAATTAAGTGAATTTTCTAAGATCAGATAAAGAACAAGAAACAAAGGTGGGACTCAAACTCAGGTTGTCAAGTTGCAAATCCCTCCTCTTTCTCCACGTCACAGGAGACTTTCTTCTAAGCCAAGGCATTTGATCTGAGAAATGGTTTCTCCTGCGTCTAATTCTCACTTGTTACCCAACACGGATTACCAATGAGGTCTCAAGACCGTCAAGAAAAATGTCAGAACACTCTGAAGCAGGCCATGGAAAAAGGATATGTTGTCCAACAGACTATTCTCAAGGACTTCCACGCATAAAATCAGGACTGCTTTTCTGATGAACACTTTAGTATCTGTTGTTCTAATATGTTGGAAGAATAATATTTTGTCTCATTTTCATTCTTGAACTTCAGTGACTTCTTTTTGTATGTGAGGGTGATCTGGTCGTGACATCTGTAACCCCATTGATCACCAGAGCTGATTTGGCTATCTGGTTGGTTAGACTGGTGTCCCTCCTTCCTCCCTCATGGCACCCTGTACGTCCCTCCCCAAACTTCATGCTAGGTAGATGAGGATGATCTTTCCACATAGAGGAGGACTATCCTTTGATCAAGGGTATACGAGTAGCTGCACTCCCCAGCTAGAACCTCCAAACAAGCTCTCAAGATCAATGACTTGCTTTTGTTTTTAATTAGAGTGGTGTTGATACTAATTTTAAGAAAAAATATTTAAAAGGCTCTACCTGGGCAGAGTAGCTCATACCTGTGACCCCAGTGACTCGGGAGATTGAATCAGGAGGATTGCAAGTTGAAAGCCAATCTCAGCAACTTGGCAAGATCCTGTCTCAAAATAAAAAAAAATAAAAAGGCCTAGGGAAAGGCATTTTGACTCAGTGGTTAAGCACTGCCTGTATTCAATCCCAGATACTAATACAAAATAAAATAAAATAAAGGTTCTATAACATTTTCCATGTGTTGACTTCATGATACTTACAAGGAGAACAAACATCTCAGTTGCTTTGGGGACTTTTAGCTATATAATCATGTAAGGAAACCATAAACTCAAATTAGTTAATTAATATATCCAGCACTTGGCAAAACTTTACATATGTATTTGTGATTTTAATTTACCTCAAGCCCTTTTCCTCTAAGAAGTCAATAATAATCAACAAGTATAATATAAAATGTTTAGATGAATTAACAAGGAGTAAAGTTCCTATTTGAATAGGATAATAATTCTTATTATAAAAGACAATATACAAGCAGTGAATGGAAAATTAATTGTTAAATAATATAATTGCTCAGTCATTGATGAAAAAATATCCCAACTATCTAAACTGCAGGAAGTTCTACTTAGCAACAGGATTGAGACTATAAAATATGCCTGATAGTTCTTAGTGTAGAGCTAGTCACATAGAAATTTTACACTTAATGCCTTTTGATTTCTAGGATTGATTACTTATTACTCTTCTACAGATAATAGATCTGGTTTCTTTAGACAAGTAACAGATTAGTAGGACTTAGGCAATGAGAATGACATATTATTTTTTTGTGGTCTTATCGGCTTTTCTCTATAAAGAGTTCCTCCTCATCTATTCAATGAAGGCTTGGGCAGGTCTCATGACTTTCCTGGTAAATATCAGATAATAAATCACCCTCTGGTTTTCTGGTTAATTTTAGTGTTAAGAAAATACTCACTTCAAGTGATACTCGCTTCGAGCATTAAAATACCCATTTCAGGCAAAAGTAAAAGCTCGAAACTATTTTCCAATGTAGAACTTCTCTACTTTCTCAGCTTGAGGTTTCTGCAGGCAGGAAACCTCCATGGAAAGGACGCAGCAGAATTCTTCTTTATTTTCCTACATGGTGTTTCTACTCCTCTCTTCCCACTTACAAAGCTGCTTTCGACACCTCCAGGATTTAAGTAGGAGGAGGGAGGAGAGGTCCAGCAACTTGTGTCATTGCCCTGCCCATAACCCATCACATTCAGCCCAGGGCACCCAAGGCTGCCACCTGCAGTGCCATGACACCTCAGCTGAGAGCTTTCTTGGATCTCTGGACATCCTTCCTTGTGCATCCAGAGCAGGCCAGAACTGCTGAGGAATTAATCCTCCTAGGAGGAGCTCTCCACCGATGGTTGACAAGAATTGAAGAAGGCTTAGCTCCTTCAGCTACAGCAACTCCATGGCACATTCTCTATTGTGTCCCAGAACAGACACTTACACTCCAGTTCCCATAGCTTTAATCTACTGTTTCTTGCATGCTCCTGGCTTCTGAGGGATCATCTCCAAGAGCAGGAAAATATTTACCCTCATATCTGTGTTTAGAGTCTACTCCCATGGGTACCCAAACGTAAGAGGAAAAGAGCAGGTACTATGTTATTTGTAAAACAAAGATATACCTAACATTGGTTTCCTCAGACTGTAGCAGGCAGTATAAGTTCATTCTCTGAGCTTTCTGAATTCTTAACAGAATTCTCTTTCTTGGGGTGTGATACAGGGTTCTTCAAAATCCTCCATTTTTGGAGCTATCTCATCTTTTCCTTGAGATTTCTATACTTGGGTGGTATTCTATAGCTGGTTGATTGTGACTGTCAACCCCCGCCCCCCTTCGTTTTTTTTGTCTTCTACATCATGAAAAGGTTAAAACCCCATTGTGCTTTGAAGTGCTTTTGTTGTTCAGTGTCCCTTTAAAATGACTCCAGTCCTTCTCTCTGTACCAAAGTACCCATTCTCCATGCCTCTTTTACCCTGATGAACTCTGGGAGTGCAGGTCATTCCTAATGAACAATCTTCTTTTACTGGACAGCATTACAGCATTGCTCTCTGTTTCATCCTGTTGTCCTGGAGTCTCCACAGACCGCAGATCAAGATTTTCATTTTATCTCCTTGAAATCTAATCCTCTAAGCTTGTATATTAAGAGAGGCTCATCCTCCTCTTCTTTTTATAGAAATACATTGCATCTCCCTCTGAAGATATCTTATCTCTAATTTCCAGCTGCTTTGATACTTTATCTTATACCTGTGTGTACCTTCATGGGAATGGGTTTCCTTGGGTTCCAAAACTGATTTTCAACCCTTTTCAAGTCTATCAGAAGTGTTCCATAAATCAGTAATGGGTTCTTGTCCGTTATTGTGTTGGAGACTCAATAAAAACTGGGACAGAATAAACCTCATTTGAACATTCTATTATGTATATTATTATTATTATTATTATATTTTTATAAAGTTCAATAGGGTTAAGCCCATATTCTGTATAAACACTATACTCAGTAAAGAATAGGACCACATTCTTGCCCTGAAAGATCTTCTGATTTAGTAGAAGATGGATATGTAAATGAATTAATGTAGTGTCACAGGAAATACACAAGAGTAGAGTTTTAGAAGACACAAAATTATAGAAAGGGAGTAATAACTAGTCCTATCAGAGTCAGGGGAAGCAGAATATCTGACAAATTAATAGGACTTTGCCAGATACACAAAAAGGAACATCTATGCAGACATGAAAAAGCATGAAATACTTAGGGAACCAGAAAGGTTTAGTTTGCAAGGGAGTCAAGAAAGAGATGAAGCTAAGTAATCAAATGGGGAAAGGAATCAAATTCTTTCAAAGGAATTTAAACTTAATCCTGCAAGTTCTGAAGAGTTTCAAGCAAGATAATGGCTAGGGAAAAATTTAGTTTAGAAGAACTATTATAGTGCTTCATACTGAAGAGTTCAGAAGAAAGCAATATTAAGGGCAGGAAAGCTAATTAGGAATCTGGGAGGTCCAACTGGTATCATGGATTTGGATAAGACAATAGCTATGAAGATGGAAGCAGTGAACTATAAAGACTTGAGGCATATATTTTACTTTCTTCATTTCCATACTTCCAGTGTAAAAACAGTGACTGTTATACAGTAGTCTATCTACAGAAATTGGCAAATAAATTAGTGAATGTGTGACATATTGGTTGATTACATGACCTAGATGAGAGTTTAAAAATGTATATTGAATTACACAGGTTGATACAGAATTGAAACTTAAATTTAGATAAGGAATATATATATATATATATATATATATATATATATATAGTAAATGGAAAGCACATTTAATACAACTAACCAACTGAACATTATAGCTTAGACTAGACTACCTTTAAAAATGTTCAGAACACTTACATTAGCCTACAGTTGGGCAAAATCATTTTATAATAAAACATTTAATATTTGTTACTTTTTTTTAGATATTTGAAATACAACTTCATTCTGATTCTAAATGAAAAGGAATGGGAATGACAGTAACAAACAAGAGTCACCACTGAATATTGGGATATGATTGTTGCTTCATATTCTAAACTCAAGAAGGAAACAACCGTGTTCCAAACAGCTAAATATACAGGTCCAAAAAATGAAGGTATATTTTTAACTGCCACATTTGCTCCAACGCTCATTCATCTCCTTCAGCCTTCCACAAATGAAACACATGTCTGATTAGCTAGATTTTAGTAAAGTGGCACACATGTGTGGCACTGCAGATGTCACAGGACGGTTGCCTATAAAACTAGACTTCTGACATGGGCTCCAGCTTCATCCTCTCACCGGTCATCATCCACATTTGGTAGAGCAATTGTCTGAGCAACCCCTAAATCATGCTCATAATGCGCGTCAAAACGGGGTCCATGACAACCTCTGGTGGGGCAAGAGCTGGCATGGCAACAAGCTCCCAATTAGGGTCTCCAATGAGCTTTCTTTTTCTTTCTTTTACTGAAATGGAAATTTATTGAAATATTTCATTACATGAAAAATGTGAGAAACTTATGTAAAGCATGTCCCCATTTGTATTTAAAAAAGGCTCAAACTCTATATTTTTCAACTGAACATGCTTAGATATGCAAATATAAAGGAATATGAGCTAAACAGCTGTACACCGAAAGTTTAATAGTAGTTACATCAGTGGAATGAGAGAAAGATTGGGTAGGCTGAGGTGGTAAGAAGAGAGACAGTTTACCCTTTGTATTTTTGTATTGTTTGGATCTTTCTACTTTATTATGTAATTTAAATAGTTTTAGGAGTCTATGCCACTAATATAGGCAAGAAATTGGAATTTGTATAATGACAATTACAAAAACAGGAACATCCCTGAGATTAGTGGGAAGTGAGAATAACAGAACTTGATGAACAATGAGTAGTAGAAAATGAAGGAGAAGGAAAAGCCTATATGAGCTCAGGATTTTAACCTTTTTTATTAATCTAATTTGTTATATGTGACAGTAGAATGAATTACAATTCATATTGCACATATAAAGCACAATTTTTCATATCTCTGGTTGACACAAAGTATAGTCACATCATTTGTGTCTTCATGCATGTGTATATCCCCAGCCCACTCCAATGAGCTTTCTAGCAAGTCAGAGGAAGGGCTTTTCAAAGTTGTATTTACTTTTGGCTGAGATGTCATAGTACTAAAGATTCTTATTTCAATGGAAGACAATAGATTTTGCCTTCACTTTCCTGCCCAGTGTGCCATTATAATGTCTGATGTGACATCAAGAGTTACTAACAAGAATGTTCCTAACTGGCATAGAGATCTGGTACAGGTGTGTGAAAAAATCCCCATCGTGTTGTGTGCAACAAAGTGGACATTAATATTTGATGTACATATACAAATCAGGGTTTTGTAGACACAATGGGATGTTCAAACACAAAACATAATACTACACAAAAAGTACTGGCAGCCTAGTGCAGTGTAGAATATCAGGCGTTTACTCGTGATCCAGTGGTAACTGAGAGCTGTAGCCATTGTCACTGCTCAGTGTTGCATTAGAGTATTATACTGCATATTTTAGCCACAGGAAAGATGACAATGCCAAGTATGGTTTCTATTGAATCATTGTTGTCACACGATTATAATGTCAAGAAACCAGAAGTTGAACCATTGTAAGTTAAGGACCATCTGTATTTGGGAAACCATGGCTGGAGATGAAATCACCTATGGAATGCTCCTAGAGTGAAAAAAATTTTTAAAGATGCTTTAACATCAACAAATCTGTCTATAATCATCAAACATTGATGAAACATGTCCCATGAGCTCCAAGTGAAGAATTGTATTCTGATTATTATGGCTGTAAAACAGACCAGTGGGGTCAGCTAGAGTTGAAAACCCCTAACTTTTGGGTGCCCCAATTTCACTGTGTGATTTTCTCTGGGAGCACCTGCATATCAAAATGGAAAAGGAATATTTTTTAAAAAAATTTATCTGGGGATGGACATGCTAAGTTTGGAAAGGCAGAAGGACCAAGGGAACAAATCAGTGAAGTGATGTGTTGCATAGTCTGGATTGATGTAGTCTAGATAGAAAAAAGAAAAGTTTAGGGAGATGGAATGAAGCAAGTGCTCAAATATACAGACTTTTTTGTGATTACTGATATTTCTTCATGGGGATACCAGAAACACTTAATACTGATGATAGCAAATAATTACCTGCAGATCTACTGTTACTGAGTTTCTCCTGGTTACAAGATTCAGGACTCTCAAGTCTCTGGAAACAGTGTAATGAGATGACTTCAAAGAGTTTATCTTTCTCTTCTTCCTGGCCTTTGTTACAGTAGATTGTGTTCTCTACACTCTCTCAACAAGTCCAGCACTTTTAATTGGAGTTGCTTTTGATTGCCAACTGCTTTTTGCACATATTCTACTGGTTACTCTGGCACCCATATCTTGGATTGTCTTTTCTAGTTATCATGAAGGTACTGTTGCACTAATATTTTTAGAATTATACCCATAATATAACCCAGACTTTTAGTTATTCATTAACTTAACAGGTATTCATTCACTGAGCATTATTATGGCCTAGGTATTGTGTTTGGCAGTTGTTAATATTTTTTTTGCTTTAAACAATTATTCATTGAGTACCTTGAGGGAGGATTACTTGCAAGACACACATACAAATACACACACACACACACACACACACACACACACACACCAGGCTTTCTTCTTACAGAGCACCAGCTCATCCTTCTATTTCTGAGGCGTTTTACACTTAAAATTTTATGCTGCGTTCTAACCAAGTTTTCAGTTTTGCCAAAAAAAGGTGGATTTTATTCATCCCCAAAGAATCAATTTCTCCATAACACGGGGTTCTTGCACGTACTGTTCTGTTCATCCCTCACTTCTAGAAACACAACTCTCCTTCTACCTGATATTTCCTATAGAAGCTGCCACATTCTCATTTCACTTAATTGCATCCCTACCTTTCAGAGTTATCAGAAATTGGGGGAAGGAGCACTTTAGACATGATGGGTCAAAAAAATTCTCCCATAGCCAAGCATGGTGGTGGATGCCCATAATCTCAGTGGCTCAGGAGGCTGAGCCAGGAAGACTGTAAATTCAATGCCAGCCTCAGCAATTTATCAAGGCCCAAAGCAACTTAGCAAGACCCTGCCTCTAAATAAATAAATAAATAAATAAATAAATAGAACTGGGGATGTAGCTTAGTGGCTAAGCACCCCTGAGTTCAATCTCTGGTACAACAAACAAAGAAAACCCTCCCCTAAAGTATTTAAAGGCAAGTTCTAAGATGGTCCAGACAAGCTCTCCTTGGAATTGAACTTGTTAGGAGTAAAACTTCAGCACTGTTGAGAGCTGGGTGGGGAAAGTCCACCAGTAAAGAAAGAGAATGGAGCTTAGGTGCAAAGAGAACCAGAGGTTACAGTTGGTGAGAAACTGTTCTGGCAAAATCAGGGCTGAGGAATTCTTTGCTTTGGAGCCCAAGCTGAATCCCTGTTCTTTTCCTCTTTCTAAATATTCTATCTGTATGTAGATAAATTCTTTTTTTTTTTTTTTTACTTAAAGTCATTCAAGATAGGCTACTGTGTTAGCCAGCTTTGCATTACTAGAATGCAATACTGGAGGCAACTAACTTACAAAGAGAAAAGGTTTATTTAACTCATAGTTTGAAGGTCCCAAGTCCAAATAGCATAACGCAGGCTTGGTAAGGGCTTCACTGTGTCACCACTTCATTGCACTGAATGACAATGGTGGGTAAATGTTTCAGGATCAAAAAAGTTATGGTATCTCAAACCAGAGCAGAGTGACAGAGAGGACAATTCAGGACTCATAACCTTCTTTGGGAGTATGCCCCAATGACCTTAAGATCTCCCGCAAGGCCCCACCTCACCAAGGGCCCCCCACCTCCTAATAGTGTCATCCTATAGACAAAGCCTTCAATCATGGACCATTGTGGAACACCCAAACCAATATCAAAACCAGAGTAGTTACCCAGAGAATTTATAAATAATACACACACACACACACACACACACACACACACACACATACGCTTGTTCCTTATGCACAACAACCAGGAAGTGAAGTCAATGTTCATATAGATTATGAACCTAATTTTTTAGGTAATAACTTTACCAGGCATCTTTTATGTGCGACATTATAGTAAGTATTTTACATGGTTTGCAATCTTTACAGCAGGCATTTAATGTACAAATTCTTATCTCCCGTTTAAAGGTGTGTAAATTCAAAGAATTTTAGTGACTATCAGTCATAAAGGCAGTTTTTAGAAATTAATAAGCCTCAAATAATTTCCATGGGTTATTTTTCTCTGCTGGGTTATATTAAATAATGAAAATATATGATGGGGCTGGAAAAACCAAGCAAGTTAATTTATCAGAGCCAGGCAATTTACTATAAAAATAGTAGTGACTTAAAATAGGAGATGATAGAAATGATAGGTAAAATATATCTTAAAAATTGTTAACTCTACATCAAGCTGTAATTTCACATCTTTTGAAATGCAAACAGAACAAAACAAAATACTTTTTGAACACTGTGTTATAGTGAAATAATACCTTTATAGATTGCTCATAGCTGTAGAAACTGGTAAAAGCTTTTTTGGAGAGCAGTTTGGAAAAACAATTCAATAGCCATTAAGTGCTCACATCCTTTGACCCATGTAATTTTACTCCTGGAAAAATAGCCTTCGGAAATAATCCAAAACTATATTCATCAAGACATTATTATTATTAAAGCCACATTTACAATAAGACAAATTGGACACCTCTGATATGTGTAAGAATCACAATTTTTGAGCATAAATTTGCAAGTTTTTTAAATTAATTTGATCAACAAATAGTGATATGTCTGGCATGTGCCAGATACTTCATGAGACAAAAAGGCTTACAAGGTAAACAAAGCCAAGACACAGTCCTGCCTTGTATGAATGCTGAGGTTACATAAACAAAAGAGAAAACAAGAACATAAAAAATCATTTTTATATTTTCCTTCACAACTCTTTTTAGTTGTCTACAATATGAACCAGCTTATAAAACCATAAAAATATAATAAATAAATGCAAGACCAAAATAAATACATATTTGATAGAAAATCAAATTTAGAGAGAGGAGTTCAGGTACATAGGGTTCTGTTTGGTTACTTAGGTCTCAAAGTTGCTTCTGAGCTTTGAAGCAGGCAAAGGGAAAGTGAAACATTGTCAGAGACTGATTTACCTGGTTAAGTGATACATGCAAGAGTTCCCTGGAAGAATCAAGTTACTTCTTGCATTTAGTTTCAAAATGAACCTCCCTTTTTACAAAACATCAATATGTGATGTGACTAGCATCTCCTACAAGTTCCAGAAGACATTTAGAAATAATAAAATATTTCAAGCATGTGAAAAAGTATAGAGTGATTTAATGAACACATGAATAATTTTACATGTGAGCTAAAACATGAAAATAATACAATTAAAGTCCTTTTGTACCTCTCCACAATCCTGTTTCTCAATATCCCTACCAAGAACTTGGTATCTCTTGCTCATTCAATTCAAATCATATGGATGCACCCATTGAAATGTATAGCATGGTTTTTGTGAACTACATATTATTTCAATACATGAAAAGTGAGGGATCCCTAGCTCATTTTTTTATTGTTGAATAATATTTTACTCTATGAATACATCCCATCTTCCACAGCCTCTACCAATTTCTCCATTCTACAACCAAAGGATATTTGCATTGCTTTTATTATTTTGTGAATTCAAAGTTGCAATAATCTTTCTCACAAATGTCTTTTTGGGGTCCTTGAGGAAGCTTCCCTAGCTCTTTATCCAGAGTGAAATTGCTGGCCAGAAGGCATGTGCGTATTCATCTTGATTCAATGTTATCACACGACTCTCCAAACTGCTCATTTCAAATTGCACGGAGGATAATTATCTTGGAAGGTAATCCATGGTAGTGCTTCCAGGAATATATCAATGCTTTATGGGTCAACTCTTCCCTCCTGCACCTTCGAGTTCCTAGTCAAAGAACAAAACTGGAAACGGAACTTAAAATGTCACCTTGGAGGCAGCATTTGATGACATTTGAGGCAGAGGTGGGGAAACAGAATTGGAGCAATTCCCTGTCTTGATGCCTCAGTCCCAAATTCTCTAATACATATGTGCAGAGAGCCAATTTCTAGGGTATACCCTGAGCCCATATGGCCCAACAAGAGATGTTACAAGTCTGGGGGACAAAAGCTCTCAACTCAACTATAGAACATGCCTGTGGAGGAGAGGGAAAGAGTAAGAACACACAAAATAGCTACTTTCTGGCAAATGTGACCTGATGATTTTAAGGTAAGGAGTACCTTCTTCCTGAAGGAAGAGCCCACATATGTATTGGGGAGAAGGCTGCTGAATTACAAAAGGCTGAATCCCTGTGTGACTATCAATGTAATTGAATTTGCTACCACATTGATAGTTCAACAACGAACATTTTAAATTTTTTCTTAAAACTGTGGTAACAACTGAGACTTTGGTTCTATGTAACTTTTCATTACTGTGACCCAAAACTCTGCTAAACAATTTAGAGGAAAGAAAGATTATTTGGATTAAGGTTTCAGGGCCTTCAGTCCATGGCTCTATGGCTATGAGCCTGAGATAAAGCAGAACTTCAGTGTGGAAGGGCAAGGTGGAGGAAAGCTGCTCAACTCGTGGAAGCCAGGAAGGAGAGGTGGGCAAAAGGGGTCTGTGACCCCTAGTCCCCCAGGGAATGCCCCCAATGACCCACTCATTCAGCTATGTCCCACCTCTACAGCCTCCACCACTTCCCAGTAGCCCATTCCGCTATCAATAAGATAACTCTGAGGTCTGAACCCTTATGATCCAATCACTTTCCCCAAGAAGCTCCACTCATGAACAATATTGCACTGAAGACTGGCCCTCAACATATGAGCTTTTGAGGGATATTTCAGATCCAATCCATAAAACACGACTTCCTCCCTCATAAAATTATAGAAACCATAATGACAGAAGAGGTTGATTGGGAAGTCTGGACCAGAATGAATGTCACACAAAAATAATCATGTGTCCACTCTGGGGAAGCTTCTTTTTAAAAGTAATAATGAAAAATGGAATTAATGCTTATCATGACAATATTGGTAATCTTGGAATATCTTGAAAGTCATATAGTCTCATTTTATAAACTGTGTTATTTGGCTAATTGTAGGATTATTGGTTTATATCTTTCTATTTTTTGATAATTTGCCATTTTTTGATAATCGCTTGTTGTCCATTAACTGCTTAGTTCACCCTGTCTGCAATGTCATTTCTGCCATAATAAGAACTTTAAAAGATTTTCAGCTAGCTGTGAGTAATCATAAAGGAAGGATGTTGGTATAGAAGAGCTTTTTACTTTGCTTCCTGCCCATTTGTGACCACCAAAGATGACCTAACCATCTCTTGACTTTCTTTCTTCTTAAGAAAGTAGTGAGAAAGAAGAAATAGACATGGCCAAAAAAGGCATTAAGTGGTCATTACAAAATACATTTCCTATTCCTCACACTTTCCAACTTCAATTGCAGATATAATCAATAGATAACAAAGGATCTGCAGTGGGCTGAGGCTGAGAGCTTTGTGCAGGGCCTGACTTGATAATTGGACCTCTCTCAAGGTCTTTCAAAGGATAGTGAACTTCTAGCCACATGTTACTTATTGCTGAGAAACTCTGAAAAGTTCCTAAGAAAAGCATTCTGTCAGACCCTTCCCTTTTGGAAGGGAAATGTTGTTGATTTGTGTTCATGTCTCCCACTTCTTTATTTTGAAAAGATAGAGCTAATTCCCATCTGGACTTTGCTACAAGATCATAGGGGAAGTTGCTTTAAGTAAATTCACAGTCACCTTCCTTCATTCTTTGTTATTTGAGAAAACAAACAACTTTCATTTAATTATCTCAGTTCCTTGCAGCACAAACACAATCAATTTTACATATATACCTCTTCATTATAACTCAACTATTAAGGAACTGGCCATTCTTTCTTCAGCCTTCCTTTTTTAATTTTTTTTTAAGTAATCATCAGAACTAAAACTTGAGCTCTGTCATTGGATAACTGAAATAGTTTCCAAATGTGCATCCACCTCCAGTATTTCCTCTCTGGGCTGAGTGTTATTCTCCAGGTTAATCTTTCAACAAAATCCCCTGTCACCATCACTTCCCAATGTTTTTCTAACCAAAAGTCTTGAATAGTTCCTTCCTAGTTTAAATCTAAAACATGGTCTGATATTTAGGGGGCACTCGGTAATGTGGCCTCAAACAGCCTTTCCCCTCCTTCACTTCCTATCATTCTAAATGCTGTGGTCCTTCAGTCCACATCTAACAATCCAGCCAGAATCACCAGGACACATATTGTTCATGCCCATGTTTGTACCTTTCATTGCTTTGGAAAGCCTTACTAAGCATGGAGAGAACAAAGATGAATATATCAGAGTTGTGTATCTTCTTTTCTCTACCCATCTGTTGCAGGCTGAACAATGGCCCCAGAGCTTCTCATGTTCTAATCTCTGAACGTGTGAATGTGTTACCCTATATGGCCAAAGCATCTTTGCAGATGTGATTAAGGTAAGCATCTTGATTTGGGGAGATTATCCTGGATTACTTGGGAAGCTCTAAATGTAATCACAAAGATCTTTATAAGAAGGAGGCAGGAGAGCCAATGGGAGACAGCAGGATGGTGTAACAGTGGAAACAGAGATTGCAGTAAAGCAGTTAAAAGACAGGGAACGCTGGAAGTCTTCGGAAACTGGAAAAAGGTAAGGAAAAGTCTTGCTCTAGAGCTTGCCGAAGGAAACAGCTTTGTGAACATCCTGATTTTAGCCCCATAAGTCTCATTTTACATTTATCACCCCCAGACCTGAAATATAATACATTTATGTATTAAATTACCAAATTTTAGGCAATCTGTTACAACAATATAAAATTAATATACTATCTAATTCCTAATCATTCCTCAGGACTCAAATGAAGTTGACTTTCTCACATAGCTAGCTAGTTGTGCCAATAGATTAATGCCATAGTCATTTCCCTTCCTATAAATATTTTTTCTACATAGAACAAAATTTACCCATTTTAAGAGCCCAGTTTTATAATTTTTAGTGATATTTGAGGTTGCTAAATCATCACTATAATCCAGTTTTAGAACATTTCCTTGTCCCAATAATATTCCTCATCCTGCTTACAATCACCAATCTACTTTCTGTCTCTCTATATTTGCCTTTTCTAGAGAACATATTTGAAGACCTCATAAAATTAAAAACTGATATATTTTCATAGGAATATCATCATAGAGGAGATGTATTTTTTATTTGTTGTATAAATCTATAACCACTATAGATTGGCTTTAATTTTATTTTTTTATTTTTCAACATTGTCCCTAATCTTTAGCAGAAATTCTTGAGGGGTAGGGATTGCTTTACTGAATTTTGTGTGTTTTAGTCAACATTTCTATTTTGCATACCAAAGTTCTTGGTTTCCAGGCATGATTTTTAACATCAGCATTAGTATTTATCCCAGCATGACCACATAATGAATGGCTTAGATGATTTTGTAAAAAAAAAAAAAAAAGCATTTAAATTATAATAATAAGGAGTCTTAAAATAATAGCTCAACAGACATTAAGTAATTCTAACAAAGAACATTGGGCAATTCTATTTACCAGCTAAAGTTGTACCAACATTTTCCCACAGCAGAAACATAATTTACAACACACCCAGATAGCCAGTTGTGATATTTGGACACATTTTTATAATGTATAGAGGGTAAAATATGAATGTTCTTAATTTTGAACTGTTCAATTTCAAATTTATATAAAAATGTGATCTCATTTATATTTTTGAATTGTTCATTTGACCTTTAATACAAGGTCTTGCTTATTCTAACTGCCTAATGATTTTAACTGACCTGGACACTTCCTTACGTCTTACATCTTTCCTTCTTTCACCTCATCCTGCATATAGTATTTTTATCAGGAACTGCTCAGTCTATTGAAGAAAATTACCTGTTAGAAGCCCTACAAATACTAACTTACTTAAGCAAATGATGATTTTTTTTTTTACTGTAAAATAGAGTGTCCTTATTTCACTCATGTGCTCTCAAAAGTAAAAAGAGAAAATGATGGATAAATGTCAACCCATAGACATTTTAATTTGTATGACTCCGGTATTCTAATTTAAAATAACTCTAAATATTTATCTGATATCAGTTCCCTAGGGTTCTTTTTTAGGCAAAAAAAAAATCATCAGGCTCATAAAAATCAAACACTGATTTTCATATAATGATTTTAAGCCTATTCTAGTTCCTCTGAGACATAGCCAGCATAAAATTAATTTTTTGTGAATGGAAATACAAGCCTTATCTCAAATTAAAAATTTCCCCCAAAGATTTTGCTTAATAGGTCTCTAAAGAAAAATGAAAGAGGCAAAAATATTATATGTAGCAAAACAAAATGATGGCATTTAATTTACCTATGTGGTTCTCCAAAAATAATGAATTCAATTGGAAATGATTTGTAGATGGAACTTGAAATTACCAGTGCAAGGGCTGAGGACGAAGCTCAGTGTTAGAGCCTTTGACTAGCATATGTGGGGCCCTGACTTCAATTCCCATACTGCAAACAAACAAATAAAATACTACAGCAAAGTAGAAGAGTGTTTTTTATCCCTAAGGAAGCATTTAAAAGTGGTATTATATTTTCATAACAGAATACTTTTTTTTCAATAAAACAGTTATGAATAGGATTATGAAAATATTTGGGTAATAAATTGTGGTATTTTTGCCTTGAGTCCAACTCCAAAATTTGAATTGTTAAATACTCATAATTGGTTTATAATTGTTTCTGTTAACTAAGTGGCAGAAAGTGGAAAAGGTCAAAGAAATCAAGTTATTCTGCTCCACAGATATTTTGATTTAAATATTATTATTAGTCAATTTAAATAGGATAATGGAAATATGATAAAAGAAATTATCTTTGGGGGACCATAATTCTCAGGTACAAAGTTTCTATATTTTTGTTTTTTAATCATGCCGACAAAGAGGCCCAAATTGCTTTTTTATGGAAACTCTCTTTATGAGCTGGAATTCTTAAATTATGGGTTGTTGTGATTCGGATTGGAGGTGTCCCCCAAAAGTTCCTGTGTGAATGAATGAATATTCAGAGTTAAAGTGACTGGATTATGAGATCTGAAACCTGATTAGCCCATCCTAGTTTATATGGATTCATTGAATGGTAATGTAGGCAGGGAGGGCATGGCTGGAGGAAGTGGGTCACTGGGTCATACCCTAGAAAAGTTCATCTTCTCTGCCTTCCCCTCCCCTTTCTGAGTGGCAGCTCCCCGACCTTGTCCTTCTGTCATGACATTCTGCCTTGCCATATGGAATTAAATGATCATGGACTGAACCTTTGAAACTGTGAGTCCAGAATAAACATTTCCTCCTCTAAGTTGTTCTTTCATCACACAAATGAAAAGCAGACTAACACATGGATGTTAACCCATGGATTGTTTCCACAATCCCAATGGCCAACAAACCTAAAAGATTATGGAGGAAAAGAGGTTACCCTGTGAACAAGGCTTTATATTGATGATGATGATGATGATGATGATGATGATGATGATATTATCTAACTTCTATTTGGCTTTAGTAAAATTCCAGGCACTTTGATGTGTAAGTATCTCATTGGTCTCATTAAACCCAAATAATAACCAGCGAGGTAGAGATCATCATCCCCATTTTATTTATATGGAAGAAAAATTAGTTATCTAGAGCAGTGTCACATAGGTGAGAATAAAGATCTAGGATGTGGAGCTTGGCTTTCTTCTTCAGAGCCTGAGCACAGGGTCACTGGGCCACAATTGTGTGGAGGACCGAGAGGACACAATGAGAGCTGCATGTCCAGTGATCACAGGCCATCTTCCTTCCTGGTTCTGAGTTTTGTGTTTGAGTCATGTTCACATAAAGATGGTGTTTTCCAAAAAGGTTCACAGTTATACTGCCATTGTGAATTGTGCTATTCTTCATGATAACTCATCTCTATCCCATTAAAAGCTGTTATTCATGAATCGGGAGCTGCCTGGTATTAATCAGGTGATGCCTGCTTGCCTTTGTTTTTGCAGTTGCCAGATGTATCTTTGCCTATTCTTTAACAATTAATCTTTCTGAGTCATTCTGTTTAGAAAAACTAACACATTGCTGCAGCAGTTATGCAAGAGCTGACAAATGAAAGGATGTGTGGCTTCCTGAGGTTGTACTGATGAGAGGCTGAACTCATTCTATTCTATCATCCCAGATGTGGAACACCTATAAAAGTTTAAAGATAGTATATAATATACAACCTGTAATGTAATTATATAATTATAATATTGACAATAAAAGTTAATTAACATAATAATGTATAAGCTCTAGATTATGATTTCCAATCTATTTTAATGCATTATGTTAATTTCATTGAAATACTCAAAGAATTTAAAGCAGATTTATCTGGCTAATGATGATAAGGGGTTATAATAAAGAAAAAAAAATAGAAAATATCAAAGAGGAATGATATTTCTAGGCACAGATTCCCATGTCCTTTCTCAGTTTCATAGGATATGCTTTATTTTTAAGTTCAGATCACCAAGATATATGTAAAGACCACTTGGTTTCAGAAGAATCACTTGTTCAAAGATTAATCTTTTATAATCCTTTGATTACATAACTAAATTCTGCCCATTGACCAAGACACAATGATAGAAATCAAAGAAATATAAACTAGGTGCAAATAATCTATGCATACATTTTCTACAAACAATGCTGATAAAGTGGTGCAGACTGTTTCAGTCTGTCTTGGACACCAGCATAGGAATAGAGTATATTTCATTTAAGTTAAGCTAAGAGTCAGCCATGGTTTTCCCAGAGAAGAGCACAAGTGAGAATAATCCAGTAGAGTGGTGCCTACAACCTGCAGTTTTCCTTTCATCCACAGTTAATCAAGCTCCAAAAATTAATAGAAAATTCCATAAATAAATAATCAATAAGTTTTAAATTTCACACTGTTCTGGCTAACATGATGAACTCTCACATCGTTCTGCTCTATCCCACCTGGGGCATAAATCATCCCCATGTGTATCTGTGCTGTACACACCTCCGCCCATGAGTCACTTAGCAGCCACCTCCAGTGATCAGATCAACTGTTGTGCTATCATAGTGCTTGTGTTCAAGTAATCCTTACTTGTTATGGTTTGGATTTGAAATGTCACCCAAAAGCTCATGAGAGGAAGACTTGGTCTTCAAGGTAGTAGTGTTCCGAGGTGGGGTCTTTGGAAGATGTTTGGATCATGAGGGCTCTAGCCTCATCAAAGGATTGATCCATTGGTGGAGTCATCATTTAATGGGCTATTCAAAGGATAAATGCTATTCAAAGGTGGTAGGAACTTAGGAAGTGGGACCTGCTTGCAGGAAGTAGATCCTTGGGGGTGTGGCCTTGAAGGGGCTCTATATTGTCTCTGACACAGTCCACTCCCTGTCTCTTTCTACTTCCTGGCCATCATGAAGTGAATCGTTTTGCTTTATCATGTGCTCCTTCCAATGGTGTTCCGCCTCAGTATAGACCCAGGAATAATGGACCTAAGCAACAATGAACTAAAACCTCTGAAAACTGGGAACCATAAGTTTCCCCTCTTTTTAAGTTGTTTCAGGTATCTTGTTATTGCAACAGAAAACTTCCTAATACATATTATTTAATAATGGCCCAAGAGCAGAAGAGTAATGATACTGGCAATTTGGATATGACAAAGAGAAATCATAAAATGCTTCCTTTAAATAAAAAGGTGAAAGCTCTGGACTTAATAAGGAAAGAAAACAAGTTGTATGCTGAGGTTACAACACCTACAGCATTCATCTCAACTTCATCTCATCAGTTAGGCACTGTATCATCACACATCATCATGAGAAGAAAGGTGAGTATAGTACAATAAGATTTTGAGAGAGGATACAATAGTGATATAACTTTTACTATAGTATATTTTTATAATATATTTTATTACTACTTATTGTTTAATCACTTACTGTGCCTAATTTATAAATTAAACTTTACCTTAGGTATGTATGTATAGGAGAAAACATAGTGTAGATATAGATGTATGCTTTGGTACTGCCTATGGTTTCAGGCATTCACTGGGTGTCACCCCCAAATATAAGGGCTGACTACCATAGTGAACCAGTCTACCCTCTAACTCTTGGCCAAGATTTTATAGATACAAATTGCTCAATATTATTTTTCTTTCTGAACATTTTTACACCATTTAGGAAACAAAAGATAAATGCCAAAATACTAACACATATCATGAAGTGAGGTTTAGAACTGTTTCAAAGAAACTTTTCAGTTTACCAAATACTCTAATACAGACTTATTCTTAAACTATGTCCAAACGTAAATGGCTTACCTCCTTCAATAACTGAAATCTGAACTCTGTAAAAGGTAATAATTGATCAAATCAAAGAAATTATTAATTATCAATAAAATCTAATCCTTTCTGAACAATTGGTTGATATCAGAAGAACATTTTTTGAGAGTTTTAATTCATTCCTCCACTTTGTTTGCTCATCAATATCTAGTACCAGCATAGGTTTGAATCTAACATTTTCGTAATATGACAAGTGCCTTGCTTTAATTTATAGTTGCTATTCTTTTACTACCAATTGTTCTGAGTCATTTGTTCAGTTGTGTGAAGGCAAAATGGACACACTACCCTGTTGCCATTATAAAAAAAGTATGTGTATATCATGATCCACCTTCAGAAGGGAAACACACACACACACACACACACACACACACACACACCCCACTAGAATTGGCCAAAAATAATTGGCTAGCATGTCAAGTTCTGCTCACTAAAATGAATGAAGCATTGAACATTTCATGTTTAAGGAAATAATTTTATGCAAGTCTGTCTGAAAAAATGCCCTGGTGGCTGTAATAATTGTCAAAGTTTTCTGTTTTTCTTTTCTCCCAACATGTTAGGACTATTATGAATTAGAAACCTTGGAGATCTTGGATTTCTGCCTTTGAATGCATACTGTATTTTATTTAGTGAAGACAATTATTTCTGATGTCTGATTCCTTTGCTCCTCTTTGCAAGCAGCACTCTTATCTTTTTCTAAAATGCTGTTGATTCTGAATTTTCCTTTGTCAAACATGCCTCTGTTGGACCATTTATTTGACTCTGGCTTCTCTTTGGTAAAACGTTGGAATTTTCTCTTTGTGCAGGGGAAAGGAGTTCTAAGAGAACAGGAATTCATGACACAAAATTTTATAGCCTTGTAAGGCTTTTTCTTTTAATGTCTATTACTTTTGTACCATCAAACCATCAAAAAAAATCTTAAATTGAAATATTATAAATTGGGTACTATGTGTAAGCCGTGATCTTGCTGTATTACCATTCACTTGAGAAAAGATAAGCAATAAAAGAAACAAGTGTGTGGTAATGCAGGTTGTATAAGGTGTTTTGAAGAAAAATAAAGTACAGAGAATGGAGAGTGATGGTGGCAAGGTGTGGTTGTGATCTCTCTGATAAGGTGATGGCGACTTCATGAAGTTCAGAGGTGATATCTGGGGAGAAAATATTCCAGATAGAAGATAGAATCAGTGCAAAAGTAAGCTGGAGCTCTCTTGGCCAGTGTAGTGGGACTGGAGAAAGCAAGGGAGAGAGTGCTGGGAATGGGATCAGAAAGGTGGGGCGAGTATGATGTAGACCCATTAAACGCTGAAGCTTGAACATCTATTCTAAGATGGGAAGTCTTCAATAGTTTAAAGGGAAGAAATGACAAGATCTTACATTTAAAAGGAATACTGGATGTTGTGTGGCAAAACCTGTGGAAGCCTAGCCAGGAAACCAGGTGGTTAGCTGGGACCATAGTCCAAGTGAAAGAGGATGGTAACCGTGGAGATGAGGAGCATTCAGTAGATTCTGGACTTTCAGGTTTTTCTCCTTGTTTCTTCTTTTGAATGGTAGGGATAGTGACAAACAATCTGGTTGGGTCATGGGGAAGACGGATGATCAAAAGAAAACCAAAAGATCCTTAAGGAAGCACGTGTGGTGGTGGCTGTCTTCTGCATGTCTAATTCCTGAAAAGGGGGCTTATGTCCTACTCCACCACAAGGATGTGAGTAGGATAGGGAAGTGGTTTGGCTCTCATGTGCAGGTCTTTGATCCATTTTTAGTTAATCTTACGTACTAGTGTAGAGGGTCTATTTCATTCCTTTGTAGACGGATACTCAATTTTCCCAGGACTATTTATGAAAAGAGAATTCTTTCCCTCACTGAATTTTCCTGGCACTTGTTATAATTTAGATAAGGGGTGTTCCCCCCAAAGCTTATGTGTTTAATAGCTAATACAAGAATTTTCAGAGGTGAAATTATTAGGTTATAAAAGTCTTAACTTAATCAGTGGATTACTACACTGATGTGGATTAACTGGTTAATAACTGTAGGCAGGTAGGGTGTGGCTGGAGAAGGTAGGTCACTGGGCGTGTGCCTTTGGGGTTTGTATTTTGTCCCTGGTAAATGGAGTTCCCTCCCTCTCTCTCCATGTGTGTGTGTGTGTGTGTGTGTGTGTGTGTATTTCTCACTCTGCTTACTGATTGACATGTCCTGAGGTGCTTTCCTATGCCATGATGTTCTACCTCACCTTGGGCCCAGAGCAATGAAGTCCATCTATGGACTGAGACCTCTGAAACTGTGAGCCCCCCAAAAACATTTATTTCTTCTGCATTTTTCTTGTCACATCTTTTGGTCACAATGATGAAAAAGCTGACTAAAACAGTACCCTTGTCAGAAAAGAGCGGACTATAAATATATAGGCTTATTGCAATTTTTAAATAAAAGTTAATGTGATTTTTCATTATGAATTATACATGTGCCATGTATAAGGTTGGAAAAGGATTTTATCTAATCCTTTACAATGAATGTGCTTATTTCACAGTTTTTATACATGTGTACATGAATTTGTATAGATATTTTAATAACTCATAAGGTTATTATTATGATCCAAAGTAATATACTATAGTAATATAATACACAAAATTCTTGATGAGAAAATATTAATAGCTACAGCTAACATTTATTAAACACTTAAACATCAATCTTTCCCCAGCAATATGAATGATTATGTAGTGTAGCCTCATAACAACCCTACTATCACTTGGATATGGTTTGAGTAGTCCCCAAGGGTCCATATGTTAAAGGCTTGGTCTCCAGGGTGGTGGTCCGGGGAGATGGTGGAAACTTTAACACATAGTAGAAGGTCTTTGTTCACTGGGGATCCACCCTTGAAAGGGATTAAGGTAGTTCTGTGTGACCTCTTGATAATTCTCATGAGAGGGTGGTTTTAAAAGAGCAAGTGCAGCCTCTCCCTCTCTCTATCTGGCTTCCTGTTTGAGTATGATCCTTTCAGCTCACTTGCATTCCTATTATGAAGTGATGCCATCAGCTGTTAGGGTCTCACCAGAAGCCAAACCAACAGGGCCACCACATTTTGGACTTTGAACCTCCCAAACTATGAGCTAATGAAATCTTCTTTCTCCATAAGTAGCTATGTGCAAACTATAACTAGCTTTCATTATAGTGACAAAAAAGGTGATGAATACAAACCCTATAAGTAGGTTCTGTGCTTAGGCCTAATTTATAACCAAGTAAATGAAAACTCACTAGCAAGTACTACCTACTTGCTAAATTAAGACTCTCTTAACCATGCCCTTAATATTCTATTGCAAGGTTCCATTCCCAACACGTAGGTCTTGTCTATGCCTATTATAAGCTTGCTTATACCCCATAAACTCTTGATGACTTTTAAACAACTCTATAAGGGGTATTTTTAACTTCCATTTTATAGACAAAGAAGCAAATTCAAATATTTGGCAAGTTTAATGGCAGAACCAGAGTACAAACATAGGATTTCTTATTCCAACCTCAGCTATCCTTCTAGCACAACAAAAATGGTTTAAAATCATGTTGATCTGCTTTAAAAGCATTGAATTTATATTTAGTTTGGTTATGTAAGTAATTTGAATAGTCATAAATCTGATCTTGGGTGACGTTTCTGGATTTCTTTTTCAAAATGAGAACTTTTGAAGGATTTTCAGCCATTTTTTTTCCATCATAGATTCTTTTGAGAATCTAATAAAAACTTTGGACATCTGGTCCTCAAGAAAAATGGATACAAACACATAAACACACATATATCTGCAAATTATTTCTAAGGATTAAGGGACTCCTTACATTCATTCAAGTATCTCAGGTAAAGGACCTATAGCTATGTAGTCCCTGAATTCCTCCCAACTCCAGAATGCTAGAGTTCCTTTGATGTCAAAAAGGAATCCAAAAAAATATATATTTATAATAATATTTAGAGAAACCAGTTTTCTTCCTGCTTCAATGGCAAAGTCAGAGTAATGCAAGTTAGAATTAAATCAGCAAATGGGTTTATTTCCAAAAAAAAGATAATTGAAGAACAACTCACATGGCAAGTCCTCCTGCAGAAAAATCCTTGTTCCTAAATTTGAAGTATTTTACTCCTACGGCACATAAGACAATATTATTATTAGCAGACAGAAAACTCACCGTGACATGGATTTCAACAAATATTTCTTTCGTATTTCTGGAAAGTGGGGTGTCTTATAGGAAAATTAAGAGTTGAATAGATAAAGGTAAAAGTGTTTCCACATCTTTCAGGGAAACCAAGATATGAAGCAAGGAGGTAGTAAGATATGTACTTTCTCAAGTTGCCTGAAAAACTACTTTCAGTTTTTCAAAGAGCATTGTCCCATTTACAAAGGGTAGTAGCATGCTCCCTCCCTCCTGAAGATATAGAGACTGAGATTTCAGCAGTAGCCCAGGACCAACCTACCTGGCAATCATTCAAGTTCACAGCCTCACTTCAGAAGCATGAAAGTATATTCTAGAAAGCTGGTAAAGAGCAGGAAATTTCAATATTGTTATGTTTGTGGCAGCATAGTAACAGCGTAAATGTCGATCATTCCCAGCAAATTTTTGGCATGGAATTTTTATACACTTAAGATTTTTATCTATTATTATGGCAAGCCAAGGTCAGGTAGGGAAGCTACAAAACTGTATGCTTCCATCTCCGAACAAAACAAACAAACAAAAATTTATGTTAATAATCATTGGAAAAAAAAACCAGAAAGCTATTCACCAAAATGTCAATGGTGATTATTTTTAGATATCAGCTTTTTAAAAGTTTTACCCCACATTAAAGTTTTTTTCCCAGTGAATGTGTTATTTCTGTAGTCAGGAATAAAATAGTAAATAGATCCTACTATATCCACACTAATATTGTCGTCTTCTACTTTTGTTTTTATTTATTTGCTACCAAATGTATAAAAATTCCAATTGTTTTATTTGAATACATTTATTTGTATCTATTATGGTTTAGATATGATGTCCCCCAAAAGCTCATGTGTGAGACAATGCAAGAAGGTTTGAAGGAGAAATGATTGGGTTATAGCCTTAACCTGTTCAGTGAATTAATCCCTGATGGTATTAACTGGGTTGTAACTGGAGGCAGGTGGAGTGTGGCTACAGGAAATAGCTCATGGGGGGGGGGGGCGTGACTATGGGGTATATATTTTGTATATGGAAAGTGAAGTCTCTTTCCCTCTCTCTCTCTGCCTCCTGATCTCATGTGAGTTGTTTCCCTCTGCTGCACGCACTCTTCTTCCATAATGCTCTGCCTCACCTGGAGCCCCAAGGGATGGAGCTGGCCTTCTATGGATTAAGACCTTTGAAATGGTGAGCCCTCAAATAAACTTTTCTTCCTCTAAAATTGTTCTGACCGGGTCCTTTTATCACAGCAGCAAAATAGCTGACTAAAACATTGTCTCTCTTGATATATTCTGTTTTGAATGCTCAAGTTCTTACTTGAAATAACCATCTCTGATAACGTGAAATAAAAGCAAAGGAAGTAACCATTATTGGTCTTTTGCTCCCTGATGTTTAGATTCACATCGACAAAAATATGAACAGGGCTGGGATATAGCTCAGTTAGTAGAGTGCTTGCCTTGCATGTACAAGGCCCTGGGTTCAATCCCCAGCACTACACACATGATAAAGATATATATATATCTATATCACAGAGAGAGAGAGAGAGAGAGAGAGAGAGAGAGAGAGAGAGAGAGATCTAATGAACAAAGTGATCACCATTTTTATAACTTCCCATCACTAACAAATTATTAAACACCTATGTGTATAAGGTGTGTTGAAGGATACTTAGTTACGTAAGACACAGTCTCTGCTCTGAAAGTAGTGTATAGATTTCCTGATGTCAAACTGGGAACTGGGGCAGAATCTAACCCAAGAGGATCTACTCCCTTAAGATCACTTGGACTTATAAGTAGCTTGTAGCTTTAGTGACTCTTCTATCTTCCTTCTACCTCAATTGAATACACTATGCCCAGGGGTGTACTTACCAGAGTTTGAAGAAATGATCAGCTGTCAAGCACTGTAAACAAAGAGGATCAGTTGTACCTTAACTCTAGGCAGAATGAGTGATGGATTGCTTGGTGTGAAATGAGGTGTGCCAGGCCATCCTCAGGCCAAAAAGAAATCTCCTTCAAGACCTCAAGTAACCTGAAATTCTAGTACTAAAGATTTATTGCTTTGGATCCTGAAGATTTTTGCCCTTCAATTCTTCCTATGAATAGGAAAACATCATTTCAGTGACAATAGTTAAGCCACTATTAGCTTATGTCTTGAAAAGATATTAATAGATAGGCCACTTTCTAAATTTTGGTACCTGATAGGTGTGAAAATACTTTTGTGGGTTAATAACAGATTATTCAAAATGTTAGGTTTTCCTTAAGAATTTTAGGATGGATACTCACTGTATCTACCATTGTTCTTTTCCATTGGGTTGGACAGTCTGGAGACTTCACTAAGAGAGCACCAGATCCATTCATTCATCTGAAGTTCAGCCTCCTCAGATATCTAGGCATTCAAGCAGAACAGAAGGTCATCTGGTTCTAGTTGCTTGGTTTCTGCTGGAAATATACACACATGAAACTATAAGGATACAGATATTCAAGGAGGAAAGAAAAAATGAATGGGGCAGCAGAAGGTTTCCATGGAGGTGCTGAAAGCAGAGGGGGACTGATGCAAATGCACACATTGGTACAGACACACTCTGCCCCTGCTCAGAATTGTGCCCAGGACTGGCTCAAGCCATGGAAAGGTCTGTATTTACATTCCCTTCTACTTTACCAGCAAAAGTTTATTATTTAATAGCTAATAGTGAATGCCAAAAATGACTAGGGTTATTAACATTACTTGAAAAGGGAACATAGGGAAAGAAAAAGAAGGGAAAGAGAGAGAAGTCACGTTGTGCATTCTTTTTAAATATGCTTAAGGAATAGGTATTGAATGAAAGAACTGGATAAGTGAAAAAATATACTGAACTGATAATATTAATAATAACAGTAACCACTTTAAAATAGAAAAGAGCAAAAATCCATAAACAATTTTCCATATAACATCAAATGAAACACACTATTATCTGTTTTATGTTTTGAAAAAGTACAAAACATGCTAGCTTGTCTTTAAGTGGGAAAAAAAAAAATCTCAGAAACAAATCAAAATACCAAGCCTTGAAGCCTTGCCTCTATCTTTGTTATTTTTATCTACTCCCTTTTCCAAAATGAGTAACTACTGACATTCTGGGCTTTCATAAATTGGCTTGAAAGTATTATTTCCACTGATTGACCTTAACATGAATCAGAAGCCATCAAAGCTTTTCGCCTTTGTTAATTACAGATTCTGAATGGGTCAAAAACTTCACTTGAGGTGAGGCCCGTTGGTGAAAAGTCTATGACCTTGACTTAAGTGAGGGATCTGTCAGAAAAGGAAAAACATACTGTGGTCTATCACATGACATTAAAAAGACACATCTTTAATTTAGAAAAAGTGATTCTACTCTATTTGAATACATTGTTAGCTGTAAAGGCTGAAGCTTAGATGAAAGAACAAGTGGATATGGTGGTCTCTTAGCAAGGTCTCCAAACTTTTCCAAGCCAATAGAAAAGAACAATGGAGGATCAAGTGACTGACTATCTGGAAATTTTTAGAAAAACTAGCATTTTAAATAATCTATCACCAATCCACAAAAGCATTTTCATTTTTTATGTACATTGATTTGGGATTCAGAAAAAAATGGGCCATGTATTATGGACCAGGAGCTCTGGACAAGAGCTCATAACTATAGAATGATGCAATAAGATTGTTAGCTCAGTTTAAATTTACAATATTGCTATAAAGTAAGGAGATTTAATCTTGGTGTTAACTCACTTTGTTTCGTGAAATGAATTCTCAAATGCCCTTGAATAGAACAGACTATGGTTTAGGCCAAAGTATAATAGATAAAAGGAACACATTAGCTAAAATATTGAACGATAAAGGAATTTTCTTCTTAATAGGATTACCTAGGGATTAGGGAAAAAATAACTTGAAGAAATAAACTTCCTGAATTATATGACTCATTCTTTAGAGTCCCAATATGTGAATGGAAACACATCTGTCTTTATGGGTTTGGGGTCATCATTCTGTACTTTAACATTTCAGGGGCCATTTCTGAAAATAGGCAGTGCAGGCCTTTGTACTAAAGCTGGATTGACTTTAAAACAATACCTTAAAAGTATTTGGGATAGTGAGTTAAAAAAAAAAAAAAACTATGCACATGATACTGTATACTACTTTATTATTTACCTTTTTTTCTAAAAGGATCCTGATTCTGCTTAGGACTGGAGGTGCTTTATAAAAGGGTGCTACATAATAAATCTGTGTATTTTGTGTATGCTCATCTTTTTCTTGCCTGCTACAATTAGTGGGTCCAGGTTTTGCTGCCATTTTTTCAGACAAATTCTCTAAATTCTAGATGTTTATTCTTATACTCACTTGAATGCCTGACTATATCTTTGTCTGGTGTTTGTGGGAGGCGTCTGTGAACCTTGAATAAGAAACACCATCTGCAGTTCATTTCTTTGGCATAAAGATCTGTTTAGAGAGCTTTTTGGCATTTAAAACCAAATTGCTGTGCTGCCCTCTGGCTGCTTCTGATAAAATCTAATGGAAGAAATCGTAGCCATATTCCCCCCATAGACTCTTCCTCAGTCTGACATTTCATGGCTGTATCACAGCCTGGTTGAATATCCACTAATCGCATTATGTGGACATGCTTAATGTCTCACTGACAGGACTAAAGACATACTCTGAAACAAATTACACTGGCCCTGCCTCCTGTTAAAGTCCTGTCTAAAGCTGCACATGCATACTCATGGTAATTTTCCAGACTGTAAGCTTGAGTATATTTCCTTGAGTTAAGATGTGCTGTGATTTTCCATTTTCACTTCCCTTGGTTTGATGCCTTCAGATTGGGGAAGGGCCAAGCAAATGTCATTTTATTTGCTGCGCATTTTGCCAAAGGTGGAAGATTTTTAACACTCTGTCTCTGCAAGCTTCCAGGGGAGGATAAATGGCCCATATAGCTAAATTTACACTCTAATTGTGATAAAACAGTATTTGTTCCCAATTTGCTTCACTTCACTTCCGATTCTGAAGGCCCCAAAGTCATCTATACAGGAAGCACCTTTTCAGGCAGCCCATCAGAGAGGAGAAGGAATCTCTTCTTTTATCATTCAAAATGATGCAAACCCTTTCCTCCTTTACCGAGATGACAACAGTCTATCAAATTCACACAATTTTAACAATAATTGTACCTTAGATTTATACAGGTCATTTGTCAAGGACTCTTATTTGAAGAAGTTTTGGAATGCTACAAAGTGAATGTGAAGAGACCTTTAGATTTGATTCACACAGGTCAGAATTTATATGTTGTCAGTCCTATCCTCAGAATAAGAAAAAGCTGAACATACTGAAAATCAATGACTTCTTGGACCATTAGAGAACTTAGGTTGCTGGGTAGACAGTCACTCTAAAATCTGGAGAGACACAGAGAAAGAAACTCGGGAAAGATTAGCTAGCTTAACCAAACAGAAGCCATCGGAGACATAAATTGGTGGGAACACTTAAATAATGGTTTGGATCAATTGCTGTAGGCTGAATGTATACTAACATGAGAATAAAAATTTCCTGGAGACTCCAGTTGTAAAAAGCTCCTCAAGCTAAGCGTATCAGGATTTTACCTCCAGGAATTTTGGCAGATTCTCATAAACAAGGACAAAGAAAAATCACCTTAGGTCTTTGACAAGAAGAAGGAAGAAATAATCATTTTGAAATATACTCAGTATGTTCTCCATGACAGAATGCTACACTCCAGTGCAAAAATAGACTTTACCAGAGCTTTATCTCACCTAGGCAGAAGAACAATGGTTCAACTCCAGTCCTCTTTAGTGTCTTGTCTCACATGAGAAGCAGAGGGAGGAAAAAAGATAAGAACTCTCTTTTTTTTAAGAGAGAGAGAGAGAGAATTTTAATATTTATTTTTTAGTTTTCGGCGGGCACAATATCTTTGTTTGTATGTGGTGCTGAGGATCAAACCTGGGCCGCACACATGCCAGGCGAGCGCACTACCGCTTGAGCCACATCCCCAGCCCAGATATTAACTCTTATGGAACTCATAACCACAGGCAGAGACTCACTAAAAATTGAGACAAGACTGTAGAATGCTGTCCCCCACCCACTCTTCAACATAAATGGCCCATGTATAAGGGTCTCAGTATAATGATAGGTGGCAGTTCAAGGAGTTTCAGCTCCTTTAAGGAGTTCTTAGGGAAACTCAAAGACAACTGTGAGGACAAAAATAAGTACACTAGAGGAATTTGAAGTCCATGGAACCTCTAGCTACAAGAGACATTAAATACAGCCCAGCTCATAGGCAGGTCAACCTCAAACCTCCCATCACAGGTCTATTTATCTCAGTTGTTACTGTAAGTTATATCATGGTTGTCCTGCAAAAGGTGCTAGAAGGAATGCAAAAAGGAAGTCCAAAGAAACAAAGCATGCATCAGAATACAGACTTTGAAATTATCAGACCTGGAATTTAAAATAGCTCTGATTAATATGTTAAGTGCTCTAATATAGAAGAAGACAACCTGCAACAGCAGGTGGACATAAACATTGAGATGAAAACTCTAAGAAGAAAAAAGAAGTGCTAAAAATAAAAAAAGGACTGTAACAAAAGCTAAGAGTGAATTTGATGTACACAGCTGATGAAAGAATCACTTGAACTTGAGGATATGTCAATAGAAACTGTCCATAATGAAATGGGAAAAAAAAGAGTATCCAAGAACAGTGGAACAATTTCAAAAGCTATAATATGTAAATTGGAATACTAGAAAAAGAAGAAAAAATTGGAATATTTAAAAATATATTTGATATAAGACTTTTCAAATTTAATGAAAGATAACAAACTACATATCCATGTATCTGAAACACCAAAAGAATAAATGCCTAAAACTCTATAACTAGGGCACTAGGCAAACTGGTGCACGCCTATAATCCCAGCAGTTCTGGAGGCTGAGACAGGAGGATCAAGAGTTCAAAGCCAACCTCAACAAAAGCAAAGAGCTAAGCAACTCACTAAGACCCTGTTTCTAAAGAAAATACAAAATACAGTTGGGAACGTGGCTCAGTGGTCAAGTGCCCCTGAGTTCAATCCCCAGTAAAACAAACAAACAAACTAACTAACTAACTAACAAAAAAACTCTATACTTAGGAATATCATTTTTAAACTAAAGAAAACCAAGACAAATAGAAAATCCTGAAGGAAGTCAGAGGAGAATGAAAATCTCCTATTAAGTTAAAAAGTTAAGAATTGAAGGAATTTTTTTCTTCAAAAGTCATGTAAGCAAGAGAGAAGAGGAACATATTTAAAAGATTGAATGAAAATTAAAAAGCCCACACCCATAGAATTATAAATTTTGCAAAATTAACTTACTGAAGTAAAGAAAAAATACTTCTACAGACAAGTCAATTTGAGAATTTATCACCAATAGACCTGCTTTGCAAGAAATGATTTTTAAGAAGATTCTTCAGAGAGAGATAAAATGATATTGGTCAGAAACTTATATCTACTTTTTTCTAAATAAAGCTCAAAAATTTAAATAACAAAAATAAAATATTTTATCTTTCTCATTCTTTATTGATCAAATAGATCAAATTAATTGTTTCAAAGTAATAATAGAAACAATGTATTGGGTCATTAAGCATATTATAAGTAAAATAAATGATAGCAATTTTATGAAGAAAAGGAGATAAATTTGGGATATTCTGTGATAAGATACCTGTAGTAACTGAGAAGTGGTACACTGTCATTTGAAATTTGTAAATTATATTGCAAACTTTAGAGCAACAACTCAATTTTTTCAAAAAATATAATTAATATGGTGAGAGAGAAATGATACAAAATATCCAAGTAAAATCAGAGAATACAGAAAAAGAAAGGAAGGGGAAAACAAGTGAGAGGTGTAGCAAATAGAAAATAACTCCAAAATGGTTCATATTACTTTTACTGTATCAATAGTATATTAAAGTGAATATTCTAAACACTGAATTAAAAGACAGAGTTAATCAACCATAAGTCAGTAAAATAAGACTCAACTACATACCTTCTGTAAGAAACCTAATCTAAATATAAGACAAAGGAAAATAAGGGGCGTAGCACCTGTAGAGTAGAGAAATTGGACAAACATTACATCAGCCAGGTGGCCAAGATCAGTATCAATGGTGAGAAGTCATGTTGACCATAGGTACTCTTGATAAGGTGGGACAAAATGCCACTCTATGGGCTTCCTCTCATTAGACAAACAAATAACAATAGATCATCCTACCAAATGCTTGACAGGTGTTCTTCAGAACTATCAAGGTCATCAAAAATAAGGAAATTTTGAAAAACTGTCACAATCAAAAGAAGACCTTTGGTATTTGTTTTTTAGGGATTGACTAGCTTCAAATACCAAATGTCTTCTTTGATATAATGAGAGCAACTATGAACAGAGCAGGGAGGAAGAGCAGGAAGAAAAGATTAACATTAAACAGAGACATGAGATGGGAGGGAAAGGGAGAGAAAAGGGAAATTGCATGGAAATGAAGGGAGACCCTCATTGCTATACAATATTACATATAAGAGGTTGTGAGGGGAATGGGAAAATTAACAAGGAGAGAAATGAATTACAATAGATGGGGTAGAGAGAGAAGATGGGAGGGGAGGGGAGGGGGGATAGTAGGGGATAGGAAACGTAGCAGAATACAACAATTACTAATTGGGCATTATGTAAAATTGTGGATGTGTAACCGACGTGATTCTGCAATCTGCATTTGGGGTAAAATTAGGAGTTCATAACCCACTTCAGTCTAATGTATGAAATATGATATGTCATGAGCTTTGTAATGTTGTGAACAACCAATAAAAAATAAATAAATAAAAAAATAAAAATAACAAAAGAAGACCTAAGTAGATGGGATTCTGGAACATAAAAGAGACGTTAGGTAAAGAATAGGGAAATCTGAGAAAACAATGGTCTTAGTAACTATATCAATGCTGGTTTACTAATTGTAACAAATCTCCAATTCTATCTAATGTGAGATGTCAGTAATAGGTGAAACTTGGTGGGAGTATGAAGAAACTTACTGTTATGGTGTGGATATGAGGCGTCCCCCAATGTCTCACATGTGAGACAGTGCAAGAAGGTTCAGAGCAGAAATTATTGGATTATGAGAGTCTTAACCAATCAGTGAATTAATCAGCATTAACTTAGTAGTAACTAGAGGAAGAGGTTCATTGGTGGCGTGGCTATGGGGTATATATTTTGTATCTGGAGAGTAGAGTTTCTCTCTCTGCTTCCTGATGTGAGCTGCTTCCCTTCCACACTCTTCCTCCACCATGTTGAGCCTCACATGAGGAATGGAGCTGGTCTTCTATGGATGAAGACCTCTGAAACAATGATCCATCAAATAAACTTTTCCTCCTTGGAGTTGTTCTGGTCAGATCCTTTAGTTATAGCAACAAAAAAGCAGACTAAAACATTTACTGAACTTACTATTTTCACAATTTTTCTATGAATCTAAAATTCATCTAAAATTAATTATGTTTTATTAGAAAAATAAATGTTAACATATTGAAAACAATAGGAAAAAAATTAATGTGTTCAAATTATTTTTTCAGATATTACTGTGTTTGAAGTTACAAGGAGGGAAAGTGTTCCAGTCCGAAGAAAAACTAAATTACTTTACAAAACAAGCAGAAAAGCAACAAAAACTACATTTACTGAAACTATTCAAAATATTCAAAACTATTCAAAATAACATTGAGTTTGAAGAAACAAATTCTATTGTGCATTAAACTAAATTGAGATATTTCCTCAAAGCTCTTAATTATTTATTTAAATAGTTCATTTGGAAACATGATGGAACTCCTATGAGTTTAGCACGGTATCACACCTTGGTTGCAATGATAAATCAAATTCAGTGCATAACCTCAAGGAGTTCAGTCTGATGGGGAAATGCATTATAAATGTAAAACTGCAAAGATTTGCCCAGATCCCTAATTTTAGGATATGCTATGCAATCCAGAAGAGAAGGAGACGAAGAAAAACTATAGAGGGCTTCACACAGACGACATTTAAACGGAAATCAAGACTGAAGGCTAGGTGGAAAGACATGAGCCCTTGCAGGTGAGACTGGAAGACTGCTCTGGCAAAGGCCCTGATGCTTGTGGGAGCACAGCCTATTTGAGAGACTTGCATTGTGGTGGATCTTAGAAAATCGTCATCTCTAGAAAAGGTCTGCTGACCATATTGCCCTGATTTCTCACTTTTCCCATTGTGACCAACTGCAGAGAGATCTCAGTTTCTCATCTGCTATAGAGATAAATGCCTTCTCTAGAGTTCTGGCTATTTTTGCATATATTAGTATTTTTAAAACGTTTTAATTTTTATTTTTTACTCCCTAGAGCTACACAAATGCTAAAAATGCAACTTTCAGGATCGTAAATTAACTACTGCAGCTGATTTTCATGCTTTTTTTTCCTCTGTGGGATGAGAGTCATTTTAAGTCCCATGCCTATTGTCATATAAATGACAACTTCTGATCTGGGTGCCATCTGGAAGCACTGTCTCTTAATATTCAGGAGTAATTTGCTCTGTGTTTAATTCCTGTGTTGCATTTCCAACAAAGCCATTTCTCAGCAACATCTGTGGTTTCTCATTAACCATTTTCTGCTTCCTTATATGTAGATTCACTAAAAAAGCTTCCAAAAGGAAGGAAGCATGTTCACTCATTCATTTATTCAAAAGAATTCATCAAGAACCTACTACTTTGTTCCAAGAACAAATTTGGATGGCTATAGGTAGAATAATGCTCTATGATAAAGCAGGTAAACTGTAAAATCTTAATGGCCTAATGAATAGGGTCTTATTTCTCACTCATGAAACAGTTCAGCACTGGTGCTAGGCAGGCAGTGATTCAAAATCATGCTCCTTTGATATGGTGGCTCATCCTTCCTTTTTTTTTTTTTTTGTTTTTTATGGTACTGGAGATTTAATGGGTGCTCCACCATGGAGCTATATCCACAGGCTTTTTTGTTTTTTTTTTTTTTTTTTTTTTTTTTTTTTTTTTTTGTCCTTTTTAAAAGAAATTTTATTTGTTCTTTTTAGTTATATGTGACAGTAGAATGTATTTTGACATGTCATACATACATGGAATATAACTTCCCATTCTTGTGGTTGTACATGATGTGGAGTTACATGGTTGTGTATTCATATATGAACATAAGAAAGTTATGTTCAATTCTTTCTACTGTCTTTCCCATTCCCATCCCCACTCTCTTCCACTGGTTCTTCCCTGTCCAATCTGGTGAAGCTATCCCACTCCCAATCATTCACCTATTGTGAATCAGCGTCCACAAATCAGAGAGAACATTCAGCCTTTGGTGTTTGGGGGATTGGTCTATTTCCCTTAGCATGATAATCTCCAGTTCCATCTATTTACTAGAAAATGCCATAATTTCATTCTTCTTTATGGCTGAGTAATATTCTGTTATGTGTATGTACCACATTTTCTTTATGCATTCATCTATTGAAGGGCACCTAGGTTGGTTCCATATCTTAGCTATTGTGAATTGAGCTGCATAAACATTGATGTGGCCACATCACTGTAGTATGCTGATTTAAGTCCTTTGGGTATATGCTGAGGAGTGGAATAACTGGCCAAATGGTGGTTCTGTTGTAAGTTCTCTGAGTTATCTTCATACTGCTTTCCATAATGGTTGCACTAGTTTTCAATCCCACTAGCAATGTATACCTTTGAGTGTACCTTTTCCCCCACATCCTTGCCAACATTTAATGTTACTTGTGAATCAAGGACCTAAGCACCAGACCAGAGACCCTGTGCCTACTAGAAGAAAAAGTAGGCCTAACTTTCCATCATGTTAGCTTAAGAACCTAATTCTTCAATAAGACTCCTAAAGCACAAGAAATAAAATCGAGAATCAATAAATGGGATGGTATCAGACTAAATGCCTCTTCACAGCAAAGTAAACAATCAAAACCATAAAGAGAGAGCCTACAAAATGGGAGAAAATCTTGGCTACCTGCACTTCAGATAGAGCTTCAATTTCCAGGATACATAAAGAACTAAAAAAAAAAACTCAAAAAACTTAACACACACACAAAAACAAACAATCCAATCAATAAATGGGCAAAGGAATTGAATAGGCATTTGACAGAAGAAGAAAAATAAATGTTCAACAAATATATGAAAAAAATGTTTATCTCTAGAAATTAGAGAAATGCAAATTAAAACTACACTGAGATTTTATCTCACTCTAGTCCACAGGCTTTTTTGATTTTTTTTTTTTTTTGCTGTTGTTGTTTTGTTTTTGTAGTACTGGGGATTGAACCCAAGACCTTGTGCATGGGAGGCAAGCACTGTACTCACTGAGCTATATCCCCAGCCCCCATTTTTTAAATTTTTATTTTGAGATAGTCTCAGTTGCTAGGCTAGACTCAAACTCTCCTGCCTTAGCCTCCCAAATTGCTGAGATTACAGATGTTTAAAACCACACTCAGTTCTACCTTTTTAGAGCCTCAAAATCCTTCATGTCCAGGGGGTAGATGGGGAAGGAGAATATGGGTGATATACACCTTCTTTGGAACTAACTCTGTCCCAAGTGACAAATCACATCTGTTTATCTTGCATTGGTGAGAACCCATCATATATATGGTCACAGGTAGCCTCAGTGGGTGGGTGAGCTAGGCAGGCTGGCTTGGCAGCATCCTCTGGACATCACTTTACAAAATGAAGGCAGGACATTTCTTTCTAGTGGATGGTAAGCCATCTCAGCCATTTTGCTGGAGATTCTAAGACCTACCATCAATCTGACTCACTTTCACACATGTGAAAATCCTGAGCCAAGAAGATAGAACAAACTAACTAAATTCATGCCCTCATCTCTTTTCATCCTTCCCGGTTCCTTACCAAGGGAGGAACAGACACTCGTGGACTCTTGACTGCTTAGCATCTATGCAGGCATTTTTGGGGACCCTTGTTTTCTTTCACTTATTCTGTTTTTGCTACTGATGTTTTTACCAGGGTGGGAATACAAAAAAGAACATGAACTTTCTCCCACTTTCACGGTAATGTCCACTTCCCAGAGCAGTCAGAAGGACAGAGGACTTCTTCTCTCTCTCTCTCTCTCTCTGTCTCTCTTTTTTTTTTTTTTGCTCCTGAGGGTGTGACCTACCTTTTAGACACAGTCAGAAGGCCCACATTTCCTCAGAACTAATGATGTCCTAGCTATACTCTGTGTGAAGAGGTCTATGATCGTCCACTTTCAGGTAAGTAAACTCAGGACTTATTTATTTTTTCCAATTCTACCCACCAGTGAGCCACAAGATCTAAGTATACGTGGGTGTTAGTAGGATATCCCAACATTGAACTCAGACTTGGTCATTTTCTCAGTCCAGCTTTCCCAGGGAGCCCTGTATTGGGGGTTTTGTTGGACCACCATTCATAAAGCTGATATGTTGATACCCTCGGATTCATTGGGGCCATTTTCCACCAACTAGAACCCAAAGGGAAGAGTGAAGAGGGATTGGAACTTACATCCTTCAATATAGGTAGATTAGTTAAGAGTCTAAAATAATCCTATTATATACTACTGTGTGACTCCAAATCCCCCCCAAATAATCAATTAGGTAGAAATAGTATCAGCTCGAGTTCTTCTTTCTATCATCATGTCTTATCAAATAAATTAAAACAGTATCATTTGTTATATACTTCAGGGATAAGGGTTTAAAAAAAGACAGGGGAATTGTGAGATGAATTTTCTGTGGTTTCTAGGTGCCAGTTCTAATGTTTGATGAATGTGGCATTTATTTTAAGCAGTGCAGCCCCTTGGACTCCCCTTTGAGGTGACGTCTAACTCCTCCATTGCTGAGCTGGACCTTTTTATGTGGAGTTGAGTGTGACCTGGAGCACAGAGGTCTTCAAGCAGAAATCAATAGGGGATTTCTTGGCTGGATTTAATGGGGGAGGTAGGAGACAGGAGGCTAAAAAACGCTACATAATTTTTTTCTACATTCTGAGAAAATCTTATCATGAATGATTCCCTTTATTGAGTGTCAGGAAAAATAATACCTGATTTTCTTTCTGTCGTCTAGTGGGGAATCCAGAAGCTGATGCGCAGTTACAGATATAGAGCCTAGTTTTCTGACCACACTGGCTGTATCAGAACCCTTATTTACCCTATTGCCAAGGCCTTTTATTCCAGCATTTGCCATGGCAACTAGCTGAGCATGAACACAATCCAACAGCATCTTGCTTACCTGCACACAGGGCTCCTTGGCATCTACTGGGATCTTCTCAGTCATTATGATGCATGTGCTCACCTAGGAGTGTGTGCTACTCTGGACCAATGGGAGCCCCTGCATAAATACCACCCTCCTGCCTGTCCGGAAGAGATAAGTCTTGAGTTGTGTCCTACTGGTTCATCAGAGGGTCCTCAAGTCTGTTAGCCTGTCGCAGTGACCAGTTTTCCTCATTTCCCTGTTGGACTCTTCCTGGACGCCCACTGCCATTCCTTGGGGTCACTTCCCTATGTAAGCAATATTCACATAAGACCTGGACACAAGCACCATCTTTTACAGGAGACACAGTTTGAATGGACTTTTCGGATGACAATACTAACAGACCACAAAACTACAGGATCCTCAAGAAGACCAATGTTTTTAACAATGTAGGGTTTCTTTCTTCCCCTTTTTAATGAAAATATCCAAATGTACACAAACTAAAGAAAAGAGCATAAAGAACCCTCACACATCTATCTTGTTTAATAATTGTTACCATTCTCCCTTTCAAAGGGTAACTTTAAAAAAACCATTTTATTTATTTACTTGGCAAATTGAAATTGTAGATATTTATCATGTATAATATGTTGTTTTGAAATTTCTACGTTGACTCCCTCAGTTGAGCTAATTAACATAGGTATAACTTTGCTTGTTATTTTTTGTGCTGAGAACATTTCAAACTACTCTCAGCAATTTTCAAGAATACACTCTACTATCATTGACTATATAGTCCCTATGTTGTACAATAAACGAGGAAATCTTGGTTACTGTAATAAACATTGTGCTTTAAGCCTGAGGATGTAGCTCAGGTAGAGCACTTGCCTACATTGATGTTGAAGTACCTGTGTGTTGTAGAATTTCTGAACTTCTAGAGTGGACACTGGCTAATGCCTTATCATAGTGACTGAATCAGGGCCTGGTGTGTAATGGAGGCCATGGACAGTGTGTAGTCCTCCCCCAGTCTCTGAGTTGGGCAGACTTGTCCTCTTAGTCTAATCAGACTACAGCTCACCATTTTGGTAGATCACTGTGGAAGGAAACTTTCTTTTTCCTGTGAGAGCCAAAAGGTATCCTGCATCCCTGTGAGCACTGAGAGCCATCCTGTGTTCATGAAACAAGCTGGCTTCAAGACGCAGCCAACTTCATAGAGGGGGAAAGCACTGGCTCCTCAGCAATGTTACGGATCCATTGGACCAGTTCCTTTCTAAAACACCCATACTCTAGACTTTTCATTTATAAGAACCAATACATTTCTGTTACTATGAAAGGCAATATGGGTTTTCTGCAACTACCATACAAATATATTCTAATTGATGTATTTCACTTAAAAGTCATGGAGTTTGGCAAATGTTTGAGAAGTCTAATGGTTAAAGTAAAAATAAGACAGTTTTATTTATCGGGAGAAAATATTTGCATTTTGATTTCAAGGTTACTAGACAAATGGAGTATACTAGCTAAGACTTAAGGATATCAAAACCTTATGGTTTTTTTTTAAACCATAAGATTATCATTAATCACTAATTATTTCAACAAGATTCATGAATTTTTAAGCATTAAGATACCTTGCTTTCAAATATGATTCTTTCAACAAAGTTCTCTCATTATTCTTGTTTTTGCTATCCTCAAAATATCACAACTGCCCATTTCTCTCGTGATGGAGCCTACCCTTTGGGAGGTGATATTTCTCCTGTGCCTTCCTAAGTCCTCAGGGGAACACTGGCGAAGGAGGGAATAAAAAGAAAATTTAGTGTTTGTCTTGTTCATCCCACCAAGCTAATGCTTTGGGATATCGAACAACCTTTCCAACCTCATTTCTTCTCTTGCAGATTCCCTACAACCAACAATTTATAGTACTAAACCTGGAAGAAAAATTATATAACCTTAAGAATTTATAACCTATGCTTGATGGGATAAAAATAGGCAGAGCAGCAATTGAAATTTATGTTACCTCAGAAAATGGCACGGATAGGGGCAGTACAGAAATACCCTCAGGAGTCCTAAAAGTCAGCTCTCCCCACTACCTTACTGAGGCTTTTATTGCTTTTCTTTTACTTAAATATGGAATGTATTTGCAATGTCACTACACACTTCTTTTGAAGAAAAACAAAGCAACAAAGGCACCCGCTGTGACACAAAGCACATGAAATACACTGTCAGCTAGAGAAGCTTAGCTGGCCCATGCTGGAGTGAGATCACAGGAAGCTCCCAAAGTATAGGAATTAAAACAGAGAAAGATAAAAGAAGGCATAATGAGAGGGCCAGCATGAGAGAAAGGAGAGAAAACAGGGGGATGGGAACAAAGGGAGACAGGAAGAGGGAACTGGGTGGAAGGAAGGGGGTCTGTACTTAGTGCAGTAAATTCAAAATCACAGAAAGCATTAAAGTATTTGCCTATAAGACAGGAAGAGATTATATGGTGAGGATTTGGTTCTATATAGGACAAATGCTAAACTAATGGGCAGAATCTATTTTCTGCCATTCCATTGCAGCGAAACCTTCGCATGGCCAATGATTCCAGAGAAAAACACTAGAGGTGTTGCACAACAGGTCTCCATCTTCCTAAATACAACTGGTCGCCCCTTTATCTCTAATGGGGCTGTGAGCTCACTTCCCACAAAACCAGAGACAGACTCATTGAATTATGTTCGGTTGCAATGCTGCTCCTGCCTGCATTGCCCCTCTGGTTCTTCATATGAATCTCCATGGAAACTCTACTCATCACCAGGACTCACTGAACATTCCGCCTCTTCCCTGAAGCCTTCTATGCCCACTCCGGCCTCAGCGGATCTTGTCCATTCTTGGAAACCTGCCTAAACTAAGCCTGGATTATTCTATGAAAGAAGTTGGGGAATGAATGAATAAGTGAATTAAAGAAGCAAATAAAGTATTGGAGCCACACATGCCCATTTTTGATCACTCATTGCCTTGCTCTATTGACTCCCTCATGTACAAATCTTCATCTTTTCATACAAATTGTACACTCTAAACAAATTAGAACACAACAGGTCCACCATTAGGATCCAACTGGGAATCTTCTGCATCCTTACTTTCAAGAGGATAGCATTTTCTTAGTGAATCAAACAGAGAAAATGTTCTAGATATGAAATTCCCACTTCCCTATTGCAGGACTTATTCAAACCAAGCCAGGACAATCACTTCTTCTTTCTTTAAGAAGATTTGCATATCAGATGAATCTTGGAATTGTAAAATTCATTCTGACTTAGAGACTCTGCAACTATATATCGCCACAGCTTGAAGCAATGATATTTACCACCTTTCTGACCCTAAACTGAAAGGAATGAGGGAAATCACCAATTGTGTGATCTGTCCTTCTGTGATAATGTCTATGGCTACTGGTCCATGGCATTTGATATGTGGGGTCTTCATACATTTCAAAAATTTGAAATTAAATACGTATCTAATCTCTCATGTTCTGTGGTATGATAAAAGTATGAAGGGAACAAAAGTTTTCCGTGTCATTCCTTGGGTGGGGAAGCTTGTTCTAGAGCTATATGGAAATGTGGCCAATGTGAATACCTTGTAAAATGAATTATAGATTTTATTCACTTTGGACTTTCAATGCCAAGTGAATATTAAGAAACATTTGGTTAAAACAGATTCTGTCAAAAGCTGTATGCTTTCTTAGTCTGCCAGACATTCCCGCTGGTCTTCCTTTTGCTCTTCAAGAGCCTTTAAACTTTCCATATACAGACCCCTGTTAAGTAAGAAGTAAAATTTTTCTCTCTAGAAACCGGTTGAGAAGACTCTTGGTTTTCTCAATCATGGTGATTTGTGTACAGTGAGCTCCAACACTCATATTGTCCATCTAATATTCAATGCTGAAACACTACACACTATCCCCACCAATTGAGGGACTTCAATATACCCCCAAACTGCCCATCCATGCACATGTGGGACTGTTCAAGTGTTTTTCTTCACATCGAATCAATAACTGCCAATTTGTGACCACTGCCCATTGATTTAAAACATAGTACTTATTTGTAGGATGCATGAAAATATTTTCTGATCCACCCAGAATCTTGTTTTCCAAGTTAACCCCCATTATATATGTAAATGATTTTGACCTTTGTACCCCTGATCCTGCATGTGTTCTAGTTTGTTTTTTCCTCTCTTATAATGATTTCCTACACACTGATGCAGTTATTTGGGTATGGATTGACTGAGCCTCAATGAAAGAGGACTCTTACCTCCTTTGTTCTGGACTTCAAAGATTCATATGACATCTCTGATGGATCTCTTCAGATCTTTTTGGCTTTACTTGTCATTGAAGTCTCTGGCCTCCAGTTCCAGTGTTCTGTGGGCTCTGACCAAGTTTTTGCAGGTGCAACCTGATAGCATCTTATTTCTCATGCTGCCACTATGTGTCTCTTGCCTCATTTCCCATCACCATGGAGCCAAGGTTTGCAAATATTGCAGACCTGCTCAGTGCCCACTCTCTCTTGTTGACCAAGGTAAGGCAAGAGTGCAAAGGTAAATTCTCCCATTTCCTCCCCTTATGGACTGGTCTGAGATTTTGATGCTTCAATCCCTGTGGCTCCATGGGATTGAACCATCAGTCCCTCTGGATATCAAACAAGGGTCAAACTTCTCCTACTGACTCTCCTTCTTTTCCATCTTCACTCCTCCTTCCCTTTATTCCCATTTGCCTGATAAAATAGTCCTACTTAAACCGGGCAGAGTGGCGCACACCTGAAATCCCAGCAGCTTAGGAGGCTGAGGCAGGAGGATGACAAGTTCAAAGTCAGCTTCAACAACTTAGCAAGGCTCTAAGCAACTTAGCAAGACCTGACTCTAAATAAAATGTATATATTTAAAAACAAAACAGTCAAGTTTGGTGGTGCATGCCTGTAATACCAGCAGCTGGGGAGGCTGAGGCAGGAGGATCACAAGTTCAAAGCCAGCCTCTGCAATGGTGAGGCATTAAACAAATCCATGAGACCTTGTCCCTAAATAAATATAAAATAGGGCTGGGGATGTGGTTCAGGGGTAAAGCAACCTTGGGTTCAATCCCTGGTACCAAAAACAAAAAAAAAAAGAAAAGAAATAAAAAACTAGTAGTACATAAGCTTTTGCATCCGTCTCTACTTTCTGGGGTAATAATCATATGAATGCAAGCCAAATATTGTATGCTTTCTTGTCAGTCATATTATAATAATAACAATAATGATCACAAGCATGCATAGTGTTCATTAGAAACTAGACTAATATAAATACTGTATAGATTTGACTCATTTAATCTTCCCAACACATCTAAGAGAGAATAACTTTTATGATCATCAATTATAGCTGAGGAAACTAAGGCACCGAGAACTTAAGTAACCTGTCCAAGGTCACAGAGCAGGTAAGCAATGAGCCTGCATCTGGACCAGGAGAAGTCCCAGAGTCTATGCTGTAGTCATTTGTTTAGCTACATTTCCACTGACAAATGTTTTAAACAAAGCATGAGAATTTCTAATTGTTTCTCTGAAATTTAATCTTGTGGAGTTCAGTTCACTTAAGCCACCCAGTGATTTGGGGTGCTTATTTATCACAATCTCTTTTAAATAGCCTTCTCATTTCTTAGCCCATTGGAACTTAACTGACCTTCCCTTAATATAATTTGCTAAGTCATTAATAAAATGATGAATCAGGAAAGCAGGAATGATAGCAGAATCTTACGGCAAATTACCAAAGACTTATTTCCAAGATCATCATTCTTGATCAACCAGTAGCAAATTCCACATGATTATAACACAGTCCCTATTTATTTATCTCATCTATAAGGAGAGCAATAAAGACATCTTTAATCACCTTTAATATCCTGACATACTCTGTCAAAGCTCTCCCTGACTCTATTGCTGTAATGACTCTACCAAGAAAAGAATTTGTTTTAGTGGAATATATTTATTTCACTTTTGGTGAATCCATATCAACTCTAAATGATTATCTTATTTCTTGAATCATCTGTTGCTATTTTATTACAGAATTTTGCTTTCCTGGCATTTCAAACTCACCCAAAGAAGTTAATCTGTTTCTTTCTTTCTAGTCTTTTCATGTCTTCCAGCCCAGAGGTTTCCTTAAAGGTACAGAAAATGCTCTTTGGAAACTCTGTATGCCCTGCAGGGTCCTCACTCCTGACCAGGAGACTTGAATTTATTTAGGGTGAAAAAATGTTCCATAAGTCATTCCTGTCTACATGTTCAACTTTCTTTTACTGAATGAGTCCTGGCCTTTGAGTCATTCTTCAGAAAGAGGGATCAAGTAGAACTTGTAATCTTGTTTCATCTTCAGACCACTGATGTCATGTTTTTAACTAATTTGAATCTTCTCATTTTGATTCTCTCAATGTTTTTACATCTCATTAGGAAACGTGACTATTAGTAAGATTCTTATTCAACTGCAACCACCCACAGGATAGCAGTCTGAGAAATACCGTCTTCTTCCTCCCTTTTGGGGATTAGAGGCTATCCATTTCTATTCTACTTGTAGAAATTTTTTTCTTTCATATTTTAATACTTTGAACTGTCTTCTGCTTTATTTATAATTTGTCAATAATTCAAATTCCATTTAAAAAATATTATCTTTTTTATGCTGAATACCCAAGGATAGGTTTTCAAATAGATTCTCAGCCTAAACTGTCATCCAAATGGAAATCTCCTCCCACCTCCAGGCAGCAGACTCAAAACCAGTGCCAATGTGAGGCAGACAGAATAAGAATTATTACCCCGAGGGTGTTAGGATTCTGTGATTCACTCCCACTTCCATTCCTAGGGACAGCAAGAACCAGAGGTCAGACACATATCCTAATGCAGTCACTCTTGCCTCCCATTGATTTCCTATTGAATTTGTTCATGTTGCATTTTCTATGCAAAGGAATGATTGCGTTTGGGGGGTTGTTGTTGTTATTGTTGTTGGGAGAATGAGCAAATGATGTACAGGTTATGCCCTGAAAAGATCCCTTTTTGGAAACCTTCACCACTATACCAGAGAGCACAGCAAACTATGTGCAGGAAAATTAAAGACCAGGCTAATTCTAGAAGGGCAAGACCAAGGTCATTTCTTTCTATTGGTTCAGACTGCTTCAAACTGCATCCATGTGCCCTTGGAGTCATTGACAGTGAAAATGAGAGATTAAAAAAAAAAAAAAAAAAAAAAACAACCTTGACCATTAAAAAAAATTCCTCCCTCTTGTGGAAAGCTATTTTAGCAATGACTAAGTACTCAATAAATGTTAGAAATTATTTTTATTATCCTCATTTCCTACTGACAGGAATTTTTTCTTTTTTTAAACATTTGGTGCCAATATTAGATAAGGTCATCAATTGTTTATTTTTAGTATCTGTTAGCACTTACTTTTTTTTTCCACATTTTCACCCCACTTCTAGCCCCCTTCTTATAGAGGTGATCCATAAGTCTCAAATTCCCAATTATATGCAAGCTGGAAAGACATTTGGGTTCTGCAGTAATGAATTCAGGAAAATAATTGGCCTTGGCTCATGTTAGCCTATCTAGGATTTGGGAGTAGGAAGGTGTCTCCACTTTTGATCACCTTTCTGCCTTCGTGAGAGGCAAGACAAAACCTACCCGGTCATAGAGTACCTAACATTGAGAGAAGAGGGTACTCTGTTTCAGTGAAATGTGCTCCATGATTTATCTTGACCAGCAACATTCTTGGGCCCAACTTTCAATCTCTGAGATTTCCTAGGGGAAAAAAATCTAGAAATCTGATTTTTTAAAAATTATTGCATTTTAATTTTACACAATAGTGGGATTCATTATGCCGTAATCATATGTGGACATAATATAATTTGATCAATCTCATGCCTCAGTACTTTCCTTTACCCTTTTCTCCTCCTTCCTTCAATCTTCTAGCTCTACTCTACTGATCTCTCTTCTGTTATTGTTGTTGTTATCTTATTATCATTTTAATTGGTGCATATATATAGTAATATATATGCAGGATTCCTTGTGGTATGTAGTTTTATATAGACACAGCATAATCTGAACTTTAAGTGATTTTATCAGGCAAGTTGGTAAAATCTGTATTAAAGGACACTGTTTTTACTTTTGGTAGTCATTCTACAGAAAATAGGTGCCACACAGGTAGTAAATGGAGGGCTGGAACCTGAGCCAAAAGTCATGCTGCCTCTGTGCTGAGAGGTGGCCTTAGTCTACTATTCCCTGACTTTTCCATCTCCCTTGGTTGTCTGCCTTTAGGAAAACAAAAGCATAAGCATTGAAATAGAAGTTCCTTTCCCATATGAAATTTTGTTCTTTCTGAAGGTGGGATACTACTCAGTATGGTGTAACTCAGTGACACAGCCCTGACTCAGAGTCACAGTGGAGAAAACGAGGAAGAACACCCAGGGAACTCACTTACAAGCTATGGCAAGTTCAGCTGACATTTTAAAGTCATCAATCCCGGATGATATATTTTGGGTAGATGATACATTTACCCAGAACAAACCAATCCATTTCACCTCCTCTGCGATGTGAGAGGCGGTAGAGGAGAGCAGACGGAACACAAGAGGCTCCACAGTCAGTAGACCTGGATTCAAGTCTTGGCTTCACGACTTATTATATTTCCACTCCCATCCTCAGTTTCCTTATCTATAAAATAAAGGTCATAGCACATAGCTATTTTATCGAGTTATTGTGTGCTCAGCACGAAGTAGATATTCAGCTGTTTCCACTGTACCAGTTTAGAGAAGAGATGGGGAAGAAATGTACCGTGGAGCCTGGTGACACATAGGGTCATGGAAAGTTGAGACCACTCAGGTGGAAAGCATCATAACAATGAAGCCATCCTATTCCTGCTGCAGATCCTCATTGTGAAAGCATTTTGGGGTGTCTGACTGTTGCCTGTGCTGGGAGTCACCTGGCCAGAACACACATCTGTCCAGTGCCATTTTCCTGCTTGCAGAGACAGATAATTAAGGAGCTAATGACAGTGTCTGAGAACTGGCTCACAGACCCCAGGCCAAGAGCTCTAAGGATAAAGCCTCTAGATTTGACAACAGGGCTATGACCCCCAAGCTTAGGATTATTCTTCCCCCACCACACACACACACCATTGCCCATTAGGGGGCAATACAGAAGCAGATTCCTCACTTACATAGAATTACCTGATGAACAGGTCACATTTAATCTGATGGTTAGGATATTGGAATTGGGACAAGCGAAGGGAAGGAAACTAACATTTACTGGTGAATGGTACGCTACAGTATTGTTTCTTTTTTTTTCTTTTCAAAACACTTTTTGCTTTGAAATAATTACATGTTCGTGAGGGTCACAAAAATAATAGAAAGAGTCCTATGTACCTACCCTTCACCCAACTTCCCTCCATGCAGAAGGCCAGAGAATGGCAGAAGTAGATGCAAGTAGTCATTACTGTCCTAGTTCTCAATGTGGATGATGGGCTCATAGGTATCCATTGTATCATCATTTCAGTTATCTACTGATGTATAACAAATCACCATAAAACACAATGACTTATGACATGTTATTATTTCTGTTAAAATATTTAGTGGAGAGGCAATTAGATTGGGATGGCTCTAGTGTCCATGTACCTACCTAAGCAAACCAAAGCTCAACTCATTGTAAAGAGTCTTAGCCAATCAGACACTAATATATCCAATTAAGGGTACTCCTGCACTTTGACCATCCAAATATTTTTTTCTGTCTTGATTTCAAGTTCAACTTATAAAAGACTTTCCCTCCCACCCATTTTGGCAGAGCCCTGAACTGGCAAGTGTTATAGAGCAATGCGATTCTTCTATTGCTCAAATAAATTCTTTGAAATGTTAATATTCCAATGATTATTTTTTAATATTTCTCACAATTCTGTGGGTTTAGTGGGGCTCAGCTGGACAGTTCTTCTGATGGTCACCCTTGGATATAAGGTGCAGGTGGAACTGGAATATGCACAATGGGATCATGATAGGAACGGACAGAAGGACGGGTTCGGCTGCAATGCTGGAGTGCTGGGCCTTTCTCTCCACCAGTCTCAAGGTCTCTGGTCCTTCTCCACTGACTTCTCCACATGGTCTTTCCAGTAGAGTCAGTGGACTTCTCACATTTACCTTCAGTAAATGGTAGCTGCTATATAAGCTGTCTCTCTCTCTCTCTCTCTCTCTCTCTCTCTCTCTCTCTCTCTCTCCATAGAGGATTTTTTTTTCTCACAAAAAACAAAAGTTATGGGTCCTTCTTAATACTGACACAGCAAACCTTCTATTAGTGCATAGTGGCCAGATGTGGATGCCAGTAGTTCACTGACAGGCTATCACAGTTGAAACACAATGAAGTATAGCCTGCAAGGACCAAGTTGACAAAAAATGTACTATATCACATATATGTTATTACATACAAACAAAATCTGGAAGGATAGATACCATGCTGTTAACACTGGTTATTTCTGCAGTTGTATCTGAAGAACACTTGTACTAAGTTACAGATTTTTCTGATGTTGTACTTTCAAAGTAATAAATTCATTTTTAAAGTTCCCTTTAGGTGGGTGTCCATCTTCAGAGAACCCAGACTCCATGCCCTTCAGCCTGGCATGGCAGTTACTAGTTGCTGAGGCTTGGAGGCCTACACTGAGCATGTACCATTGGAATGTATAAGGGATCATTAAAAGAGGAGTTGTTGAAGGCAAAATCCACTGTTTGTGAACCTATAAAACTTCATTTAGTTATTCAATGACTAATGTGATATAGAGGCAGGGAGTTAGTATTGAGGGCTATTCAGTTCTGGATGGAAAAATAAAAGAGGAAATATTCTGGCTGTTTTCTGAGGAAAAAATCCTCTAAGGAAAAAAAAGAGGGAGAAATATATACCTTAAATAATAATAGCAGCTGTCATTTACTGGTTAATTATTGCCAAATACTACACTAACTACTTGAATCATGTCACCTAATTTGTTATGGTTAGAATGTGTTCCCCCAAAGGTCAGGTATTGGAGACTTAATCTCCAAATTCATATGTTAATGGTATTTAGAGCCTGGGCCATTAGGATGTGATTAGGATTAGATGAGGTCATGCTGGTGGGACACCTATAATGGCATTAGTGACTTTAGAAGAACAGTGAGAGAAACCCGAGCTGGCACACTTTCTCTTTGCAGTGTGAAGCTGTCCACCATGTGCTGATGCAGCAAGAAGGCCCTCACCAGGGCTAAGCTAGTGCTCCTGGACTTCTCAGCCTCCAGAACTGTGAGCCAAGAAGACTTCCATTCTTTATAATCACCAACTCTGGTATTCAGTTAGGACAACAGAAAACAGATGGAGATATAATTCTCATGTTAACCCCGTGAGGGTCATATCAACTTCCCACTTTATAGCTGGGGAAAACAGGGCCTGTTAAGGGTAAATAATTTGGCTAAGGTCATACAACTCATGAGGTCCTGCCAACTTCCAGCTCTGCAACCTCTCAAACATGCAACTCCTCTGCGGTAATGACCCAGATAAGAAAAAGAACTCAAGAGACCTGGGGGACTAGTCTAAGGTGGCACTCCTACTCTTAACATTGACTGTCTAGAAACATACATCACTCCCCTTAGGGATGCCCACTTTGCAGTCCTCCAATCCTGGGACCCACACACACGGCATCACTGATACCCTCCAGCTGCAGCAATATGTGAATTACTAGAATTCGTGTGCAGATTTCCTGAGGTAAGAAACCTGTGTTTGGACAGATATTGTAATTAAATACTGTGTAAGCTGTTCTTCCTTAAAGGTTTAAGAATAAAGATACTGAGTAGCATCATTTTCTGGGAAATTAAAAATTCTAATTTAGTTTTATCAACAGGACCTCACTGCAGATCAGGCATACAAACTACTCTTGCCCCACAACCTCTCACAATGCCCCCCAACCTTACCACTATGATGTTCCCAATGGCTTCCTCTCTAGGCTAAGAAAATCTCTTATCAGTGACAAGTGGGAATGTCAAGGATGAAGAGTTCAATCGTCTCATTCAAAGCCCCAGCCTTAGAAGGAGGGAATAGACCTAATAAGACAGGTGGGCATCAAGTTACTGTTCAAGTGCAGTAGGCCCTAGCCCCCGACTGCCTGAAGCAGGAATAAAGTCCTCTTGGCACAGTCCTTGGAAAGGCCAAGTCTGACCTCTCTAGTTCCTAGGGCAGATTACTCCAGCAGAGAATCAACTCCGGTTTGAGCCGAGCCCTGAGAAGTGATGTATACTACTTTCCATCCTCTGTTTACCAGAATCTCAGTCTTGTCACTGATGGGTAGAGTTAGCCTCTGAATAGAGGGAGACATCAAGCTGGTTTCACAGTAGAACTTTTCTGCATGCAAAAGCAAACTTCGTAACCACCCACAGACCACATCACCCAATGTCTGAGATTGCCTATTATATGTTTAATTTTAGGTGCTTTATAAATATCCACTCACTTTCACTCCCACTGGCTTTATAATATAATGAATTTTATGACAATATGCAAGTACTATTTTTACTTCCATTTTCAAATGAGGATACCAGGCAAGATGATACAGTGAGAGAAGGAACTTCACCAGACCCAGTTGTTTTGTTTTTCCATATTTTTTATTGGTGCATTATAGTTGTACATAATGGTGGGATTTGTTGTTACATGTGCGTACATGCACACAATATAACAATATAATTTGGCCAATATTATACTCCAGTAGTTCCATTTTCCCTCTCCTCCTCCTTCCCCCTTTCCTCTACTCTACTGATCTCCCTTCAATTTTCATGAGATTTGCTTCCCCACACTCTCTTTTCCTTTTTCATTTTTAGCTTTCACACATGAGAGAAAACATATTACCCTTGACTTCCTAAGTTTGGCATATTTCACTTAACATAATGTTCTTAAGATCCATCCATATTCCTAAAAATGGCATAATTTTATTCTTCTTCATGGTTGAGTAAAACTCCGTTGTGTATATATATATCACATTTTCTTTATCCATTTATCCATTGATGGACAACTAGACTAGTTCCATAGTTTACCTATTGTGAATTGTGCAGCTAAAAACATGGGTATGCATGTATCGCTATAGTATACCTGGACCATGTGGTGATTCTATGCCACATCCATTCTAGCATTTATTATCATTTGTATTCTTGATAGCTATTGTTTTAATTGGAGTGAGAAAAAATCTTAGTGTCTTTTGATTTGCATTTCCCTAATGACTAATGATGTTGAACATTTGTATTTCTTCTTTTGAGAAGCGTCTGTTTAATTCATTTGCCCATTTATTAAATGTTATCTGGAGGTTTGGGGTATTAAGTGTTTTAAATTCTTTGTATATGTTGGGTATTAATATCTGTCAGAAATGTAACTAGAAAAGATTCTCTCCAATTCTGTAGGTTCTTTCTTCATACTCTTAATTGTTCCCTTTTCTGTGCAGAAGTTTTTAAATTCTATGTCATTCCTTTTAGTAACTCTTGACATTTTGTTCTGAGCTGTAGGGGTCCCACTGAGAAAGTCGTTTGGGTCCAGATCTTCCGTTTCCAGTTTACTGCTCTTTTTAACAAGATTGTGCTGATTCCTTTCTCTTGAACCCCATGACATCTTATTGTTTACCTGCCATATGGGTAAAGATCAAAGAATTGAGCAGAGTAGGAAAAGGGAGTGAGAAACAGACCTTCTCAGATATTGCTGGGAAGGATTTAGCATGTTATAAGATTTTGAAAGAGTAATTTAGAAAAGATATATCAAAATGAACAACATATAGAACATTCAATGGAACTATTGCACCTCAGGATGTTCTAGAACAATGATCTTCAACTTTGTGATTCCTGGACCAGTACCATCAGCAGCACTGGATACTTTTCAAGGAAATCACTTCTTGGGTTGCACCTCAAACCTATTAAACCAAAAACTTGAGGGACAGAATCCAGTTATCTGTGTTTTTATAAGCCATCCAGGTGATTCTACACATAGTAAAGTTTGAGAACCACTATTCTAGACACACACACACACACACACACACACACACATTTTCAGTGTTGTTTGTAATTGAAAAATAAAAGGAAAATGGAAACAGCCTAAGTGCCCATCAAAAAGGATGGATTAAAGTGATTAAGGTACATCTCTACTGTGGAATACTAAAAAAGAACAAAGCAGCTTTGCGTGTTCTGATATTAAGAGATCTCTAGAATATACAGTTAAATGAAAAAAAAATCAAATTGCTGAACAATGTTTATAATGCCCTACTATTTGTGTTAAAATTTTTATAATTGTGCAGATATGTGTGTGCATAGAAAATCCCTGGAAATATGAGTAAGGTACAAGTATAAACAAAAATAAATCAAGTATGGTCCCTGGGGAGGGAAACTATTTTAGGGACTGAAACAGAATGAATCACTTTAATTTTGTACCATTTGTGTTGTTTAATATCTATATTTTACACTAGGGATTAAGAACTATTGATTGGATTCTTCTAACAAGTTCTGGAGGTCAAGTAAGGTAGGTTCTGAGATCCACACAGGAAGCGGGAAGAAAATGAGATGACCATCATTTAAACGTTTTCATATTGGTTTTTAAATTGTTAATGCTGTATGTCTGGCACTTCTCCTTGGCTCCCTGCAGCAAAACAGGAAGGCAAGAAGATACAGCAATATTTTTAGAAGCTCAGATGAGAAGAACCAGAGACCTTCAATTTCAATATGAGACAAGGTTAATATGTTTGTGACACACACACATTCACACACATCCCTATAAATCCTCCTTCTGTGCATGTATGAAAATGGCACAATGAATACTATGTTATATAAAATGCACCAGTAAAAATAAATTTTAAAAATATTAAGAATTTTTTAAATAAGTAAAAGAAAAGAAAATCTCCTATCATCTTCTACTCCTCTAATTACAGAATTGGAAATGTTTAGTTGGAGAAAAGGAGACTTAAGGGAACATGACAGTTGGCTTTAAGAATCTGAAAAGAAAATGGATTAGGTAGATCTACATTTAGATTCAGAGATCAGAACAGACAGGAATCGTAGTTTTTTTAAAGTTAGAAGAATGCAAATTTCTCATTTAAAAAGCATTTTTAACTATGAGAAATGAATTTTAAATAATAGACCTGGGTATGAAACCAACCTAAGTATTCATCAACAGATAAATGGATAAAGAAAATGTAGCACATATGTACAAAGGAAAGATATTCAGTCTTAAAAATTTTTTTAAAAAAGGAAATTCTGTCATTTGTGAAAACATGGAGGAGCCCACAGGACATTATGATAAGTGAAATAAGCCAGACACAAAAAATGCATGATCTCACTTATGTGTGCAATTTAAAAATGTCAAACTCAGAGAAGCAAAGAGTACAATGGTGATTACCAAACTCTGCAGTGGTTGGGGTCAGCTGTAGAGAAAGACTGGGGAGATTTTGGTCAAGGAGATAAAAATAACAGGTACACAGGAGGAATAAGTTCTATTATAAGATCTATTATTCAACATGGCATCTATAGTTAATAAAAATGTAAAAATGTCCATCTTGTCCCACCATCTTTCCTGCCCCCATGCAACCTCCTTCCCCTCCCTCCCCTGAGATGGACATCATTACTCTAGGTACATGTATGACTGCACATATGGTGGGACGCTATATCATGTACAACCATAGAAACGTAAAGTTGTGCTGCAATTGTGTACAATGAGTCAAATGCATTCTGCTGTCATATATACCTAATTAAAATAAATAAATAAATATTTTTAAAAAGTACTATCTGTGTACAGATTTTACATTGCTGTGTATAGATTTTACATTTTCTCATCACTAAAAAATAAGTATGTAAGGTAATGCATGCTAATTAGCTTTACTTAGCCATTCCATGGTATATACATGTTTCAAAACATTATTATGTGCACATAAATACACACAATTTTTAATTGTCAATTTAAAAACAAAGAACAACAAAAATAAAAAGTATATATATATATCTGGGTACCCCCATCAAGTACTCAATTATCTATTACCAGACATATTCAAGTAAAATCTGCTGAGGTTGTTCCAAAAAGAATTTTTAAAGTATTTAGATGATAATTGGATTACAAAAGCTTTAGAGTTTCTATCATTTCTAAGATACTAAAGGTCATGCCTGTGGCCACAAAATCACTTGTGTAAGTAGTCAAATATAAAACATTGCTAACTAGAATGAAAACATTTTGTTTGTACTTATTTTGGACAAATTCTTGCTTTCTTCTATTCTGATGGCATCAGAAGTGCATCATCAATGATTCATAAACCTTGTGGCCACACAATTACTTTGATGCTTATCTTCCTGAAGCACTTGGGAAATGTGGATCTCCACTAAGCCATGACCCTGAGAAATTAATATTCAATTTATAAATTAGAATTGCTTCTATGATGAGCTTGAAAGCTCCATGGAAGCAAGATTTTGTTCTTTTGTTATTTATGATGAGGAATAATAAGAAGACCATATGAAAATGTCAGCTTTGAGATTATGGGAGACATAAACAAGGTCTTAAGAATATTTAAAGGACCATCATTTATAAGTGAACTCATGTGTCTCCTGGGCCATGCTGAGGCCCAAAGTGAATGTGATGAGAAGATAAATGACCCACACGAATGCCCCATGATGGACAGCTCCCAAAATTCATTTTATAAATACTCTTTTCCTATTCAGAAAGTGATTAAGGTTAACTAAACTTTATTATGGTAATAGCATTTATTTTTAATTGAAGATATTCAAATGCAGTTGTGCTGATTTACTATTAATATATAACAAATCACTACACCAAGTTAGTAGCTTAAAATAACCATTTATACTCACATGGGTCAGAAGTCTGGACACAATGTGGGTGTGTTCTCCTGGTGTGTGAGTATTAATGAGAGTCAAAAATCTGATAAATTGTGCATTTCAACACTCAGGGTATCACAGGGCAAACATTGAGGTGTCTTGGCCAGGTTGCTTATCTTATTTAGAGCTCAGTTCCTCTTCCAAGCTCACCTACAGTTGTAAGACTGAGGCCCCTGTTTTCTTGATCATTCTTGGCTCAGAACTATTCTCAGATCCTAAAGACTCCTGCATTACTTGATATATGGTTCCCTTCAACAATGAGAATTTTTCTATATCACAATGAATTTCACCATTATGTATAAATGTAATGCACCAATAAAAATATGGGAAAAATCTAGTATTAAGATAAATAAATAAATACATATTTTTTAAAAAAGAGAATTGTTCTAGCCAGATAGATATTCCTCTTGCTTTACATATCTGACTTCCCTTGCCTCAACCTCTAGATCCAGATTTTAAAGGCTCATGTGAATTGGTTAGGCCCACCAAAGAAATCTGCCTTTCTTAAAGTCAGCTGTGCCACAGAATATAACCTAATTATGAAAGTAAAATCCATCAAATTCATAGTCCCAGGGACTATAAAAGATGTTCATACTAGGGGGCGGGGATTTGGGCCCATCTTAGAATTGTGTCTACTATCCACATTTTTATTTTAAATTTAAAATACTACAGAAATAACTAAAGATCTATTCAACCACTAGTCATAATTACCAGAGATATGTGCTTTATAAATTTGGCATGAAACTTGAATATTTTACTATGGAGATACCCACACACACACACACACACGTGTGTGTGTGTGTGTGTGTGTGTGTGTGTGTCCATTCATATGTGTAAAACATGAGATATACTTTTTAAAGAACATTATCATATTGTTTTATAGTTATTATAGTTTTATAGCTTTCCAATTTCACTTGACAATATATCTTAAGGATATTTTTGTATCGATACAAAGAGGTCTACTTCAACTTGATTGAATTGAAAGAAGACTAGTAAACACTGAGGATAAAGAGACTTCTGGGTGGAATGTTTCCAGTCTGCATGTGGGACTGCAAACTCAAGGGGGAAAACCCCCCAAATGTGTTCAGTACTGTACAAATAGGCTGGTGGCCCAGATGGAACAAAAAGCAGAAGAAGGAGGAAGTCACATGGTGTAAGCTTGATTCTTCAGGAACAGGTGCATTGATTGGTTATACCATTGCCCATAGACATTTCCTTCCCTCTTCCAGCATGGACTCTCACTGGAAATTCTCCAGGGAGTTTCAGGACCTTTGGCCTCAGACTGGGGCTACATATTGGCCCTTCTTATACTGAGGCTCCACCTTCCTGGACTGAGCAGCTACTCGTTTTTTCAGCTCTCCAAACAGCCATTTTGAGACTATTCAGTTTGTGATCATGTAAATCAACTTAATAAATTCCCTTTTATAATCACACATACACACATCCTGTTGGTTCTGTTCCTCTAAAGAACTCTAATAACTGAAACCAATCCTCTACTGATGGACATTTCAATTGATTGCCATTCTTGACTACCATGAACAATGTTGCAGATGGCATCTTAGTAGGTACTTCACAGTGTCTGAGTATGAACGAAAAATAAAATATATGCATCCTGAATTATGAACATTTTAAATTGCAGTAGTTACTGCATAATTGAGAGGCTGTATTCTAAAATAAAAGTCCTGTGTAAAAGGATAAACTTGTCTTTTTTATTAAAACAACTCATAAAGGCTCTTTTGATTCTTATCTAATATCTATTCTACTAGAAACTGGGAAAGCATGAAGTATGCAAGTCATAGGGATTACTGTCTGCCTAAATTGCAAAAGATTCTGCAAGTGCTACCAAGAAGTGTAAAGCATGACCAAATGCCTGGACAGTAACATCACACTTCACTTATGATTTTATTGAAATGTGTGTGAACTTGATATAGGAAGTCACAGACATCCTCTAAGAAATGGGAGGCTCACTTTCCATCTAGAGTTGGGTGGAGCATAAGGTAGCACAACCTTTGCATATGGCTCCTCCCAGCTGGGAATGTCTCTGGGTGCCAGATACCAACTCTTGGAAGAGGTAGCTTTGGGCAATGGCTCTCACAACCAACACATGTTTAGTTGTGGAGTGAATAACAGGCTAATCATGTTCTAACCATGGCCTGGCCAATCACTTGCCAGAATTCAATTCAAAATTACTATACAACAAATTGCATAAAATTTGCTTTGCTATGATAAGCCTCTTTTCACCTTAAAATTGAACAATAAAGTAAGCTTGCTAAGTGTCATGCAGAAGTTGCTCAGTATTATTCATCATACTTTCCCCCAAATAAGCAGAAATAGGCTTATAACGTGCAGAGATTTAGGTAAGATACAAAAGAGTTCTCTGAAGAGGAATGACAAGACCATTGAGCCAGTTACAGGTAGAAAAAGTAATATTCCCAGGGGCATTAAGAAGCCAACAAACACCCATTATTGTATGAGGCAAAGCCGAGGAAGGGGAAGTAATTAAAAGCCTTTAGAATGACCTCATTAGACCACACCCAATTTCATACTCAGCCAAAGCTGCACAATATACAATTTGAACAATATACAACGTACAGAACAATAAACAACAATATGCAGAACCTTCAGATTAAATACAGTCACAAATACCAACACAGAGCTCAACTTGAAATGCAAAGAAATTGATGCCTATGTCCTTTTAGATGATTCACTCCTCCTTCTCAACACCAGTCTTTGTGTCCATGCATGTATCAAAGCTCCAATGACTTTGAAATTCCCTTGGTACAGGTATAAATTCCTTTAGACATTAAAAATATACCTATTTGCATGGTGAATTTTATATTCCAATAGCGTGCTGAAACTTCAGCACTTTTAATTATTCATAATCTGTCATTTTAATATTTTCATGAAGAGAATATAGTGAAGTGAAGCCAAAAGAGTCTCAGCTTCAAAACTGATTAGGGACAATGTTCAAAGGCTGTGGACATCTGCTCATTATAAACATTTCCAGAAGAAATGTAATATATTACTTAAAAAATAAAGTCAGAAAAACTAATAACTTGCTCATGTGCTGTCAAAAAAATTCCTGTCTTATATGTAAATTTTGAGAGAATTTAAGAAGTTGTATGTTCTTCCCCCTTTCCTACAGAGACTTCAGTAGTAAGAGGAAACAAATGACAAATTATGTCAGTAAACCAGAAATGTATTCTCCTTTGGTGAAACACTTAAATAAGAAGTGGTTGATTTTTTTCTAAATTACTCTGGCTTTGTCAAGAGATAAACATTAACATTTTTAATCATTGGAAAATTTGGCTTTATTACCAATATGCAGAATTTCTTTGTGACAGGTATTCACCTTTCAGTTGCAGGGACAGTCACATGTTTGTGGGAATTACATGTAAAAAGCAGAAATGCTGGGCTGGGGATATAGCTCAGTTGGTAGAGTGCTTGCCTCACATGCACAACATCCTGGGTTCAACCCCAGCACCACATACACACAAACACACACAAAGCAGAAATGTAAAGTAAGATATTGAAATTTTCCCAATAATTCACATACTATTTTAGATTCAATCAAATGAATACTTTAAAACAACAACATCTCTGAACACCCTCAAATTCTCCTTATATGTTCCTGTAGTCTCTGTTGTAATAATCCAACTGTCTTTTTTGATGTTTTAGGGATCACCCATTTTAACACATCTTTTAATTTCCCCAACATTTTGGGATATTGTTCTCTGTAAGATTGATGGTGATAATTTGCAAGGGTAGCAGCTGACAATGTTTGATCTTGGTCAGAAATTAGATGGATGTCAGTAAAACAATGCCACCCAACATTTATAACAAGACTTACAGTTACTGGGCTGTATTTTGACTGAGGGTATTATAAACAGAGCCTGTTATCAAGACTAAAGATGGGCATTCTCCAAGCTCTCATTCTGTTTTGGAGCCCACTTCGTTCTGAAAAAAAAATGTCAAAAGAAAGGACAAGTGGGGAACAGTAGAGAGAGGTAGGTAAATCAGTAGCTAAGAGTCAGGGTGTCTGAAGCAGGGCAAATGCCGTTACAAATGACAACATTCTGTTCCTTTTATGACAAAATAGTATTCCATGTGTATATGTACCACATGTTCTTTATCCATTTGTCCATTGATGGATATATAGGTTGTTCCATTTCTTGGTTGTTGTGACTACTGCTACAATGAACAGGAAGACCCAATGTCTATTCCATATACTGATTTCATTTCCTGTGAACATATAACTAATATTGGGATTGCTGGTTCATATGGGAGTTCTATTTTCAATTTTTTGAGGAATTCCTACATTGATTTCCATAGTGGCTAGACTACATTCCCACTACCAGGGCACAGGGGTTCCCTTGTCTCTGCCTGCTTGCCAGCTCTTGTTAACTTTAGTTTTTAGATGATAGTCATTCTAACTGGTGTGAAGTGACATCTTATTGTGGTTTTGATTTGCATTTCCCTGATGCTTAGTGATGTTGAGCATTTTTTTAATGTACCTGTTGGCTACTTTCATATCTCCTCTTGAGAAATGTCTATTTAGATATATTTCCCATTTTTTAATCAAGTCCATGTTTCTTGAGAGGCACTGTTTCAGTACTAGAGGACAATCCAAACCCAGGTTTGTCTCAGATACACTGTTGGTGTGTTGTTCAGAAAGAACCAGGAGAGTGAGAACTAGAAAGAGTATTGTGTCCCCATAAGCCTCTCCCTGGGGCTGGGACAGGCTCAGGTGCCTCATCCAGAGTTATGAGTTTGTGGTCAGGCACTGTTCGGCTCTCCCTGCATCCGAACCAAGTCACTGTGGATAAACCAGGCCCAGGATCTTATGTTGTGTCTGTGGCCGCCATCTCAGCAAGCTGTGGTTCATTCCAAACCCACAGTCTGCCAAGACCAGCAGGACCCTGGGGTAGGATCAAAGTCCACACTACCATGGGCTGCCTATTGCTGAGGTAGACTCATGGCTCAAGACTGCTGCAAAGTCAAGGTGATGCTGGTCCATCAAACTGGGTCTGCATGTCTTCCCCTGACACTCAAGCTGTTCCAGAGGTTCACATTTATAGGAAGCCCTGGGAGCCATTATGATCTACCCAGTGTTCATTTTTACCTGCCTGGTACCAGATTCCAAGGCAAAGTCTTATGACTACTATCCCCAGTGAATGGCACCTTGTACCACACTGTGCTATCCAATATTGGGATAGTGTTGGTGAAAGCAAGCCCTTGGTCACTTAGGCTGATGCTCAGCTGGGTGCCACCTGAGTCTTACAGCCACAAGAACCTATAGTCTCAGGGGTGCATGGAGGCCTGTGCCCCATCTGGCAGTGATGCAGGCAGAAACATACATCTGTCCCACTGGACCCAGGTCTCTGCTTGGTGCCTGGGCAGTTCTAGGGCCCCATCTGTGAGCACTGGCCTGGTGACAGCTGTGGTGCCCAAGGTGGGGGACTCCTTTGGCTACCAAGGCTGAGGTTAAACTTGTTGCACGTGAGTTTCACCACCACAGGTGCCTGAGCAGTCTTGGGAGAAGGGTGAGTGTGCCCTGGGTCCACTCCAAGACTGGCAATGGTGCAAGCAGAAACTCAAATCTGCCCCACTAGTGCACAGAGGTCTCCACCTGATGCTGGGCTAGTCTAGAGGACCATCTGTGAGTTGTGGCCTGATAAGGACCTTTCGGGCCCTGGGTGTCACCACACAGTCATGCCACTGGGCTCTGAGACAAAGCTCTGTGCTAGTTCTCATGCCCTGCTTCTTGGCAGGTGGAGTCCTGCTCCCCACTCTGCTGACCAAGGTTGGAGAGGGGTTATGGAGGCTGTCAGGTATCTGGCCTAATGTGATTCTAGCATCTTGATTCACTGGTTTGACCTGGCAGCCAATACTCATGTGCTCAACCCTGTGTTGCACTGCAGCAGTCCTGGTACTGGATTTCAAGTTTAGAGACTGGACTTAATTCTTTCTCCTTTTCCCCAAGGGAGGTCTTTTTCTCTGCCCCAGGCTGCATGAGGTCTGGGAGAGGTGTTGCAGCCAACTCTTTACTTCCTGCCTTAATAGTCTTTTGTTTTATTGTACTAAAAGCAGGCACTATGGTTTCACCTGATTTTCTTAGCTCTTCTTAGGGTAGTTTTCTGTCTGAATAGGTGTTCAACTTCATGTGTCTGAGGGGAGCTGATCACCAGATGATCTTAGCCATCATCTTGCTCCCTACCTGTTGTCTTTAAATAGCTTTCCACAAGGTTAGGACATAGCCAGCCCTCAGATTTGCTATGGCTTGACTGAGACACAGAGAACTTAGTCCCAGCCTTGTGTCCAAGGCTGTTTGCTCTTGGTATGATCTTACTCTCTCTGGATCTCATTTTTTCCCATCTTTTTAAAAAATTATGTATTTATTCTAATTCGTTATACATGATGGCAGAATGAAATTCATTTCATATTACACATATACAGCACAATTATTCAAGTCACTGATTGTACACAAAGTATTTTCATACCATTCATGCCTTCATACATGCACTTAGGGTAATGATGTCTAAGTCATTCCACCATCATTCTCACCCCCTTGCCCCCTCCTTTCCCCTCCCTCCCCTTTGACCTATCTAAAGTTCCTCCATTCCTCCCATGCTCCCCTTCCCCCCATTGCCATTATGAGTCAGCATCCTCATATCAAGTAAAACATTTGGCCTTTGGTTTTTTTGCTTCAATTAGCATTGTATTCTCCAACTTTATCCATTTACCTGTAAATGCCATCATTTTATTCTCTTTTAATGCTGTGTAATGTTCCATTGTGTATATATACCAAAGTTTCCCTATCCATTCATCTACTGAAGGGCATCTGGGTTGGTTCCACAATTTAGCTATTGTGAATTGTGCTGCTATAAACATTGATGTGGCTGTGTCCCTGTAATGTGCTGTTTTTAAGTCCTTTGGATATAAACCGAGGAGGGGGATAGCTGGGTAGAATGGTGATCCATTCTAAGTTTTCCAAGGAATCTCCATAAGTGTTGGGGAGGATGTGGGGGAAAGGCACACTCATACATTGCTGGTGGGACTGGAAATTGGTGCAGCCAATCTGGAAAGCAGTATGGGGATTCATGTTTCCCACCTTTAAAATAAGAAAAGTTACCATCTTGCCCTTTATGATCCCTTCGAACGTGACTTTTCATCAAGCTAACACAGTCAATAATCAAGATACTAAGGAAATCGATTTGGGAGCTTTAAAAAGCAATGCATTAAGTTGTTTAATGAACACATTTTCAGTGGCAGAAGGAAGTAATGAAAAAGAGATCATTAGCAGAGTAGTGAAGATTGATTCATCTGCACTTTTATTTTTAAAAAATTCAATTTAACTCTGTGATGAAAACTTCAGAGGAGCACTGCCTCAGCCAGTGAAGTGGTTGGGACCAAAGTACAGGGAGTCTGTCTCGTCATAATGGCCAACACTTGTCAAACCCCTAATACACAACAGACACTGGACATCATCCCATTTAATCTTCGAGGGTTTCTACTGCCATTGCCCCATTTTATAGATAAGGAAGCTGAGGTTGGGACCGACTTATTTTCTTGATGAAGATTACAGCTGATGTTTGGTGGAGCACAGGCCATTTGGCCATGGAGGCCATTTGCTTGTCTGTCACACTCTCTTGGCTTTGCTGGGCAGGAGTTCTATACATGTATGAAGACACGAATTGGGTGTCAAAATACTTTATATACAGAGATATGAAAAATTGTGGTATATATGTGTAATAAAAATTATAATACAAAAAAAATGGATGGATTGAATGAGCCTATCCACCCTTCCCATTCTAGGAAATCTAAGATTCTCAGCCCTGCCCTGCCACTAAACTGATGTGTTGACTTTGATGAGTCTTTTCCCTTGGCCTCGTTGTCATTTTCTGTAGAACTTAGAAACAAAGGAATCTTCAATATTTGTTAGCCACTGAATTCTTCAAATAAAACTTTGCTGAAACTCAATATATACCTTAGATGATATCAGGGCTGCTCTGGTGGAAGAAGAGGTGGGTGCCTCACTGCTCATATCATTACCTGCTCTGCTTCCCTTCCTTGGTTGTCCCTGAGACCCCTCCCTCTCCAGCTCCAGATTCTATGACAATATTTGAAATCGACTGGGATGGATTGTTTCTAGAATCTCATTCAACCGTATGTTCATCATTCCTTGGATATTATCAAAGTCACAAAAATTCATCAAATAAAATTGTTCTCTCTGAATAGTCAGATTAAGTCACTCCCTCCTTTCTTTCAAGAACCTTGGAAAAACCTAATGTCCCACTTGTTAGGAGAAATACATAGAAACAATGTTTTGCTTCGGAAAAAGTGGCTTGCTTGGAAGAGCAGTTAGTTATCAGGAACCCGTGACAAAGAAGCAGTAACATTCATGGAACACGTAACTACAGAGTTACATTCATTTCTCTGATGATAGCACATAGAGCCAGGGGTTAGAGAATAATATCCCAGTGGCTTCTTTTTTAAGAACATATTTATCGAGACATAATTTACATACCATACAATTCACCTCTTTAAAGAATGCAATTTGATGTTTCCTAGTGCATCCAAAGAGTTGTGTAATCATCATCACAATCAATTGTAGAATATTTCATCACTCCCCAATTCCCTCATCCCCTCAGCTCTAAGCAAACACCAGCTGACTTTCAGTCTCCATAGATTTGCCTACTCTGAATATTACATTTAATTGTATGTACTCATACAATATAAGATCTCAGCATAGTGTTTTTAATTTTCATCAATGTTGCAGCAGGCATTAGCACTTCACTCCTTGGAGCAGATAAGTATTCCATTTGCATGGGACGTACCACATGTCATTCACCAGTGGGTAGGTGATGGGTTGTTTCTACCTTTGGAAAATGGAGCATGGCTCCATGTGACCACACTCCTCCCCACTTGCTGTCATTGTGATCTTGAGAGATCAGATTAGGGGAAAGGGAGTCACCACACATCAACAGACTCTGTGCTTTTTATCCGGAGGAAATAAATAACTTTTAAGATCCTTTCCTTTCTGGCTGTTGTTTTAAAAAAATCTAAGCTTACTTACAAGTGTTTGCCAAGTATCCCAGGGGGCAAGTATCCCAGGTGTCTCTGAGAGAAGCATGAGAGAGAGGAAGGTAATTTTATTCTCCCTGTTCCTAAGACAAGGAGGGCAAACCAGGAGAGAATGTTGGGCTGGAAGCTGAGTCGCCCCACCCTGACAGTGCCCTGAGGCTTTCAACAGGAATGGTTATCATTCCCCCACACGTGACCAGCAGTTAATAGAGAAGGACCCTGGTCAGTGGGCAATTCCTTGAGGAAGGATTCCCAACAGGGATTGAACTTTAATTTCTTCCCTGACTGCAAGCTGAAAGGCTCAGAGTTACTGTTATGTTGGTTTAAAATTACATCCAAATTTTGGACTGAGGTATATACTTCCAAGAGACAGGAATGAGTAAAAGAGAATAATTAAATAAATAGGTATGTGATTAGGAACAGAAGAGCAGTATCCCATGCTTTCCCTGTTGGAGGTAAGCAAAGGCAGAAGAAAAGCAAGCAACTCAGAGAAATCCAGAATAGCAACCACTCTGGTACATAAGATGCGATTCAGGGGAATATGGGGATAGCGTTTCCACTAACCAATATATTCTCAAAGATGGAACACCAAGGTAAACTGAGCATGTTCTTCACATTAATTTCTCTTTGTAATTTATCCTGAGTTCCACTAAGGCTCTTTTTTCGAAATTCTTTCTTTCTTTCTTTCTTTCTTTCTTTCTTTCTTTCTTTCTTTCTTTATTATTTCTAATCAATTATAAATAACAGCAGAAAGTTCTTCGATTCATTGTACACAAATGGAGCAGAATTTTTCCCTTCTGCGGTTGTGCATGAAGTAGAGTCACACCATTTGTGCAATCATACATGTACCTAAGGTAATAATGTCCATCTCATTCTATCATCTTTCCTATCTCTTTGACCCCTCCCCACTCCTCTTTGCCCCATCCAAGTTCCTCCATTTTCCCCATGCCCCCCACTTCCCATTATAGCATCCGCTTATCAGAGAAAACATTCAGCCCCAGGTTTGGGGGATTGGCTTACTTTGCTTAGCATGATATTCTCTGCCTCCGTCCATTTACCTGCAAATGCTATAATTTTATTCTCTTTTAATGCTGAGTAATATTCCATTGTGTTTATGTTCCACAGTTTCTTTATCCATTTATCTATTGAAGTTTATCATCTATGTTGGTTCCATAGTTTAGCAATTGTGACCTTAACTTAAGGCTCTTTAAATAAAAATAAAAACAAATATGTGTGTGTGTGTGTGTGTGTGTGTGTGTGTGTTTGCGCGCGTCCTTGTACCATTAGCAATTTCTTTGCTTTGTCAAAGTGGTGGACTTTCATAATCATAGATATTTCACTCCTGTCAAAATCTATTGCACAGCCAACTTATAGGCACTAAAACCCAAAAGCAAGTGAAAAATGTGAATTTGGAAGCAAATTTCAATAATGTCCTAAGATGTGCTTTCAACAGAAAATCTCCCTCCCAGAGGAGGCAAAGCCATTACTTTTGTCCTTTCTATCAAAGGAGGGCTCGTTTATTTGTATTTTACTCTCGTCAGAAGTCATCTTCACTTTGCAGCTGTACCATCCAAGACTCCCACCTTAATTTCTCATTGATGTTCCAGTTCTCTGTGACTTTGTACAGAATGTTCCATTTGTTCCATCCATTCACACAATCCCTCCCTTCTTGTTCTCCCAGAGCACTCTATGGATAACTTCTGTCTCTGACCAGATTTTTCTGATAAAAGCCAAATTCTTATTTTAAAAAATCAACTCAAATGAACATTTAAATACAGGCTTGATTTTAGGACAAATTGAAAAAAAATTAGGAAAAAAATATAGAGCAAAAACAAGCCAATTCTAAAAACACTGCTGAGAGATTGTGAGATCTTGAGGGAAGAGGATCCCTCTGTCTTGTTCAATATCATTTCTTCAATGTCTGCAACAGCATCTCTATACAGAGATGTTCAGTACATTGGTTGAATGGATAAAGACCCGAGCTTGACTCCATCCTGTTGTGTTTTCTCTACCTTATCCACGCTTTGGGGTTATGAAAAGACAGTGTTTGTGTTTCTCTCTTCCTAAGTCATCACCAGGTCTGCTTTGCTTGGCTCACCCTCCCACTTCCTACCCTGTCCTTGAATCAGAAATTTTAGAATTTTACAAATATGTGGCAGGTGACACTTGGAATCTGATTATAGAAACACAAAGTTTAGCATCATGACCTGGTATCTGAGAGGACAGGAAAAGCTATTGGAAAGTGTCCCAAGGATACACCTTTGATGACCCTTTACAACTTAAAGACATATCACCCAACTAATGCACTTTAGGAACACATAACAAACCAACAAGAAGAATATTTTAATTTGTCACACTCCTCAAAGGAAGAGAAATAATTTGCAGTCTTTAGAGCTACCCAGAAGCAATAGCAAAAGGCAGTTTTGGCAGAAATTAAGCTGACTCAACATTCATTTAAACAAAACCTTGATGTTCCTTTCTCCCTGGCTAGCAAATTCATCCTGACAATTTGTCTGTGTAGCATTTCACTTTCCAAACAGCAAATAGCAGCACAACTTGAGAACTTTCCTACAGATCATTCCTGAAAGTAGAAATTAGGCTCCAGGATTAGGCTTGAGGATATGCAAAGAGAGGGGTGCCGCAGTCCGGCTGCAGCAAAGTAACCAGGGGGTGACAAACAACTTGTGTACATTGATACAGCAGGAGTGGGAGCCGTTTATGGTAGGACAACAGAGGTATTTATACATTCCACACAGCTTATCTTAATTAACATAAGCCAGATACATCAGTCAACCAATAAGGAATCTCTACACTTAATGGCTCGCTTTTGTTACTTCTCAAACCACTCCCTCTGGCATTTTGCCAGGCACCATCCAGACTTGTTTAAGAACTCTAACATTCCCCTGGCAAAATGCCAGGTGCCATCCTGACTTGTTTACAGACTCTAACAGAGGGGGCCCTAAAGGGGCAAGTGGCCTCCATACATGAGCTTGGGAAGGGATGCACAGTCAGGTTTCTGCTTTTTTTTTTTTTTTTTTTTTTTTGGCAGCTTTAGTTTCCCAAACCTTAACACAATTTTGAAAGGGTGTCCCAAAACCATATTTTCTCATGCCCTTCTAATGTTTTGTCTCAAAACCCACTTACCATTCCCTACTCCAATGAAATGGTTTAGGAGTGAGTTCCTTGGATGTCAGAATGAGAGACGCCATTCTTATTTCCCATTATCCTCCTTCCTCTAACCCTGAGTGACTTGACTGTCAGCAATTAGATTAAAACAGGAAAAACCTCCTGGGGGTTGGGACATAATTGAGGTTTTACTAAAGTCAGGGTCAAGGAGAAAAGGGAGAGTAGAAGTCCTAGGGTGGAATTCACAAGACCTGTGCTCCAAAGTCAGAACATGTCATGTGGTGCAGAGTTAGTCCACTGTCCAAGATACCTCAGTCGAGTCGTTTGATTTCTCTGAGCCTCCTCTGTCCCTCATCTATAAAATACAGTCTTTCTCTTTTGCTATGAGAATGAGAATGGAAAATGAAGTTTACTAACTGATCACTGTTATTAGCTAAGTTTGCTGCTAAGAATACCTTCTGCCAATTGGCGGTCGTCAAAAGTTGATGCTTACTCTGCTTTCCATACTTCATTTTTCAAAGTAAACTATAATTTACATACCATAAAACTCACCATTTTATTGTGTACTATTCAATGTGGCTTTTAATGCATAGTATTCACAAAGCGGTATGCCATCTCTACTGTTTAATTCTAGTAAAACCAAAAAGAAATCCCATACCCATAGAAGTCAGTTCACATTCCTGCATCTCCTCATCCCTGGGCAGTTTCAGTCTCTATAGATTTGCCTATTCTGGGCATTTTATATAAGGGAATCATATAATAATTTTTTTTTGTATCTGGTTTCTTTCACTTATCATAATGTTTTCAAAGTTCACCCAAGTTGTGGTACATATCAGAGCTTCCCTTCCTTTTTATGGATTAATAATATTCCATTATATGGACATACATTTTTGTTTACCCACTTATCTGTTGATGGATATTTAAATTATTTCTACTTTTCAGCTTTTACAAATAATGTTACTGCAGCTACAGTTTGGATAAGTGTCTCCAAAAGTCCAGGCCTAATACCAGAGTGATTCTACTGGTAGATGGTAGAACCTTTAGGAGGTGGGATGTAACAGGAATCTTTAGGTCTCTGGGATCATGTGGTGAAAGGAGGCTGTGGGATCCTGGCTTCTACCTCTTTGACCCCTAATTTGTACTATAAGTTGGTTATGTTCTGGTATGCATTCCCATCATGAAGGGATGCCTTGTCTGAGGCCCAACGCAATGGAATCCCCAATCTTGGATAGAACCTCAAAAACCATGAGTCTGACAAACGTTTTTTTCTTTATAAGTTAATTATCTTGTGTATTGTGTGACAGTAATGGGAAGCTAATTAATACAACCCCCATACCTCTTCCTTTGTCACCCTCTCTCATATTCTTGCTTTCTTTCATGGGAAGACATGGCAAGGGGGCTCTCTTGAAGCATCAGCACTTTGGTATTGGACTTACCAGCATACAGAACTGTGAGAGATTAGTCTCTTTTTTTTATAAGTTATCCAGTCCAGTCTCTGTTAAAGTCTTCTGTTAAAGCAACATAAAACCCATGAAGAAATCACCTTAGCCCTGAATATAGGACACAGAATCTACAATTTGAGACCAAATATAATTGAAAGGAAAAAAAATCTCCATCAAGCAACATGTACTCCTTCCCCATACTCTGCAACAAATGGGTTGATTTGTTCTCCTTCTTGAAAAGAAGGTATATTTGGACTTACTTACAATTGAACAACAGCTAACTTCATCTCTATAAGAAGAGGGATGGTAAGCTATTTAGATGCCATGTCATTTTCACAAGATCATGAAAATGTAATGCTTTGAAAAAGGAGGATACACTCTACTAAGTTTTCCTCAAACTAAGAATAGTATTTTTAAAAAATTTCTGTAATTATGTTCATCAACTTAGATTAGATCTTTTAATTTTGTTTGTAATTTGATTTCATCTATTACTTATTTTTTTTTCCAAAACATTCTAACACTTCCAACTTTCTTTTTCTTTTTTAACTCAAATCCATAAAGATGCAGTCGTTTTAAAAATTACATAGCGTCATTCATCAATTTCTTGGTTCACTTTTCTTTGCCTAAGCAAGAAACCAGCTGCCTGGATCTTAACCTTGAGAGACAACATTAATCAAACCTTCAAGATGATACATTTATAAATGTCATGACAAATTATTAATAACATCCTCTTCATGAAGCAGAGTAGGACATTAACATGAAAAAAAATCAAGGAATAAAATACAGGAGAAAGAGTCTGGTGGTACTGAAATGAAATGCAAGCTTAACTTTGTTAGAAAATGAATAATTTTCCTCCCAATTTTACTTTTTCCAACATTTATATTATTTTCACCTTTAATTGATAAGTTCTAGAATCTGCAGTCCCGTGTTTTTATTTAGTTTTTAAGTTTTAAGGTTTCCTTTTGAATTTTCATTGGTATCTTTTCAGAAGTTCTTGACACAATATCTTCTTCATGTTTATCCAAGAAAGGGCAGAGATTACAGTTAGAATTTATTACACTGGATGACAGGTACTCACTGGATATAGTATATGAAGAGTTGAGTTGAGAAAATTCCCATTAGAAATATATCCCTAATTCTTTCATTATATAATTCCATGCAGAATAATATTTATACTATCCTCAAAGAAATGGAGAACTAACTAGAATTCCTTCAATTCTGATTGACAGAAGCCAACTGAAATAGGTAAAACACTAAACAACAACAACAAAAAACTAGAGAGATGGAGGACGAATTTATTGACCCATGGAATTAAGGGGGAAAGTTTTCAAGAAGATTAGAAATTTCATCTTTTTTCTTTGCCTCTTTCTTCTCTGTGTTTATTCACTCCATCCTTCTTCTTTTCTTCCTTCCTTCCTTCCTCTATTTTACTATAAAATCTCTTTTCAAGTATTATGGACTCACTGGTTTTGCCCAACCACCAAGTTCATGTTGAAAATGAGGTCTTTAGGAAGTAATTGGGTTTACATGAGGGTGAGGATTACATGATGAAATAAATGTCCTTGTAAAGAAGAGGGAAGACCAGAGCTACCCAGCCCACTTTCCCACCATGTGAGGGCACAGTGGGACAGTGGCCATCTGGAAGCCATGAACAAGACCCTTCCAGACACTGATGGTGCTGTCACCTTGATCTTGGACTTGCCAGCCTCCTGAACTATGAGAAATAAATTTCTGTGGTTTATAAGTCATCTAGTTTATAGTGTTTTTGTTCTAGCAGCCTGAATGGATTAAAACAACTTACAAATCCCATTGCATTAAAAAATGGATGTTGCTATATTTTCTTTTTTTTTTCTTTCAAAACAAAAATGACTGTTTTATTTCTACAAGGGAAAACAGAAAAAAGGGAAAGTTATCTGTGGCTTACTGTAACCAAGGGCAAGAGTCCACTTATTATTATATGGCAACGTAGGTAAGCTCCATTTAACTATGTTCCCATGCTCATGAAAAGGTCTGTAATCCCATCAGTACACAATTTAGCAGATTCAGAAATAGAAGAGGCTGAAACAATCTAGGACACTCCCAAACATTGATATTATTCTTGCATTAACACACATGCTGCTGACAGGATTAGTAAATAGTCTGCAGATTATATAAGCACTCAATGAAGCAATTATAGCATCTTAGTAGGACATGCAGAATGTAAAACTATTTGTAGATGCAAAAGGAGTAAGAATAAACCCAAGACATAAAATGAAAACAGTATAAGAACAAATTGACCTCAAATTAACAGCAACACAGAATCATGAAAATGGGACCTCATTTTGACTTGAGGTTTTGTGAGATACAAGGCTAGCTGTTTCTAGCCAGCTCATGGAAAGCATTTATATCCTCAAATACGATGTTTCTAATGGTGAACCCACATTTCTATTCATAAACAATTGTTTTTGTCCTTAATCTCCTTTCCCCAGGGAGAATATCGCAGATTCAGGTATTTATGGGAAGAAAAAAAAAAGTCTTATATAGAGTTTCAACTCTTTTTACACTATTGGTTATTATCAATAACTCATCCTGAAGTTTAAAATTATTACTAGGATCATGCACTAACCCCTAACATGGCACTATAATATGCTACCAAGCACTAATGCTTACAAAACTATACACATCTCAAAATGGAAGACATTGGTGATTTTGTTGTTCTTAAACAACTTGTAACATTTGTCCACAAGTATTAAAATATACATATATATATTTCTATTGCACATATCCCGTTTTTGTTTGACTTTTCAAAGGATAAACTGCCAGCTAACATGGATGAGCAAAGCAAAGGAAGCACAAATGCAGATTGAAGCATTTCTAAAATTAAGTTTTTGCCATCAAGAAAAGGACCAACGTAGACCAGAGAAAAATGCAAATATATTAAGTAAATACTGGGCAACTACAACTGGAATATGCCCATGTTGTTAAACGTCATCTAATGTCAATCATGTAAGATATAGAAACATTTCCTTTGAAAGATATCATTAACACTGGTTCTCAGCTATAAGTTGAAAAAATGCTGAAGGAGGCAGGTCTGACACCTATTCAAACAAGTGGATCAGAGTTGTTCCACTGGTGCATATATCCCTTGCCCCATGACTAATACACTGTATGATGAGTGTTTAGGTTACCAGCTGTACAATTCACTAATATGTTTTCTAAAAGATCCTTATCACAGAAGCTAACATTTTAAGGGCCTAACCATTACTACTTATTGTAGGTAAGGTAATTTAAAAAAAAAAAAAACTAATAAGGAGAGGTGGTTTCTGCCCTAGAATACCATTTTTAAGCTCTAAATACACATATTCAATAATTATCACAAATTCAAGAACTTTCTGTACCAAACTTTAAAGCAATCTGTTTGATAACTGGTAGGCCCCTGAAATCAAAGGAGATTCATGACATTTGGTGGGTTTGGAGCTTTCTTTCTAGATAACACCCATGGTAAGTTTAAATTCACATTTAAGGTTGGGTAAGAACTCTTTATTTAAAGCCAACAGAGGTAGAACTTGGCTTGATAGTAAACATTGGGGAATAAAATCACCTGCTAGTGGCAATTTTATCCCATACCACCATTGGCTGGTTAAGAAGCTACGTGGGAAATGTTCATGCAGTTTGCTTCACAGAATATTTTAATTTCTTTTGGAAGCCAATTACAAGGGAAAAAATAGCACAGGCTTTGTCAAAAGCAAGATGTAGGACTAAATCTCAGTTCTTCCATGTAGTAGGTGTGTGAGACTACGTCAAGTCATTTTACCTGTCAGATTACAGTGAAAGGTAATCATGGTCACTTCATAATGTGGTTGTGAGGACTGAATGCATATGAGAACATGCTCAGTACCATTGACAGCACATCTGAAAAGCACAGTCAGTGCTAACTTCTTTGCACTCTTTAAAACTGAGAAACAGGCCAAGAAAAAATAAAAATAATGTACTCAACTGTTCAAGGAGAGCATCTGTTCTGATGTTTTCATTCTATTAGAAAAATCCTCCCTTGATCCAATGTCTAACTCCAGTTATTGCCCATTTCTCGGGTCCCCTTAGATTAAAACTCCAAAGAATGAACGCTTCTTGCTGTAGCCAATTTCTTTCCTCACATTCTTCTCAAACAATTAGGACCCCCTGCAGGAGGTCACAAATGACCTCCTGGGGAGAGCACCAATGATCTCTTGTGGAGTCTTCTCTAGTGAGAGTTACTTCCTTGATGATTATAACCAATCTATGGACTTAGAAATTATCAGGTCTCTGCCAACAATCTCCCAATTTTTTTTTTATCTCCAGCCTGGTCTCTCCTTTTAACTTTAGATTCTTATATTCCATGGCCTACTCAGTATCCCTACCTGGATATACGCCAGACTTTTCAATATGTTCAAAACTGAACTTCAATACTTCCTTTGAAACCTACTTCCCCCATAATCTTTCCATCTTGGTCAGTGAAAGTGTCATCCTTTCAGCTGCTGAGGACAAAGCCCTTGAAGCCATCTGTTATGGTTCAGATTTGAGGTGACCTCCCAAAGCTCATTTGTGAGATAATGCAAGAAAGTTTATGATTGGGTTATAGGTTTAACTAATCAGTGAATTCATTCCCTGATAAGGCTTAACTGGTCAATGCATTAATCTCCTGATAAGGATTAACTTGGTGGTAACTATAGGCAGGTAGGGTTTGGCTTGAGGAGGTGGGTCCTGGGGACATGCCTTTGGGGTTTATATTTGTCCTTGATGAGCAGAGCTCTCTCTCTCTCTCTCTCTCTCTCTCTCTCTGCTTCCTGGAAACATGTCCTTAGATGCTTTCCTCTGTCACACCTTTCTGCCATGATCTTCTGCCTGTTTCTCAGGGCCTGAGGAATGGAGTTGGCCATCTATGCACTGAGACCTCTGAAATGATTAACCCCAAAATAAATTTTTCCTCCTTAAAATTGTTCTTTTCAGGTCTTTAATTTGAAGCATGGAAAAAAATCTACTAAAACATCTATATCCATAAACTTTCACTGAGTTATGTTATAGTAACAACAAGGACAACAACAACAAAGACTTGGAGGCTTGCAGTCATGGTGTGTGTTTGTGCTATACCAGTAGAAGGTGAGCTGTTATTCTGTTTCATATTTTCTTCCCTCAAGGATCCAGGCTAAAGGAGCAGACCCATCTGGGATATTGCCTTTCTCTTGGGAGAGGACAGAAGCGGTCCCATGTGGTGATGCCTAAAGTTCTGCTGGCAAGGGACATATCACTTCCCACCTCAATAGAGAGAGAGCAAGTCACATGACTTCCAGAGGGATTGAGCCCAGTAGGAAGGGTTAACAAATACTCTGGCAATGATACAAGTTACCACAGAATCTTTGTCTCCTCTTCCTTTCAGACCCCATATGCAATCTGTCAGGAAATCCTGTCAGGTCAATCTTTAAAATATATCCAGAATGCAATAATGTCTTGTCATCTTCACTACCACCTCCCTGCTTCAACACACCATATCTGGGACCTGGAATATTGCAGCTGGCTCCCAACTATGCTGCTGCCTTTGTTTCCTTACTGAATGCTTTGAAGACATTGGCCTGGATGATCCCAAGGAGATGTAAGTCACATCCTGTCATCCCCCTGCTTAAAACCCTCTGATAGATCCCCCTTTCTCCCAACAGTCAGTCTTTACAGTGGGCAATAGTCTATAGGACTTTACATTATCTTTCCAACATCCCCCATTTCCTTTCTGACCTTATCCCCTGTCATCTACTTCCAGCGGCTCCAATTCAACCATATTTACCGTCTTGCTGTTCTTCAAATCATAGGGGCACCTCAGCCTCAGGGACTTTACACTGATGTCTTTTGCTTAGAAATCTCTCAGATCTGTGCCTTGTACATTCCCTCCTGTCCTTTAGTTCCATAATGTACCTTCTCAAGGCACCTTCACCTCTCCATTTAAAATTCCTTACCCCATCTTTACTCTGAGAGGATACATGTAAAATATATATATATATACATCATTAATAGCATCCTTTTCATAGAGTAGGATGTTTATTCCAGTTTAACCTACTATGTAATTTACTTATTATCTTTATTGTCACAGTCTGCCAAAATATAAGTCTTGCAAAGACAGGAATCTTTGTTTCATCTCCTAGTAGATCCCAAGATAGAAGAATGTAGACCCTAAATATATCTACCTAGATTCTAGATAGGGAAGAGGGATGGGATGGAAAGGAAGGGGGAAGGGGGGTAGCAAGGATGGTGGAATGTGATGGTCATCATTATACAAAATACACGTATGAAGATTTGAAATTGGTGCCAACATACCTTATATACAGAGATATGAAAAATTGTGGTATATATGTGTATTAAGAATTGTAATGCAAAAAAAGAGTACATGTATAATGACATAAATTGGTGTGAACATACTTTTATATACAGAGATACAAAAAATTGTGCTCTATATGTGTAATAAGGATTGTAATGTATTCCACTGTTGTAAATAAATTATATATATGTATATATATCTATATATGTATATATATGTATATATGTATATATGTATGTATATATATATACCTGGATCCCAGATAGAACAGTGTTGACCATATAGTAGGTGATTCAACATTTATTGACTGAACAAACAGACTGAATGAATGAATCTCACCCAATTTCCTTATTCTGCATCAATTTCCCTTCCTAACATTGTGAAATTTACCTTGTCTGTCACTTGAGACATGTTCCAATAAAGTATCTGTAGTCACCATGAAAATTTGTTATTCTTCACTAAACTTGATTATACTCTTTAATTTCCTAAAGGAGAAATAAAAAAAAAGATTGGGTCAACTAAAATTGAGATTCATTTTGGCTAAGCAAAAACTTAGCTCTTTCTTTAACAGAATTATAGCAATATTATTAACATTTAAAACACTTGTGGATTTTTTTGTTGTTGTTCAGATTTGGAAGAGGAATTGGGTGGCAGAGATGGGGGCAAGTAGTTTTAAATTATTCATCTACAAAGAATGACATCTTAATTATAATCATTTTAAAAGCCACAGAAGATATATACAAAATAACTAGTTCAGGGAAAAGAAACAATGACAAATGAAAATATTTTCAGATAATACTAAGTCATTTAAAAAATATTTTTAATAAGACCCTATAGTTAAACTGAGATATTTTTGCAGCTCTGCAGTGTCCTTGGAAGAAAAACAATTTCTTTGGTCGTTGGCTCTTTTTAGTCTTTTCAAAATCAATGGAGCCATTCTCTCCCTGCTTATTTCACATGCCGTCACTGATGAAGTTTCAGCCAATTTCTCTATGTAGCAATAGAAGTCCAAATAATTAACCAGGGTGTTATAAGCATTAAACCAAAAAGTGGCAGGTAGTTAGTCCAAGAAAAACAAAATTGCAATAGTAGCACATTAGTTCTGCACATAAGGAGTAAGTCACATATACAGAGATTACTGGAATTGACTGGCAAAGAATCAATACATACATTCTTTTATAATCATAAATAACTAAAATGAAAATAGTTCACTGGAAGTGGGGGATTATTGAACAAAATGTATTAAATCAACCAAATGATCAGAGATCATGCCACTAAAAGTCTATAATACAAAGACCAACCATTCACCCCAAATTCTTGGTCCTTCAAGAATATGCTATTGTTAGAGGAAGTGTCTGCTCAGCCAAACTTCTGCATCCAGATGGGCTACATAACAAGTATACTGGAATGTAAACAGAAAAGGTACCTCTTTTTGGCATCCAACAGAATGGGTGCCAATTCTGGGCAACATGAAGAAGCAAGTACTTTCCACACACATTCCCCTTCTGTTGTTTGGATGCCTATTCAACATCCCTAGAGTAGGGGTACCTACAGAGGGAAGGGGCTTGATTTCATGAATCACTACAAAAGGAATGCTCAAAGTTCCAAGAACTCAACCAGGTTATTATCTTATTCTAAGATCCAAATTTGGGCCAGGAATAGTGGTACATACCTGTAACCTCAACCACTTGGGAGCCTAAGGCAGGAGGACTGCAAGTTTGAGGCCAACCAGGAAATCTTAGTGAGAAAATAAAAAAAATAAAAAGTGTTTGGGATAAAGCTTAGTGGTAGAATGCCCCTGAGATCAATCCTAGTACCACAAACACAACCCAAAAATCCAATTTGGAAAAGTCACAAACAAGTTTGTTTACAACATTATGTATAAAAACAAAAATAAAAATAAAAATAATACTTAATAGTAAGAGAATTATTAAGTAAATTGTGGCATATTCATTTAAAGAATCATTATACATTAAATTAAATCAGCAAAAATTACATAAAATAGACTTTAAATCTGGTGAGGATACATAAGTCAATCTGAAATTAAGGAGAAGAATTGTAAAATCTGAGCCTGTAGGCACAGATATGGACACCCACACTCTCACACATGCACACAGGCAGATGGAGAGGGGGAAGCGTATGCATCGCGGGGCAGTGCTTAATGTCTGGGGAGGTTTGAGCTAATGTGTGGAAGGCTTCTTCCCTCACCAATTTGGGGTAACTGGTAATTTTTTGGCTGAGCAGACACTTCCTCTAACAACTGCATCATTTCTTGAAAGTCTGACTCTACAAATCAAGTCAAGACCAGAGGAGCTCAAGTTTCCACCTTCTAAACTTTAGTAGCTCAGAAATGACCGTTGCCTGGACTTGCAACTTTCCCCCTTAGTCTCTCTTTCAGTAATAGTGTCATTCTCTTTCTTTCCAGAAAATCAAGCTCAAGGGGAACAGGAGCTTTTCTGCCTCTGCACCCACATCAATACTAGCATATAGTAGGCTCTCCATGGACTCATTTGGCCATTCATTTATTCCACAAGTGTTTAACTTGCCTACTATGTGCTTATACTTATTCTTGGCCGTGGACTCTGCCCTTCTGCATGTTCAGTGGAAGCACCTGTGGGCTGGTGCTTCCTGCTTTTCTTTCTCCCTGACACAGAATGCATCTGGGCTTAAGGAATGTAAGAAGCCTTCACAACTACCCCCTCACTAGGATGGCTATAATGTGTTGCCAAGTGTTGAGGAGGATGTGGAAAAACTGGAACCTTCATACACTGTTGTTGGAAATATACAACAGTAGAGTCACTCTGAGAAATAGTCTGCCAGTGTCTCACAAGCTTCTCATAGTTCTATTCCTAAGTATATACCTTGGAGGAATGAAAATGTATGTCCATACAAAAACCTTCACATGAATATTCATAGCACTACTGATCAAATCAGACAACCCAAATGTCTGTCAATAGGTGATGGATATACAAAGTGTGGTACATCTGTGCAATGGGATATTTTATACAGCCATCAAAACAAATACTGATACATGCTACATCATGAAGGAACTTTGCTAAGAAACAAGCTAGTCACAAAGGACCACCCAAATGTATACTTGCATTTATATGAAGTGACCAGAATAGACAATTCCATAGAGACAGAAAGCAGATTAGTGGAGTGAGGTTGGGGGTGAATGTGAATCAAAAGGGGTGGTGATGGCCAAGGGGAATGGACTTTCTTTTTAGAGTAATAAAAATGTTCTAAAATTGACTGTGGTGATGTTTATACAACTCTTTAAATAAACCAAAATCATTTAATTACATATTTTAAATAAGTAAATTGTATAATATGTGAATTCTATCTCAATAAAGCTGTTTTAATAGTTTTTTTTTTTTCCACTGAGGCACTAGGGTGCTCTACCACTGACCTACATCCTCAGCCCTTTTAAAAATTTTAATTTGAAATAGGATCTACCTAAGTTGCCCAGGCTGGCCTCAAACTTGTGATCCTCCTGCTTCAGCCTCTGAGTTGCTGGGATTGCAGTTATGTGCCACTGTACCTTTATATTAAAAAAAAACACATTTAATGCATAAAATATCAGTATCTGATAGCAGGTATTTAGAGCTATCATAAAATGGTCTACATAAAGTCCAGCAGTTATTTTCATGATCTAAATCTCCCTTAAAAATAACCAAATTGTGGTAGCCAAGAGTGATTCATCATCAATTTTTAACCTTTTCAAAAAACTGAAAAATTGGCATCGCATGACAACAGACTTTTTTTTTTTTTAAATGGCAGGAGCATTTGCAAAAGTCACCAAGTCTTTTTTTTCCCCTCAGTGGAAATAGGACAGCTAAAGTTGCACAGCTGGAACACATCAATAGACTGAAGAAGGCTTCTGCTTCCCTGACAACTATTACCAACAATGAGTCAGACAGAAAACAGATAGATCTGTCTTTCTCTCCAGCTGGAACACACTCACTGAGTAATAGGTGAGAACAGCAGCAATGTTAGACTTCTTTCAACATATGCCTTAATAAACTTAAATAATTAAAAATTCCTTGTTGGATAATGCAGCATGTATATTTCAAAATAGTGTTTAGGAAGCAAAAGCATCTCTTACAAAAATGCAAATGAAACGTGGGTTTTGCCATTTGTAGGGTTCTAAACTTCATCTATTTGCTGAATTATTATGCTGAAGGACAGCCCAGAAGGGAACTGGCTGTTTGTGTCCTGTCCACCAGCAATCTGCCCTTCCCAGATGACAAGGGAGGAAGGAGCAGCAACCCATGGCCTCAGTGGGGCTCAGCTCAGTGCCCTGAGTGACTGCAGCCTTCCAGCCAGCTTGATGGGTGATGTTTCATGCCTCAGGCTGGGGCGTGCCGAGCCAAAGAGCACTGTCTCCTGTCACCACACACAGGATCCCACTGCAGCAAACCTTGCAACATTTACTTTTTAGTTTTGTTTATATGAGCTCAAAACCAAAACCAGGCTCTGTTCTGCAAGGGCTTGTTTCTGTTCATTGAGGCTTCCACACCATGCAGTGACCATGAAAATCTTTTATTCAAAAAATCAAGGCTTCCAGTATATCAGGTGGACTGTTTTAAACAGCCCTCTGGTTTTGAATTTAAACAAGGAAGTCCTCTTAGGTGCTCGTGCTACTCATGTAGCACTATTTCTAAGGAATAAAATTTCATCCTTACCACATGCCTATGTAAATTATGGCTGAGAAACTCAATGGCAGTAGAAAGAGCAGAGAATGGACACACCTGTCCAAGAAGTCTGACAGGCAGCTCCTAGGTCTCCCTGAGCATCCATTTTGCTATGTGCTCCCAGGCAAGGTTCTCACCATCTCTGGTTCTATAACATGAAGGATTAAATTAGGTGCTTTCTGAGGTCCTTTCCATCTCTTTTCCATCATCTTTTTTTTCTTTTAACTCAGCTAAAATTGGTGTCTGCGGAACCCAATCAATTCTGCTTCTCCTTAGTATGCAAAACTACTATTATATGAGAAATTGGCTCTTGGTTACTCATTGAAGAGAAATAATCAGAATTCATAGCAAACAGCATTTATTTCTTTGCATTTAGGATTCCAGCTTTAATTTGAGAGTCACTTCCCGAAATGCAAAATGAAAGAATTTAAAACAAGAAGCTGCCAAAAGATTCCTGGCCAAGAAACTGCTTTGGCAGCATCTTGATTTCTCAAGTCATTTTTTAGACTTTTTCTTTTTTTTTCCTGCAGTTGTGTCCTGGCAAATCTGATCAAATCAATATGTCTTTTATGGCCAGACTGTTCTTTGGCTTCATCTATCATCTGTTGTAGAAAAAGCCATTAAATTAGAAGAAGTTGTGGGAGATTTTACTGTAGAAAATGAGGTTCTTTTTTTTTTTTTCAATACAAAACACTGACCCAATCTAAAAGTGTGAATATAGCAGTTTCAGGAATCAAAGTCAAGGTCAGTCTTAATCATTAGAAGAATAAAATGTGAGTATTGATGTTTCCAAGATCATGCCAATAAAATTCTCCCCTCTCCCTGCCCCTCACCTTCAGATGACAATAGAAAGTAGCTTCCTTAGGCAGAAAGGATTCTATTTTAAAATGCAAACTTTCTGGTAAAGTGTCAAAAGGAGAAATGAGGACATGTTAGGAACTGAGGGCATCACAGAAATGGTGAGATTGCAGTGCTGGGCCTCTGGAAAAATCCCCCAGGGTGCCAAGGAGTAGGAAATAAAACAGTTCCTGAGACACCTTCCCATACGTGAGGTTTCATTTCTTTCTTCCCAATCTTGATGTTGGTTTTTATTTCAAGCCATCTTATATACTTCAGGAAGTATGGATTGTGTAAAATAGAACTATTAACTTGGTGTTGATGCCAATCAGAGTAGAAAGTTCATTGCTTTTTTTTTTTTTTTTGAAAGGAAAAGCCCTCATCCTTCCTTAACTGACATATAGCTGCATATGCCATTGGGCCAAGCTTTGAAGACACCATTTCTTCTTCTCTTCCAGCAGAACTATCTCTAAAAAGGCAACGCAACAGCTCTTATTAAGTGGAGGCACCATCTCTCCACACTCGGCCTCTGGAAGACCAAGATCATAAGCAGCATAAGAAGTGCCATTCTTGCACTGTATTATGTTCTGTGGGCGCTGCACAGCTTGAGGCCCTGTTCTGGCACAGAGGAGCTCAAGATGTTCTGGGAATTCTACAACATGAGGAGGAGTCCTGATTTTCCCCCTTTTCAGAGCCACTTCTCTGTGAGAGGTCCCTGCTCAAACACATTAAACAGGTTGACAGGAAACCTTGGCTGTATTGTAATCAGCCATCAGGACCCAGCTTAGTCTCCTGCAAGGCCACCAGTCAACCGGGGAGAATGGATTCAGTTGGCCCCTGAGAGATGTTGAGCTGAAGACACTGCAGATGCTCCAAGCTTTCAGTGTAAGGTATAAGAGCATCACTGGGAGAGAGCTGTGATTTATGTGTTCAGATCAATTCACCTTCTCCATGATGAAGCCTTTTCCAACCTCTGAAACCCTCATTTCCTTGTGGCTGCCTTTCTCCAACTTCTTGTATTTCCAGGGTTTACTGTGGCTGTCAACAGGAAACCTTCTGAGCCAGTGTGGGGCTCAGTAGGAGCCTGCTGGCCATGTCTCCATGAGCACAGGAGAAGAGCAGTGAGATTCCAACCTTCCTGGCTCTGTGCTATTTACCTTATCTTGCCGAAGAGGAGATGAAGTCCTTAGGCCTAAATCATATATGGTAGACTCGCCTTATCAGCAGGTTTACTTTCTGTAGTTAGCTATGCACTGTCAACCATAGTCTGAAATTATTTATGGAAAATTCCAGAAATAAACAATTCATAAGTTTTAAAGTATATGTTACTCTGAGTAGCAAGATATCATCATGCTACTCAGAAAAACATATACTTTAAAACTTCCACTCTGCCCTGTTCCCCCACCTGAGTGGTGAATCATCCTTTTGTCTGGCATGTCCACACTGCATACACTCCCTACCTGTCCGGTTAGTCACTTAGTTGCCATCTCAATGATTAGATCTTTAGCTGTAGTACACAGTGCTTGCAGCCACATTACTCTTACACAGTAGCCTAATGCTAAGGCACAAAGCCTACCTCATTCACCTCACTTCATCTCATAACATAGATGCTATGTCATCTCCCAGAACAGGGATTTATCATCTCAGGAAGACAGAGTACAGGACAATAAGATGCTTTGAGACACAGTTCCTACATAACTTTTATTACAGTATATATAACTTCTATTTTATACTAGTTATTGTCATTAATATCTTAATGCGCTTCATTTATAAGTTTAACTTTATCATAGGTATGTATATACAGGAAAAAACAGCATACATAGGGTTTTACTTTCCATAGTTTCAGGCATCCACTGGGCATGCACAAGACTGAGGGTCCTGAAACATCTCTCCCATGGACAAGTTGGGGACTACTGTGTTCTGCTTTTCCCATGCCAAACACAGTGCCTATACATTTATGTTCTTGACTTGAACTATCATCACAAAGTCCCTGCAATCCTAGAGTCCTGGTTGCAGAGTTACATAGAGATCCTATTAGTTTGCTACCCAATTTCTGCAGCCATCTCAGAACTTCTTAATTCACATATATTTTCTCTTTCTTGCTCTCTCTTTCTATTGCTTATTTGCTTCCTGGGTAGGTATAGATGATTGGGGTGATATAATGACACACATTAAAGAACATTACCATATGGTATATAATTAAGTGCTAAATTATGTGGCATGAATTGCCGGGATTTAGGGGTAATGGATACCAACATGTAGACATATCTAGTTTGTGAATCAGTGGTCTTATCCCACAAATACTTATTGAGGGATTGTGAGCCAGGTTCAGTGGCAGACACTAGAAAACAACAATGAGCGAAACTAGCATGATCCTCATGACGTTTGCAGGCTCTCTTCCCAGATGTGTGTACACACATGGGTGGGTGCTCCGTGTTTAGGAGCAGGTCTTGGATCTGAAGCTACCACCCTGAACAAACAAAGATCAAGGACTCAGTGCCCAGTTCCTCAAAGAGCATCTCTCACACAGAGATGCTTTGCTTTTATGTTTAACATTCTCAGGTGTAAATGGAATCATAGGCCTTACACATTCTGTTGTGTCTGGCTTCATGCGCACAGCCTACTCATTTGAGATTCATCTATATCGTGTAGGTCCTAATAGTTTGTTCCTGTGGATCACTGAGTAGTATTCCACCATATGAATGTTCTACAATTCCTTTCTCCATTCTGTTGTTTATAGACATCCAGGCTGTTCCCAGTTTGGTGTCTTGTCCCCTTCTTGCCTGTCACTTTGCCTTCTGCCTACTTACATGGGCCATCCTCCCAGGTATAGAAAAATGGTCAGATTGTCCAGAGTTAGAGCTATTGATATTTGCTGATGGATAGTGAGGAAGTTGTTAAGTTTCTTCAGGGATAATAGTGATAATACCTAGATAATATCTTATAATGGAAAACAGGTCTAAGAGCAGGACCTGGACTAGAGTCAGTGCTTAACAATAGATTTATTTTTCTTTTATCTACTGTATTGCTTTCTTAGGACTGTCATAACAAAGTATTACAAACTCGGAGGTATAAAATAATGTAAATATATTCTCTCACAGTCCTTTGGGGTAGAAATCTGAAATCAAGGTAGCAGCACGATCATATTCTCTAGGTTCTGGAGGAAAGCTTGTTCCATTCCTTTCTCATACGGCACTGCCAGCAAATCCTGGGAATGTTTGGCTTATCAAAATATCTTTGCAATTTGTCTCTGCCTTCATATGTCCTTCTTCCTGTGTCTTTTTCTCTGTGATGCTTCTCCTTTTCTCATAAGACCCTGTCACATTGGATTAAGGGCCCACCCTACTCTAGTATGACTTCATCTTAACTAATTACAGCTTACAATGACCCTATTTCCAAATAAGTGTAGGACTTGAAATTGAGCAGGACACTATCCAACCAAGTATAATTATCAATCCAAAAAAAAATGGTAAAATGGTGTATTTAAAAGTTGTGCCTTATATAGTATTGCTGTGCATCCTTCTTGCACACCGAGTGGTCAACAGATGTTTGAGAAAGCAGAAATGGATGATGGATTTAACATGTTCTTTAGAGGATAGGCAAGAAGAAAAGATCCGGGGGCAGATGAAGTGTAGAATTTTAGCCTCAGTTTGTGTAGCCTTCACTGCCCTCTTTTGGAAGCTTTGGAGTCAAGAAACTAAAATGCTTGCACAAGCAGATAGCCAGTCAGATAGATACATGTTTTTCCACCTAGGAGTTTTCATAAAAGGTGACGTTACAGTGGGTAGTGATAGTGCATGCTTGTAATCCCAAAGATTCTAGAGGCTGAGGCAGAAGGATCTCAAGTTCAAGGCTAGCCTCAGCAACTTAGAGAAACTCTGTCTCAAAATTCATAAAAAAGAAAAAAAAAGCGGGAGAGTGGCTGGGAATGTAGCTCAGTGGTAGTAGCACCTTTCTTTAGTATTTGCTCTCAGATAAAACCGAGCTGTAACATTTTCCTAGACCTGAAAAATTCCACCTGAGAAGCAGAGAGTAACTACTGAAATACACAAATACAGAGTCATTCACTTCTCAGCTCAGTTCTTTAACTAAGCAGGGAAAAACACATCAAGTTCAAATTCCTTGTTTGTACAAGGAAGGATATTAACAGGTACCACATCTATTTTAACTTCCTTTGTACCTTTTCTGTTGTGTATGCAACTTTGCCCTGATGGCCAAATTCCATAGAAGTAGAGCATGTCAAATATCAGAATCAGAACGAGCTACAAGTTACACACAGTTCCAGTCTTCCAACCTATGGTATTCAGTGGGTATGATATATGAAGGCTGCCTGATTTCTTTTGATGGCATTTCACCTTTTTTTTTTTTTTTAGGATGAAAAGATACAAAGTTTCCCCAGAGTTTCTCAAAGGTGCTTAAATATTAAGATTTCAGTGCCTTAAAACATGATGACAATGATGATTTTTCTCACTGGCAGTTTTCTATGTGGTTCTGCAAGTAACCTAGTTATAGGAAGACATGTCTGTCCAAAAGACTAAAAAAAAGATGCTTTCCTTTGGAATGCAAATGAGATACAACTAAAAGAGATGTTTATTTTTTTCTGAACTTGCTACAGTTTGGAAGCAGTTTCTCTTTCCCTGCTAAAATGATTGCTTAGAAGGTTGCCTAACTATCCAAACCAGTTCTCATACCACATGAGACATAGAGACAGCAGAAAGACCAACTGTATAGCTGAGCAGAAAACCCCAGATATTTACATAGAGAGGTTTGGAACCCAAAAAAAGGGGGACTCCTCACAACCCCAAGTGTTACCCATGCATGTCCTTCACTTTTTCTGAATTCCCTCCATTATTATCTTGTTTCATATAAACTCCCAAATATTTGGATTGAAAATACAAACCCTTAGTTGGGGTTGTGTCACATGCACGGTGCTGGATTTAATCCTCGGCAACACATAAAAGTAAATAAATAAAATAAAGGTATTGTGTCCAACTACAACTAAAAAAATGTTTTAAAAAAATACAAACACTTGATGAAAATTTTTTAAAAATTTAATTCCACAAGCCAACTATTAAAAATCAGGTTGTATTAACTTAAATTTAAATAATTATATTTCAAAGCAAAGCTAATAAGTACAATTTATCATTTACTTTTATTTTATCACATTTCACTATTATCAACCATACTCAGGTCCTTTAGGACTCTTGTATCCTTGTGGTAGAAATTTTACATAATGGTGTGTCACTTCACATCTCTCCCAACTTTTCTTCAATGACATCAATCACATTCATAGCTTGAAATTGGTCATGTTGGTGGTATTTACACCACAGAAACCTATAAGTGCGAGGGAAAGGGGAGATATCAGGAAATGAAATTGATCAAATTATGTTATGTACATGTACAAATACACCACATGGATCCATTATGGATAATCATAATGCACCAATAAAAAAAAAACTTTAAAAAAGAAGGAACTCAATAAGAACTACAAGTGAGGACATGATTTATCAACTGTCTAGACTTAAGAATATAATAGAGAAAATGTTAATAATGCATATTAAGCCTAAAAGTGTATCATGTCTATAGAGTCATTGTGTCATGAATAATGCAAAACATTGAGAAAACATTCTTTCAGTAGTCAAAAATTATTATCTGACTTAACAAAGTCATTCATGTCATTGACAAATGGAATAAGTGAGATTCTAATGCATGATGCTATATTTAACTTAATGATTTTGTATAGGTGTCAGTAGAAGGTTAGCAATAGGCTAAATAACATATTTTATTATACTTAATAGCAATGAATTTTTTGTAGAGGATTGGATGCAACTCCGTTTGTCAAATTATGGTTGAATTGGAACATCTGACTGTGGATGCAAGAATCATGGATATAATTAATAAGTTCTGAATCATTGGCTAAGTGGGATTCACAATAAATGAAATTTGCTCATGCTGATCAAGTTACCCTACCACTGAGCTACATCTCCAACACTTTTTAAATTTTATTTTGAGATGGGGTCTCACTAAATTGCCCAGGCTGGCCTCAAATTTGCAATCCTCCAATCTCACAAGTAGCTAAGGTTGCAGGTATGTGTCACCATGTCTGGTAAAAACTGTTATTTTTATCATTATCTTTAAATTGTGCCCCCACACACTTTTTAACAGTAAAATCAGATAAATTATGTAGTGTTTTTTTTTTTAATTTTCTCTCTTTTCTTTTTGAAACTAGAGATTGAACCCAGGGGTGCTTTTCCACTGAGCTACCTCACAAGCCCTATCTATCTATTCATTTATTTAGAGACAGGTCTCACTAAGTTGCTTAGGGTAAGTTGCTGAAGCTAGCCTCAAATTTGGGATCCTCCTGCCTCAGCCTCCCAAACCTCTGGGATTACAGGCATGTGCCACCATGCCCAGCTTATATAGATTTTTTTTAAAGCAAGTTAATGATCAGACATTGGACAGTATAGCATTACCCTTAAGACTTAAATAACTGAATCTTTAAGAAAAAAAAGAAGAAGAATATCACAGATTGCTTAGGGTTAATGTGAGGTTCTCAGTGTAGTTCCAGGTAAAGAAAGAGTAAGATCAATTATTATTTATGGCTGACAAAACTGAAGATCATAGAAATTAAGTCATCAGCCTAAGGTTGCTTAGTAAAATAATTCATTCTCCTGGGAGTTGCTTCAAGGCATGGACTTCATTTTACTTCCTCTCAGTCAACTATGAGATATTCCCAGCACCATAAGTAAAAAAAAAATGACATATTCAATCTTCCTGCAGAAAATAATTTTGAGGATGCTATCTAGAAGAAAGAGCTCTAGATTGGTTGTTGGAAAGACTGGGTATAGGTGTCATCTCTGCCACTAACATAAGAGAAAACTTTCAGAAGCCATTTACTGAACATCTTGAATGCTTCACAGTTATGTGCAATTTTGATTACCCTGTAAAATTCTTTTTAAGACTGAGTATATATACTGTTACAGCACCATCAATCAGATTAAATGTTGAGCTTAACAGGCCATGTAATGCTTTGTTACATGCATAACCCATTGAAAGTCAAGGTTAAGAGATATAGAGTTAAGCTAATGCCACAGGAAAAAAATAAGTATTTATTAGAACATGCAAGAGCTTTACATTTGACTATGTGCAAGTCTCTGTATACACTTTCCCTTTGGGCAAATAAATGAGAGTAGAGGAATGGAGTCATATCATAGGTGTATGTTTAACTTTTTGACTGCTAAACTGCTTTCCAAAGTGATTATAAGATTTTATATTCCTACCACAAGTGTGAGAGACTTCAGTTACTTCACATCCTCAAGCACAATTATATGGTCATTGTGGATTTCATTTGCATTTCCATAAAGATTAAACTTAGTAAGCCTCTTTACATGTGTTTATTTGCTTTTATTTTCTTTGGTGAAGAGTCTATTTAAATCTTGAACATTTGTAATTGAGGTATTCTATTATTGAGATGTAAGAGATTTTTACATATTCTATGCATGTTCTTTGTTGGATATATGTTTTACAAATATTTTCTCCCAACCCATGACTTGTCTTTTCATTTTCTTGACAGTGTTAAAATTAGAGTTCGTGCTTGTTTTTTTTTTCATCATATCTAAATATTTGCCAATCCAAGGTCACTGAGATTTTTCTCCTACATTTTCTTGTATAAGTTTTACAGTTTTCATTTTTAACATTTGACAATGGATCCATAATCCATTTGAGTCACTTTTTATAAATGGTATGAGGTATGGATCAAAGCTATGTTTTTTTTTTGTTTTGTTCATAAAATATCTCACTATCTGGCACCATTTCTTGAAAAGATCTTTCTTTCTCAATTTACTAGTTATAAAACCATGCTTAAAAAATCTGTTTCTGTGTATTCATCACTTCTGGATTCTTTATTTTGGTTCCATTGATCTATTTATTTGTCTTGACACACATACCACACTGTCTTGATTAATGTAGCTGTATAGGATGTTTTAAAATTAGGTAGTATTAGTCATTCAGTTTTGGTCTTAATTTAAAACTTTGTCTTGACTATTTGAGGCCCCTTGCATTTAAAATCAGTCTGTCAGTACCTTTAAAAACAAATGTTTTCTAAGCTTTCAATTTGAAGATGTTGGATCTATAGATAACTTTGAAGAGAATTGACATATTAATAATATGTTTCTTTTGACACATGAATGTGATATGCTTTCCTCAATTAGGGTCTTCTTTAAATTCTCTCAGCAACATTTTATAGTTTTGAATGTGCAGGTCTTACACATCTTTTATCAAACTTATTCCTAAGTATTTCTTGTTTTGTTATTACTATAAGTGACATTTCAATTTTCAATTGCTCCTTGCCAGTATATAAAAATATGATTAAATTTCGTATTTTCACCTTATATCCTTTTAAAGTAATGTTAACACATTTTCTTAATTATTATAAAAATATATTTAGATTGGATTGATATTTATTTTATTATTTATTTTTATGTGGTGCTGAGGATCAAACCAGTGCTTCACAAGTGCTAGGCAAGCACTCTACCACTGAGCCACAACCCCGGCCCAGATGAACTCATTTTTATATAGCAGGTTTTTTGTAGGTCTCATAAAATTTTCTACAAAGATAGTCGTGTTGTTTTCAAGTATAAGACCATTTTCTTTCTTTCCAATGTGCTTGCTTTAACTTTTTTTTTTTACTTTTCAAGTGGCTTTGCTCTTGTTGTTTGAATTTGTGGAAATACTTGAGTATTTATTTGACATGAGTCAAATAAATATCACTCAGAGTAGCTAGGTTTGAATCATCTTGCTAAGAGCCACCCAAGGATCTCAACTCTAAAGGGAATTACTGTAGGAATAAGCATATGAGATGGATGGCTTGGGGCAGGAGCTGGGAACAGATCTCCTATGCCAAGGAACCAGCACTGGTCAGACTTCTACCCACAAGATCCAGTAATAATACTTGCCTCCCCGTGGGCTTCAGTGGTCAGGCACTCAGCATGGATTAGAAAGGCATTAATAACCAACAGAGAGAACAACATAACCAGTCAAATAAGAGACTTTTGTCCTCTATCGTCCTCTTCTCTGTTCCAAGACAATGAAGGTTTTGAGCTCAGAAGAAGAGGGTATGAGCTCACCAAATGAGCTCATTCTGTTCCCCAATGTGAGGGAGGGGGATATAGAATAAAAGATCAGGTCATGTGCTCTCTGGCTACCACCTTTACTCTCTCTCTCTCTCTCTCTCTCTCTCTCTCTCTCTCTCTCTAATTCCTAGAGCTGCAAGCTTATCCTATGACTGAAAAATTTTTTTGAATCTGATATGATATTGTAATTGTAAACAAATCAGACTTATAATAAGCAGAGTGACCAGGAAATTATATTTTTTCCTAAGATGCCAATAAGGAATCCACTATCCTGCAGAGAAGGGAGATTCAAGGTAGGTTAATGGCAGATAGTGGTAGGGCAGGCTGTGACAATAGAAAAACAACAGTTCAGGTTTGTTCCCCATCCAATTTAGACAGGATGATAAACCAGATGTATTTGATTTGAATCAGGGCAGTCCAGAGGTCCACAGTGGCAGATGACTGGATGAGTTACATATAGGGCAGGGATCACGCTAAGACAAGAATAAACATGAGAGCAAAGCACTACTTTTTTGTAAACAATTAGCACAAAAGCAATTAGTATTTCAGCCAGTCTCCAAAAACCATGAAGATAGTAATTCATAATTGTATCAGTGAAAAATAGATTGAGTTTATCTATATAGGAGATTAGGAAGATTTGTAGGTCTATGAGATCAGGCTCAAATTGACTCAGGACAAACTTGTGACTCTAGAGTCCTTTGTGATCATTATTAGGCACTCCCAAACAAGAACTCTTCCCTTATAGTTTCCAATTTTACTTACTTCTGGTAAGGCTGACACAAATATACATCTTAAGTTACATTTTAAAAAATCATTGTCTTTCATTTTAAATGTCCAGTGCTTTTTATCATACATTTAATTGGGATCACTATTAGAGATGTCACTCTATTAAATTTGTTGACTGAATATACATAATGAATTTATATAGAAAAAACTGTTAGAAAAGCCTTCTTATTTTTATGCCAGAACAACCTCTCCTCAAAGTGGCATATCTCATGACCAGGACACTGTGTGCAGGGCTGAAGGGAACTCCCATAAGCTCTCAAAGCAAGAGATCTTGACTTAAAGAGAAAGATAATAGATTGAATTCTATCTGAAGTGTTTGGAATTTCTCTTCAAGAGAATCATCTATCTGTTCCTCAAGTAAGCTGTGTGCATGCCCATGGACTTTGGAATAAGTCGCATTCCTTCGTTGGGAATGCCTCTTTCCCACTCAGCACCAGGGGAACACCACCTGATCTTTCATGGTAAGATTCTGTGAATGCCCATCTCCTCCCAAGGATTGCATGCCCCACTCTAATTCCCACCATGCTCAATTTATTCCTCCATAGCAGAGAGTTCTTTTTAAAAGGCAGTGTGTTTTGTCTGCTGTCTTTAACCCATCTCTCATTTGAGGAGAAAAACTCACCTTCTGGGCAGTTCATAAGTAATGAACTTCACCATATGAAATTTGGGTAATGGAAGAACAATAAAAGTAAAATCCATCAAAGAAATGGAATTGATCTATATAATAAAGAGATGAGCCTAAGAATAGACTAGACAGCACCAAGGAAGCCTCCAGAAGCCAAGTCTTTGAGAATTTGGAGGAATTGGCAATGAAAAAGAAGGAGCATTTTCAACAAATGGTGCTGGAATGATTATCTATCCAGATGCAAAAATGGTCCCTGCACCATTGCAGCTATTGCAGGTGATATGAAATGCATAGGGATGGAGGAACTGATGTTTTGTTATGCTGTACAAATGGGATTGCCCTTGGCATTCTTAAAGAAACTTCCATAGAACTGAAATTGTTTTTCTGTCATTGTACATTCAAGTTATTGTGTCTTTGAACACAACTGTGTCAGTTGTTAGTTTCACCTGGCATGTCAGGTTTAGCAACTTGGAATTTCCTTTCATGAGTCTCCTCCTTTCACTGCCTCCCCCCTGTCTCCAGACTCTCTTTATTTATGAATTGTTTATTTGTTTCCTTGCTACTAGACCAGAATCTGACCATAGCACCTAATAAATTATTCCTGTAGAAGATGAGAACTCCTCTAGAATCCTACCTGGAGTCCCCAGGAGAGTTCTGGAAGAACTGCATGCATGAGGGTTAACCAAATGGATACATAAGGAAGGTTTAGGAGCTGTGGAGTCAGACAAATGAGTGTTCTAATCCAAGCTCTACCATTTAGTAGTTGTGAGATCTCTAATTCCTGAAGTCTCAGTTCCTTTGACTATAAAAGGGAAGCAATCCCTTTACCAGCTATGCAGAGTTATTATAAGGATTAAGTGAAATAGCACATATTAAATACTAAAAATGGAGCCTGACACATGCAAATATGTGTATTATGGAGATATATAGATGGCTATATGATAGATAGATAGATAGATAGATAGATAGATAGATAGATAGATAGATATGTTGCATCTAAATATATTCAAACATACAACATGCCTATTCAGCTTACATTTTAGACCTTTTCTTAGAAATGCCCTAAACTCTTGGTTATATATATCAAAAATCCAGCATTATTTCTAAAAAGGAAGAAGCACATCAACAATAACAATACCACAATTATTTATAGATATGTTTAATTGACAGCATTAGGCACAAGAAACCCAGATATACATATCATTTAAAACTATGAATCTACCTCATTCTGCATCACACACATAACCTGTCAGGCAAAGGTTAATAGAGAGTTTATGAAATTCTGAATGCAATTAAGTCTCAGAGGAATCTCAGCTGGAGGCCATGCCAGTTTCTATGGCAACCAAAGGGCTCAGGCAAAAAGTATGTGTGTGGGGGTGGGGGGATTAATTTAAAGGCAAGATAAGCACATAAATATAGCTCTTTTCTACCTTTCCTACCAAGCTCCAATAAGCAATCCTTGCTTATTGCATTTAAACTATTATGCAAAGGAGAGTATAAATCAGATTGTTTTTTTCATTTCCCAGAATTAAATACATTTCACCAAATGTCTAAATGTGATTCCTGTTTTTTAAAATGCATCACTTCTCTGAGTATCCAATTTATAAGTGTGTCAGGTGTGATTCTCAAATTTCTCAGGGGAGAGGGGAAAAGGAGGGAGATTAAAAGAACAGAACAAGATGTTGAGGGTAATTAGACTGCACTGTAACCAACCTTCTCAACACCAGTTAATGAGGTTTTACTTATGATCTCGGAAGTTGCAATCAGGCCAATGGAAGAAAATGTGGCCACAAGCAGAATTGGTCTTCTTGTCATGAATTTCACAACATCATTAAATTAAAAGAGACCTCAGTGATCACCTAGTCGAAAACTTTAATTTTATCACTCAGAATGAAAATCACATAACTTAAGAAGTTGTTTAAGCACAACCAAGGCTGGAATCCAGGAATCTGGGACGCCTGATTGCAGCTTGCACTGAATTCTATACACCATTTTCTTCTCCTTCCCTTCTTTCCTATGTGCAGAATTTAGGAACATTCTTAACCATTTTCCATCCCAAGTAGTTTCCAAATGTTGAATTTCCTGATCCTCAGATTATTGCAGATGGTTGAATTTATTTTTTAAAATCAGATGAATTTTATTTTGATATACTCATCCAAAGCTCTTAACATGGTTCACATTTGCCAAGCAATTTCAGATTTGCCATGAATGCTAGTTTATGGAAATTCTGTAATTACTCATCTTTTTCATGCCACCAGCCTAGTAGCTCTGTGTTCATTGGTAGCAATGGGCACATGTATGGTCTGCACTCAGTCTATGTCCTTAGCATGAAAGAGAGAAGGGGCCAGAGAAATTCACACAGAGAACCAGGTATAGTGGCATACACCTGCAATCCCACAGCTCAGGAGGCTGAGGCAGGAAGATGATAAGTTCAAAGCCAGCCTCAGCAACTTCACAAGGCCCTAAGCCACTCAGCGAAATCCTGTATCTGAATAAAAATTTTTAAAAAGGGTTGGGAAGGTGGCTCAGTGGTTAAGCACTTTGGGGTTCAGTCACTGGTTAAAAAAAATCACTTGGAAGTCACAGTGCATCAATAAAAAATAGAAAATAGACATCATGACCATCCTAAATTCAAGTCCCTAAGGAGAAAATTTGCCAATGAAAATCCCCCCCCCATCCTTTAAAAATTATAAATTGCCTTTTGGTTGTATTTGCTATGGAGTTTCCAGGACCTCAAAATTTCATTAACAGTTAAGGAGATCAATATGCTAAATGAAAGAGCCATCTGTGATGACAACAGTCAAGAAAAAATATCTATTTGTCAACCACACCAGTAGGGAGACAAAGCTTAGGTAAAATTCAGTCTTTCATCCTCTGTCCTCCCCTCTGTCTTGCTTGTTATTTTCCACGGCATCTTCTCACAGAGCATTGCAAGCATCTGTTCTCTTTGCTGCAGAGGGCAGCTTCCACCTTACGGCTGCATGGTGCCTGGACAGAGCAGGTATCCAGTCAGTGGAGTGAAAATTCTGGGCTCATTGGGCTACATTCCTTCTCAGTTCTCTCTCCTCACTGTCCAGCAATTAATTAGCTCTTGAGAGATTGGGATGATGTGAAAAGTTTTTGCTTTCTGCATGAACAGAATACTTTCCTAACACTGACATCGTGGATGGTTTGGGATCATTATGAGAATCTGAATGGAATGAATCAAACCTTGCCTGGTTGAAAGTAAAGAACATAGAACATCTAAAGACTCTTGATAAATTCATGAAAATTCTATTGTATAGCCTTGATTTTTCATTTTGTGACCTGAAGTTATTCCTTTGTAAAGGAAAGATAAATTTGGGTAAGGAAAAATAGAATGGTGTCATAATTCAGCCAGCATTGTGAAAAACAGTGAACTCCTAATATGCCATAATGAAACCCATTATTCTGCAAAATTAAAACCCACAAATCAAAAAGAAAAAACAACAGCAACAATCAGCGAGCTCCTGATACTTTCCCCAAGTTTTTCATTAAATAAAATCTGTAGTTTTTTTATTCAAATAAATACAATAATTAAATTGCATAATGAATAGCTCATAGTATCCTCTCTGGGTCTCTACCCCTATGGAAAAAGTGTGGTTGGTACAAGTAGATATGCAGCTGGATTATATTCTAATTCTTCAAGTCTAATATTCTAAGATTGGGAAAGGATATCAAAAGTATGATTCACTTGTTGTGTTTTTCCTACAAACCACATCCTCCCTGAACTTCTTTTTTCCTGTTAAAAGAATAGAGATTATCTCTGTCAACGCTGTGTTCCAATGTTATTCTGTAGACAAAAATGAGATCATGATTGGAGACATTAATTTAATATGAAACTCACCCTGTCTCCCCCAACCCCATGTATCCTTCTAAGGGATACTTTCCCATGCACAGAATTTACTACTATTAAGTATGCAGTCATGTTTGTTTATGTGACAATAACAATTTTCACACATCCACAAGTCCACAGAAATATAGTGGCTGAAACAAAAAGCCACTTTTCCAACATCTGAGCAAAGACCTAAGAATGTTCAGGGTCAATCAGACTAAACTTCCCAGGAAAATGAGCTATGGTACATGGAAAAAATTGACATGTAAGCTGTGAGACTTAAAACTCAAAGGCCCCAATGGAATGAGCAAACTCAAGTTAGGAGAGGCAGAAAGGATGAGGAAGGAGGAGTCAGTCGGATCAGGAAATAGAGGACACTTAGCAGGATAGCTGAACTCCACTGAGAGCAAACAGAAGAGTGGAGGCTCAGAAGTTGCTCTCACCAGGGCTCCCAAAAGTTTGCTGGAGGCAAGATTCACCCTATCTCATTTATCACATTCTAAATAGATCTTTCCTTCTCCTCCATTGCCACCTTGGTCCATTATTATGAAGTTAGTTTATAGTTAGTTGATTAACATCCCCCCCAAAAGTCAACATAAAATTTTAAGCCAACTTTACAGGAACCAATTAGAGCAACTGTCAGCAATCAGAACTGGAAAAAAAATGTTTGCTTGGCTAACCCTTACTCCTGACTTAGGGAAAAATGACTTTGTTCAAGTTCATAATACTTGACCTGAGTGTCTGGACCTGATAAGCTTGTGAATAAGCAAATAGGCAGCAACACTGTGAGTTAAGCCTGAGCAGCAATCATGTTCTTTCTTACAAGCATCACACACACACACACACACACACACACACTCCCCTCTGTACCATTGCCTGGAGTTTCCAGTATTAGCATGACTTATCCTGGACAACACATTTTATTTTTCCATTTGAGATGTTGAACACATTATTTAGATAATTAATTAGAAGGTATTTGCTTTTATGATTAGATAGTTTCCTGGCTGTTAAAAGTAAAACAGTACACAGAATAGCAACTGAGTAAAGGAAGAATGTCTCAGTGAGGTTAACAAGACTTAGAATCCAGGAGAATTGAATTGCTAATTGTCATAGAAAGGTTCTGAGACAATCAGGAGCGTGGTTTTTACCTGTGGATTGAATATTCCCACAATCCACAGAAAAGGAAAGTGGCAAAGAATATCTCAGAAAAGACTCCTGAGGTCATCTATTCCTCCTGTCTTAGTACATGTTGTGTTGCTATAAAAGAATACCTGAAGCTGAATGATTTATAAAGAACAAAAGTGTATTGGCTCACAGTTCTGGAGGCTGGGAAGTCTAAAGTCAAGGCACAGATGGGTTTAACATCTGGTGAAACCATTCTCTTCCAAGATGGTGCTTGCATACCTTATCCTTTACAGGGGAAAGGCACTGGATCTTCACATGGCAGAAGGTAGAAGAGTCAGGAGTGCAAGAGTGAACCCACTCCCACAAGACCTTTTATAATGGCATTAATCTATTCATGAAGGAGAGCCCTGGTGACCTAAATACCTCCCATTAGGTCCCACCTCTGAGGACATTGCACTGTAGATTAAGATTCCAGTGCATGCATTCTGGGGAACACATTCAAACTATAGTTCCACCTATCCCATTGTAAGAAAATGGGCACGACAGGCAGGTCACATAACTTGTCCCAGTAACACCACTGTAAGACTCACAAGTAGAAATCAAGAACCTGCTTTCCCAGCTGAGACCCTCTCCACTGCAGCTAATGTTTATCGAAACCCAGCTCCATTTTGCTATAAATAATGTTTAATAGCAAATAACAATATTTAATAACAGTGCTTTAATAATTCAGCCATTAACAATATTTTAGCAAGATTTCAAATACCAGCATTTTTCAATCAAGGTTTGGTACACTGTATGTCACCTACATAAGCACAATAATGTTCCCCAAATAGAAGCTCTTTGCTTGAGAGATACTTATCAAGACTCACAGAAGTTGTTCACAGAGGACATTTCCCAGCCTGACCTTTTACAACTAAGGACACCATCCAGGGTGATCTGCAAGGGTTGACTTGCGTTTACACTTGGACAAAGGTGAGGGAAGTCACAACTGATTGTCCAGAGTTTCTACTTTTCTAACTCTGAGCAGAGATATTTCTCTCATATCTTGTCTTTAGTTTGAGAGAAAAGGAGATAATGACCATGAACTTTCTGATTATCTGATTTGAATCGCTCAGCCTCTGATGATACATTAATTATTCTGGGCTTTTTTTTCCTTATTCTTCTTTCATTTTTTCTCCTTGCACTATACACAGGATGGTACCTCTCTCCCACGGGTGCTTCCATTTCCCTGCCTTTGATATGTCATTCACATAACAAAGAGACACTCCCACTTTGCTCTGCATTCACAGATTTATGCAGTAATTGTGCCCCTAAAAAAAGTTTTCTCAGTGTTTCAGGATATTTTACTGATGGCTTTGTGTGAGTCATGCTGTTAACTATTTAGCAATTTTCATTGTTCCAAACATCTCTTCAAAGAGGTTTTTAAGTAGATCCTCCAAACCTACTTATAACACCATCATGATGAATAAATGGCAAAAATTCTAAGGTGAGTCTCCTGGTGAGTCCTTAATATCATTCAATAATAGTTTTCAAGAAACTGAAACGCTTCAGTTGACTTTGCAAAAGTTACAAATTAACTATGCAGAAAGCATGCAAATGCTGCATGCTAATTACATGGCAGCCAATAACTGCAAGGTTAGGTATGCTTTACTACAGTCTATTTTGGGAGGAGAGAGTACTTGATGGAATGCAAAGTCTAAGTTAACTAAAATATTCAGTCTTTCTGAGGGGCACCAAACCAAGGTCTGGGAGACTAGGTTCCAGTATCAGCTTTCGCAACTGACTAGCTGTGTGACCTGAGGCAAGATATTTAATTGTTCTGGGACTAGATTTTGTAATCTTCCAAATTGTGGGGAATTTAAAAGTTCTCTGATGTTTCTTCCAGCTCTATAATTCTACCATGATGAGATTCAGAGGGAATTTAGAATCCCATAGTACACAAAATTATCTAAATCAAATTCAGCAAACATTTATTGAGGACATTCTAAGGCGGGATTAGAAAGGAAACTAGGAGAGAACAAAGGGCTGAGTAGACTTGATCTCTGCTCTCCAGTTATACCCAACATAGAAGAGAGGAGATATGTGCTGGGAATCATGAACCACAATACTTTGTATCCACTCCAAAGAGGACCATGGGAAAGCAGGGCCCAGACTGGGCTCAGCCTGCCAACTCCATAACTACACCCAAACCTGATCCCCTTGTCCAGACACCCAGGGCTCTGCAGATATGAGTCTGTGTCTCCAATTGAAAATCACACAACAGAGTGACATAGGGTGAAATCTTCTTAATAGATATCCAAGGATTGTAGAAAACAGAATGACAAATGCACAAATCAATAACATTTGAGGGTGAGGGGAGCAACTGCTTTCTTCCTCCACCACTTGACTGGTTGCTAAGTTGTTCAGCAACATAAATAGCCAAGGATCTGAGAACAACACAGAGAACTATGACCAAATTGGAAGGAGGAGGAGAAAAAGGCAGAAGAGGAATCAAGAGGAGTATGAGGATGAGGAGAAAAGAAAAAGGAGGAGGAAAAAGGCAGAAAACTTGGGGACAAGGAGGTCTGTTATATAAGGATAACCAATGATTTGGAGCATCGGGGGCTGATGCCTTGGATCCTCATGCCTACAAGAAGTCATAGGCCCTCAGCTGTTGTGCTAAAATCTATTGATGCTCATTACCATCAGCTTCATCCTCCCAATGGCACTGGACAACTGATTGCAGTGAAAAGTCCTAATAAAATGAGCAAGAAATACACACAGCACCAAGCTGTGAAGCAGATCACAAAATTGCTGAAGGACAAGCTGACAACTAAATCACTGTTGGAGAAGCCTTGTCTAAACTCCCTGGGAAATCCTAGAGCTATCTCCTATAAAGAGCAGGTCAGAGGCCATACAATCTAGTATGGCCACCAAACTGGTCTTCATTCCAAGCCAATGGATTATAAACTGTTAACATTATTTAGTCTCTGGCATGATTAAATCATTGAAGAAAGTATCCCTTCAATATCTTTGGAAATGCTGTAATTGTGGATTTGTTTACTGTTTACCATGTCAGGAACGGATAGCTGACAATTGCAACTAAAGCACTCTTGTGAACTTGGCCTTCATTACATCTCTGTGAGAAGATCTTAGCACCTGTATCCTGGATTCCTCCCTGGTTCCAGATCCCCACCTCCCATTCTTATTTGTTTATCAGGAATAGAATTGGGTGCACATTTACTTTGCTCTTGTATGAAAAATGACAAAGGGAATTTGACATTGCAGAACCCTTTGGGTGGTGATATAACCACAGTAATAATGCCTCCATGTATATTGAGAAACTGTGTTGAGCAGATGCCTTTGAACTTCTTTTAGGCAACACAGACTATATAGGACAGCCAAGACCTGGGTCACATCTTTCATGGAAACCACTGATGAACAGCTAAGTCCTTTTAGACACACATGTACCTAAGTGTACCCTCAAATAAAGATCTGAAAACAATCTGAGATAACAAAACACAGTCAGATTGGATTGAAACCTGTAAGCTATGTGAGGCTGTGTCTGGAGCAGGGAAGAATAGTCAAAGGTGACCCCCAGAGTCCCTGAAAGCTGGGGTGAGAGCTCACAGGCATCTTCTTTCCAATAGAGCACAAAGTGTAGAAGGTGCGGGAAAAGAGGAAAGTCTGGGAAGATGGACTGCACTAGGCTTTGACCAATTCTTTGTCCTGTGAAAGCCCTTTCTGTTCTACCCAGAGACTTGAGGTCACCTCTAGAGGAGCTCTTGCCCTTGAGTTTCATTTCTACTGACAAAGTAAATATTTAAGGACAAATTAAAATTTCAGGGAAAACGTTAAAAAATACTACAGATGTGGCAATACAGCTATCTAAAATAAAACACACATAAAGTCTAAGGAAAAAATGAACAGATTAATAAGTTGCAAAAAAGCTTCAAGCCCACCTAACGTACATGTAGTGGAGTCCCCAAAGGAGGAAAGAGAACTTTACCAACCTGACAAAAGGCATTTGTGAAAATCCTGCAGCTAACCTTATATTTAATGGTGAAAATCTGAATGTTTTCTTTCTGGAATTTAAAATAAGGTAAGAATGTCCACTTTTACTGCTTCTGTTCAACGCAAGATTTCAACCAGCTTAATAAGGCAAGAGAAAGCAAAATAAGGCATTGAAATTAACAATGAAAAGATGAAATCTCCTCTATTCATCGACCATATGGTTTCCTATATGGAAAAATCTGGTGAAATCTTCAAAAACTTACTGGGACCAAAAAATGAATTCATTTAAGCAGGTTTGCAAGCTACAAGGTCAGTGTACAAATATCAATTGTATGTAATTGAACAATCCAAGTTGAAAATTTTAAATTACCATTCACAATAGCATCAAAATACACAGTATTTAAAAACAAATATGTAATAGAATTTAGAGATCTTATCCTGAAAGCTACAGAGCATTGCAGAAATAAATTAAAAGCAACCTAAACAAAAATGTAAGATATACTAATCCAGAGTGCAGGAAGGAGGTCAGTGGTTGAGGAGAGAGAGAGAAAGGAGTGGGAGGGAGAAATTACTAAGGGACAAAAGAAACTTTTGGAAATAATGCTCATATTTATTATCTTGAGTTTGTGATAGATTGTCAAGTGCAAACACTTGTTAACACTTCAATTTAAATATGTGAAGCTCATTGTTTGTCCAATATAACTCAGTAAAGCTGTTTAAAAATATTGAGTTAGAATATACTACTAATTCATAACAACTGTGCAGAAATTAGTAAAGTTAAAACTGAGTCAACATACTCTTCATAACTGGAAATATAGGAGGTGAAAATCACAAAGTTCTTTTTCTTTTCTGCATATTTCTCCTCATTACATTTCTATGTTCAGTTTGGTTTATTTATGTTAAAAGAAATCAATTAGTAGCAAATAGAGATAACTGACAAAGAAGAAAAGGGGATTATTTAGACTGGAGAAGGAGAAATTTAGCACCGTTTTATTAAGAGTGTTGTATTTGAGTTGGGTGAGGTAGTGCACAATTGTAGTCTCAGTGACTGCGGAGGATTGAGCAGGAGGATTACAAGTTCAAGATCAGCCTCAGCAACTTAGCAAGGCCCTCTCTCAAAATAAAATAAAAAGGGCTGGGGGTGTGGCTTAGTGGTTGAAGATTCTAGGTTCAATCCCCAGAAATACACACACACACACACACACACACACACACATACACATACACACACACAAAATTGGAATGTTTTAAGACTATTATTTAGCCAGATCATCTGTTCTCTATTCTCTCAAAGGACAAGAAATGAATCTTCACAAAGGTAAAATATAAAGAAATATAAAGGAGAAAATTCATAAAAGTGATGTTTTTTCAAACTGCAATAGCTTTCCATGAAAGCAATTAATTTATAAAGAAATATGTGATTTCGATGGGGCTGAGGAATGGGTAATGTGACGCTTATGCTTCCTTCCTGTTTTATAACCATGATCTGCAGGTCTATGACTTTACCACATTTTTTTTCATATTACTCAAGAAACACAGCCTGAGAATATTGGCTTTTTATTTAGATTTTGTATTTGTCAAGGCATATTGCTCAACCTCTGCATAATGCTCACCTGAACAAAAACTCAGGCTAATCCTGATTGATTAGTCAGAATTAATCCATTTGTTGATTGATCTGATCAGAGTTTCCTCACTATAAATAGTTTTCTGGGCTAGGAGATGGAGTGTACAGATAAAATGAGTTGGATTGCTGTGATTGACACTACTTCCTCACTGATCAGTAGAGTGGTGGAATGGACGATGTGGGGACTCTGAAGATTGCAACCACACTTTCTAGGGATTCTTATGGCATCCTAAAGACTAAGAAGTTTTGTCCCTCAGCATCCATAGTCACCTCACTAGCATGTCCCTCAAGAGCCTCTACTACAGAGGTCTTAGATATTTTTTTCTTAAGCAATCTGTTACTACATAAAAGTTATATTTTATTCATAAGTTCATTATCCAAGTCTTCATCTTGCATGAGATCACATTGGCTGAAAACATCCTCACTTCTCTCAGTGGTCCTCATTTCCTATTATATGAGGTCCTGCCTGGGTCATTACATTCCCTAATTCATTATTATCTCATCTTTGAAGCTGTAACTTCAAAAATGTCACCACAAAGTTCTTCCAGTCTCCTGATTTTCTTGAAGATCTACTTGATGGTGTTAGAGAAGCAATGAATTGGGAACTTACTATTGCCCTTAGTGCAGCACTTTGATGTGAAATAATAATCATTATAGTCATTTATCCCTACATAAGTCAATGTATCAAGCCAAGGAAAAATTAATCAAAAAGCCTCAACTCCATTGCTTATTATTCTTTCCTAAACTTTACCTACCCCTGTGAGCAGACAAAGTAGACTTTTGTCAAAAAATTACATCTATATGAATAAATAAGACCTGCAATCAACAAACTATACTAAAACTTGGTAGAGACTTCAGGAGGAACATCATTCTCCAGCTGATCTCCAGCTTTCTCTTTGGAAGATCACCCAACCCTTTGAAGAATAGCTGATTGTCCAGAGAATTGTGGATGATAGAACAGACTCAGGAATCACAGGGCTTGACAAGACCAAAATCAATTATACTTTTGTTTGAGCGATACTTTGCTGCCTGAAACTGAACACATGATACGAAATAATGCCCCCAAGGTTGGGGGCACAGGAATATGAGCAGATAAGGAATTTAGAAGGTTAAGAATATGAGGAGACTAGGTAGCAACTTATCCTGAGTATATGGGCAAGTGTTACTGTTTCTTGGTGACTTTCTTCTCTTCACTCAAAGGTCATGTTAGGCCAAAAGCCATCTTTTCATTCCCAGGTATCATGAGTTTCTAATAAGACAACAGAACAATGACTTTGTCCGATCCTCACAGCAAAGGGGGAAGTTTTTGAGGCACTATGACAGAATTTTCCCTTTCCCCCAGCACAGAGCCCCTTTCGCTTTCTCTAAACTGCAACTCAATATTGTCGAAGGTGGGGAACCAATGTGGAACTCACTGTCTTCCTTCTTTTCTCATGAATCCTAAAGAGGAAGGGGCCAGATGACATGTATGTTTTAGTAATGAGTCCGAAGCTTAATGGTTTAATAATAATTGGTCTGTGTTTCGAGAGAACACTCAAATTTAACCTCTCCTGGGCGTGTTACTGTAGGAGTCTGGGGCATATGAAAGAGAGCTGGGGTGAGGGTGGACAGAGGATGTTAACAGAAGTGAGGTGGGAAAGTTCCTCAGGGCTGTGGCGTGGGTAGAAGTAACAGTGGAAGTTGAAGAGGTCAGTCTCTGCTCAGTCCTCTCACCACTTCCACTGATTTTCATGAAAATGACCATCACTCAATTATCAACCAAACTCCCCTAAACTGACACCAGGTAGAGAAGCAAGCACAGGGAAAGAGAAGTAACTGGAGGTGGTATGGGACCTCCAGGGAGTACAAAGAGTAGCAGTGGTCCCCATTAAGAGATGAAGATTAAGTTAGAAGATAGGCAGAGACACTTATAATTGGACCCTCTGATACCAAGGTGTTTTACTTCTAAGTTCCTGAAACTTTCAACCTTCAAGAACAATGAGTTTGAATATTATAAGAAGCTCCTATTCAGCCTATTTTGACTTAACATGAAACTGGCAAAAAAAATAAGTTGCCACATTCAAGATTGCCTAAGGTCCTCATAGAATTGTTCAGAGTTAAAGAAAGTAAGACCTCTTGGCCATCTGCCTGTCTCTTAAGAGAAGCCTAAACTAACTTACCAACTAGGTGATGTTTACACAGGGATCACTGATGGGCACAAAAATCAACCTGAACAGTTTGTTTTCATTTGTTTCAGACATGTTCAAAAATATTGATTCAAGCACTTTTAAGATGTCTGCCTTAAAAAAATGCTTCCAGATTACTTCAACTGCACCATCTCCATAACAGTATCTGTTGACTTTCTTATTTGTGATTTTCCTGGTTCTTGGCATGAAGAATGATTCTTTATTGAATTCTGGACATTTAGGGCATTAGGGGCTTCAGGACTTATTTAAATTTTAAAAATTTAAGTGGGCTGGGCTGAAGCTGGGCTGATAGCAGATGTTATGGTTTGGATGTGAGGTGTCCCGCAAAAGCTCACATGTGAGACAAGGCAAGAAAGGTGCTGAGGAGAAATAATTCAGTGAAGAGAGCCTTAACCTCATTCTTACATTAATCACCTGATGGGATGAATTGAGTGGTAACTGAAGGTAGGTGAACTGTAGCTGGAGGAGGTGGGATATTGGGGGCAGGGCTTTGATGTAGATATTTTGTATCTGGTGAGTGGGAGTCTCTCTCTGCTTTCTAATCATCATGTGAGCTGCTTCACTCTGCCACACTCTGCCACCATGATGTTCTGCCTCACCTCAAGTCCCAAGGAATGAGGCCTGCTCTCTGTGGACAGAGCCCCTAACTAAACTTTTCCTCCTCTACAATTGTTCTGGTCAGAGATTTTAGTCAGAGCAGCAAAAAGGCTGACTAAAACAGTGGAAGAGGGTCAGCCAATCTTACTGCTTTGCCATGGGGAGGGACTGGAAGCCCAGACTGTCCACTCAGCCCTCCTGCTGCCACGTGGGCCCCACTTAGCCCCACTTGGTTACCAGCGGGTGGCAGTGGGAGTTATACTCCTGGAGTGGCCTCCACTGCACTGGTAGGGAGGTTTCCAGGAAGGGGAGCCTCCTCACCACAGAGCAGAGGCAGGAGTCCAGTTTTCCCACTTGGCTGCCTCTGACACCACTTCAGTATGGCAGGGAAGCAGTGGTCCATTGCTTCCAGGTGAGTTGGAAGTCTGGGTCTTCCATCTACACTTTTCAACAAGGTAAAGATGAAGCATGGTTTCTTCCCTGGTGTTTTGCAGAAGTAGGGTACTTATTGCCAAAAAAGCTTTGTATATGGTATTTTATACATCATGTCCAGGGTTTGGGGCTATTTGTCGTAGGAAGTTTAGGGAGAAATATATTTACTCTCTATGTCTGAAATTGAAGACCCTATGATCTGTTTTTGTAAATGAAGATTCCTGCCCACCACCTTCTAAGAAATTCTGCTTCCATTACATCAGTATGAAGCCCAGGAAACATAGAAGACAAACACAGAAAAAAAAGAGGACACTCTTTAAGTTCCAGAAGTACAATGAAATGAACTACCATGGTTATTAAATGTAGATAGTAGTAAAAATCTGTTTGCAGATGATTGTCACATTCCATGACCCTTGGCCTTATAGCATTTGCAGGAGAAGAATCCAAGGTAGTGATAGGACTTGTTCCAAGTCATTTGGTTCATCAATAGATTAGAAGGAATTGGAACCCAGTTCTGATTTCTGGCTCATGTTCAGCCTACCTTAGCTTTAGAATTCTTCTGTATTTACCATTAAGTCTAGCTATCCAAATCTTTTTTTTTTTTTTAATGTCAGTGGTTCTTAACCTGTCCACAATTAAAATTGTCTGGGGAGCCATAAAATTATGCTTCTCCCTGAATGTCCCCTCCTCTCCTGTCCCTGCTGTAGGATAATTTCTGGACATCAGGATTTTATTTCATCTTCCTGGCAAGAATGGGAATCACTGTTTTTGTATTTGCTTCTACCTCAAATAATTAATTATGCCCTAAAATGATAAAATATTTTTGCTCATAGCAATAAGGAGAAAAAGCTGGAGGTAAAACATGATCCTGTAGATTCCTCTTTTTTTGCTAAGCCTTTGTTATAACTGTGTAGCTACTAAGCTGTCACTGTAAGTCACCTCATAAAAGCATTTATGAGGATGAAAAGGTTCAGAAGGTATTAAAGGAATAGCGATCATTATTAAAGCAATAATGAACTGGCCACCAAGTTTGCTAAAAGTGAGTTGGTAGCTGGCAATCAAAGGGAGTAACAATATCCAGAGCTGGAGCCTGCTACCAGCTCCCAATACTGTTACTGTATGATAATTCCACTGAGATTCCCAAATGAATATTTTTAAGAGTTATAAAAACAAGAACACTGCTGAGGGCTGGGGTTGTGGCTCAGCGGGAGAGCGCTTGCCTCGCATGTGTGAGGTCCCGGGTTCCATCCTCAGTACCATATAAAAATAAGTAAATAAAATAAAGATATTGTGTCCAACTACAACTAAAAAATAAATAGTAAGAGGAAAAAAAAAAAAAAAAGAGGAACACTTCTGACATCAGGAGCACAATACTGACCCCAAGTGGAATGAAATCTAAATGGTACTTCAATGTCCCTAGCAGAGGTGAGACCCATAGGATCTTCAGAAGAGAAACATCACATGCATGACAAAGCTGCTGAGCTTTAAAGATGCTTGAGAAAGACTAACATGATTTGATTTTTTTCATCTATAATAAGCTTTGGGGGGAAGTTTGACTTTCATTCACAACTACTCGGGATGGATGATTGATCCCCAAATCAAGAGGTAAGCTGCCACTGCCCAAGGACGATTCCCAACAGAAGACTCATGCTCTTATGCCCTGTGTTCATCCATCCACTGAACAGCCAGGGTAAGGAGAAGCAAAGAGCAGAGTTCACCCAGGAACCCTGGGCAGGCAGAGGCAAAAGCTGATCATGGGACACAGGAGGACAGTTCACAAAAGCCCTTGTGTAAAGTGTTTAATTCATCAAGAAAAACACAAGATTTCAGTGACACGCCCCACAAAACAAAAGAATTTTGAATTATTTAAATTAAACAATAGGTGAAAGATGAAACAGGGAAGTTAAATTAACAGAATCTCTAAGGACAAACCACTTTTATAATAAGCTTTGATGGTGAAGACAGAAGAGTTCTGCTCTCAGGTAAAATATCCTACAGGGTCATTGTGTGCATAAATGACTTTCCAGGTATTGGTCTGTATGGACAAGGTTAATAATCTTTAGTTTAGATAGACATAATATTTCCCCTGAAAAACACAAGCAAATACTGTGGATATTCTCAATGATCTGCCCTAAATAGAAATAAAACAGTTTAGAAATGGGAAAAAAAAGTTTTGTAATTTGACTAGAAATTTAGAAACTCATTTCTGGGTTCAGGGCTGAGAGATGGGAGCAGGCACTCAGACAAACACAGAAGCCCACCTCAAGGTGCTTCTTCTCATCTTCCTGTTTTGTCACCCAAAGGTGTTCACTTACCTAGTTGTGTTACGAATAGGATGGAAACAGTAGGAATCACTGTTTTTGTGATTGAATGAGTTTATAAAATCACTCAGAAAGGAAGAGAAATACTGGGGAATGATATTGGCCAAATTACATTGTGATCTGGTGTGAATACATGAATATGTAACAACAAAGCCCATCAATTTGTACAACTATAAAGCACCAATAAAAAATATGGGGAAAATCACCCAGAAAGACTCTCTCGGCATCAGATTTTAGCTTCACCTGTTCTTCAGGCGCATCTCTTGGGAAATGCTCTATGGCCAATGAATTCTCCAAAATGTCTTTTGATTAAGACCCTCTCTTATTTTCTATCCTGGGTTTCTTGAATCTAGAACAAGAGAGGAGAAGAAGCCAACCAGCATCACGTGTAGAGACAGGAAGGGAACAGAGATTGAAGCAGGTAAAATTAAAGTGATCAATGAGGAAAGGTTGCTACTGTGAACTTTCAAATGTTCTCGTCGCTCCTGATCAAAAAAATAATGTAGTATGAAAAGATTGGGGAGGGGGCAAGTCTTCCTCCAAAACACATGAAACTAGACAAAAAACTGAAATTGGAAAATATTATCTCTTCCCACACTTTGCCAAGGCCCTGCCCCAGACCAATTAAGTCTGAGTCTTTGGGGACTTAGAGCAGGGTCCTCAGTATTTTCATGTTAAGAATAGCAAAGAAATTATGAATGTAATGCACTCCTCTATTATGATGTATGTAAGAAATAATAAAAATAAATAAATAAATAGATAAATAGATAAAAAATAATTTTTTTAAAAAAAAAGAATAGCCTGGATCCTTGTTAAACTTAGAAACTCTCATGTCCCCCAGATCAGATCTCTGGGACCTGGGAATCTATTTGTCACATTTTCTAACTTATCTAGAGTAAGAGAGACTTTTATAAAATAATTATGTAAATATACAGTGTTATCACAAAGAACAAGATATTATGGGTGCATTTAACTTAGTCTGAGGAATCCAGAAGGACTTCCCAGGAAGATCTTCACAGCAAGATCATTAAAAACATTGATTTAAAGATGAGTAAGTTAACTAAGTATGATGAGGACAGAGGTCAACATATATTTCAAGTATACAGAAAAAACATAGGTAGCTTATGGTCTACTTGTCAGTGTCAAACATGTACGACAAACGTTGAATAACATGGTCATGGGTCATAGGAGTCATGGGGTAGGAAGACATGCAGAATGCAATAAAAACTCGGAGGCAGAATGGGGAGTGGAAGAGTGTGGGGGTGAGCGTGTTGAAGGGCCATAAAATTTCCATCCTCAGGATCAGACTTTCTAGGTAGGAAGGAAAGGTGAAGCAGAGACAGGGAGACCAGAGAGAATGAGGACTGTCCCTGAGCTGGCAGCAGAGGGGGTGTGCAGAAGGAGGGCAAGGAGAGCAAACAGGTGTTGGGGGAGATCTCAGAGGGCTTGAAAGATGATTAGACATTCTTCACCCTGCCCCGCATCCCTCTTTTTCCTTCAGAACTAGGAATCAAGCCCAGGGCCTGGAACATGCTAGGTCACTGAGCCACTTTCGCAGGTCTGTTTAGGGATATATATATATGGATATATATATATATTTTTTTTTTTCCTTTCCTGAGTATTTTTTCTTCTTTGAGTCTTGGATCATCTAGAAATTCCATTTTCAGTCTAGCTCTTGAGATAATTTTACCTATTATCAATGTCCTGACTTAAAATATTTTCATCTCTTTCAATTTAAGTACATTTTATAATCATTAGGAAATATTGATTTGCAACAGATTTCTCACTAACTATCCTCAGTTTCCTAGCAAATAAAAAATGATAGCAAGTCTATGTGAATATCCCTGCACCCATATTAAAAAAAAAAGCAGTAGTATAGATGGCTTTTGCTGGTTCTTTTCTTTTGGTCCTTGTGTTTAACTCAACTCAAAGTAGCTATGACTTTATTTTCAAATTAGTGTTCTCCAAGGAAAATGTATTAGATGGAGGCTTTTCATTTGGAAAAACATTAATATTCTCATTACCATTTCAACGTCCATTTGGTTATTAAAAGTGATAATTCATGCTCAGGGGCAGCAGCCCTGAATCCAGGCCAATAATGAGCCTGCAAAACACGAGGACACAGGCTTCTCAGCCTCACGTAACCCAGTCACAGTCAAGCTCTGCCTTCTCACCACCCTGAGATGGTCACGTAGATGATGTCAGGATATCCATGGCATGGTGCCACTTGTAATGGATTTTAGGATTCAAATGCTTCTCATTTGTGGTTTTATTTAAATAGAATAATGACTGTGGCCTGAAACCTTACTGATGAGTCTGGCTGTCCCATTTCAAGGAATAGATTCACTCAAGAAAATAAGTTTGGTGTAAGTCTCTATACAGAGGCAGCTAAGTCCTAAATCTAAATGTGTTCCCCAAAGTTCCCAAAGCAATGGTGTTGGGAGGTGAAGTTTTTTGGGGGGAGATGTTTAGGTCATGAGGGCTCTGCCTTCCTGAATGGATTACTGTCATTATAAAACATTCCACCAGAGAGTTTGTCCCCTTTTTCTTGACATTTTGCCTTCCACCACATGAGGACACAGCATAAAGGCTTTTACCAAAGGCTGGCACGTTTATCTAGGCCATCTCAGCCTCCAGAACACCCAGACTGTGTGTTCTCTTACAACAGCACAAATGGACTAAGAGACTAAGGGAACAAGACAGTAATCAACAACACCGGTGGATCTTAGGTCCAGCTACTCCCTCTGTCCCTCTTCTGGGCTACTTGCTTCTCTCTCATGGTACCACTGTTTCTCTCTGTTTGTGTGTTCTCCCTCCTCTCTCCCCTCCAACCTCCAGTTTCTTTGCATCTCGGTTTGTCTCAGAGCCCACCCTGGCCACAAGCCTTTTGAATGTGTATCTTCCACTACTAAAGGCCTCACTGTCTTGTGTTCCAGGGACAAATGATTGAAAGAGAAAATACGATTGGCTCAGCTCATCCTATTGCAGCAAACCAGTCTATGCCAGTCTGAGTTGTCATCCAAATTACTGCAGCTATCAGTTAGCTGAGCACTCACACTGAACAATGAGAATTGGTGCTAGCCTGAAGCCTAGAGCAGGAGTTGCTCAACCTGAAGCCTGGAGCAGGATGTTCTAGGGGTTAAATACGATTACTGGATCATGGGGAATTGAGAGGAAGGTAGAGCTCAGCCAACCAGGTCGGTGGGAGGATACCCAGATGGCTCAGGGAGGCCATGATTTCCAATGCATTCAGAAATATTTTCATATTTTAATAAGCAGTATGTCCATACTGGTGCGTACCGCTAAATCCCTGAAGGCAGGAAGGGGCAGGGACATAAAAAACACAATATGGCCACCTTATGAGGCAATCTGGGTTTAATAGGCATTTGAGACTTAACCCATCTAATATCTGTGAATATATTTGGGAGAGTTATGAACCATGAGGACAGTAAGGACTTGTGTGTTTAGTGTGTATTCAACTCCCCATAGAGCTATTCATGCTCTCCCACACTGAGGGAAACTAGTGAGACATTTTCTATTATCCGACTAGGGATTGACAGTTCCCTTGGGTCTACCATTCATTATGCATATATCTAATGATGTGGCTGTCGATCGAGTCTTAAGTTCCACAACTTTAAAGGGGTGAGTTTGTTTTGTGTAGACTCTACAACACCTTTCCTAATCAGATTCCTTTATGTTCAAGGGGTTTAAGATTTGTGATCAGAGGGACAGTCAATGCCAGCTTCAACAGGGGGAAGAAAAACAGTAAATTGACATTATTTGGAAGAATTCGGCATTGTGGTGAAGAATATATATCCTCATGGTGGCTCAACCAATTGCAGCACGTATAACCTTGAACATATTACCATCTGTCTGCCTCCATTTTCTCATAAAATGGGAATGATAAGCTCTCACAGTTTTGTTATGAAGAAGAAATATATAAAGTGCTTTAATCAGGGTCCATCACCCAACAAGCACCCAATAAATATTAGTCAATGTTGTTTGAAGTCATACTAAAAAATTTTCATTAATTACATAACTTAAACACGTCAATTACCACACAAGATAGGTGTCATGTTATCCGTGAGAAAAAAACTGAGGCTGAGAGAGATACTTTAATTTACCTAAGTAAAGCATTGGTCACCTTTTCTCTTTTTTCCTACATATTTTTACAACATAGTTGTACGTAATGGCGGGGTTTATCATTATATATTCATACATTGGTCAACTTTTTCTTAAAGGGCAAGATGGTAAACATTTGACGCTTAGCAAGCCACAAAATCTTCTGCCATGAGTACTCAATTTTATCACTATAACGGAAAATAGCCAATAATAGTAAATGAATGAGGGGGGGCTGTGTTTTAATAAAAATTTATTTACAAAAACAGGCTGGCTGGCCCTTGACAGTCAGCCATAATTTGCCAATCCCTGGCCTAAGGTCACTCAGCAAACAATTGGCAATTGGGATCCAAACTCAGAAGAGAATCATTCTGTATGCAGTACACCAAAGATTTTATAATTCTGTTTTTAGTCACAGAAATGTTTATTGCAATTTAAATTTTATGCAGACCTCCAGGATATAAATTAAAGCCAGAAGGTGCATTTATACCAGTTTCCCCTTGACTGTCCCAATTGCTGCTCCTGTTCAAGTCAGTGATTCTCAAACCATGTGTACTTTATTTTTAAATAGAGATTTGGAGGTCCCCACTTTATAGCCTCTGAATCAGATGGCCTCAGTGGTGCCTAGGGATGTGCAATGAACCCTCTTACTTATGTCGTAGGTATCCTCGGTGCTGATCTCATTAATTCGAAGTCCATGGAGAATCTTTTCCTAATCTGGCTATGATTCTAATGAGAAGCTCTAACAGTAGAGCAAATACTCCATAAGATTAGTGATAGGAAGTTACCTCTGGAGCTGACCTTTGAAAAGAATTTTCCCAAGAGCTCTGACACACTTCCGGAGAGTCAAGATGGGATTGAGACATCTGATAAAGAAATATCAATGAATGCCTAAGCCAGCAGCTGGGGACAACTCAGGACAAGGAGAGCTTAAATAGGGCTCCAGACAGGCAGCATGTGCTGATATCTAGTTCCATTTTCAAAAGAATACTATTAGCTGAGAGAGACACAGGCATTAAATTTTTAATATCACTGTAAGTGCTGTAATGTCCTCATAAAACTTGAAGATGTGTGCTTTCTGGACCCACAGAGAACAGTCTGTACTTTTCTAAGCTATAAACTTGCCTTCAGGGAGCACTCGTAAGAAGGGCCGTCTTTCTTTTGGCTGGTCTCCCACTTCCTTGGCCTCTCGGAGGCCACCTCCAGAAGAGAGTTCCAACCACCCCGAAGAATACTGTATTCTCCCGTGGGTCCCTGGCAGCTGGGGCCACTAAAGATGAAGCCATTAAAGATGGACCCACTAAATATGCCCCAGATAACTAAAAATCAGAAAGAGTCTGGGGTTTTGGACTGTGAGGGTCTCCATAAATCTCTTTCTGTTTTAGCACATTTTCTACTAAGAGTTAAAGGGGCATTTTGCGGAAAGACTCTTGCCTTCCTGAAAAGCTGACAATCTGTTCCCTCTTTAGGGTTGCTTCAGGGGATATAATAGCACACTAGCTTAGAAATTTGAATATTACAATAACGCCTGTAGCTACAATTTATCGGAGGCCTACGATGGGTCAGGCTTTTTGCTAAGCACTGTATTTATACTAGTTAATTTCATTTTGCCACAACCTTGTGCATATTTTTTTTTCTCTTTGCTATGCTGGTATTCAACCTAGGGTCTCGAACAATGCAAGACCCTAGGTTGAATATCAGCCAGCCCTTGACAAAACTTTATCATTGAGCTATCTTCTCAATTCTTCTATAAATTTTATTTTATGAATAAAGGCAGGTTTTATTAATTGACCAAGTTGGCCTCAACTTTCCATCCTCCTGCCTCAGCCTCTGGAGTAACTGGGATTATAGGTGTGTACCACTGTACCAGGCATAATCTCACTACAGTCTAGTAAATTGTACTGCATAGGTTCTTGCTATTCAAAATTTGGTTCACAAGTTAGCAGCACAGTCCTTACCTGAAAACTTGTTAAAGCTACACATTCTTGGACTTAAATCTACAAAACCAGATTCAGCATTTTTAATCTGCTCCCTGGCTGATTTTTATGCACATACAGTTGGAGAAACACAATTATAGCTCCCAAACAAACTCGGAGCTGAATCATCTACCTGCCTTAACATTGGCTTTTTTACCCCCCAAAAAACAAAACAAGGGAATTGGTAATAAGCATTTCCACTTGTTGAGCACCTTGCCTTACACTTGTTGCTGCTAATCTTCACAAAGACCTTGAAAAACTGCCACTTACATTTCCATTTAGCAAATCAGGAAATCAAGGCCACAAGCAGTAAAAACAGCTTCCCATTTGCAAAGTTAGAAAGCAGCAGAGCCAGGATGCAAACCTTTCCCTGAGGGACTGAAAGATAATGCATTTTCCTCTCCATTTCGTAACACTTCTCAGATCATCTCTGAGGTCATTCAGCTCTTGGCCAACATCTGGTTTTACGAAGTTGCTTACTCTACCGACATATCAACCAGAGTGTGCCCTGACTTCCTGCCAGTCATCCCCAAACAATCTCTTGTTCTTGTTTGACTTCTTGCCTGCCTCAACCCATCCATTTATCCACCCCTGTGAGAACCAGGCTCTTCAGATCTCAGATCAGCAGCCTGCAGCTTAGATGACTGGAACGTGTTTTCTAGAGTTGTGACCACTGGTCACAAGAGACTCTCAATCATGCATGTTTGACTGCAGATCAAAACCCAACCTCAATTGAAAACTCTCTAGGAATGGGCCTCCCCTTTCCCATCCTTTGCTGGAGTACCAGGTACTCTGAGTTTCTCATCATCAAAGCTAGCTCAAGTACAAGGTGTCACTCCATCTGAGTCACTGCTAGAGAGGAGAAAATACTAACACATTAGAAGCCAGGCTGCATGTCATCCAGTTCAGCCTGTCATTTTATAGAACAGTTTGAGAGCCAGAAAGTGGAAGCCCATTTTCTTTCTTCTCCCAGTCAGAAGATCTTTGTAATCATTGCCTTAAGTGTCTACCAATGAAATCCTTGCCCATTCTATCCTATCCTATACTACAGTCATTATTGTTTATCATGTCTCTTCAATAATAAAAATTTCAATGTGTCCTATTGTTCTAAAGCCCTATAGAATTATAAAGGCTTAAAAGGGAAACAAAGTCGAAGAGGAAAAAACAGAAACGATAAAAGAAATGAGAAAATAAGGGACAAATTTTGAATTCATTTTCACCAATTCAGGAGTGGAGTTAATTGAAATTCTTTCATAGTAATAGTAAAAAACCACTGCCCTTCCTTGTGAATATATAATGCATTAGGCATTCTTAAGTATCCTCCAGCTAGGAAGTTTATTAAATCCTTGTAATTCCATGGATCACATACTATTATCAACCCCCCAAAGAGGAAAGTGAGACCCAGTAGTTTAATGACTAACCAAAGGCAATTAGTGATAGACTGAGATTTAAACCCTAGTCTAAAGCTGATATTCTTTAATTTAATGTCACAGGAACCAGGAGCTTCCTCTCCCTTCCCTACAAACCTCTGGAGGTGTCCAGGAATGCTGGGTTTCATGGGATCATGCTGGCCCCACACCCACAATCAGCAGTGTGACTGTGAGCATAGGAGCAGTGTTCCCTCTCTTCCTGGATTCACGTGCAGCTGTGGATGCTTTGGAAACTGACATTTAACAATGCTTAACTTCCGCCCTTCTCCCCCACTGGAAAAAACAGAAGGTCCTCTAGTTCCACATTAACTGGTTTCTCATTATGTAGACAGTGCAAGCCATCTTCATTCAATTTATTGCTACATTAGTCCCAAACCTGGCGAGCGAAATGCATTAACTTTTAATAACACGCCTTTGATGACATGAAGAAACCAGTCCCTCCAGAGCCTTTCTTACATTTATCCTTTAGAATCAGAGAGCAATGGTGGAGGGGGGAGGAGGGAATGGCAAATTAAAGCTAGTGTCCTTCTGCAGCTAAAAGAAAGAAAGAAATTCATGGAAGCACATGGTAGTAAGTAGCCTTGCTAGCAGATTTCTGATACCACACATAAGTTACTCAAAACCTGACGATCACACCAAGCAGACACAGGGAAAGGAAGGGAGTTACTTAGAGAATTTCTTTGGGAATTACTCTCCTTGATCACAACTCTGATTTCCAAGGTGAGGAGCAATTTTGGTTTTATGCATTGCTATAATAAATCTGAAGTTAATTCAGACTCTAATCATAACAACAGCCTGAGAATCAATCTAATTTTGAGTCAACATCATTATCCTCACCATCAACAAATGTTTATTAAGCATCTAGGACACCAGATACTGGGAATACAAAAAAGCCTGAGCCCTTCCTCCTACTCGGAGGGGGATTCAATAGGGAGAAAAATAATAGCCTGTGTTAGAATTCACTCAAGATAAAAGGTGTTACAGGAGATAGTCTGGGACAGGAAAGAAAACTCAGGAAGAGGAGATGACATGGGCAAAGGGCATAGAGGTCAGAATTTAGAGAGCATGTTCTTAAAGCAAAAAGGATCATCTATTAAGAAAAAAAAATTGTTTATGTCAGGATTGGTAAAGAGAAGCCAGGAAGAGGAAGTTTGCGAAGGGAGCATGTTGAGATGCTATTGTTTTCATCCTCTGGCAATTGGAATCATAGAAGTTTCTAAAGTGGGTGAGAGATTTATGCAGAGAGCATTTAGGAATATTTCCAATGGGCATGTGCAGTATATAACAGAGGCTGAGAGTTGGGGAAACAAAGACTCATTTGGAAGTGGTCCCCAGGTTAGGTAAGGCAGGTACAGCCTCTAGGGTTGAATGAAGGAATATGAAATAAAGGACCACTAGAGATACCAACAAAATGAAGTAAAATACCCATAGTTCCCTTCTACATGCCTCTAGAATTATCTGCAATTTCCCACTTATTTCTATGACAATAAAATAACAGGAACACTAAATTGAAACATTTGCTTTCCTCTCAAATACACTCTCAAATAAATTTCCTTTGATTTTGCCTTCTCTCTAGGAGTATTTAACTTTCTGTGTTTTACCATATTTGCAAAAAAGGACTTACAGACAATCTAATTTTAATAAGACATCTTCCTCAAGAGACTCTGTGAAGGTTGTTTATCAAGTTGACAATCTCAATCAAGTGTTCAGTGCTCTTCTAAAGAAAGATCTTGGCAGATATAGAACCAACCACAGACCATTGGGTTGGTTTGCTGCCCAGGGCTTTATTATTTTAATTAGCATGGGGATAACTGTGGCTTCCAGTACTGATTAACTCTTCCAAACAGCAGCAAAGCCAAAACCATTTAGGTTGAATATCCCCAAGTGATGAATGGGTTGTTTGGGAAATATGTGAATTCATCATTTGAGGACAAAGCTTTCCCATGAAGGAAAAAAAAAATGTTCCCTAGCAGAAGCAGTGTATGGCCCATTACTGTGCCCCTGCACTGAAAAGGCATTGCTCTCAGGTTTTCACATAAATTATTTCATCTGTTCATCACAGCAAATTCTGTAAGGTTGATGTGATTATCATTCCTGTTTTCTTGAAGGGGAAACTGGGGTTTAGAGTGTAAATAATACAGCTAAGAAGTGTCAGCAGCTGTGGATCCAGGCTCTTAACCACTGCTCAGTGATTCTAAGCAGGGATAAGACTAGGGTGAGGCAAGTCAGGCACTTAACTTACCTTGGATGTAAAACTGAAGGTGGTTGCAAACAAAACAAAACTTCAGTCCCAAGGAGCCCATCTAATCCCTTCTGAGGCCGTATTCTTCATTCCATAGGGTGTGGTCAACTGGGGCCAGCCAGTACATTCATCTAGACAAATCCATTGGCATGTCTCAAAACTAGTTTCAGAATCAACTTGTTAAAATTCAGATCTGAGCTTCACCCTAGGAAATTAGAATTTAGTCATGCTGGGATGGGCTTTGTACCCCTCTCTCCTCTGCAGCTAGCTTCCTGGTGTTGACCCCCCACCTGGATACCCCCTTGAGATGGAAAGCAGTGATGGGTTAAGAAGGGCAGAGAGGTCAGTCTGAGGACACAGCCACTTACCAGAAGAGCAGAGACGGAGAGAGACGGGACAAGAAATCAAGGATACGCTGCTTCTGGGGCAGGATAACAAAGTCTACTCTGTACATAATAAAGGATAGTGCTATTAGTCTAGAGAAATATGCTGGAAAAACATTCAGAATCAGCCAAAGTGATTATCACTTTATGGAACAACATTGTAACAGATCTTGCCATTCCAAAAAAGTACATGCTGTAGATACTGATTCAATGCAATGTTCAGATCTAATCTGAAAAGATTTATTTGTGCATTTTAAAAATATTTCCTTGAGAAAGCAAATGAATGATGTTTTTAATCAATGTTTAAGTCTTTTCCATTCTTCAGGGTGAACACCACTAAAGAAATACCAAGAGAAGGAAAGATATGGATTTAATATTTAGTAGTCAGTAAAACCGTATCACTATATACACTATATATACTACTATATATACTAGGCATCTATAGCATATCACTGTATAGGGTTATTCCACTGGGAAGAAAACTTCCCTAGGGAAATCTCATGTCTGTCTGTTTCATCATTGGCTTTCCAGTGCCTAGCAATGAACCTGACTCACAAATAGTACCCACCCAATTAATACAATCGAATTGAATGCTAAATTCCATCATACAGGATTAAAGTTGTATAGAAAGATCAGAAAATCAAAAGATAAATGCAATCTAGGTAATGACAAGCTTTGAAAAGAAAGTGAAACAATCTGAGTGTAGAAGACTTTTTTTAAGCTTATAGACACCTTCCCTCTCTTCCCCTCCCTCATCTCTCCTTCCATTTCTCATTTTTCTCTTTCTGTAACAACTTCATGGTAACCATATCCAGTCCTGTGATTTCCAATGTCATCTAGATAGAAGAGCAACTTCCAAATTCATATTTCCAGGACTCAGTTCTCTTCAGAAATTCAGTCGTATATCCAGCTGCATATCTGACATTGCCATATGGAGTTCTCAAATTAAACTTTGAATAAGCCCCACCACACAACACTACTGCCAACTCTACCCATTCTTCACCATGTTCATAAATATATACTTCATGTCACAAAGGGCATAAACCTTGGACTCATGCTGACCCTTCTCTCTCTTTGAGTCCCCACTTCTCAAATGATTCTTGTTTGGCTATATATGCATGATATACCCATAATCTAGCCACTTCTAACTAACACAGTCATCTCTGGCTAGGATTTTTCCTATAACCTCTTGACTGGCTACCTATTCCCATTGCTGATTCCTTCTAGTCCTTTATCCTAACAGAAATGAGGGGAATCTTTTTACTGACTACAGGACATGAAACTCTTTTGTTCAAAGTCCTCACTGGTGAATCATCTCAGAGAGAAGAAAATGCAAAGTCTTTTCTTTGACCCCACTGATCTTGCTCATCTGCCTCCTTTTCTCTGCTTTAGAGATCAGTTTAAGTCATACTAGCCTTTTTGTGATTCCCAAATCCTCCAACCACACTCTAGCCTCTGGGTCTTTGAACTTGCTGTGTGTCTGTCTGGGAGACTACTGCAGATATCCGTGTAGCTCACTCTTTTACCTCATTCAGATCTTTGCTTACATCTCCCTGACCACAACTGAACAATAATGCCTTACTCACCTCCATGATTCTCTTCCCCTTAATCTCACTTTAATCTTGTAACATTTGATTACTTAACTCACAGAATAAATCCATAAGAGAAGGGACTTTGTCAGATTTATGACTGTGTCTCCAGCTTAAGCATAGTGCCTTGCACATTGTAGGTCTTCAATAAATATTTGTGTAAATAAATTAATTAAAAAGGAAATTTAGTTTAGTTTGATGTAAAAGTCACAGGTTGGGACTGTGAATTATATAAATTATATGGGAACAAACAGGAAAGAGCATGGCTATAATGTGGTAAAATATTCACATTAATAAATAGTTGGAACCTATTTGGTTTAAAACAAATTTCTAATAAGATATATTGAGATATAACCTTTGAGATTATCAGGGACGATAAGCACAATGTAATCCTAAACAGAAAGAAAGATCTATGATACATATCATTGTACACAAAAAGAGAAACTAGCAGAAATTAACAATAGTTATCTGTGATAGGTAGTTAACGGTAATTTTAGTTACTGACCTTTTACTTTTCTGAGTTTTCACATTTCCATAAGTATAAACTAATTTTACAACCAGAAAAAAATGTGTTTTGAATTTGATTCAGATTATTAAAGTACTGAAAGATGAAGTCCAATGGAAAGTCATTATCCTTTGTATGAAATATGACTGACTGTTCAGTGTATGCCATATATATATTTATAGATAAGTAAATGGAAGAAGAGTTGTAAGAATTTCAGAATCTCTCCCAGAGGGGACTTTTAATTAATTGAATGACCATCAGAACCAGCCTTGCAAAGGGAAAGAATTTTCTGGGCAGAAGGTATAAGAACAGCAAAGCCTCCAAAATGAAATAAATTTGAAGTGTTTGATGCTTGGTAAACTTGGAGAGGGGTGGTAAGACCTAAAGTTGGAGAGGTGGGCTGGGGATGTGGCTCAAGTGGTAGCGCACTTACCTGGCATGCATGGGGCTCTGGGTTCGATCCTCAGCACCACATACAAATAAAATAAAGATGTTGTGTCCACCGGAAACTGAAAAATAAATATTAAAATATTCTCTCTCTCTCTCTCTCTCTCTCTCTCTTTTAAAAAAAGTTGGAGAGGTAAGTATGCAGTAGTAAGGTGCTTGGATATTATTCTAAAGTGTAATGAGAAGTCATTGAGACTTTTCAACAGAGTAGCAATAGAACCAAATTTAGATGTTCTTTCTGTTTCATAAAAAGCAGAAGCATAGGATGAAGTATAAAAGGCAAGTACATAAACCTATAGGTAGGTCTAGTAGAGATGGAGAGAAATTATATATTTTTTAAATTTTTTATTGGTTCTTTTTAGTTATACATGTCAACAGAATTTATTTTGATGTAATTATATTTTGATGTAATTATAAAAGCATGGAATACAATTTGTTCTAATTCAGTCTTCAATACTTTCCTTTCCCTTCCATTCCTTGCACCCCCTGCTCCCTTCCCTCTATTCTGATATTTATTTATATATTTTTTTAAATTAATCTCTTGTGATGAACATGATGGTGAGATCCAGTGTGGTCTACATAAATGTACATAAGAAAGTCATTACCTATCTGATCCCTACTCTCTCCCCTTAGTATAGTCCACTGACTTTTCTTCTATTCTTTTATTTTATGCCCCTCTCCCTGCATCTTATTTTGAATTAGCTTCTGCATATAAGAGAAAACATTTGACCTTTGACTTTTGGGGATTGACTTATTTCATTTAGTATAATAATCTCCAGTTCTTTCCATGAATGGTATGTATTTTAAAGGATAAGGGGTTTGGTTAACTTACTAAGGGTTTGGTTGTGGGATGTACAGGAAAAAAGAGAAATGAGGAAAATTACTACCAAGTCATATGGAATCTAACAACTTCTGGGGAAATATGGATTTGCCTTACACTTAGAGCATGTCATTGAAACCTCCATACTGCTGCTCCAAAGGCAGCTACGCCCCAAAGACAGAAGGGTTGGTTACGTACTTTAGTAAATGCACACTGGGTGCTAAAATACTGGTAGGGGACATTGTTAAACATGTTGTAAAAGAAAGAGAAGGGACCAATTTTTTTAATTGAAATTTATGAGCTTATAAGTGAGACAGGGAAAGAACAAAGATATATATCAAAGATAGATAGATAAACAGATATATACACATACATACACACGATATTTTCATGTGCTTGAGAGTTGATGTGGTATATAATTATAAGGTCAGGAAATGATCCCAGTTAAAAATATATTAAGGTACATATGGAAGTCAATCCCACATGCCCATCTTTAGCATTCATGTTTGCATAATGGCTGTCATTGAATGACAGGATAGTTATTGTTTTTTTTAAAACATTTTTTTATTGGTTGTTCACAACATTACAAAGCTCTTGACATATCATATTTCATACATTAGATTGAAGCGGGTTATGAACTCCCAATTTTACCCCAAATGCAGATTGCAGAATCACGTCGGTTACACATCCACAATTTTACATAATGCCCAATTAGTAATTGTTGTATTCTGCTACCTTTCCTATAGTTATTGTTTTATTCTTCAGCTGAATGTACCCAGCACTGAAAAGAAAAGGCTATCAGAATAATGTACAAAATTTTTACTTATCAAACTTGTGTTTTGGATTCTGCACTAAAAAGAGCACAGAGTAAAATAAAAGAAACTTGCTTTCTGGGGAAGCTACCTAAAACAAATTTGCCATCAGAATAAAAACAAATAGAGGATTGTAAAACATGTCTGATAATTGTCACCTGAAAACTGATTATTATGTAAGAATGAACTTTGAGATGGAGCAAATCTAAAAAGAAAAATTTTTTTTGTAACTATGGCTTTGTTGCTAAATTATGAGCCATTCAGAAGCAGATAATTCATTAAATTCTGGATAATTTTTATCAAATAAAATGAATGAAAATACTTATCAAATTCAGCATATGTTTTTACTCTAAATAATTTGTACCATTGAATCTAAACAAGCTACAGCAATTGATTGATCAATTTACTTTTCTTTTTCACCCTCATAGTTGGAAATATGATTCCTGATTTCATTTTTCACATTTTTATTCACTATAAGAAAGAATAAAAATTTATCAACTTATTCAATTGTCAAAAAAACTTAAAAGTATTAATGGTACCTGGAAAATTTCCTTCCTGAAAAATGGGTGTCTTATCTGGAAGATCCGTCGTCCATTTTCCCTTTATCTGGGGGCTACTTACAAAGAAATCGATGCAGGACAATGGTTAGGGACACAGGAATTACAGTCAATATAAGTTCTAAAACCAACGACTCCATGAATTCGCTGTGGAACCTTGGGCATGTTACTTCAGCTCCCTCCTATGTGAAATGGGAATCCTGAGGAGATTAAGGGAAATAACCTATGTCAAGTTTTGAGCCCAGTGTCAGATGTATAGGTGTTCTAAATGGGCTACAAGGATCTTTATTCAAGAACTCATATTCCCTGTATTGTTACCACTACCACCACCTTTTCCCAGATTTTTCAGCTCTTAAAGTGTGCTCACTCCCTGTTCTGCTGTGTATACTTTCATTTAGTAAACAATTTCTATTGAATGATTATTTGTGACAGATGTTGGGACAAGGGCTTAAAACATAGCTATAAACATAATAAACAAGCTCTCTGCTGGCATGGTTTTATGGCCTAGTTAGAGCTGAGAAAATGTAACATGATACTTGCCTTGAGATGAGAAATTTAGGTTATAATTGGATTCCCTAGCCTAGGGATGTTGCCACTCGGACTGGGATCAGGGAAGGGTTTCTTGTGGGTTAGTATGTTCACATTGCAAATAACAGGAAAATCAGGACAAAATCATAGATAGGAGGAAAAGTATTTCACCTAGAGAAATAAATATAAGCCCATGGATGAAAGATGGCAATATGGCATTCACAGTGGTGAAAGTAGAAGGAGGACACGTGATGGTTTTACAGATAACAGAGCCCAGTTGTAAAGATCCCTAAAATTGCTTTTCTCTACAGAGCAAACTCTCGCCTGCCTTCCATACAATCTAATGATTTCCACAGGGACGGCCATGTTTTCTTCTATCTTCTTCCTCCCTACCCTTGTTGAAACTAGTAATAGACAGCTGACCAAAGCTCAGCCATTGACCACCTTCCCCGGGGATGCCGGTCTTCCATGTGGTCAGAATAGCATGTGCTCGGGTCCTGGAGCACTAAGATATGAACTCAGAAATCACCAGCTTGAGTTTTAAGCCACATGGAAAGTCAATCTACAGCAAGTGAAAGGATGGAAACTCAGAGAGAACTGGAGACGTGGAAGGCAGGATAAAGTCACAGTTGTGTTCTAGTCTATATTTCTAGGGCTCAGTGGCACCTCTGTCACACCATGGCTAGCTTTTTCCATGAGTACCCCAGCATCCTGCAATAAACTTTTTTTTATTTTTGCTTCACCTTGTTGAACTGGGTTTTTATCAACAATCAAAAGAAGCCTTAAAAACACACCTTTTTAAAAAACTAAAAAAAATAAGGATTTTAAAGTTGAATTTTTCCACTCATTTTTCTATTTCAAAAGCAGACTTATGCTAGTGCAGTCATACATGCCTGTAATCCCAAAGTCTTGGGAGGCAGAAGCAGGAGTATCACAAGATCAAAGCCAGCCTCAGCAACTCACTGAGACGCTGTCTCAAAATATAAAGTAAAACATCTGGGGATGTGGCTCAGTGGTTAAGTGCCCCTGGGTTCAATTCCTAGTGCCATAAATAAAAAAATAAGTCTTATTTTGTGTTAAGTTCATATATACCTCTTGTTTGATAATGGAAGTAAGACAATAGACAACAGAATTTTTTTTCATCCAGTCTAATCAGCACCAATCTCCACGCTCCATTCCATGATAAAACTCCTTATAATGAAATACATAAGATTGTATAGGTCTGGCAATTAAAATAATTTTATTAGCTATCTGAATTATATTGAATGTATGATGTATGAATTGGTTATGAGAAAGAGGGCATATTAATTAAAAGATCCTCTGACAAATTGTATAGTATTCATATCACTCATCATAAATTATAAACATTGAAAAATAAATATTGTTAGGAAAATTGGGAAATTCATCTGGAGAGCTTAAAGTATTGATTTGATATATTTATATAAAAATATAAATGCAAATATATCCAAAATCCTGATTGATGAATTTATCTTTTTGTTGCCTTAATTTTACAGAAAAAAAATCTGTAAAAATTAACTTCTCATATTGCTTCAAAATTGATTGATTCAATCCTGTCACAATTCATATAAAGAAAGGGCAAAGGAAGTTGTACAGATTTTCTGCCCTATGTCAAGTACCCTAATCAGGGCTTTCTACATATGGTATTTTATTAATCCTAAGAGCCCATTTACAGAGGAGGAACTTAAAGCCCAAAGATGTTAATCTGCTTGATGAAGGTCACCCAAGTGTTTAAATGCTAGAAAATAAAGCCCTTAGATTACAAAGCCCATGTTTGAAATAGTAAATTCCAAATCATTCTGTAATTTTAATGTACCAATCATAATTCAAAAATAAATGGTTCACTGGAAAACATTGAAAATATTTAAAAATTAAAATGGTCTACAATTCTTCAGTAAAATAGAAATAATAAAGTATATTATTTGGAGGTGCCTTAATAAGAGCCATAATTAATAAACAAAAACGTTATGATATAAAATAAACTAAATAGCATTTTTTTAAATTTCAGGTATTGGGAGTTAGAGGAAACGATGATGGTGACAGTGATGGCATTGTTATTTTTGGTTTTTATTTTCTAGTTTTTGCCACTTGTTTTGTTTTAGCTCATGATAAAAGCTGTATTGCATCTGCTTTAGGGACAAAGATTTAATACTAACAAACCATAAGAACAAATGTGTTCTCCAACTTCAATTTTATTTTCATCTCCCTGTCTAAACACATTGTTGTTACACTGGGAAAGGTGAAACTAATATTGGTAAGAGAGCATCAAAGCCACATACAAATAAGGAGATTGTAAACCAGACCTAGCTGCTTATAAATGAGTTTCAAGCTCAAAGAATGAGTCCAAGGGATGCCGAGGGAATTACTGCAGATAATTTTTGAGAAATCAAAGGAAAATAAAGCATAATTATAGTTCCTATTGTCACAAATGAAACAGTGGAACCTACAAGCTCCAAGTAGTTTAAATACACCAACAGAAATACTGTAGAAGGCCTAATGTGATCTACCAACTGTGCTAATGGATGCCTGGCAGCTGGGAGGTGACCAAAGAAATGGAACCAGTTCCTTTTCATCCAGTTCATGTCCTACAAAGTTGAAGTGAAGGAGAACTGGGTGTTGACTCAATATTTGAAAAAAGAGCAGCGATTTAGAGCAAAGATCCATAAAATGGCCTGGGTTGAGCCCCCAAGACTATGGAGATCACATCCTATGAAGCAAAAGGGAGGAAAGCTAAGCAACAGGGAGGAAAAGGACACAGCCTATGCACTGTAGAGAATAAGGGAAGTGAGGGAGTCAGACCCAGTGACCTGTACATTCTTCCTCAAGCATCGACAGGACGATGCTAGGCCTCCAGATACATTAGCCATGACCAGGGCTCCACTTCCACAAACAGAACATGGAACAAAAGAATAGGTCCCTAATACAGAGTCCCTGGCATATGCCAGGTCCCATGTTCAGTGCTCACAGTAACCCTATGACACAAGTTCCACAATTCTGCAATTTTACAAATAAGAAAACTGATCCTTAAAAAGTCATCCAACTCAGTCCACAAACACAGTTGGTGGGCTGGGTTGGTAGCATGCTTGCCTAGCATGTAAGAGACACTGGGTTTGAGTCTCAGCACCCCCATATAAATAAATAGATAAATAGATAAAATAAAGGTCCATCAACAACTAAAAAAAAATAAAAATGAAAAAGTGCATTATATTCAGGATTCTTAAACACACACACATTTACACACACACATACACACACACAACTGGTAAATACCTGTGAGGATCTGAACCCTAGCCTACATAGCCCCCCAAGCCAGTACTATCTCCTCTATACTTGAACACAGAGAGATTTTGACATGCCAGGTATCTTTTCCCCACCTTTCAACCATACTGCATAGATCAGGTCATGAGGTAGGGCCCTAATGATGGGATTAATGCCCTGATAAAAAGGAGATACAGAAATGAGATAAGCCACATAAAGATTTCTCATAAAATAGCATACTATGAAAAAAATTCCTATTAGATATTTTACCATTTAATATTTCCCTTAATATAATTTTTAATGATGATATAGTACTCATTCTATCTTAGAGATGCCCCATGGGAAAAAAATCTTTCCTATTGCTGGACATCTAGTTTTTATGATGAGTATCCTGATATATATATACCTGATAATTCACAACCTTAACAGAGTATGTAGTCTAAAGGGAAAAATAATTGGAACAAATGTGATAGTCAAGCCAAAGTGACTCCATTTCGGTTTGTGACTCCATTTTGTAAAACAACCATGCCAAGTAGAAGGGTCCTGATCAGAGAAACTGATCTAATGAGGAACTACCTAATGGGGCATTGTTTCTGTAACTAGGGTAACAGGGCTCTGTTTCTGTAACTGGGGTGACTGGACTAATTGTGATTGGCTAAGTGTCCCGCTGCCTGACTGCACTCTCCCACTTCTGTAACTTGGCCTGCTTGCATAGGCTAGACCCCCAAATGTCCCTTTTGTGGTTTTCAGGCTTATAAGGAGCGCCTTTGCAATTGTTCAGGGCTGATCAGGGGAACAGCTTTATGTTCTGGTCAGTCGCCACGGGTGTGCTTCAATAAAGGTTTGATTGGATTACATGTGAGTCGTCTGGAAGTCAGTTCATGAAACCCAGGGACGTTGCTTTAACTTTAACACAAAGATATAATCACAATCATGAAAAGTACTAAGAAATAAAAGGTATAAGTGGCTCTGAAATTCATAACAGGGAGACACATTCTAGTGTAGGGAAGGTCAGGGAATAATTCCCTAAGAAAGTAGCCTGGAACTGGGCCTGAGGACAACATTGAGCCAAATGAATGGGAAGGAAAGTAGAAAGAAAAGAGGTTTTCAGCCAGGAGGAACATGACTGATGGCCCAGAGGCAAAAGAAAGAATGTCCTGTTCAAGGAACTGAAAGAAGTCTGCCATGGTTTAAGTCAGTGAAGTAATGAGAAGAGAGATAAAAACAAGACTGAGAAGTTGATACCCACCCTTAAAGCTGTGTTAAGGAGTTTATATTTCATTCTAGGACAATAAGACACCATTAACTTATTTTTGACTGGAGAGTGACAGGATCAGATATGCAGCTGTAAAGTATCACTCTACATTCAGGGTGGAGAAGTGACTTGAATGGGGGACATAGAGGGTGACCATGTTGGGAGCTACTGCTTTTTTTTTTTTTTTATTGGTTGTTCAAAACCTTACACGGCTCTTGACATATCATATTTTAGACATTAGTTTCAAGTGAGTTATGAACTCCCATTTTTACCCCAAATACAGATAGCAGAATCACATCAGTTACACATTCACCTTTTTACATAATGCCCTATTAGTAACTGTTGTATTCTGCTACCTTTCCTATCCTCTACTATCCCCCCTCCCCTCCCCTCCCATCTTCTCTCTCTATCCCATCTACTGTAATTCATTTCTCTCCTTGTTTTTTCTTCCAATTCCCCTCACAACCTCTTTTATGTAATTTTTATAACAATAAGGGTCTCTTTCCATTTCCATGCAATTCCCCTTCTCTCTCTCTTTCCCTCCCATCTCGTGTCTCTGTTTAATATCAATCTTTTCTTCCTGTTCTTTCTCCCTGCTCTATTCTTAGTTGCTCTCATTATATCAAAGAAGACATTTGGTATTTGTTTTTTAGGGATTGGCTGGCTTCACTAAGCATAATCTGCTCTAGTGCCATCCATTTCCCTGCAAATTCCATGAATTTGTCATTTTTTAGAGCTGCGTAATACTCCATGGTGTATAACTGCCACATTTTTTTAATCCATTCATCCATTGAAGGGCATCTGGGTTGGTTCCACAGTCTAGCTATTGTGAATTGTGCTGCTATGAACATCGATGTGGCAGTATCCCTGTAGTACGCTCTCTTAAGGTCTTCAGGGAATAGACCAAGAAGGGCAATAACTGGGTCAAATGGTGGTTCCATTCCCAGCTTTCCCAGGAATCTCCATACTGCTTTCCAAATTGGCTGAACCAATTTGCAGTCCCACCAGCAATGTACAAGAGTACCCTTTTCCCCACATCCTCTCCAGCACTTGTTATTGTTTGACTTCCTGATGGCTGCCAATCTTACTGGAGTGAGATGGTATCTTAGGGTAGTTTTGATTTGCATTTCTCTGACTGCTAGAGATGGTGAGCATTTTTTCATGTATTTGTTGATTGATTGTATGTCCTCCTCTGAGAAGTGTCTGTTCAGGTCCTTGGCCCATTTGTTGATTGGGGTATTTGTTGTCTTATTGTCTAATTTTTTGAGTTCTTTGTATACTCTGGATATTAAGGCTCTGTCTGAAGTGTGAGGAGTAAAAATTTGTTCCCATGATGTAGGCTCCCGATTTACTTCTCTTATTGTTTCTCTTGCTGTGAAAAAACTTTTTAGTTTAAGTAAGTCCCATTTGTTGATTCTTGCTGTTAACTCTTGTGCTATAGGCGTCCTGTTAAGGAATTTGGAGCCTGATCCCACAATATGTAGATCGTAGCCAAATTTTTCTTCTATCATAAGCAGAGTCTCTGATTTGATATCTAGGTCCTTGATCCATTTTGAGCTCACTTTTGTGCATGGTGAGAGGAGGGGATTCAGTTTCATTTTGTTGCATATGGATTTCCAGTTTTCCCAACACCATTTGTTGAAGATGCTATCCTTCCTCCATTGCATGCTTTTAGCCCCTTTATCAAATATAAGATAGTTGTAACTTTGTGGATTAGTCTCTGTATCCTCTATTCTGTACCATTGGTCCACCCGCCTGTTTTGGTACCAGTACCATGCTGTTTTTGCTACTATTGCTCTGTAGTATAGTTTGAAATCTGGTATTGCTATACCACCTGATTCACACTTCCTGCTCAGAATTGCTTTTGCTATTCTGGGTCTTTTATTTCTCCATATGAATTTCATGATTGCTTTATCTATTTCTACAAGCAATGCCATTGGGATTTTGATTGGCATTGCATTAAACCTGTAGAGGACTTTTGGTAATATTGCCATTTTGATGATGTTAGTTCTGCCTATCCATGAACAGGGTAAATCTTTCCATCTTCTAAGATCTTCTTCTACTTCTCTTTTTAGGGTTCTGTAGTTTTCATTGTATAAATCTTTCACCTCTTTTGTTAGGTTGATTCCCAAGTATTTTATTTTTTTTTTGAGGATATTGTGAATGGAGTGTTTTTCCTCATTTCCGTTTCAGAAGTTTTGTCACTGATATACAGAAATGCCTTTGATTTGTGCGTGTTGATTTTATAACCTGCCACTTTGCCGAATTCATTTATTAGTTCTAGTAGTTTTTTTGTAGACCCTTTTGGGTCTTCTATGTATAGAATCATGTCATCTGCAAATTGTGATAATTTAAGTTCATCTTTTCCAATTTTTATGCCTTTGACTTCTTTCGTTTGTCTAATTGCTCTGGCCAGTGTTTCGAGAACTATATTGAATAGAAGTGGTGATAAAGGGCATCCCTGTCTTGTTCCAGATTTTAGAGGGAATGCCTCCAATTTTTCTCCGTTCAGAATGATGTTAGCCTGTGGCTTAGCGTAGATAGCTTTCACAATATCAAGGTAAGTTCCTGTTATCCCTAGTTTTTCTAATGTTTTGAACATAAAGGGATGCTGTACTTTGTCGAATGCTTTTTCTGCGTCTATCGAGATGATCATATGGTTCTTATCTTTAAGTCTATTGATATGGTGAATAACATTTATTGATTTCCGTATATTGAACCATCCCTGCATCCCAGGGATGAATCCTACTTGATCATAGTGCACAATTTTTTTGATGTGTCTTTGTATCCGATTCGCCAGAATTTTATTGAGGATTTTTGCATCTAGGTTCATCAGAGATATTGGTCTGTAGCTTTCTTTCTTTGAAGTGTCTTTGTCTGGTTTCGGAATCAATGTGATGTTGGCCTCATAGAATGAATTTGGAAGAACTCCCTCTTTTTCTATTTCCTGAAATAACTTGAAAAGTATTGGTATTAATTCTTCTTTAAAGGTTTTGTAAAACTCCGCTGTATACCCATCCGGTCCTGGGCTTTTCTTGGTTGGTAGTCTTTTGATTACTTCTTCAATTTCATCCATTGATATTGGTCTGTTCAAATCGTGTGTGTCCTCCTGACTCAGTCTGGGCAAGTCATATGTCTTAAGAAATTTATCGATGTCTTCACTATCTTCTATTTTATTGGAATATAGGTTTTCAAAATAATTTCTAATTATCTTCTGTATTTCTGTGGCGTCTGTTGTGATATTGCCTTTTTCATCCCTTATGTTAGTAATTTGAGTTCTCTCTCTTCTTCTCTTCGTTAGCATGGCTAAGGGTCTGTCAATCTTGTTTATTTTTTCAAAGAACCAACTTTTAGTTTTGTTAATTTTTTCAATAGTTTCTTTTGTTTCAATTTCATTGATTTCTGCTCTGATTTTAATTATTTCTTGCTTTCTGCTGCATTTACTATTGTTTTGCTATTCCTTTTCTAGGGCTTTGAGATGAAGTGTGAGCTCATTTATTTGTTGGTTTTTCCTTTTTTTGAGGAATGACCTCCAGGCGATGAATTTCCCTCTTAAAACTGCTTTCATCGTGTCCCATAGATTCCGATATGTTGTGTCTGAATTTTCATTTATCTCTAAGAATTTTTTGATTTCCTCCTTTATGTCTTCTGTAACCCCTTGATCATTCAGTAACATATTGTTCATTTTCCATGTGATATTGGATTTTCCCTTCCTTCTTTTATCATTAATTTCCAGTTTCAATCCATTATGATCAGATAAAATGCATGGTATAATCTCCACCCCTTTATATTTATTGAGGGTTGCCCTATGGCATAATATATGGTCTATTTTTGAGAAGGATCCATGTGCTGCCGAGAAAAAAGTATATCCATTGGATGATGGTTGATATATTCTATATATGTCAGTTAAGTCTAGGTTATTGATTGTGGTATTGAGTTCTATAGTTTCTTTATTCAACTTTTGCTTGGAGGTTCTGTCCAATGGTGAGAGAGGTGTGTTGAAGTCACCCATAATTATTGTGTTGTGATCTATTTGATTCTTGAACTTGAGGAGAATTTGTTTTATGTATTTCGCAGCACCGTTATTTGGTGCATAAATATTGATAATTGTTATATCTTGTTGTTTAATGGTTCCTTTTAACAGTATATAATGTCCTTCCTTATCCCTTTGGATTAACGTAGTCTTGAAGTCGATTTTGTTCGATATGAGGATGGCCACACCTGCTTGCTTGCGCGGACCGTGTGCGTGGTATATTTTTTCCCAACCTTTCACCTTCAGCCTGTGTATGTCTTTTCCAGTCAGGTGTGTCTCCTGGAGGCAGCATATTGTTGGATTTGTTTTTTTAATCCATGTTACCAGCCTATGTCGCTTTATTGGAGTGTTTAAACCATTAATGTTTAGAGTTACTATTGATATATGGTTTGTACTTCCAGCCATGTTTGATTATTTATCTCTTATTTTTTTTTAATATTTCGTTTGTTTCTCCATGATTACCTTTCCCCGCTCCGTCTGTCTTTACTGAGGTACTTCCCACTGTTGGCTTTGGTTATTGTTTTCCATTTCTTCCTCTTGAAGTGTTTTGCTCAAGATGCTTTGCAACGCTGGTTTTCTGGCTGCAAATTCTTTTAGTTTTTGTTTATCGTGAAAGATTTTTATTTCGTTGTCGTATCTGAAGCTTAATTTTGCTGGGTACAGAATTCTTGGTTGGCATCCGTTGTCTTTCAGTGTTTGAAATACGTTGTTCCAGGATCTTCTCGCTTTCAGCGTCTGAGTTGAAAAGTCCGTTGTTAACCTTATTGGTTTACCCCTGAATGTAATCTTTCTCTTTTCTCTTGCAGCTTTTAATATTTTCTCTTTGTTCTGTATATTGGATATCTTCATAACAATGTGTCTTGGCGTTGGTCTACTGTGATTTTGTATGCTCGGTGTCCTGTATGCATCTACAATTTGTATATCTGTTTCCTTTTTTATTTCTGGAAAGTTTTCTGCAATTATTTCATCTAGTAGATTACTCATTCCCCTGGTTTGAATCTCTATCCCTTCCTCTATCCCAATGACTCTTAAATTTGGTTTTTTTATATTATCACATATCTCTTGTAGGTTTCTCTCGTGATTTTTAAACAGCCTATCTGAGTTGGCTAGACTCTTTTCCAGATGATATATTTTGTCTTCGTTATCTGACGTTCTGGCTTCTACTTGCTCCACTCTATTAATGATACTCTCATTTGAGTTTTTAATTTGGTTTATAATTTCCCTCATTTCTAAGATCATTGTTTGATTCTTTTTTTATAGTCTCTATCTCCTGATAAAGATGCTTAACTTCTTCTTTTATCTGTTTATGTAATTCCTTCTCAATGTGTTCTTTCGCTGCTTGAATTTGCTGTCTCGTATCCTCTTTAAGGTTCCGTTCCATCTGTCTCAGGTGATCCATGAGTTCTTTATATGACCATTTTTCTGGTGACTCTATATCCTCCTGAATATTTAGGCTGTCCTGCATTGTTTGCACTCCTTTTCTTCCTTGCTTTTTCATGCTGTTCATATTGTTTCTTGTTCTGTTTGACTGCTGAGTTACTGTTTACTCCTATAAATTTATTTGATGCTTGGGAGGAAAGGTATTAGAAGGGATGGGAAGAAGTCACTAAAGAGAATGAGAGTAAGCAGGTAGAATTCAAGGAAGGGGGAATAAGAAAATTGAAAAGAAATGTAAAGGCAGGAGAAAAGAAGGAAAGAACAAAATAGAAAATTTAAAAGAATTTAAAAAAATAATAATAGTAGAAATGAAAAATGAAATTAAAAAAATAGAATAAAATAAAATAAGATGGATTAAAAAAACATTTAAAAGGACAGCAAAAAAAAAAAAAATTATAAATGTAGTCCTAGAGTTCGATTAACTGCTCTTCCAGTAGATGGAGCTATGCCTACCGGGCCAAGTCTCTCCTCTCAGTAGGCAGGAGTCAATCACTGTGCAGCAGTTCTTCCTCCGGACTGGGCGAGTCTCCACTCCTGCTGTGGGCGGGGCCTTTCCCAGAGCTGGTCAGGGGTCGTTTGCAGCACTGGGCTGGCAGGTGGGGGGTGGTCGTCTGTAACTCCAAACCACCAGAGGAGGTTCACAGAGTCGGGCTGGCCGGTGCCGAGCAGGCAGCGCCCGGGGAGCTACTGCTTTTTTGAAAACTAGAGTGTGGCAGTTTGGACTAGAGTGTTAGTCTTGTAAATTCAAGAGATACTGAGGTGGTGGAAATCACAAAACTGAGCAAAGAGATTGAAAGGAGGAGGTCAGTGTGGGAAAGAATAAAATCTAGGTTCCCCCAGATTTCTGGTACAAGTAACTGAGATACTGTGGTATAAATGATCATGTTCCACCCAAATGCATGTTGACATCCTAACCCTCAAAGAGATGGATTAGAAGGTGGGCCTTTGGGAGGTGATTGGGTCACGTGGGAGGAACTCTCACAAATGAGATTAGTGTATTTATGAAAGAGGCCAAGAGACAGCGTTTGTCCCTCCCCACCATGAAGATCCACCAATAAGGCACTATTTATGAATAGGTTCTTACCAGACACAAAATATATCAGTGCCTTAGTCTTGGACTTCCCAGTCTTCAGAAAATGAGAAATAAATTTCTGTTAATTCTAAGCTACTCAGTGAGGCTGTTATAGCAGCCCCCAAATGCTCAAATATGGGTATATAAGTGCCACCATTACTGAGGCTCAAACACTGACCAACAAACAGGTTTACACAAGAAGATTTTTATTTCATTAAGGCCTGGGAATGGATGAGAAGACCCAGAAAGGAAGTACAGAGTGAACAATGAAGGGGGCCTTTGTCAGGAACCACAGTAGTGAGAACTGTAAATTAATATCTTATAAGAAGGAAAACTTCCTGTATGCAAAGGATCTCAACTTAAAGGAAAGATTAGACTGTCTAGACATGCTTTTTTCAAGGTTGATCAAAAGGAAGTGGTCCACAGAGACTCAGCACCTACTAGAAGAAAAAGTTGGCATAAATCTCAGTCATGTGGGTTTAGGAAACAAATTCCTCAACAAGACTCTGAAAGTGAAAGAAATAAAATCAAGACTCAATAAATGGATGGTTCAAACCAAAACTCTTCTTCACAGCAAAGAAAAGAATCAAGAATATGAAGAGAGAGCCTACAGAATGTAAGAAAATCACTACCAGCACCTCAGAGAGAGCATTAATCTCCAGGATTTACAAAGAACTCAAAACATTTGACACCAAAACAAAACACAAATAACGGAATCAATAAATGGGCTAAGGAATTGAACAGGCACTTCACAGAAGAAGAAATACAAACAGTCAACAAATATATGAAAAAATGTTCAACATCTCTAGCAATTAGAGAAATGCAAATTAAAACTATACACCCCAGTCAGAATGACAATTATCAAGAATACAAGTAACAATAAATGTTGGCAAGGATGTAAGGAAAAGGTTCACGTTGCTGGTAGGACTGCAAATTGATACAAACACTCTGGAAAGCAGTATTGAGATTCTTTAGAAAACTTGGAATGGAACCACCATTTAATCTAGTTATCCCATTCCTCAGTTTGTATCCAATCTGTATATATAGTGACATAGCCACATCAATATTTATAGCAGCTCAAGTGACAATAGCTAAGCTATGGAACCAACCTAAATGCCCTTCAACAGATGAATGGATAAAGAAAATGTGGTACATATACAATATATAATATTACTCATCCATAAAGAAGAATGAAATTAATGGCATTTGCTGATAAATGGACAGACTATCTTGTTAAGTGAAATAAGACAATCCCAAAAAACCAAAGGCCAAATGTTCTCTCTGATATGGGGATGCTGACTCACAATGTGGGGGGGGTGGAGTGGAGGTTTACTGGATTGGACAGGAAGGAGTTGGGGGAAGGGGGGGCTTGGGAATGGGAAAGAGTAGAATGTATCAGACATAACTTTCCTATGTTCATATATGAATACATGACCAGTGTAACTCCACATCATGTACAAACTCAGAAATGGAAAGTTACACTCTAGGTATGTATGATATGTCAAAATACATTCTACTGTCGTGTATAACTAAAAAGAACAAATAATAAATTAAAAAAAAAAAAGATTCAGTGGTTGAAAGTTAAAGATACATTTCGATTTACCAACTGTAAGAATTTTCTAACTATTCTAGCCCTCCAAACAGTTATGGGTTGTCTGAGAACTACTCCAAACACTTTCCATGTTACCTCATTTATCTTATAATACTGAATGGTAGAGATTCCTTTCTTCCTTTTGCAGATGGAAAAACTGATTGTCAAAGAGAGTATGCAGTTCACTTGAGTATACACTGATAATAAGTGCTGATATTGAAATTTGAAATTAGATCTCTAAACCTATATTCTTTCTATCTACCACTCTGGGAAGAAAGCTGAACTAAGCTTTATAACTCCAAGAGTCCACAGTCTTCAAAAAAGGAGGAAAATATGACTTCCTTCTAGAAGGACTGCTGTATACAAGAATTTATGATTTCATTTGTAAGTACAGAATAGATGAACCACTTGAAGAAGCAGTTCTGACATACACACCCCATCTTCCGTGTATGTGTGTGTGTTTACAAAACTTTTGCTAAAATGATGTTCGACACCGAGGTAAAGGATTGACACTTTCAGTACACAAATCTCTCTGTGTATAACTGAAAACATGTTTTGTGGTCATTTGGTGTAGAATATTCCTGAAAGGGAAAATTTTTTAATAACAAATAATAATAGGAAAATCTTACTATGGGGCTACAATGCTTTGGGGTTCACTCTTTCAACAAAAAGCTTCAAGTTTTTCATGTGTCATTTGTGGTATTGGATGCAAGACATTTATAATTCTATCATATTTCCACTTAAAGCTGAAGAACTGTCAACCTCATTTCAAAGGAGCATTGGCACATGCAACCTGAATTATGCTGAGAGTTGAAAATTATAACCTTTCAGTAGCATATTAGTCTTCATTTCCCAATTTATTTGCAGCATTTTCAGACAGCAATTCATTTTTACAGCATACATATATTACCATAGTTATATAAAAGTCACATTTCATTCTAAAGCAAAGATGGATGATATATAGCCTGTCATTCTCTGTTCCTCTAGCGAAAACAGATTGTGAAGTATGGGCTTACCAATATAATTTGAGACAGCAATAGAAATGAGATAGAGAGTAATTTAGTGAGTATCAAAATACTCAATGGTAATCAAGAGGCACAGCTGTATCTCTAAAATTTATTCTGTAACCTTGAACATATTAGTGTTTTGTTATTCATCTTCCTTTTTGATAAAATGATAATGATATTCAGATCTTATCTATCTCATGGGGACGTTCTAATGCCATAGGAGACCAGACCACAAGGGAATCTGCAGGGATGCTCAAGGTTCCTGCCTAGTTTTATCCCTTAACTCACTCATCACAATTTTAATGTTCTTTTTATGCTTCTGTGGCTCTTACTCCATGCCTTTTGTTAAAATGTTATCTCACTGATTATACCTATTGCTTTTATAATGATTTTTTTTAAATTAATGAACTTTGTATTTTAATTTAAAAGAAAAAATACAGATCTTAGCCATATCAGGCTATAAACTGAGATTATAGGAGAAAATAAATGTTTTAGTTGGCTGATGCAGAAATCCACTGAACTTTCTGATACCAGCGGGTTCCCAAATTGTTCCAAACTAGTGTTTGTCTATATGTAGTGGGTGCCCTCTATCCTATAGCCCCTCTGTGCTTACCATTTCCATATATGACTGCCCAAATTGTCACTGCCAAAGCCTGCAATTCGTTAAGGCCTTTCTCTGAGCACAGGAACCCACTCTGCTCCCACCATGCAGACCAAAAAGTGCCAGGGAATTAATGATGTCTGGAAAAACCTTTAATTAATGACTGATAAGAGCTGAAGGGTAAACCCTACAACCCTAGCCTGGTGTCTACAGCAGAATGGGCTTTCCAATCTGTAGCCAATTAATTAAAGGCATTTTACCTGCAATACCAAGACAAATATGTACAAAAGTAATTCCCTTAATCCCACCTAAAAATGGCCTACAGTCATTTACCCACATAACTATACAATGAGGAAAGGGGATTGACCAGATTGCTTGAGAATTCTTTGATATGGGGTCTGGGCAAATATGGGGGAATGCAAATCACCAGAAGTTTCCCTAACAGAACAGGGGGAGCAGTTGGCCTTTAGGTGATAAATGAAGTCCTGGCCTAAGTCTGTCTCACAATGGGTCAATTTCTCAATTTCTAGATGGAATAAAGATGATAACCTTATCCCAGTTAAAACTCTCACATTCGTTTAGATCTGGGTAATGAGGATGTGAGTGGGCCTAAGATGAGGGTCATACTTTTATAAAGGAAAATGGTAAGTGTTCCACCAAGTCTCTCATTATGGACCGGTAGGGAAAGGTCCTAGGGACCCAGATCCTTGAAGGTAAAGGTGAGGATTCCCCTCTACATACGCAACCTCCATGTGCAGAAGTCCTGGCTTGCTGGCTGAGGGTGACGGACATTTAGAGTGGACACTGGAGGCAGGGGATTATAAGCATCAGTTATGTCCTTGGGACCACCTGCAGCCATGGAGACTATAGCTTGTCCATGAACTCTCCTCTTGTTAGAACTTTTTTTTGCCACTGTGACTGGCCACAAATTTGAAGAAACAGTATGTGATGGAGTGAACATAACATGGGACACAAATGTATCTCTGAGGGGCAAGGGACTGTAATGGCAGCCATGAGAGCCTCACCCATGTCCCCTTGACACCATCTTCTTGGCTCGACTTCCAAAGTCTACCACCTCCAACTTCCTGCCTGAGGGCTTTCTTTGTCCTGCAACGGATGAAATGTAACTGGGACTAATGCACCTTTATTCTGGTGCAACTATTGATCAATGTCAAGGGAATTGATGGATGAAACACCCAGGTTCCTCAGTCCTCCAATGAGGTAATTCAAGTTTGTCTTCTATACTATCTTCTAGACTTCCCAGAAGAATTAAATTCCTGTTGCCCATACAGCAGGATCTTGTTGGACAATGATTCTTGTTCAACTGCCTCTCCTTCCTGCTTCATTTTTCTACTCCACTACCAGTGGTTTTTTTTTTTTTTTTTTTTTTTTTTTGACCACCTTCCAAATAACTTGAATCCTAGTCTTGGAAATTGCTTTAAGAAGACACACTTGTTAGGAATGTATTTTCTGTTACACAACTACAAAAGAATCGCCTCTTTTGTTAGATTGATTCCCCAATTTTTTTTTGAGGCTATTGTGAATGGAATACTTTTCTTAATTTCTCTTTCAGTGGGTTCATTACTGATGTATTTATTTACTGGATAAAACCTAAGAGGATCTGCTCCTCTTCTGGGCATGAATCCACTGTTTTCATCACCCTTGGGGCAGTAGGGGATTGTCAGAGTACTGACCTTTAGGCTTCCCTGTTCTTAAAGAGTTTGGTAAGGGAGTGATGGTAGCTATGAAACTTGGAAATTCTTTATTTAGGTGAAAATAATCAGAATACATGCCGAAAGGAAAAGCTAAAGCTGTTCACAGTGGTTCCTGCCATAATCCCAGCTATCTAGGAAACTGAGGTGAGACGATGGTAAATTTGAGGTGAGCCTAGGCAACAGAATGAGATTCCATCTCAAATTATAAAAAAGAAAAGGAAAAGCTATAACCATAATAGGTAATACTTATTCAGCACTTCAATAAACCGGATCCTCTACAAACTGCTTTACATACTTTACTATATTTTGATCTCATGGTGACTTTGGGATTGTTAGCCCCATTATATTGGTGAGAAAGTGTAAGTATGAAGAGCTCATACAGCTTTGAAGAGTCAAGTTTGGGCATGGCCACCTTGGAATTCCACACATGTGCTTTCTACCTGTGATGCATAGATTTCCTGCTATAAAACAAATGAACCTTTGTACAGCTAGTAGCCTAGGCTTGTAGCTTGGATTATGTACCAAGTAGGTGCAATCCTCAAAACCAAAACCATTACAGAACCTGAGAAAGAACATCAATTGTGGAAACAAGGAGGAAGGTGTCTTAATAAACGCAGTTGATAATTACCAAGGCTCCAGACATCACCTGCACTGCACAGCTGACTATAAAAGAAACAATCCAAGTTCACCCACATGAGCAATTAGCTGAAAGTACAAAAAAAAAATGTTCTGCTCAAAGTTTTCCTTTTAACTACAAATATGCATACCTCAAGAAAATAGATAGAAAATAAAGTGGGATATCAAAAGTATGATCCATAAAATAAAAAAATTCAATGAACTGGAAATTATCACAATTAAAACAAAAAAAAAAAATTAAGCTTCCACACTGCAAAATACCCTGTGAAGAGGTTGAGAAGACAACATACAGACTGGAAAAAAGATATTTGCAAAACACAAGTCCAACAAAGAACTTGTATTTAAAATGTACATAGAATACTCCCAACTCAACAGTGAAAAAAGCAAAATATTAGAAATAATAGGAAAATAGGTAAAAGACATGAATATTTCACTGAAGAGGATTGCAGATGGCAGAGGATCGAATGAAGAGTTGTTCGACATTATTAGCCACTAGGGAAAGGCAACTTAAAATGCCAATGCATTATCTAAAGGGCTAACACAAGAAATAGTGATAACCGTAAAAGTTGAAAACTAGATTACTCATACATTATTCATGGAAATGTGAAAAGGTACAGCCACTCCTAAAAAAGAAGTATGGTGGTTTCTTTCAAAACTAATCATATATTTACAGTGTGACTCAGCAATTTCACTCTTAGGCATTTATCCCAAAGTAATGGAAACTTAAGTTTGCATAAAAATCTGTGAACAAAGTCCACAGCAACTTTATTGATAAGTTTCCCAAACTGGAAGCAATCCAAATTGAATGCCATGCGACCAATGCATGCTTTAACAAACAGTGCCATGTTCATATGATGGAATAATACTCAGCAATAAAAACAAATTAAAAACTGTTGGTACATATAACAACTTGAGTGAATCACAAAGGAAATAACCTGTGAAAATTTTCTCAAAAATTACATGCCACGTGATTCCATCTATACAGTGCTCACAAAATGACAAAATTATAAAGATGAAGAATGGATTCATGGTTTCCATAGTTGAGGTAATGGTGGCTCTGAAGAGGCAGTATGAGGGTTCCTTCTGATGGAACTCTTCTGTATCTTGGTTATGGTGCTAATCCAACCATTCCAAATAAGTGATAAAATTGAATAGAACTAAATGACAGGCACATGTACACACACACACACACACACACACACACACACATGCACACAAATGAGTGCACATGAAACTACTGAAATATGAACAAGGCCAATGGATTATAGTAATGGCAGTTTCCTGGTTGTGATGTTATACTATAATTATGCACAATACTACCATTGGGGGAAACTGAGTAAAGGACATATGGAATCTCTATGTAGTATTTCTTACAAGTAGGTCATGAATATCTACCAAACATGAGTTCAATAGACATCTTTTCTTTATAAAGCACCCTGCCTCATCTATTTTGTTATAGTAATTGAAAGCGGAATAATACATAACAGAATGTACTTTTACAAAGCTATAAAATACAATGTTCCGGTGGAAAACAGGACCAAGGATCCAGGCTGTTTGTACCGCTGAAATAATCAATGCTGTTTATTGGAACAATCTGTTTCCATGTCCAGCTCTGCTCCTATAGTTTATTCTCCCAAAATGGAAAACAGAGAAAAAAATAAAAGCTAAGTGCTGAGCCCAGTCTTTCTCATTCCAACCACACCTGTCTTGTGGTTTCTGCCTGCAATACTCACTTATGAAGTACTTGCAAAATGATCAATCAACAAAAGAGTGAGTCCCTAAATCTCCTAAGAATGCTGACTACCAATCCAAAAATGTGGTTAAGAGCATTTTCTCCTAGGGTGCACTGGATTCAGACAGAAACCCTGATTTTGTATAGAACTTTCTCTTTTATTTCCCCACGTGTAACCATTTTTGCCCCTGTAATTAAACTTTGATGTTGAATTAAGAATTCTCATATGTCATATGAAAGTTCATATAAGTACATTTGGATTTTAATTCATTATACCAAAAAATGGGAGTGTTGTGCATGCAGGGAAGGGCATTCCCAGAGAAACAAAGCACTCTTCTCAGAGGATTCAAGCACAGTGGGCAGACGGTAGCTGCCTCACTGTACCCCTCGGTGCCCACAAATATAATAGATGGTGAGTGAACACAAAGTGAGTGATCAAGTAACTAGATGAGAAGACTCAGATTCCCATGTTAGAAGGCCCACTAACTAGCTGTCTGCCCTTCTGTAACCACCTGGTAACTCTTGGCCTCTATTTTTCTCAAGTAGGGATGAGGGAAGTAGTTGATTCCAACCATTAAAAAGCAAAAACATTCTTGCATACTTTTTACTGAAAGTTCACGGTCTTCAAATTATGTTCCAGGAACCCTACTGAGAAAATGTCACTGCTGGGTGAAAGGAGCCAGATTTGATCACAATTTTGTGACAGTCACAGAAAACATCTAGGCTGCCACTTCTAGCTGCCTCCACAAATTGCTCCTGAGGCTCAAAAGGGGAGAGAGAATAAACAGTACAGCTACTCTTCAAGGCTCTTTTCTAGACCAAGCCAAGTGTCAGCAAAATGGAGAATTAAACAATTTTTTGCTCTCCATTCCTCTTCCCTCTTTGTGTGCTCAGTCTAATAATTTTCACCTTTAAAGCAACTGTTATGACAGAAACAGAACACATGCCTTGTAGAAAATGATAAAATGGAAGTAGGTAAAACTGCAAAAATAAACACATCACAACCCCATGCAGAGGTTGCCCCGACACTTCAGCATGTGTCATTCTGCATCATTTTCCATGTGTATATCGACATACGTGTGGGAATGAGGTCATGGGCCACTTTATGACCTCTGTTTACCATCAAGAACTTTATTTTCTTATTTAGAGGATATTGTATTAGTTTCTGTAATGAAACTCACACAGATAAGACCTTATATATTTAATACAATATAAAGGGAATACATACAAGATTAAGTTTAATACTCTAAGAACAATAAGACTGTTAATTTCTGTACAATGCCAACTGAGCACAGTAAACTTGAACACTTTTTCCAAAGTTGACAGCACAGATAAAGTTTCCAAAAATTCAAATTTTATGTATGTGTATCTATGTATATAAATTGTGCATAATATATTTCTAGAGTCCATCAATATCCTTTACATTATGATTTCAACTAAAATCCAGACAATATCCACTTTTCCCAGCCAACCCCCAAATGTCCTTGAACTGATTTGTTTAAGCTAATATTGTACCCAGGATGTTGATGGCTTTTTTAAATTAGATTTTTAAAATTCTCTCTTCATCCTTTTAAAATCTAGTTTGGAACCTGGATCTGTGAAGCAGCCTTGTTTGTCCCTCTTTCTGGGTTTGGACTTGCTTTATTTCTCTATTGTAGTTTGTTGTTTTTATTTTTGAAGTTTTACCTATTTACATTTCATTATTGCTTTATTTCTCTATTTTGTAGTTTTGTTGTTTAGCTCTTCCTGTAAAACAGAAATTCAATCTAAAGTCTTGATGGATTCAAGTTACATCATATCTAAGGACATATAATATCTTCACACATTATTGGTGATGTTAAGTTTGACCCCTGCATTGGTGACAATCTAGTATCACATCTTATTGTAAAGTTTTCCCCTTACATCTGTGAGCAGTTCTGTGGGACATTACTGTGGCCCTCTCCTTCTGCCATCCACCCAAAGATATTTAAGCACAAATTGACTATTTAGGTATGAATCAATAATTTCCTTACGAGTTTCCAAAACCATATTTTCCTATTTCTTTCCTTTTTTGCATATGAAAAGTATCCATTCCCTTTTGAGCACCATAAATGTCCTCAATCCCATAGTGGATTTCCAGGGCATCATGTTAATGGTCCCTTTAATATTCTGGCTAATAGGAGCACATATGAACGTATGGGCTTCCACATTTGCCTTGCTCAGCATGGGGTAGTTAACTGTGGTCACATCTTCAAAAACTATCACCCCATGCCTGTCTGTACTAAAGTGGCACTTCCCCCCCCCCCATGACCCAACAACACACAACCGTTGGGGCAACAAACTCCTGAAATGCTTGCCCTGTGGATGCTAGAAATGAAAGAATATACTTTTATTGAGTCTATCTTGTATATTGGACGTTCTGTTAGGAACATAATTCTGAACATGCATTTATGAATATAGAAACTGTAGAAAGAGATATTAAGGCTCTTGCCCTGTGTTTCATACTCTATCTTTCTGACCATGTTACCCCACTACTTCCCGCTGGCAGAAGGCACCTTCACCCCAGAAGCTAAAAACATCACATGAGCATGTGCACCACCCAGACCAGTGGTATTCATGGAGCAATCTTCAGACTTCTGAGATATGCTTCCTTCTCTCCTAGAAAGGAATGCCTGAGAAATGACTCTTTCTCACTTTCTTTGTCTTTGCTGTGATCATGTGAGAATGTGAGGCCTGGAGCGATGGCAGTCATCCTATACCAGGAGACAATTTTTTGAGGATGAAAGACAGAATTCTGATTAATGATGACAGAGCAGAAAGACAAGACTTTTTAACATCAAGTGAGATAGGACTGGTGGATCTGACGGCATAAGTGACTAGCCTTGGACCTGCCCTGAGGTCCAACCTGCTCTTACATGATATAATAAAGTTCATCCACACATCCTAGCTGAAAAACTAGGTGTCAGTTCCTTGCTTAGCATCTGGATGGCCATTTTAAGTGACAGCCACCATTTTAAGAACAATTTTTGCTTCCCCACCCTAGGGTGTTTCTGAGAAAGGCTCACCACTCCCTCATACCAGCCCCACCCTTAACCACCCGAATTAGACCTGCCAGGCTCTAATCCCTGAGCGTGCCCAAACCCCAAGCCTGTTTTGCCTCTCTCCATCTATGGTGAGATGGCCTTTATTTGTCAGCTCTGACAAACTTGTGTGTGCATCTCTGCCTGGTCTCCGTCTTACATTTCTTGCTAGCCCCTCTCCAGGTTCCTCGCTTTCCTTTCACTAGAAAAGCCAGGGGTCAAGGTTTGAACTCTATTCTGTCTCCTTGAAAACAGAAGTTTCAATTCTCTGCTTCTCTTGGGCTGAAAAATATTCAAAGGAAGCTCGGAGAGTCTACCCCCCCTGCCAGGTTCTACCTTGCTGTCTTCACACCTGTGCCTTGTATTCAGCTCCTCACCTATGTTTGCTTCCCTCCTGAATTGGGCCCACTGTCCAATAGTTTGGTTTATGACTTGTCAACTAATGTTGGCCCTAAATCTGCCTCTCCTTCAAAGCTGTAACATGCCGTTAGGTTCCAATTCCAACAGGACCGCCCAAGCATAAACTCCTCCTACTACCAGGACCAACTGAAGTGTCCAGGTGCTATCCAGAAGCCCAAGGCAAATGAGAAATAAATGGTAGGCAAATACTCTGGTCTCATGTAGCATAACTTTCTGTTCCTCATAGACTCCAGACATTTATCCATCATATATATATATATATATATATATATATATATATAGAGAGAGAGAGAGAGAGAGAGAGAGAGACAGAGAGAGAGAGAGAGAGAGAGAGAGAGACAGAGAGAGACAGAGAGAAAGAGACAGAGAGAGTGTGCACAGAGAGAGCCATTGAGCAGCAATGTTCCTAATGGTCCTACCTCTTGCAGTATCGCATGCTGACATTTTCTTTCAGGGAAATTCCCAAATTTCATGCCACTAACTTCCATTAAAACTCATCCTCCACAGAACCCATATAAAATGTCCTTTTATGCTAAGGTGAAAGTGTCACATAAAAGCTTAAATTGCTCCCTTAGCAAAATTGTACTTTTAAGGCCTTCCAATGCTTTAAAGGAAAGGAGAAACTCAGTCAGGAACTCTGGGTGTTGAGGCCACCTGGTGGGAAGGAATTTTTATTTCTGAGGTTCTTTTCCCCTGGTCACTTACAACCCTCACATATTGTAACCAGGTGTGACTAGTACAGCAGCTCATGAGCCTCAGCAAAAATTTGAAGAATGAGACCAAGAGCAGACATGTCTTGATCTTGTGGCCTTTGAGCTGGGAGCCTGCAAAGTCAGGGGCTGGGTCTGATTTTATTTGGAATCTGAAAGTACAGATGCCTTCAGACTCTAAGGAAAAGGGGAGCTACAACACCCAGGGAACCATTAATCTGGGGGCTTCAGGGAGAGGTATTAGTAGATGGGCCCTGTCGAGTACCATCATTGTTCCCAGCCATCCTTGAAGTACATGGTTCAAATCCTGCAGGTACATGTGCATTTCTTTGTGTCTGAGCTCATGGCTCTGGACCAGGGCTACCAGCTCAGTTGATAGCAAAGAAGGGTCAGAGAGACTGGGTTCAGCCTTACGAGGTCATTTCCAGGCCTCTTTTTTTTTTTTTTTTTTTTGAAAATGCATTCACCTGAGATAATGGATCAGGAGTTAATTCCTAATTTGGAGCAACTGACAACATTAACTCACCATTTTACAGTAACAGCAGATAGAGGTGCCAAGTTCTCCAGCTAAGTGGAGTCATCTGTGAAATGTGGACACGGTTGAATTTAAATAATAGAGCAGAGGCAGCCAGGATTTATGTTCCGGCATGATGTCTGCTTAGGTCAAATGGGAGCCTCTACATGGCCTGATTTCTCAGCACACAGTTCAGTCTGTGGGAGACATTCCATAATCAGTAACAAATGTCTTTTCCTCTCAGACTTAAGGAAACAACAGAAGCCAGATGGCCCTTCAAGGCTGTCTGTTCATTATGCGCAATCATTCCAAAATGGATGCGACCCATCTCTGTTTTGTTTTTTTTTTTTTTTCCTCCTGCCACAAGATGGTGGTAAAGCATAGGAAATGTTTCGTAAACTTGCCACTGTCACCTGCCTGGAGGAGGGAAAACTGGAAACAGATCCATCATCTCAGGCCTCAGTGCACAACAGAGTCCCCCTTAAACTCACCAGAGCCTGATTTCAGGAACTCCAGGTTGCAGGCACATTAGGTCTGAAAATTCAAAGGCACCTAAGAGGGCAATTAAGTCTTTAATTTAGTAATGAAGGCAGTGCTAAGCAATAGGCTGGACAATTAATATAATGGAGCTCAGAGCTGAGAAAGCCACCATGAGGCTACCACTCTCTGTTATAAATTCTGCACCTGTTAGGGGCTGTGCATTTTTAGACATGGGCTAGCAGTGAAAGAAACCACAGGCAGATCCTCCGGAAGTCCCAGACTCCATCTCCAAAATCCAGAGAGCGAGGGAAAAGAAACGGCCTTGCCCACACCCCTTCCTTAGAGCCTTGTGCCAGTCACTGCCGAAACCACACGTGACTCTTGAGCTCTCTGAATTAAGATGGGCACTAAATTCACACTGAATTTCCAAAACAAAACAAAACAAAAAAACCACAGAAACTAGCTCATGTTGCATATTAATTGCATGCCAAAATAACATTTCTCATCTATTCAGTGAATAAAATAGAAAAATTAATTCTGTTTCTTTTTACTGTTTTAATTTGGATCCTTAAAAAATGATTAATCACATATATGACTCACATGACCCTTCTGCTGAATAATGATGCTCTAGCAGCCATATGATTTGAAAAATTCTGAAATACTTCTGTACCACCAGGATAACAGCAGCACCTCAGTCTGTCCCCTAACTCCTCCCACCCCTCACATCCCTAATGCCTTGGCCACTCAGTCTCTCAGAACCCTGTGGTACTTGTCACCCAGTCAGCCTAAGTTAAGCCCTTCAGCCCTTGTGTTCATTTTATTACCTCTAGAATGGACCCAAAGGAGGGTTGGCAGAAAACTATCCTGTGCCCATTTGGCACCCCTTAGTCACCCTACCATGGCTGTTGCAGTGACTCTATTGGTTGTCAGAGATTTTGAAGAGTAGAGATGTTTTGAATAGTAGATATAAATTTATGCTTATCTTTACTATCATGACATTTATCAACTTGCAACCTATGGGGCAGCCCCCAAATGGCTACAGTTAGGATCCCTCACCGAGGCTTCTGCCGAGGTATATTTTATTTTTTAGTGTGTCGCCGAAGCCATGAATCAGCTATATTAGGTGAATAGCCAAGGTGATAAACACTCTGATTCAGCATATTGTGCTCAAGGTCATAAACATTTGCTTGTGAGCATGTGCCCTCTGATGTAACCTGTGGGCAGTATGCCTTCATTGTTTGACCTGCAAATAAAAGGGGCCTATGGAAAAGATGGGAGCTAAATGATACTGATGGGGGCTAAATGGAACTGACTGTGGACTAAATGACATTGATGGAGGCTAAAGCTACAGCTGGAGGCTAGAGGCTGGAGGCTGTTGCCCCTTCTGAATAAAGCACATCTACTATCCTAACTGCCTCTTGCATCTTCTTCCACCTGCCAGAATTCTGAGTCTGTTTCCTAGGTCTGAGCCCCGCATGACCCCACCTAATTGTACTTGGTCTCTTCCTAGGTGACAGGAAAAATCTTAACCAGCCTGCTCCCAGAACCGTGAGCACATGCTCCTGTCTTTTGTGCATACATTCTTGGCATAGATGTTGAAGCTGAGTAAGGGAAAGACCCCAAGCCGGTATCAGGAGGCTACCTGGTGCCCCTGGACTCCGGAGGCCCTGTTGACCAAGTTGCCTCTCACATCCAGAAAGGAGGCTGTTTTCCCCACAGAAGTACTGACTCAGTGTCCCCCTTCATTTAGTCTAGGGAAAAACACAAAGCAGGAAATCTTTGAAGTGTTTACATGGGGAAGAAAGCTGGAATGTAGAATTGAACTGTTCTGTGGGGAATCTCATAGCATGAAATGACCAAGTCACGTTCTTTGTGGGCTTCAGTTCCATCTGAGCTAGTTCTTTAAACCCCCTTTCATTCCAATTTCCCACTTATAGAGATCTGTTTCTCTCCAAGCTCTCACTTGAGTCAACAAAATCCAGGACACAGAATTCGTAGTTTTCTCCTCTCTGATGGTAGGTCTAACATCATCCTTGCCAAAACAGGCCTTGGAAATGAAGTCATTGCCACCTAGATCAATTGAAGAAGAGCTGCCACCCACCGGCAGTCCCTAGAGAGGAATCCCTTTTCAGATTGAAAGGACAGACAGTGGATGGATTCACTCATGCCCTGAGGGAGACTTAAACTTGTCAGCAGACCTGCAGGAGTCTATGGCCCCTATACCTGAACAATCACAGGAAGGACTGCATTGATATGGAGAATAGAAACCCTGCTCCAGGGTTTTTGTTTTGTTTTGTTTTTCTCAGCTCTCTAATCATAAGTGTGAAGGGAAAGGGCTTGCTATCTCTATGTAGAGATGATTGGTGAGATTTCTCAGACTCTCACTGTGTTTCCACGTGGGGAGGCAGGAGCAGCAGATATCGGCACATAATGATAAATGCAGGTGGCTTTCATTAAGAAGGAACAGCTCCTTCCCAAGAGTATTGAGTCCCCAGTCATGGCCAGCCTCCCTGCTACACTGTAATGAGTATTCCTGAGGTCCCAAGCTCTGTTCCCAGGGGGTTCCAAACCTGACCCAACTACCTAAACAGGAAGATAAGTGCTATTATCGATCCTCATTTTTTACACTTGGGGAAACTGACAGGTTAAGCAACTTATCACAGAGCAAATCGATTTTAAGAATTTCTCTGCTCTGTCTAAAGTCAAAGTCCAGTGCTTACTCACTACAAAATGCTGCTTCTCATACATAAGGGCTGTTAATTATTCAAGAAGAGACTGTGCAAAACATTGGCCTGACAGAAGATAAGTCTCTTCAACCCCTGTCTCTACATGCAGGGAGGGGGGCTTGGCCTGGAGGGAGCACATTCAGGTAACACCGTCACAGCTGACACCTTATAACTGTTCTCCAACTCCAGGGGCTGATACAGGAGATGAGCGTAACTGTCAATCAACTGTATGTGAGGATCCACTGCTACTTAATTAGAGGTACAAAAGAGAGTGTGTTGAAGTATCTGTGCATACCACTTACCCTCGAATCATTTAGGGGAGAGGATGGAGGTCAGAGATGTTAAGGGATTTGACAGTTGTCACATGACTAGTGAGGACTTATCAGCTTCTATAGTAACAGGCTGCTTCTTCCCAGCCTGGATGAGATACCCTTTCAAGGTCATTCTGAACCTCATGATTGTGTGACCACAGGAGAAATTCAGGTGCCAAAAAAGAATTTGAAATTACAGTGCCTGCCAAAGGTAATCCTTATTAATTAAATGCCATCTTTTCTCTGTATTGTCATAGGCCATTGAATACAGTACTTATATTTGTACTAATTAAAAATATTGATGGAAATATAATCATCTGAGGGATTTAGAAGGGATTTTTTTTTCTCCTTAGAGTCACAGAAAGTAGGAGTTAGGAAATGAATGTTGATTTGTAGCCTACTATGATTTAAACATTGAACTGAACACAGTTTAGTGACACACAGCCGACTTCTTCCCTACCAGTTCTGGTAATGTTCTGGCAGGACACAGACACTCAAACTTTTCATTCTCTCTTAACCTCTCACGAACAGCTAGCTCATCAAGAAGTCTCACTGAGCTGGGTGCAGTGGCACATGCCTATAATCCCAGTGACGTGGGAGGCTGAGGCAGGAGGATCAGAGCCACCTGGACAATGTAGCAAGTTGTCTCAAAAAATAAAAAGGACTGAGATGCAGCTCAATGGTAAATCGCCCCTGGGTTCAATCCCAAGTACCATTAAAATAAAAATTGAAGAAATAAAAGTCACTGAGTCAGCCTCCTACACATCGCTCCATCACAAATACCCATTGCCTTCATCTAGACCTTAAAAGGGCCGTTCCAGCCTCCCTGCCTCCACTCTTTCCCAGGCAATCTGCCATCCCCTCAAGACTGCTGCTAGAGGGAGATTTCTGAAATGCAAACTTGACTCTGTTACTTCCTTGCTCAAAATTCTTCTATGGAGGGAGGAAAACAAACAACAACAAAATGTATATCTACTTCTCCCAGGAGAGATAAAAACATATTCACAAAACTATTTGGACAATAATATCCACAGTGGCTTTATTTATAACAACCAGGCCCCCACAAACCTAAATATCCATTAATAGGAGAATAAGTTATTAGATTTTGGTCTATTCATACTATAGAGTACCACTCAGCATTAAAAAAGAATAAAATAACTATTTAACACAACGATACAGATTAGGGTGATCAGCTTTAGCAAATAAAGACAGAGAAGTACGTGGAACACTTTTATTAAAAATGAATTTTTGTTGATTTGAAATTCAAACTTTAATTGGGGCATCCTAAATTGTATCTGGCAAACAACATGGAAAAAAAAATCTCAAAACCATGATACTGAACAGACAAACTCAGATACAAAAGAGTAGTTCCTGAGAGATTCTGTTGTGTGAAGTTCATGAGCAGGCAAGATACATATATACACTTAAATACACACCTAATAAAATTCCTCAGTTGGCATACTTACCTCGAAAATCAAACACTATCCCCCATGAATTTTCAATATTGAATATGTTGAATACAGCACACCGGGTCCTTCCTTCTCCTGACGTTATTTATCCTTAGGCCTCCTCCTCTTGTTATCCTCTGTGAGTTCAAGTGTGGTAGAACTCTGACTCAACATGTCAGTGTCTGCCCTGACTCCATCTCCTGTGAGCTGAGCACTTGTTAGACTTAGACTCACTTTCTTCTCTGGTTCCCAGCGTCTTGCAGTCCACTTTCGTTATAAGCACTGACCCACTGCGCTATTTTTGTCACTTCTTTGTTCTCCACTAAATTGTAAATTCCTCATTAAAGTAGTGACCTTTCCTCTTTGTAGTCACATCATACAATGCAAGACACCTGGCATCCATCCATAAGGGAAAGGGCCAATCATTCACTGGAACTGCTCTCCTCCGTTTCCTACTGAGAAGCTCAATACTTTCATTTAAAATATTCTCCAGTATAATATTAAATACATACACTCTATATAAAAATATTCAAATAGCCAGGCAGATGCTTGTAACCCCAGTGACTCTGGAGGCTGAGATAGGAGCATCTCAAATTCACAGTCAGCCTCAGCAACTTAGCAAGACACTGTCTCAAAAAAAAAAAAAAAAAAAAAAAAAAAGCTGACAGGGCTCAGTGGTTAATCCCTGGGTTCAATCCCTGGCACCAAAAAATAAAAACAACAACAAAAAACTTTTTTAATTTAAATGATCAGAAGAGAATGAAGGATGAATTTTCTATGTACTCTAGTTGTAAAATCGCCCTTGCCAAAAGCAATCCCTATTTCTATTTTCTTCTGTATCAATTCAGAATTTTTTTCCTAACCATGCATATTTTTGTGCATTTGTGTCTATGCCTCCTTTTTTGTGTCAATGGGAGATACTGTGCTATTTATTCTTCATCTGCTACTCTTCATTCTCCGTCCAGTTTATGTCTTATTCTTTACCTCCAGAAATGGCCCCTGTATACTTCACGACCTGGGATCCTGTGCTGTCATGTTTCCAGTTGGGATTTTCCAATGAGAGATAATGGAAGAGGATTATAAAGCAAAAGATGAGAAAAATACAGGATACCCATTCCTTCTCTACTTTGGCAACTCCATCCCTACACAGTATCAGTCCCTGCATGGAGTCCCCACTCCAGGCTCCAACACCTTCAGCCCCTTCAGCTCCAGCACCTTGAACTCTAGATTAGATTTCCTGAAAACAAATTGAGATGGAGTCGTACATGTAGGTGGCTTAGGGAGTAGTGCTCTGGGAGACACACCTATAAGAAAAGGAGGAAAAGAGGACGGGTCAAAGGAAACCTAACCTGAAATACAATTCAATGAGGCCTTGGCTGATGCTGAAATGGTTGGGGTTTCTCTACAGAATTATACAAATTTGCCACCGATGATTCAAATGTTGTGATTTTAATGAAGGAACCGTGAGCACGAATGTGGGCAGGGCACATTAAAATGCTCAGACAGGAGCACCACTGGAACACTGTCAGCACTCTGCAGTGGATATGGTGGTGCTCCAGTCAGGTCTCCTTTCAGGGGTGATGCACCCATCCATAGGGCTGGGAATACCAGTGGTTATTGGATCACACTGGGAATTGCCCTTAGCCACCACATGGACAGCCCATTAAGATGACACCTCCTCCTGGGGGTGGCTATGGCCAATGGCTGCCTGATTCAGGGATACAAAATGCCCAATACCCTTAAAGCCCAACACTCTTACCTCAATTGTATGGTATGTGTGTCAGTCAAATTCTGTTTCATGATAGGATCCTGACTGACACACATACCACACAAACACAGCATACACACACACACACACACACACACACCTTCACTTAATTTTTTTTTTTTATGAAAGAGGAGAGAGAGAGAGAGAGAGAGAGAGAGAGAGAGAGAGAATTTTAATATTTATTTTTTAATTTTCGGCGGACACAACATCTTTGTTTGTATGTGGTGCTGAGGATCGAACCCAGGCCGCACGCCTGCCAGGCGAGCACGCTACCGCTTGAGTCACATCCCCAGCCCCACTTAATATATCTTGAAGCGCATTCCATATCAGCTCATCTCAGTCTGATTTTCTTTATTGGCTACACGACAGTTCCCTGTAATCAATATAATGTATTTATCAAATCCCTTACTTTAGACATCAAAGTTGTTTCCAGATTTGCCCTTACAAACAATGCTGCCCTGAGAATTTGTGCAAAGATTTGAGTATATTCTTATTAGTGAAACTGCTGAATCAAAGGATATGCATATTTAAATTTTGATAAATATTGTCAGATTGTCCATTGCAAGTTTACTCTGATATCTGGCATCATGGTATATGTGAGTGGCTGTGTCACCACATAGTCACCAAAAGTGTGTCTGCCCTTAAAGAGGACTTTTCTTTTGTCCCCTGCATGTGCCTCCTGTGGATCAGACTTCTTGCTGAACTGGAGGAAGATCACTCTTGGCCTACATGTACCTTCACCCCTGTTTTGCCCACACTCTTATTACTATCCCCACAAGACTATCTTGTGATTCTCAGGGCTACCATGTTAGATGTGATTAGTGGAGAAGTTTCCATTTTCTCTCCTTCCCCTCTGAGTTCAGGATGTCTTTAGTGATTCCATTAAAGTGTTTAGGGGTAGAAAACTGGAAGTTAACCTGGAATCATGGGACTGTCATAGGTAACTACATCTTATCGTTTGGCCAGGAATTGGAACAGTGCCCACATTTCTCACTCTTACTCACTGTGTGTTTGCTTCTTGGGAGTAGAAGCACCTCTCCTATGTGTCTTTCTGAACCCATTATCACATATCAATGGAAGAATGATCAGATTCTTTTTCAAAAATAAGTTCAGATTTATTAACTCTGCCTCCTGAGTTTCAAATGTCCCCTTAATGCCCTCCCATCTACACATCACATATAAACGTTTTGTTTTCTTTGTCTAAGAATATTAAAATGAGGATTATAGCCTCTCAAAGTCGTTCTGGAACATTCTTGGAAATGGGAGAGTAGTTATATAATCTCAGCAACACAAAATGAAATGCTACCTGTTGTGCTTGTGTGCAATTTCATCTAGTGCTTTAATCTCTTGAGCTTAAAGGGAGCTATACTTGATTTTAATGGAGGTAGATGGGATCCAGAGCAATCTGATAGTCTTCTCGCCTCTTGTTCAAATTTGAGGCACAACCTGTGACAAATAGACAATCTGGAGAGGTCAAAGAGAAGAAAGAATTCAGCTGGAGTCGACTTCCAGAAACTGAGGCAGGGCGAGGCTGCCCCAGGCTGTGAATGTACCAGGCTGTGAGAGCTAAAAGCCATCCTTCTCTCCCTTCCTGTTACCAGGAAGACAGGGCACAGGAGAACAAATTCAGGCTGCTGCTCACTGGAGCTCTGTGCAGCAGAGCTGAGCCAGCTTCTAGAATCTGACCAAAAGGGAACCACAGCAGACAGGTAGTCAGCAGCCCTGGGTACTCATCCTAGCTCTGTGCCTTGCGGAAATTCCCCAGCCACTGGAATCTTCAGTTTCCTTCTAAGTTCCCTCCTCAGTAAAATAATCAGCATCATCGCCCTGGCCTACATCTGTGATTGGCATGCGGATCAGATGGGAAAATGAAGAACAGAGTACTTTGCAAACCAGACTGTACTACAGAATCAAAGGAGGCTGTTATTTTACATCCCCATCCGTGCGACTGCCACCCAAAAGGTCCAACCAGAGTGCCTTGTCCCAGTTTATTCCATTCAATGGAGATACCTTTCAGGGAAAGGGATCAACAATTAGCCAGACATTTCATGTTGTTTATCCAGGACTGTGAATGAGTTTGCAATGATTTGTCCACACTCTCCCAGTAGTGAGTATCATGAATGATCAAAGTCAGGAATTCATTTTTGACCATGAGTCAAAGCAAATCAAACTGGCCCTGAATTTAAATCTCACTTAGGGATATAAGCAGAAATTTGGGGCTAATTGATATCATGCCCAAGTCAGGCAGCAGAGTTAATAGTATTCTCATCATAAAGCTCCCTGAGAGTTGATATTGAAGGTTCCTAAACACTTTTCCCCATTCTCCCTTGAACCCACTCTCATCAGACACTTGTGTGCTGACTGCTCCTCCAAACTACTTTTCAAGGTCACCAAAGGATCTCCACTCACACTGATAAAGTCAACAATGTGTGTACAGTCCTCACCTTACTTGACCCATCTGCTTCACTTAGCACAAATGGTCACTTCCTTCCAGAGTCACTTTCTTCACTTGGCTTCACAGACACTCTTCTCTCTTTTTCTTCCTATTTTACTAACTGGGTCATTTTCAGCCTCATTTGTTTGTTCCATCTTATCTTCCAATATTCTAAACAACGAAATTCCAAGGCCCAGTCCTTTCCCTGGTGTCTTGTCTATCTCTTCCAGACTCGTGTCTTTACATATTAATATAGGACTGATAACTTGCACATCCACAGACAACATCCCTGAACTCCGTGACTGACATCCATCTACCTACTCATCTGTGCTTGAATGTATTCTTCACATATCCACAGCAGAATCTCTATTTGTATAACCTGCAAAACTTTTTCCCTCTCAGCAAATGGCACCTCCAGGCTTTCAAGTGCTGAAGCCCCAAACCTGAAAGTATGCTCTCCTCTCTCCTTTACTCCCACATTGAACCCATCAACAAATCTTATTGGTTTTACCTTCAACGACCAGAGTCTGATTACCTCTCTCCACCTATAATCTATTCCTATTTATCCTCATCTCCCAACTGAATAACTTTAATTTCTTCCTTCCTTGTTTTTCTGCTTCTCCCCTTGTCTCCATACAATTGTTCTTAACAAAACAACCAGAACACTTTCCAGAATGGCCACTTTTCTTTTGTTCTTTCCTCCCTCATTTCCTGTCCATTCTCTCCCTCTCTCTCTCTTTCCCTGGTCTCAACCTCATTGAGTGTAAAAGCCAACATCTTTGCAATGGACTCTAAGACCCTGTACGAAACCCATAAGTATTTCTTTCTCTAATCTCAACTCATCTTCATGAACTCTGCCTCCAGAGTTAATGCTCCTGCCTATGCCCTTGGCACTTCATTCCTCTACATAGGTTGATATCTGCCTAGATGATCTAAAGCTTGCTCTCTCCTTATCATGTCCTTATTCAAATGTTAACCTCTCAGTGAAATATTTCCTGCCAGTCATATTAAAAAACACACCATCAGAGCTGGGGTTGTGGCTCAGTAGTAGAGCGCTCTTCTAGCACATGTGAGGCACTGGGTCGGATCCTCAGCACCACATAAAAATAAATAAATAAATTTCCAGCTACAACTAAAAACAAAACAAAAACACCATCATACCCTGTCTGCCCACATCCACCCAATATCTATTTGTTTTTTTTTTCCTCTCTTCTTCACATGAAATCTGAGCTTTCTAAGGCCAGTATATGAATGGTACATGGTAGGCAACCAGGGTTTGTGTGTGTGTGTGTATTTGTGTATATACACATATATTTATATATATATATATACATATACACACATACATATACATATAAGCAAGTACACTGAAGGCCCCAGTTTTTAGAATAAAAATAGCTGTCACATAAAAATATGTGATTTCTCAGCATAGGGTACATGGATTTTAAGTTACATCCTATACTATTTGTTTGTAGAGGCTTTAGATGCACAGAAGATATGACTTTGTGAGTTCGTACACTGTGAGTTTGATGTGATCTAAGCAATGTGAGTTGAAGGAGCTGTCTGTCTCACTGTGGCTTTATATGATTGCGAAAGAGACTTGGCCAGAAGTTCCTGCAGTATCATCAGGTTTTCCTAAATTTCTTAGGAAAACTATAACAGAGCTGATTTAAAAGAAAAAATATTTAATAAATAGGACATTTAGCAACTTTGGGGGGGGAAATAAATTTGATCCCTAACTCATTGTTTATCCCAACATCAATTTATGGTGGAGCAAAGGTTTATGTGTAAAAAAAATGAATCTGCGAAACTGCCCATTGCTGATTTCTTTCTTCTTCCTTGCTCTCAATACCTAGATTATGTTCAGATATTCTTCAGGACCCTCCCAAATCCCAGTGTTAAATCTCCATGGGTCATTTTGAGTTTTCTCTCTAATGCCATTGACTGCGTTGGAAATGGGCACGGGACACGATTCAGATCTGAGACTTGTCATGGCCTTCTGAAATGATTTTCTACTTTGTCGGAACCTGCAGTCTGAGGAGGAACCTCCATTTTCTACCTCTGTAGTTGTCTACATGTGATATTTCAAAGGTGGACATATAGCCTTCTCAGGCAATGAAGAGAGTTAACTCTGAAGCTCATGACTGCAATACAGAAAGACATAAGGAGCCTTGGTCCCGGATGACATCACTGAGCCATAAAATGAACTAGCTCCAGATTTTTTGCTATGCAAAATAATAAATACTCTCAATATACTTTAAGTTTTTAATTTGATATCCTGTAACTTACTGTGAAACAATCCTGACATGCATTTGTAAAAATAATCTTGGGGAGATTGCCCAAAATATATTGTTATATTGTGTGCATATACATATATGTAACAACATACCCCAACATTATGAATACCTGTAATACACCACTAAAAAGTATGGGACAAAACCTGACATAATAAACTTAAAATATTATTTGAATGAAAAAATTAATAAGAAAAATTAATCTTGGGATGGAGAAGTCCTTTCTAATTAAGACAAAAAACTCATAATGCAACAATAAGTGTTGGCGAGGATGGGGAGAAAAAGGCACACTCATACATTGCTGGTGCGACTACAAATTGGAGTATCCAACATGGAAAGCAGTATGGAGATTCCTTGGAAAACTGGGAATGGAACCACCATTTGACCCAGCTATCCCACTCCTCGGTTTATACCCAAATGACTTAAAAACAGAATACTACAGGGACACAGCCATATCAATGTTTAATGCAGCACAATTCACAATAGCAAAACTGTGGAACCAACCTAGATGCCCTTCAAAAGATTAACAGATAACGAAAATGTGGTATATATACATAATGGAATAAAATAAATAAAAGAGAATAAAATTATGGCATTTGCAGGTAAATGGATGGAGTTGGAGAATATAATGCTAAGTGAAGTTAGCCAATCCCAAAAAATCAAATGACGAATATTTTCTCTGATATAAGGAGGTTGATTCATAGTGGGGTTGGCAGGGGGAGGGGAACATGGGAGGATTAGATGAACTTTAGATGGGGCAGAGGGGTGGGAGGGGAAGGGAAGGGGCATGGGGATAAGAAAGATGGTGGAATGAGATGGATATCATTACCCTAAGTACATGTATAAAGACACAAATGCTGTGAATATTCTTTGTATACAACCAGAAATATGAAAAATTGTGCTCTATGTGTGTAATATGAATTGTAATGCATTCTGCTGTCATATATAACAAATTAGAATGATAAAAAATACCACTTAGAAAAAATATATTTTCTCCTATTTGCTAGGAGAAAGCATTAAAAGTAAATGACTCTATAGGACAAAAATACATGCAGTAAAAAGCAAGTAATGTCACTGTAATCTGCTGAGAATAGAATCCCAGAAGACTTGGCAAGACATTACATTCCCCCAAGAGTAAGTCTCTGGATGTACTGGAAAGGCAGTGGGGTAAGGTGGCCCCTGAGCTCAAGGCAATTAGCACTCTGTAAACAAATCAGATTAATTTCCTTTCTACCCAATTTCAAGCCCACTTTCTGAACTGCTCACCTTAAATTTTTAAGGCAAAAAATAAAAGTTCAAATTTCCCTAGCAATTCAACTTGAAAGGTGGATTCTGTTTGACTGGTGGAGGAACAGCTTGTGTTTTGTTTTTTTTGCTGGGTGTCAGAGCTTCTGAATGGCAATTCCAGAAAAATCTGCTGAGTCATGATCCCTGAGGATAAAAGATTTTGACAGAAACATTCTCCGGGGAGGGCAAGAGCTGTGACAGTTGGACAAGTTAAGGATAACAAAAGGCTCATTATTCTCCTAAATGAAGCCCGGTACTGCAATCATTTACCCCTCACCTGTGCCAGGAACACTGGCCGCCTCCTGCAGGTACTGAGAAGCCATAATCTTAGAATGGCCAAGAAGAACAAAGGCTAATGTTTACTGGCTGCCTATCACATGCCAAGGATCTCTGTATTATTTAATTCTCAAAATAGCTCAATGGTGTGTTTTATAAATAAAGAAAATGAGGCTCTGAGAGCTAACCATTTCTCACTGTCACCCAGCTACAGCCACTGGACTAGGTAGGATTCCAACCCAGGCAATCTGCTTGTGGAATCATAACCTTCCCCAGTGTGTTTACTGCATCCCCAAATAGCATCCATGTGTTTGTTCATAAGTCTCTGATCATTTCACCTGGCTGGGCTAACTCCAAACTCAAAGAGGGATCTTACTAACTGCACTTCTGACAAAATTAATCAGACAGCAAAAGGTCCCAAGTTTTTGATCAGAGAGAAAAAAATGGGTGTAGCACTGCTAATGTAAATTGTGTTTTTTGTGTTTAAGGTACTACTCCTTTTCAGTAAAAGTAAGAATTATTTCCTTCAAAATAGAGCTCTCTTTCATTTCCTGGAACATCCTGATGGTGTTGAGGTTACCTGAGGTCATGGAACTTCTAGATCAGCACTTGCCATCCAGTCATGAACTCCTCATGCTGAATTGCAGTACTTGGGAATTGTTCCTCATGGGGCCTTTACAAGTTAGTGGCTGAAACTGTCTCCTGAAAACAAGATTGCCCCAGAGACAATGAGATCAGCACCTGGCTCCTTAAGGCTCATCCTGAGAGGGAGGAGGCAGAAAGGAGTGAGGAACTGCTAAAAAAAAAAAAAAAGTCAGGGCGGAGGGCGACTGACAAACTCTACACCACACTTCCTGAACTCAGCTGGAGGTACTTCCAGGGTCCAAAAAAATAAAATAAAATAAAATATTTTATTCCAATCAATATGATTTTGTTAAGTATTTTTTGAATGCTAAATCTTAGGAAAAAGGGCAAATCCTGAATAATTATTTATATAACTAGCAGAAGGATCACAAGTTTGAGGACTGCCTGAGAAATTTAGTGAGACCCTGTCTCTAAAGAAAATGGAAAGGGAATGTAGCTCAGTGGTGGAGAGTTTGTGTAATGTATGTATAGGTCCTGGGCTCAATTCCCAGTAGTGTAAAAAAGAAAAAGAATTCCAAAAATGATTAGGCTTTCATGGTGGCATGCACTTGTTTTCCCACTGTAGTACCAGCTACTTGGGAGACTAAGGCAGGAGTTTGGGGCCAGCCTAGACAACATACCAAGACCGCATCTTAAAAAAAAAAAAAAAAGCCTTAAATGATTGGTATGATTGGTGGGATCATTATTAAGAATCTAAAAATAATGTGTCTTTTCCTCAAGAGGATTCTGCAGGTCTGATATATTAACTTTGGGGCAGGCAATGATCAAATTAGTTAAGCAATTTGACTTTTGAATATACTGTTACCTGGTCATCAAATTCTGGAAGTCTGAATTACATTATGAAATGTATATTTGCATTCAAGTGAAGTGGCACTATAATTGGGAAGAAAACTAATAAGACAGAAAGCAACCAAACTGATACAAAACAAACTGATGTAAAAATATTTATTGTGACTTAAAATTCATTCCCTAGACAATGGATAATGCCCACGTTGAACGGTATTAGTAGACACAGTGGATACATTTGGATAATTATCAACATTGATGAATGCAGAGACATCACAAAAGTCAAACTTTTTCAGATTACTTTCTAGAACATAACATTGGCAAAAAAAGGAACTTTCAATACAAAAACATGTAGCTGGTTTTTTTTTTTCTTTTAAATGTCACTTGTTCATTTATTTTGCTAACCTTGAAACTGACTAAAGAATGAGGTACAGAAAACTTTCCAGAAGTCTGAGTATGGAGCAGAAGTCCAAGAGGACTTGGAGCCCCTTTATTGCATACTGAGTAGGATTAACTCAATTATGAATTCTCCATACTCCAGGTTTACCACACAGGAAAGTACTATTTACCTACCTCACAGAGGTGTTTCGAGGGCTCAGATTAATAAAGTGCCTCAGATGCCTTTGAAGAAAGGCAAAACAGAAGTACAAAAATCATCACATATTTCAAAAGAAATGAAAAGACAATTTTGGCACAATGGGAAGGATTCTGTTTAAAGAATACTTGGCTATTTATAAAAACCTCAGACCTTGTGGGTTTGTTTTTGTTTTTTTTAAGAGAATAAATGTCCACTTATTGTCTATCTTTTTAACAGTCATTGGCAACCCAGGCTTTATTATTAGAATCATTTGTAGAGTTTGTTAGAAATAGAGATGCTTGGCCACAGCCAAATAGACTTACAGAATTAAAACATTCAGAATTAAAATTTCTAAGCATATCCATGTCCGTATAATTTTTGAAGGATCTATAGGAGATTCAGATACATACCAAAGTTTAAAACCCCATTTCTTTAGAGGGGAAAACTATCAATTTATTAAACATTATTTTCTTTCTAGAACATTGTTCTTAAGATTAAGTGAGATTGGAAAGGGTATCAACTTATCAGGATTTTTTTACCTTCCCATGTTCCACACAGACTCAGAGCACACACACAAACACATGCACGCACACATGCACACATGCACATACACACACCACACACTTTTTAGTTCTGCCCTTGAATTAAAAAATGATAGTGGTAAGATCTGATAGTAGCAAATAAATGCTTTCTCAGGAAGTTATGCAAAGGTTTGCAACCCATCACCACTGTGCCCAAAGCAAATGGATATTTGCTACTTGCTAGGAGGAATGGTTAAAAAATACATTTCCAATTTGGAAATGGGTAAAATCAGCACTTCTTGTGAAACATCAGCTGAATGGGTGATGACAAACACAAGTGAGTGAGGTTCTAGTGGACAGCCATGGAGAAGGGCTCTGGTGGGTGCTGCTGGAGTTTGCCTGCATCTCAGCAAACACCTTAGGAATCAAAACAGTTGATGCACCATGGGCCCCAAACACCATGTGAGTACTTCAAGGTAAATAAAATAGAATAATGGAAACTGATGACTATAATTTAAAATATCTTTTTTTTTTAAGTGATCAGTTCATTCCACTGTAAGTTTTAATGCTATTTTCTGCCCGTTTGTTTGTTTGGTAGTACTGGAGATTGAACCCAGGGGTGTTCAAACCCTTAGCTATATCCTCAGTCTTTTATATTTTACTTTGAGACTGGCTTTCACTAAATTGCTGTGGCTGGCCTAGAATTTGCAATTCTCCTGCCTCAGCTTCTTGAGTCACGAGGATCACATGCATGCGCCACCATGCCTGGTCTAATGTTGTTTTTATAACCACTTTTATTTCCGGAAATGAAATGGCTTTGATGTCTCCTACTGACTAGCAGCAGGTGTAACAGAGAAGGAAGTCATTTACTCCCTAGTGACCTTTACACATATCTCATCATGAGGCTTGCATCAGTTTCATTTATTTTTATTTTTATTTTTAATTTTGGGGGATACTGGAGATTGAACCTAGGGATACTTTAACAATGGGCTATATCCCAGGCCTTTTTATCTTTTATTCTAAGACGAGGTCTCACTAAGTTGTCCAGGTTGGCCTGGAACACAAGATGCTCCTGCCTCAGCTTCCTGGGTGTGTGCCACCACACCCAGCAGGCATCAATTTTAAAACTGAAGAGAGCCCTCTGGGTGTTTTGTAGTGGAACTAAGGGGGGTGGGCAAAGAATTTATACTTCTACAGAGAAAATCTTTAGAGGCTGGTCAAATGTTTTACAATATGAAAAACTAATGAATAATAGTAGAACAAAATAGTCTACTTTGGGGGAGGGAGAGAGGGAGGGAGGGAGGGGAAACATACAGGAGACAGAGGCTACACATACAGTACATAAAGAATAAAATCTGTTTTTAAAAAAATCCACATTCAGAGTCAGCCACAGTGAAATTTTGTTGTGAGAAAATAGTCTTTAACTGTTAGAGAATTTGCTTGAGAATTTTTAAAAAATATGTTTTGCTCTATGGTATAAAATGGCAAAAGAATGGCTTCCAATATTCCTCTAAACATTAGAAGCAACTTTGTACAAAAACGTTGTTGGAGTTGGTTTAGGGAGTTTGTTGTTGCAGGTATCCCAGGACGGCAAGGCTGCCAGCAGCAGAATAAAACCTCCCAGCAGAACACAGAAGCCACTAAAATAAAATGCAATGTCATAGGTCTGGGTCCAGTCATAAAACCAACCTGAAATGACAGTAAGAAAAAAGTGAGTTTCATAAAAATAGTACGAATACCAACCCCATATCCAAGTTCCATCAATTTTATATGCAGTTAGGATTAGGAAAGTTTTCTATATGTTACCCCACCTACTTCTAACATGGGTGGGCAGACATTTCTCCCAAATAAAGAATGGGGGCCACGCCGGAGAAAGTATGTTTGGTTCCTCAACTATATCAAAGTGATCTTGAATAATGTTGTGCAAATCTGCACTGTTATCACAATCTGTCTTTCTTTATCTGGAGATGTCACAATGAAGAATAGTAAAAGTGAATTGACTTGAAGAGAAATATCTTACCAACAATTGGTGGTCCAAGGCTATTTCCAAGTCCAGCAAAAAACATCAGTATTCCATAGGCATGAGCTAGTTTTTCAATTCCCACAGTATTTGTGGTCACATATGGAAAGATGGACCAGTTACCAGTAAGGAACCCCAGGATCGCAGAAAGTAATGCTAATGTGACATAACTTTTGGCAAATGGAATTGCACACAAGGCCAGGCCCATGATTATTAAGGTAGCTACATAAAGATATAAGGTGTTAATCCACTTGAAGTCAGCCAGTATTCCTAAAAGGAGCTTGCCAACTGCCGTCATAATGCCTATAATGGAAATAAGAGGCATAAAAAACTCCTCTTCTTTCACATTTGAACTTCTTGCTACATCTTCCATAAGTAATGAAGGGGGAAACCCTCCAATGTCAAAAAGGAAGATGGCGATGAAAAGAGCTGAAAATACTTTGTTTTTAAAGAGAGACACCGTCTCGCCACAGTAGTTTTTATATAATTGCCACTTCCTCTTGGCAAGCTGTTTGCAAAAATATGTCTGTTCAGCAACTTTCTTTTTGTACGTTTCAGGCTCTTTTGTGTGAGTCATTGATGTGGAGTTTTTATGAAGTAGATTGTCCTGTTTCCAGTCACCATTGGCCAAAGTGCCCTTGCACTTTTCCTCGCTACTATAGCTCTTTTCAAGAATGTGAATGTTTTCTTCCAGGTTCTTTTCTTTTTCACTGTAAATGGAGTATGTCTCTGCCACATTTTCCAGAGCTGTTTTTTCAGGTAAAGGGCAATCAGAAGCCTGGAGGGGTCTCATCAGACTGCCACAGGCTAATATATTTAAAGCTAAAGCACCCACAATCAGCAAGCACCCATCTAGTCCATAGAACTCAATCAACATCCTCTGCAGGGCTGCATAAATAAAAAGGCCAACACTTGAACCTGAAAGGGAAATGGGGGCTGTTTAGTCTTAGGTTCCTATAATTTGGGGCTCTCAGCACAAACATTAGTATTTATCACAATTCAATTTATATTTACTCTGATATTCATAGGTACCTCCATGTTAAAATCACAAGAATATTAAAGATAACAATTGCAACAACAGTAATACTGCTATACAATGTTTATATAATTCTGCTAAATAGTTTTTCTGTTTAATCCTTTAAATAATCCTGTTGAGTAGTTTCTGTTATTATCTCTAAACTACAGATGAAGTAACTGAGAACTAGAAGCTTGAGAAATTTGCCAGAGATCACAAAGCTATAAATAATGAGTAGGATTCATACTCAATTGGTCTGATTCCAGGAGCCCATATTCTTAACAAATATCATTATGTAGCTACTTTTTGCATTTATTATGTGCCAAACCCCATGAAACATGTATTTATCGCCACTGAAAAAGCAAATTTTCATATTTTATTTTTGAGATGAAGAATACAGCTTGGTTTTAGCTTAGTTTTAGGATATTTATAGTGGTTTGTTAAAATCCATTACTAAATCAATAGAATGACTGATTCATATTTTAACACATTACAAAATTTGGAGAAGAGTAAAGTAGAATTTGATACAGTATTTTAATTACAAAGTGTGCTGTTTTGTATATCATGTAGTAGGACATATATGCCTCCTTTTCAGCATTAATCATATTCAACACACCAGAATGCCAAGTTATACTGACTCAATTAATCTGTACTGTTCTCATCTGGTTCTAATTTTGGTTTTAGTTAAACATCAAGTATTTTAAAATTTAAGTATCATTGGAAAATGTCATATGAAAAAGCAGGAGAAATATAAACGGATCAGTTTTTTAAATGTCTACACAGTTTGACCATACATTTAAAATGGATCTCTATCCAACAGGACACAAGTGGAAACATGCTCTGACACATGAATAATGACATGGACAGCTTGTTGTAAAAGCCCATGTTATTTAAAAAAAATTGATTTTATAAATAACTGAATAGCTCAGTGTCATGGAGTTGTAAGAAATTTGTTTTCTTAGAGACCTCAGTTGTCCCTTTCTACTTTACTCCTTAATTCCCAAAGGAGGAAATAATTCTTTTCATGCAGACATTAATTGATGACTCAGGTTAATGTATTGGCAGCTGAAATAGTACCATTGGTGGGAGAGTGAGTACCCTTGCATTTTTCCTCCTACTGTAGAACTTTACTGACTGTTGAGAGTAATAGAAGAAAAAATTAACTCTTTATCTTTGTAAAAGTGGAACATGACAAATTAAAATGATTGAATGTAGCAGAGCAACTACATGGACCATTGTTCTACATTAGCATCCATTAACTGTCAATTGTGATTTTTCCCTAACCACTAACTTTGTACAGATTCTAACAAAATGTGACATCATTATATACTTTAAAAAGTTCTTGGTGTTTGGAATATTCTATGTATTGACCTTAATCAAGAAAAAAATAACTTTCTCATTGTTTGCCAACCAAGTTAATCTGCCAACATCTTGAAATATAAGAAAACATATCAAATAGATACTTATTAGATACCTATGATATGCTAATTATATGACAGATGAGGGAAAAAAATCAAACTATACACCTCAGGCTACATCCCACAAGAACATGGCTATGGCTTTTTTTTCCTTTTTTTATTGGTTGTTCAAAACATTACAAAGCTCTTGACATATCATATTTCATACATTTGATTCAAGTGGATTATGAACTCCCATTTTTACCCCAAATACAGATTGCAGAATCACATCGGTTACACATCCACATTTTTACATAATGCCATATTAGTGACTGTTGTATTCTGCTACCTTTCCTATCCTCTACTATCCCCCCTCCCCTCCCCTCCCATCTTCTCTATGGCTATGGCTTTAAAAGATGCAGGAATTCTTTCAGGGACAGAAATCTAAGAATTTCCTTGTGCAATTTTATAAACTATAAGACTGTAATTTTAAATTTTCAAAAAGAACAACCTAATTGGAAAAATGGTCATGTAAAGAACAAAGTGAAATAAAACACTAATTTTTCTTTCATTCTTGTCTAGATTATACATTATTACAAAGAGGGAAAATATTAATTGGTGCTCAGGGAAACTGAAACAGTATGACTGAAAAACATGAGTTAATCAAACTCATGTGTTGATTAACTCATTGACACCATGGGTCAGTAAACTTTTTCTGTAAAGGGCCAGAGAGTAAATATTTAAGGCATAATGGTCTCTATAAAACCTGTCCAAATACTCAGCTCTGCCTGTAAAGCATGAAAATAGCCAGACACAATCCATTAAGGAAGGAGCATCATTGAATTTCAATAAAGCTTTATTTATGGACACTGAATTTCATATAATTGTCATATGCCACGAAATATTCTTCTTTTGATTTTTAAAAATGTCAAAACCATTCTTAGCTCCTGAGGCATATAAAAAACAGTGCACCAGAATTGATCTTTGGGCATCCATTTACCAACCCCTGTCCACCACAGAGAAAGATGGTGTATCCCAAATTTTGTTTTCTGCCTATATTTTTCTTCATTTCAACTAAATCAAAATATTTCAAATATTTTGATTTGAGGTTTCTTTTTAATTAAAAAAAATTCTACAGTGACTTTTCTTTTGCTTGCCTGAAGGTAGATTACTTTCACTGAAGGTAGCTTCGTGCCTCTTCCTAATTTCACCTCACCTAGCTCTTGTGAGCTGAAATTAAAAATGCCTTCAAATCTGAATGTTCATAATTATTCCATTTTGATTCAGTGAGGCACAGCCCCTGTGTCCTTCCCTCTAGACTGAGCGAAAAGCAAAAGTCACTTTCACAGCCTACAATCTCCAACATCTTCAACACAAGTAAATTTGGACATGAAGGGAAACCTCAGTCAATTTTAATGACTGGTACTTTTAGAACCCTCACCCTATGTCTTACACATACACTCCTTTTTATCTTTAATAACTTAATATGATGGCTAGTAGCACTATAACCATTTTTTAATTCAGAAAATGGAAGCACACAATAGTTAAGTATGTGATCCAACACCAGACAGCTAGTGAGTAACAATCAAGATTCAAAATCCAGCAGTCTGGCTCCAGGGTCTATTTTTTTTTGCCTCCACACAAAAAAACATACCATTCAGGTGAGATCTTTTGTCCTTTAAGTAAGTTGCCATGCCTACTCTCACCCTCTTGTGTACATGTGGGGATACTGATCAGTTCAGGTCACTGACAGGTTCTTTAAACTGCATTCCAACTGCTCTGATTTCCCCATCATCTGTGTTTTGGATTTCTTCTTCCATTTCTGCTTTAACCATGTCCTCAGACTCTGGACATGTCTCCTCCTGGACCATGGTTCACATTTCCCACCTGGCAATGCTTCCTTAAACTGCTGTGGGTAAGCTGGGCACAATATCGAAGGCCTACAATCCCAGAGACCAGGGAGGCTAAGGCAAGAGGATGGCAAGTTTGAGGCCAGCCTGAGCAACTGAGCAAGATCCCGTCTCAAAAAAAAAAAAAAAAAAAAAAAGGAAAAGGACTAGAAATGTATCTTGGTGGTACAGCACACCTGGGTTCAATCCCCAGCATGTGGGGTGGGGATATAGGACTACTGGAGGTAAATATTCAACTCAATTCAGTTGAACTACAAATCTTATTGCTCCTGGGTGGCAATACTAACAAAACTTAGTGTGGATCCTGTTGCCAGAATAAATACTGAAGTTCTTCAGCCTATCTTGAAGTCTGATCTCTAAGGAATACTGCCTATGAATAATTAGCTTATGTAAACTTGCAGCTTTTGATAACATGACAGCTATATCCCCTCAAGATACTCATAAAATATTGGCCACAAAAAAATTGCTAAATTCACTAAACAGTTTAAAAAATAATCTGAAAAGTAAAACACCACTGTGCAATTTCTGAGGTATAGAGATGGCCAGCAGTCTCTGACAGTGGCTCTAGGAGCATTCATTTTATTTCCCTTATTCATGTCTTTCTCAAGAATAAGCATTCTATACAGCATTCTCTGCTTCTCTTAGCAAAGCCCTCCCAGCATGGGGCTCTCAATATATTTGGGCCCATAAGCTTCCTTTTTATATATTATGTTGCACATACAATGCCCCAGAATTTTCATATATGCATCTTAGTCGGGTTTTTGTTTGCTTGCTTGGTTTTAGTACTATGGATTTAACCTAGAGGTGCTTTACCATTAAGCTCTATCCTAAGCCCCTTTTCCTAAATTTTGAAACAGAGTCTCACTAAGTTGCTGAGGAACTTGCTAAATTGTTGAGGCTGGCCTCAAATTTGCCATTCTCCTTTTCTCATATTCCCGAGTTGCTGGGATTACAGGTGTGTGCCACAATACCCAGTGATTTTAGTGCTTCTTTGAAAGCTACTCCTATATTTACAGTGGGAAATGAAATTTCCTTCTAGGAGAAGAGTAAACAACAATTTTGCTACCTGATTGTTAGCTGGGTAGTGGTTGGTTGAACATATTTGTGCTTGGTAACTTTTGTTTAGAGGGATGACTAGTGGTAATACTGTACTTATTTTGAAAGTGTACCTGTTGAAATCAAGCCAAGTGCAAGGCCTCGTCGGCTGTCAAAATACTGGCACGTAATGGTCACTGTTGCAGTGTATAATAAGCCACATCCAAGACCTAAGCATAAGAATATATTACACATATTAAGACAGATTGAAATACTTCAATTAAAAAAAAAAAAAGGAAAGGAGAGGATCGGAAAAAAGAAAGAGGGAAGAAAGAAGAAAGGAATAACCAAGTATTTCCAACAGGACATTGCTACTGCTGGATAAAACCTCAGAGTTCAGGTTTTGGACCCCTCCATCTGTGTTACTTCTGATGCCCCAGTGGAAAAATTGGGCAGTTTTCACCCTACACCTACCTTAAGGTCAGGGTCAAATTTTAAGAAATCTAATTTCTAAAGCATAAATCAATCATGCAAATGTCATTTAAGACATTATGAGGAGACAGAGAAAATGGTTCAAATGGACACCAACTAGTAAAATTTAACCAAACTTGCCCATTGAATATCTGTTTTTTCTTTCAAGTCAATACCCCTAACTCAGTGTTCCTCCTCTAGGTACCCTAAACAGTTTCTAGATAACCCTTTTCCAAAAGCTGTTTTGTTGGAGCTTGGCTTATCACCCAGTCTGCAAAGCAAAGGTCTCAGGCAGTTCTTCTGGGGTGCTCAATCATCCCATCACAGAACAATTAATATTTGTAAGTCTTCATCTTTTAGGGATGCACACTTTATAACTTACAAGAAGCATGTGGTGATGATGCATTTAATTTAGTCTAAAGCAACTTTGGGTGTAAAAAAGCAAATATGATAAAATACTAAAAATTGTTAAATTTAAGTAGTGGTTATTTAAGTATGATTATTTGCTATACTATTCTGTAATGTCCTGTAAATTTGAATTTTTTCATCATTAAAAAAAAATCTTACAACTAAATTTCCCTTCTTGAGTCTTAAAGGTAATATTTGTCTCCAAATTATATCCAGTATCTTGTTTGTTAGCATAATCATTTTCTCTCTATGAAGTATCTGATAACCCCAGTTTATTTTTCACAAAATTCTCCTTTTTCTCTAATGCATTTTCGTTTTGCCTGTCTTTTTCAGCATTATAACTTTGAGGCTCACTCTAAGCAAAGCGGAAAATTGAATTTTAACCATGACCCATTAAGTGAATTAAGATCTTTTCCAGGTTGGGCAGTGGTGCATGGCTATAATCCCAGTGATGCAGGAATCTGAAGCAGGTGGGTTAAAGCAAGACCCTGCTCAAAGTAATTAATAACAACAACAACAACAACAACAATTTTACAAAATAACTGGGGATATAGCTCAGTAGTAGAGTGATCCTGGGTTCAATCCTCAGTACCATAATACTTTATTTTGTATGTTTGAGGGGGAAAAATCTCACTAATTTAAACATTAATTGGATTAATTTATACAGCTGTCATTACAACATATAGAACACTTCATGATGTAAAGTAATACTAGTTCTAAAAAGTCAATTTTGTGAAACCAGAAAGTGTCAACCTTAACTGAGACTCTTTTTGAATGCTTTTGGAGGAGAAATGGATTTAGTTTTCTGTGAATTGATTGTCAGGGTCTATTAAATATGTGGCATTGGAGACATGAAAAAAAAAGACATTTCAGATTTCTAAATGCCAATGCCAACAATGTTGAGGCAACAACTTTTAAATTTTTAACCTTAGATTACATAGAATTTTTAAAAAATAATTTCAAGTTCATGGATGTCAAATAAGGTCAAATAATTCATTTGTTTTTTTAACTTATTCTTGAATTTTACCGATTTCCAATGCACTCAAGGAGAAATCATCTCAACTGCATTATTAATGGAAACTATTGTCCATATTTAACAGTGCATGAAAATCTCAAAAGATAACTGATTCAGAATTCTTAGCATTTTGTAATACTATGTACTCTGCATTTCCAATTATTTTCTTTGTGCTTTTAATAGCGTTTTCCTAATGCTTATGCTATTTATTTTTTTAACCCTAGCAGAAATTTAAAATGTATTTTCTTCAAAGTTTTCAGAAATGCAGAAAGTAGCACATTACTCTCACACCTCTATTAGGAAGATCTTAAGCCAACAGTTATTAAAGAGAGGTTGTGAAGAACTCATGGAGTCCATGAAGCCAAAAATATTGTTACAAGAATGCCAAGATGTTGTTTACTTTTTTCACTGTGTTCATATTTATGCTGATGGTATAGAAAAAAAAGATGGCAAAAAAATTGCAAAAGACTTAGCAGAAATCAAGATATTTGTACCAAACTTCATATCTCATAGGCTTTACCACCACACACTCACAGTGAGACCAAACAAAATTGCTTTAAATGCTTCGTCTGTTTTATAAAAATTGCTCTAAAGACAAGCACTTAAGCAATTGTTTCAGTAGCCAGCTAAAATAGCCACTGCTTTTTTTTATGTAACCCTGTGTTTTTTATTTGTACAATGTCTAATAAATAAACTGTGATTATTCACTCTGAGTATTTGGCAGGTATTTCCTTAAAAATGGACTAACAAGGGAAGCAAGTGTCAGTAATTATCACCAGTGATAAAAGCCAAATTTTCCAGTTAAAAAAAAATAGAATTTTAGAAAACTTGTATCTTGCACCATGAATTTTATAGCTTTCCAACACACACAGATTTTCTAATGAGCTTGTTGGTAATATTAACGAAAGTGATTTTTGAAATATCTTAATATTTTTAAAGTTCTTGAATTACTTAGAAAACTAATGTTTTTCAAATAAATAATAAATAATAATAATAATTATTATAAAGTCAAGTTTGAAAAAAATAATCAAGTTACAAAATAAATGAGTTTAATATAACAAAGTACAAAAATGTATACTGATGTGGTATCAGGTGCACATTGCAATTAATCTTTTAGGAAACTATCTCCTACAGAATTTTCATATAGTATCAAAGAATATGTCCACTTGACTGAAAAAGCTATTAAAATACTTCCCTTTTCTACCTACATCTTTCTGTAAGACCAAATTTTCTTCATAAAACTCAAAGCATAAAACATGATTTAAAAAACATATTGCAACAGAGTCAGTACTGGTATACATATGAGAACCCATGTCTTCTCTGAAACTAAGAGATTTTCAAAAGTTTGAAAACAATATCACTCTTCTCAGGCTGGAGGTGTAGCCCAGTGAAAGAGCACCTGCCTAGCAAACCAGGATCTGGATTTGACCCCTAGCACTACAAAACAAAATAAAACAAAACAAACAAACAAAAAAACAACAATAACAAAAACATTCTTCTTACTAAATTCTCACTGAATTTTGTTTTGTTTTAGAAAACAGAGTTATTTCATATAATAAATGTGTTATTTATGTTAACATGTACTGAGTTTGCTTTCTTTAAATGAATTACTAAGCAAATATTTTTAAAATTTCTTATCTTGTATGCAGTAAATTTTTATAGAATAAAGAAAAATATAATCCACATAATGAAAAGCTCCTTAGGGTCCTAAATAAGAAAGTAAGATGAAAACATCTGGTAACTACTGCTTTAAAGCGTTCCCTGGTCCTAATCAGTTTTGATCAGACTCAAAGAATTGATGAGCATCGATCTCCAGTAGAAGCATAATTTTAAAATAAAATATCCACACTGCTGACAATTCAAAGCATAAAACATGAGTTAAGTACAACTGTTTCCCTTTGCTTAAATAATTAAAACTAAATATAGTTAGATGTTCTAACATTTATTTTCCGCATTCTTTGTTTGATTTCACACATCTTTGGGTAAGACCACAATTCCAGAGGCCATCTCATATCTATAAAAGTTGTCGGATCAAAGCAGAGTCACTTTTGTCTTTCCATAACCAGAAACTAAATAAAGGTTGGAAGTTATAAAAGAGAGGATCTCATGCATGAATGCAAGAACTATTCACAAAAGATACTGCCTTATCTACAACTTTGCAAAAAGGCCATGAGAACCAGAAAGAAAGAAAGAGAGCAGGGGAAGGAGGAAGGGAGGGAAGGAAGGAAGGAAGAAAGGAAGGAAGGAAGGAAGGAAGGAAGGAAGGAAGGAAGGAAGGAAGGAAGAAAATCTTCTGCAAGGACATTCACCCAACAACTGGGCAGATGCCACCCTTGTTATTGATTCTTGTAGCCAAGGATCTTTGTTCCAAAAATCCTATATAATCCTCCTCATTTCACCTTTAAAAACTTCCTCTTCCTTCAACCTCCTAAAATTATGCTCATCATTTTCTATGGCATAAATATCCCCATTTCAATGATAGTATACTCTCAAATAAGCTTAATTGATCTTTAGAGAATCTCTCTCTGATTGTTATTTAGGTTAGCACATCCAGCTGTTTATCACACCCATTCTCTGCATTATCAACCACCATCATCTCTCTCTGCACTGCTACTGCCTCATTTGACCTCCTCCAGCTTTTCTGATCTGACTATGGCCTCCTAATTAGTAGTTGTCTCAATCTCCAGTGCTTTCCCCACCAATCTAAGCTGCTTCCCAATGGTACTCATTACATCATGCTCCTGCAATAAAGACTACATGAAACTTTTTCTCATCAGGCCTCTATTTCGCACCATGCTTTGATGTATTTACAGTTCCCCATGTGACTGGGGTGGGGAGAGAGAGAGAGAGAGAGAGAGAGAGAGAGAGAGAGAGAGAGAGAGAGAGAGAGAGAGAGAGACTGCTGTTATCCATTCTATCTCATGCTTCTAAGCATCTGGGCTCTGAAATGTCTTCCTCAAACTACCCTTCCAATGGATATTTAGCTGTCCTTTAAGACTCCTTTAAATTTCCACACCCTCTTCCTGCACATACATAGTACACCAGTGCTGAATGCTGGTTTCATTTCACTATTGTACTTATTGTGTTACATTTATAATTCTATAGTTTTCTGGCATTGTATAGATTTAACCTCAGATTGTATTAGAAAATCTTAGTTCCTTACTACAACTGCATATCCATGATGATCAAAAGACTATCTTTAATGATATAACCATTTAAAAGGAGGAGTGGAGGAGAGGCTTGTAAAATTCTACTTTTGCCACAATTAGAGTAAGAAAGTCAGATGAAAATGAGGTTTTCTCCTTCTATATCAGTGGATTATACAGATATCAAGAAAATTAAGGAAGATCAAACTCAACAATTTGACAAGGTCCTTAGCAACTCAGTGAGACTCTGTCTTAAAATAAAAAATATAAAGGACTGGGAATGTGGCTTGGTGGTTAAGTGTTGAGAGCCATCCATGGGCTATGTGTGAACTGCACTGGCATTGTAGCCTTTGAATAGGAACATCTGGTATTTGGTAACTTCCTGTGGCAATCGCACAAGGTAAGATGGCCCAAATACATGTGAATTTCTATTCAGCTTTGCCTGGTCCCACACAGCACTGGAGATGGGGTAACCTGGTACAGCCACACAGCCTCTTAGAGATAGGTGTGACCGGCCAAGATGCCAATCAACCTGCTGACTGCAGGGCTTACAGAAGCAAGACTCCACCCCTGAAACCTTATCCCTGCCTTTGATGTACTCCCTTAAATAAATCACCAGGAGCCAATTTTTAATTGTCCAGCTCCAGCTCCTGTGTAGACGGGATCTATCAGGCACTCTGCTTCAAAACTATAATTCTGACTCTGTTTCTTATTTTTTCACTAATTATTTCTGACTTATTTTCTCCAGTGACTTATACCCTCCTGAGCAAGAAAAGGGACCCCCTGATGAGGCAATGGTGACCTCCCCATAGTTAAGTGCTTCTGGGTTTAATCCCTGGTACCAAAAAGAAAGGAAGGAAAGAAGGGAGGGAGGAAGGGAGAAGGAAAGATAGAAAATGAAGGAAGATGAAGGAAAAGAAATTGGATTTTTCCAAAAATCAAGAAGAGGGTATTAAGAAAATCATAATCAAGCAGCCAAGAGACAATATATTCCACAGAAAAGAGAATTCTGAGAAACAAATTAGTTTGGAATTATGCTTTTCAGAAAAAAAAATTATTAGAAAGAGACTTCAGCAATTCACTAATGGAACATTTTCTACATTACCATTCCCGGTCCCATCTAATCTCCAATCTCACACTACACTGTCTTCTTCTAATTTAGTAAAGTTATTGAGAAAATAGGAGTCTAAATTACCAGGATTGACTGTAAGGCTTACAGTTATTTGAAAACTAGACACAATTTAATTTGAGCTGAAAAAGAAAAAAAAAACTAAACAGGATAACGTATTTTTAAGATGATATTTTTTAAAAGATCAACTATTAAAGAGAATTATGCCAGTTAATATACTTTAGTAATTATTTTGGCCTTTTAGGTTGAAATGAGATATCCAATGTAGGTTTGATTTCTTTTTTAATATTCTTTAATCGATTACACAAGTACTTATGATTCAGTACAGCCTCTTGGACAGCCAAAAACTGCTGTCATAGTCTTGAAGTCAGAAAGGAATTTAAGAATAAAGGAACAGCTGGGTGCAGTGGCACATGCCTGCAATCCCAGTGAAACTGGAGGTTTAGACAGGAGCATTGCAAGTTCAAGGTCAGTCTTGGCAACTTAGGGAGACCCTATCTTGCAATAAAAAATAAAAAAAGCTGGAGATATATCTCACTGGTAAAGTATCCAGGTTCAATCCCCAGTACCCCAAAACAAATAAGAAAATAGAAGAAATAGAAGTCATGAAACATGTTTACAGACTGTTAGCTGGGAATTGGCTAAGGCAGCCCATGGTCTGATCCCAGAGCCTGACTGTTAGCATTAGCTCTTTGCCTAGGCCATACCCTCTGCCTTATGAGGCCGTCTAGCTCATTACACACACATGAGAGTTCTTAGAGTATGATTCTCCACAAAACTTGGGTTCAGTAAATGCTACGTTTAGACTGAACTTTCCTTGTCACACCCCCCCCCCCCCCCCGGCCAAGGAGCTCATGATACAGAAAGGAGAGGAGTTTTGACTGTATAGTAATTTTCCTGCCATTTCTTTTGATAATTTACTTCAAATGGTAACAGAATGGAAATGGTGTTATACATCTATTATCCCATTTCTCTGTCCCACAAATATTCTATGAGCCCTGTATCATGAACATATAAAGAAGTAAAATCACAAAGAAGCCAATCATGGGAGTAAGTATTAATAATATACTAGCAAGGAATAGCTCGCAGGACCCCAACAATTACCAGAGTGAATGATTTCTTTTTTCATTCATTGAAATCTAACTCAATTATTTTACTATTTTATTGTTATTAATGTTGCTTGACTTCCTTTAGCCCTCACAGGACCCATATGAGGTAGGATTCATAGCCTGTCTTCACAGATGAAGGGAAGGTCATTCATGAACATTAAAAGGCTTTCTCAAGGTCATAGGACCTACATCTCTTGTTCTGAAGTCCACTGTTTGCTTCATAAACTGATAGCTTCCTCCTAATCTCTGGGATTCACCACCTATCAGACATGAGCCTGTTTTCTGACTCAGAACCCTTAACTTAAGAAAAGACCAGGAGGGGCTGGGGATGTGGCTCAAGCGGTAGCACGCTCACCTGGCATGCGTGTGGCCCGGGTTCGATCCTTAGCACTACATACAAATAAAAAGATGTTGTATCCGCCGAAAACTAAAAAATAAATAAATAAATAATTCTCTCTCTCTCTCTCTCTCTCTCTCTCTCTCTCTCTCTCTCTCTTTAAAAAAAAAAAAAAGAAAAAGAAAAGACCAGGATTTGGAAGGAAGGAGATTGCAATAAGCACTATGACAGGAATGTAAGTAATGACAATCTGAATTCTCCCCTGAAGATAGCTATGGCATCTTATTTATTTATATACTGGGGAAAGTGAAAATTCTTTTGTGCATTGATGGATACAGAATGAATGGGTCGACACTGCTAACTAAGGACCTGAGGAGTTTACATGGCATCCCCTTGGAGTGGGCTCCTTTGAGTGCTAGGTAATATAAGGGATCTGACTCAGGTCTTATTAATAATAGGTCCACTGGGCCAAGGGGCCCATCCAACTTTCATTTCTCTAGACCCTGATATTTAGTTTAAACACAAAAACATGATAGTTGGTATAATGCCTGTATTGTTCCTTGGTTCTTTGGCCAAATAAAAGAGGTGGTGGTGGTGCTGGGCTGTAGCTCAGTGGTAGAGGGCTTGCCTAGCATGCACGAGGTCTTGGGTTTGATGTCCCAGCACCACACCCACACACACAAAGTGTAAATGATATTAGCTGCTATAATTTCCAGTACTCATTATTGGGGAAATATTTCCAAGTAAAAAAGAATATTGGTAGTAAACAAAATTAGGTTCTTTCAGATACTTAGATGAAACTTTTGGAAGTTATAGGTCATCTTTTTCAAATTTCAACAGCTGTTAGGAATAGAGTCCAGTGATTTTGTTTTTTTATTTTTTTCATTTTTAGTACTGGGGATTAAACCCAGGTCCTTGCACATGCTAGGCAAGTACTCTACTGTTGAGAGCCACAGCCAAAGGGGCCCCAGCAAACTTCCAGCTGCCAGCTGATGATTGGCTCACAGTGACCCCAGCAACATCTAGCTGATTGGCTCCTCTGTGGTGATGCTCATTGGACTGTTTCCCTGCCCTTTCAGACCACGGAGCTGCTCATTGGGGGACTTCTTTGGCTCCGCCCACGCGACCCAGCCAATCGGCCTCAAGAGCAGGAGGATTGTGGGAAGTGGAGAGGCTGGTGTTGGGGTGAGAGGCTTGTGGGAAGCCAGTGGTGGCAGTTGGGCTCTGAGGGTTTTTTCCTGAGGAGCTGTTTTGTTTGGCGTGTGTGGTTCTAAAAATAAAGTTAGTTTCTTTTGACAAGTGGCTCCTGAATTGTGCCCAGCCAGACTGCGGCACTCTACTACTACACCATGCCCTAGCTCTTCTTATTTTATTTTGATACAAGGTCTTGCAAAGTTGCCCAAGATCTCCTGCCTTAGCTGGGATTACCAGCATGTACCACCTCAGAGAGTCTGGTGATTTTTAACTTTGAATGCAATTAGTGGAACCCATGGCAAGTGTAGCACCCCCACCTCCATTGTCAGCATCCTTAGGTCATGAGCTCTCTACTCTTGGCTCTTCTGTAACCAAGATCATTCATCAATAATTATCCCTACCACACAGTTTTCTTCACTCTCATGCTTTATTTATGTTTTTGTTTGTTTTTTATTGGAAGGGGGGTGTACTAGGGATTGAATTCAGTGCAATTCAACCACTAAGCTTCAACCTTACTCCTTTTTAATTTTTGTTTCAAGATACGGTCTAAGTTGCTTAGGCTGGCCTGGAACTTCTGATCCCACCTGCCTCAGCCTTCAGAGTCACTGGAATTACAGACACCCTCCACTGCACCTGGTTCATGCCTTATCTTTAAAAATAATGTGTTATAAAATCTACCTTATACTTCCACTGTAACTTTTGATTTAGGCCCTGGCAATAGGTATTGTGGAACACAAACAGTTCATCAGAGCCCTGCTTGACTGCCTAATATGAAAGGGACCACTTCTAGGTCTAAGAAGCAACAGATGCCATGACATCTAAGTTGTATATTTCTCTTCTCTTGCTTTTCCTTTTTTTGTGCTTACAGCAAGACAAGTGCTAGCATGAAAACGTTCTTGTGCCTTACAAGCAGACATAAAGTGGATTGTTCAAATGCTCATCCTCTCACACATTTGTGTGTGTGTGTGTGGTCAAGGATCAAACCCAGGACCTCGTGTGTGCTAGGTAACAGCTCTACCACTGAGTTACAACCCCAGCCAGCCTTCCCTTTCACACACTTTGATTCACTGAGAAGACACATTGTTAAAGCACCAAATTTTTGGAGAATTTTCACTGAGTGTAAATTATTACTGAACATTGTCACTCCTTATCTTAATTGAAAAATAATCTTGACTCTGGTGAAATGATGTGTGATTTGTGAAGTTAGAAAAGTCATTGTGACCAAGTTCCTTACCTACAACAATGCCATAGGAAAAAAGCAGAAAGTAGATATTGGGAGCAAAACTGCTCAACATCAGGCCTCCAGCCACCATGAAGCCACTGAAGATTGTGACAGATCTTGCTCCAAAAGATGAGACACAGAGACTGCAGACAGGACCTTAAAAAAAAAAATCATCACTTACTTAACATTAATCTCTTTCCCACAATTATATGATCAAACCATCATAAGTTCAAGATGACCTTTTTTCTATCATAAAACACACAACAACAAAAATAATCCCCATGACAGGTGTGGTGGTGCATGCCTGTAATCTCAGCTACTCGTGAAGCCGAGGCAAGAAGATCCCAAGTTTGAGGCCAGGCTCTGCAACTTAGTAAGACTCTGTCCCTAAATTTAAAAATAAAGAAAGAGAAAGAAAGAAAGGAAGGAAGGAAGAAAGAAAGAGAGAGAGAGAGAGAGAGAGAGAGAGAGAGAGAGAGAGAGGAAGATTAAAAGCAGGGTGAGGGTGTTGAGCAGAGATAGAAAACTCCTGGAAAGAAAGGAAAGGAAAGCAAGAGAGGAAGGGAGAGTGGGTTGCTTTGGAGTCACTTAATTCAAATTCTAGCATAACTACCTGCTAGTCATTTGATCTTGGACAACTTATTTTATCTCATTTGATTTAGTTTCCTCATCTGAGAACTAAAATAATGAAACTGCCCACCTTATAGTGTTACTCTGCACTGTTGGCAAAACCGATCACTACCTGGATTTATTGTTCTGTGTATGAGAAGGTAAGTGCTCATGTAATGGGATTTAAATAATAGTAAAATTCCACTAACACTGTAACAGAATTACAGAGCTATGAAAGGACATTAGGGTCTCATTTTATGTGGAGGGAAAATGAAGTTCTGGTAAGTTGTCCAAGTCCATAGTAGAAAAAAGATCCAAGATTTGAAGCAAAGAGAAGTATACCTTAACTGAGTTAACAACACTGCAAGGTACAGATTATACTCTTCAATTTTCAAAAAACGCATCTGCCCACATGGCTAAAGGCAGTCATTACTGTTAATAAATATGTAGAGCAAGCAGGATCCTCATAATCTACTAAAGATGAACATGACACACTGTGAAACCCAGAAGTTCTAATTCTGTGGATATACCCAAAAGAAATACTATTATACCCAAAGTCATCTACTAAGATGTTCATAGCAGAGCTATTAATAAAATCAGGTAACTGACTTTAAAATCAACTCAAATTAGGTAACTCAGACATTCATCAGCAATAGAGTATATGAGTTCATTCTAATTTATATTTATAATGGGCTACTTATGGTAATAAGAATGATCTACAACTACACTAATGATAAGAATGTAATTTCTCAAACATCTTGAAAGACACACAATGCGAAGGCATGAACTATGTAATTACAACCATAAAAGTACCAAAACAGGCAAAATGATCATTAGATCAGACATGGTGGTGCACACTTATAACCCCAGCAACTCTGGAGGCTGAGGCAGGAAGAAACCCTATGTTCATATATGAATATACTATCCGAGTAACTCCACATCATATACAACCACAAGAATGGGAAGATATACTCCATGTATGTATAATATGTCAAAGTACACTCTACTATCATGTATATCTAAAAAGAATTTTTTAAAAGATCACTGAGATGTGGCTCAGTTCCACCCCCTGGGCTCCACCCCCAACACTAGAATAACAAATGAACAGACAAAAATAAAATAAAAGGTACTGGGATGAAACTCAGTGGTAGAGTGCCCCTGGGTTCAATCCTCAGTACTGGAAAAAAAAATCTATGGTTAAAAGTCAAGGATGGTGTTTTCCTTGTAGTGGAGAAGAGTAGTAACTAGAAGAGAACACAGTTGAACTGTGTTCCAGATGCAGCTCATGTTCTAGGTTTCCATGAGAATGATTACTTGGCTATGTCATTTATGAAAATTTATTAAGCTTTACTCATGTGCTATGTGCACACTTCTGTATGTCCTGTTGGCTTTTTTTTTTCTCTCAGTATTGAAGACTGAACCCAGTAGTACTTTACCACTGAGCTATATCTCCCTTTTAATTTCTTTCTTTTTTTTTAATTTTTGAGACAGGGTCTCACTAAATTGCTGAGGGCCTCACTAAATTTCTTAGGTCCTCAATAAATTGCTAAGGCTGACTTTGAATTTGCCATCCTCCTGCCTCAGGCTCCCAAGCCACTGGGATCATAGATGTGTGCCACTGCACCCAGTCTTTTCCTTCTTTTGTAAGTAACCCTAAATTGAGAAATAATGGAAGCCTTCCCAATTCACACTATTAGTTAGTGGCAGAGCCAGGATCCCATGTCCCAAAGCCCAACATTATTCCCAATATCATGATTTACATACATTTAAAACTGAATTATGACCATTGAGACTAAAACCACATAACTTCCAATACCTAAGGATCACCCATTCCTCTCTGGCCATGAACTGGCTTCTGCCATTTTCAGGCCCTCTTCTGAAAGCAAATGCAGAACAGCAGATATATTTATATGACAAACGGAGAGGAATATTCTGGGGCTTAGGGGGTACCAGGGATTGAACGCAGGGGCGCTCAACCACTGAGCCACATCCCTAGCCCTATTTTGTATTTTATTAGAGACAGGGTCTCACTGAGTTGCTTAGCACCTCACTAAATTGTTGAGGCTGGCTTTGAACTCACGATCCTCCTGCCTCCACCTCCCCAGCTGTTAGGATTACAGGCATGCACCACCGCATCTGGCTGAGGAATATTCTGCACCAGTGTTTAAAATTGAAAATCCACTTGAAAGATGAAACTTAACATCCAAGAGTTGAGCTGTTTGTATACCCAATGAGAAATACTTAGATGTTTCAAAAATAGACATGGTTTTAAGAATCAAATTTCATAAATGGATGTCTGACAACATAAAGGCATGACCCTTCTCTGTTGTTTACCAAACTGCATTGACACTGAGAGTCACTGTTTATAAATTTTACAGCCACAATGGAAATGAAGCACAGAGAGATTATTACTGACACGCTCGAAAGATTTCAAGTTGAATCTTCAAAATAAGACTTTAAATGTACGCTCCTTAACGTTTATTAATGCCACAAAAAAACACACAGTTGGGGTGTCTGGAGTTAGTGATAAAAGTTAATCATTTTATAAAATATATGACATCTTGGGACATGGTGGCACATGTGGTGACTTAAAAGACTGAGGCAGAAGGATCACAAATTAGAGGTTTTTAGCGATACCCTGTCCCAAAAAATAAAAAAAATAAATAAAAATGGCTAAGAACCGAGCTCAGTAGTAGAGTACTCCTAAGTTCAATCTCTAGTACCAAAAAAAGTAAAATAAAAATATAATATCATAATCAATTATGTGATAAAATATTAAATCATGATTCTTTCCAAAACACTTTGAGCTCTAAGAAGAAATGAGCAAAACTTCTTTGACAGAGGAAAACAACAAATGGAAAGCTTTTTAAAAAAAAATATTTTCACATTGCCATCTGCTGCTTACTTAGAGAAAAAAATGATTGATGTCAGAGATTAAAGACAAAAAATTGTAAGGCTGGGGGTGTAACTCGGTGATAGAGTACATATCTAGTACACATAAGGTCCTGGATTCAATCCCCAGTACCACCAAAAGTTAGGGGGAAAAGAGAAAAGAAGATAAAAGAGGCATTGAAATAGCTCAAACACTTCATTTTTAAATGATGAAACTAGAGCTCAGAAAGGTAAGTAATTTGCATAAGACCTATACATAGCTAGTCAAGGCCCCAGCTAGGGCCAGAGTCAGACCAGCAGTCTTCTCAGTGAGACGTATTTCAATCAGGATTTTAATTTTTTCCCTAAAAATCAAAATATGTGTGAAAAAAATCACGTTTGTTAATATCTGACAGAGTAAGTAGTTTTTATAAATTTATATCCAATTAATACAAAATATTTATGATCACTTGGTATTTAAAAATTTAGAGCAAATTGTTAGAATCCTAAGAACGCGGGTATTTATAGATTCTCTCTGCAAAGATTCAAACCATAATAGCTTCATATTTCAACAAAAACAATTAGAACAAAGTACCACTAGTAACTATTCAAGTCACATCTGTAAAACTGTATTTAGTTGTTTTAGTTGTTGTCATAACACACAAGTTCTCCAAGATAATAACCATGCATTTCTCCTCAACACTGGATAAGTTTCAAGAGATGAGTAAAAATCAAAGGACTATTCTGAAGGGAGATTTCTTATGAGGAGTCTTTCACATTGCACAAGGGACCTTTTGAATAGACGTTAGTTAACCCATAATATAAATCAGTAACCTGAAAATTTTAGGAAAAAAAAAAAAGCAGTTTCCTTATTTTGTCATTGACATTTTAAAATGCAACAAACAACCAGGAGGTACAGTGGTACACACTTGTAATCCCAGCTGAGGCAGGAGAATCACAAGTTTGAGGACAGCCTCAGCAATTTAGTGAGACTCTAAACAACTTACTGAGACCCCCCTCAAAATAAAAAAAGGACGGGGGGAGGGGGGCACTGGGGATGTTGCTCAGTGGTTAAGTGCCTTGGGATAAATTCCTGGTATCAAAAAATAATTAATTAATTAACTAATTCGATGACCATCCATGATCACCACCACTTTCCTGGAAAAGGAGAAACCTTTTAATAAGGAAACATAAGAAGGATGTCATATCAGAATGAAATGCAAGACAATAGAAAAATAAAATCTTACACATATACACACACAGCCTTTACATTCTTTGCCTTTTCTCTTTTTTTCCAGAAATTTTTTCTGGAATTTAAGGTGTGTATCATTGTAAGAGCCATTATTAGTAGGGTTGGAATTGGTCTTTGGAAGCCACTACTACTATTATTACCTGGGTTTTGGAGATCCCTCTTGTCTGGTTGGCTGAACTGTTAGCTGACAGAGTTGGCAGCACAGAGGAATGATCTAAATGGAAGCATGGGGCAGTGGGAGGTGAATGGCTCCATCCTTTCTAGGCCATATGAGGCAGTATCTTGTGAAATATATTCTACCCTCCTTCATGGTACCTGGGCACCACTTTTTTTGGCACAATGCTGACACATGCTCTCAAAAAGGTAAAAATGTGTGCATTGGGGAGAACAAAGTAACCCAATCAAAGTGAGGAGCAAAGAAATAAAAGAGAGATGAGATTTTGAGTATTGTGACTTCTTAAATATAAAACAAAATAAAATAGAGAAAATACTTCTTTACTAGTCAGATGCATTGATATAAGTTTCAACCAATGAGGAAAAGGAAAAAGAAAAGTCTAATTGAAGAAGTATTTTGTTATGATCACAAGTGAATTAGGAAAATGAAAAGGATGAATCACTTCTAAACAAGTAAGAAAGTAAGAGAGAGCTTTGCTTCCTTTAACCCTTCAGAGAATTGGGGAAGAATCAACAGAATTTGATTTTTGCTATCAAAGTCTGTGTGGAGGTGGAATACTTGCCTAGCAAGTTCAAAGCTCTCTGGTTCAATACCCAGCATAGCAAAAAAAGAAAGAAAAAGAAAGTTAGTGGGAAGTAAGAATTACTTGACTTTTTAAAACAGGTAATAGCATCATATTTAGGTCTATGAGTTAATCAAAGAGAAAATGAATAACAAACCATTGTCATTCCTTCATTATTTTCCATGCATCTACTAGAGCAGTGCTGTATAACAGAAATACATAGAGTCACACGTGAGCCACATTTGGAATTTTAAACTTTCTAACAGCAATATTTAAAAATAAAAAGAGTTAAAATTATTTTGAAGAATACATTGTATCTAACCTAATATACCCAAAATATCATTTGAATATCATTAATTAGGCAGGTAGAAGGATCTCAAGTTCAAAGACAGCCTGGGCAACTTAGTGAGACCCTGTCTCAAAATAAAAATAAAAACAGAATCATTAATGAGATATGTAACCCCTGCCCCCAGTACTAGGGACTGAACCCAGTACTGCTCTATCACTGAGCTACATCATTTTTAATTTTTGCTTTGAGACAGGGTATCTCCAAGATGCCAAGGCTGGCTTTGATTTTTCAAACTCCTGCCTCAGCCTCCAGAGTAGCTATGGTATTATAGGCATGTGCCACCACACCCAGTTTATACTAAGTGTTTGAAAGTCATTGTGTATTTTTATGCCTACAGCCTGTTGAGAGCCACAGCCGAAGGGGCCCCAGCAAACTTTCAGACTGCCAGCTGATGATTGGCTCACAGCGACCCCAGCAACATCTAGCTGATTGGCTCCTCTGTGGTGATGCTCATTGGGCTGTTTCCCTGCCCTTTCAGACCACGGAGCTGCTCATTGGGAGACTATTTTGGCTCCGCCCACGCGACCCAGCCAATCGGCCTCAAGAGCGGGAGGATTGTGGGAAGTGGAGAGGCTGGTGGTGGGGAGAGAGGCTTGTGGGAAGCCGGTGGTGGCAGTTGGGCTCTGAGGGTTTTTCCTGAGGAGCTGTTTTGTTTGGCGTGTGTGGTTCTAAAAATAAAGTTAGTTTCTTTTGACAAGTGGCTCCTGAATTGTGCCCAGACAGACTGCGGCAACAGCCATCAAATAAATCAAATTTCAAATGCCCATAAGCCCAACCACATGTGTCCACTGTATTAGACAGAACACTAGAATCTCATAACAGAAAAGTCACACACAATCCAGGACCTAGACTAGAAAGCAAAGCACACACACACATCAAGAGTTAAACCAAAGCCCAAGGCCACAGGCAGAAAGCACCAAAACAAAGGTTCAAACCATGCATTTTGAGATTTCATAAGAGAGAGATAGTCTTGGGCCTAGTAACTGAGACGTAAACTGGGCCATGAAATATGGTTATATCAACAAAAGGATGGGGCTGGGATTGTGGCTCAGTGGTAGAGCGCTAGCCTAGCATGTGCAGGGCCCTGGGTTCGATCCGCAGCACCACATAAAAAATAAATAAATAAAGATATTATGTCCAATTAAAAAATAAATATTAAAAAAATATTTTTAAAAAGGATGAAAACGCATTCTATATGAAAGGAACAGAAACAAAATGCAATTTTCCAGTTTGTGATTATTATAAGGTAGCTTTGAGAAAGAAATTATTTCCTTTGGGAAATAAACTCAACCTCCTTACACTTTGCCCCTACCCCAAAAGTCTCAGAGAGACTCCAGAATAGAAGGATGGCCAGGTCTGCTGTTTTGAAGCTATTAACTAGCCTCTGGGACAGTAAGAAATACAATACAAACTGGTAGTCTACCTGCCTCACAGCAAGGATTTCCTGTCAGAGGGGATCAGTTAGGCTCATTGGAGCCCTCCCCTCCGCCTAAATTGCAGGGAGCCCACAGTGCTGACTGCCCTGAACTGACAGGTCCTCACCCCTGGCTCAGCTGAGATTGTGAATCTCAAGTGCATCTCCCTGAGAAAGAAAAAAAAAAAAGTAGAAGGAGCTGAATCCCACTGAAACCCTTGAGCTCATTTGCACTGACTGCCTCGTGGGTTGGCTGGTTTGGTGATATTCATATAGAAGGGTGGAAAGGGTACCAACACCCAGTCACTCCAATTCTGGAACTGCAGATTACACTGGAAATTGGCCAAGGCAACAGATCCTGTGAGTGGCAGGAATTCAGTCCTCCTTGAAGGAATTATCAGTGTTGGAGGGCTAATGCTAAAACCTGGCTCTGCTGACAGTCAGAACTCTTTCAGCAAATGGGGTTTCCTGTGTTGGTTCACTCCATGTACCTGGAGATAAATTTACTGACTCATATTAGGAGCTGGGAGGCTGGAAGGACAAAAAAATAGGGGAGGAGACTGTGAAATCTGCTTTGAGCACAAAACTACAGAACAGAAGATTTCCCTGCTGTTTCAGCAACTGGGTTGCCTGAGAAATGGCTCCACCCTTCTGGGATTTGAAGATGACAAGTAGCCAAAAGATGCTTTAATGCATCATAAAAAAAAAACTGCAAGGTCATGACATTCCTCCAGTTTGGCTGCTTCTATTCCTTTCGTATTTCAGGTTTCACCCAGAGGAGCAAAATCAGTAGGGAATAAATATGAAGAGATTTATGGCAAGTAATTGGTTTGGGTGAATGGTCAGGTGGCCCTTGGCAGGACAGGAAAGTACAGAATCCACAGGGCAGGCCACAGGAAGGGCAAGTTGGAACTCTCAGGCAAAGTCTGAAGCGGCAGCCCTCAGGTAGAACTTCTGGGAAAGTTCATTTCTGCTCCTAATGCTTTTGATGGATTGAATCAAGTCCACCAGGATTAGCTAGGAAAAAAATCTCCCTTTTGAAACTGCACCATTTATAAACATTATTCATATTTGCAAAATCCCTTCACAATGATACTTAGATTAGTACTTAAATAACCAGAGAATGTGGCCTAACCAAGGTGACATGGAAGACCGATCATCATTTCTCCTCCCCACCTCCCCACACATTTCTTCTTCTACAGCCAAATTTCCTCCACCAAGAGCTGTCACCTGTGTGTAAACTCCAGACCTTTGCATACAGAAACCTGCACAGAGAGCCCTCTCCATACCTGTCCACCTGTAAAACAGTACATCCTCCTATCTGGCTTACTTCAAAGGCTGAGATGGTTAAACTGGACAGTTAAACTGTGATTAATGTGGGAATGAGTGTGGCTTCAAAAAGGATGTAGAGAAACTATAGCAGGGTGGCTCTTTTGGAAACTCGTCCTTAATAGTCACTTCATTTCCCCCTCTCTTCACCTGACTTCTCTCTATTCATTTTGGGTCCCTCCTTTCTCTCTGGTAGTCTAAATTTTAAAGAGAAGCTCCACCTAAATAGTTAGGATGCTACCTGCTAAATCTTTCTTTAGATTTACAGAACCCCAAACATCTGATGACTTTTGCCATGCCCCTCCTTAGTCTTTACTTCTGACTAAAAAGAATTACACGAGCTAGCCCCAGCTGGCTGAGGTCCCTAGAGTGCTATTCCAGGAGAAGAGAAAGGAGAAATGCCCAGCACACAACCTTCCTGCCTGTCTCCTTCCCTCCTTCCCTATAAAACGCTTTGTGCCCATGAAACTCCCAACATGCAGCTTTATACCCCTCCACCTTTCAGTCCTTGAATAGACCTCATTCCTTCCTACCAGCTCATCTTTGGAACATTGGCCTTCTAGTGGTGGGCAGCCCAGACTTATCCCAGTAACAAAATCAAAAGGGAGTTTCAGGGGTTTAGAGCACTTTTAGAGTCAGGAGGCCATAGTTCAGCAGACCTCAGACACATCCAGAGCTGAACCTTTGAACTGGGCTGCAGACACACCCACTCCCGGATGCAAGCTGACCAAGTTTGTGGCATGTGTACAAGGAACCCCTTTCCCCACACTACCTAGATACTGACACCATGCCCAATCCCTTTCTCATAAAGCAGTTTAACTTCCAACAGCACCAATCCTAATTCCAGATTAATAAATGATGTCATTCCCAAACCCCTTGTAGTTTAAAGCTATCATTTTGTGGTCAGAACACATTTTCAAGATGCTTGAATCTGTTTTCCTGAGTTGTGATCCTAATTAGCCCCAAATAAATGTAATTTTTTTTTTTGGTCTTGACTAGGTTGATTTCATTCTCAGTCAACAAATCCTAGAGATTTTCTCAACCTTGCTATTTCCTTAGTATTTGTGAAGTTTCAAATTATTCATTATTTTTTTAATGTCTCTTCCCTGAGATTACCCCTTATAAGCATGAATGGTGTCTGATATCTTGGCACCACTAGCACATTTTTAGAAATCCATTGACTTATAAAAATTGACCTTTAAACTGTTTATTAGTGCACTAGCATATGTGCTTGTTGGATAGCTTTTTGTTTGTTTGTTTGTTTTAACTCAAGTCCTTGGCTAGAGATTTGACTCTGGAGATCCAATAAATCAGGTTTGGGTATTCACCCCCCAAAAATACAAACAGAAAAGGTAGCAGTGACAAGCATGAAAGAAATATTAGTCAGAATAGCTACTCTGGGAAGACTAGGGCAACCCTGCCCTCAACTCTGTCTTCAAGGGGCTGAAAATGACTATGAGGTTCTATAGAAAGAGGAATGAGGGCAAGGGTTCTGGGGGCTTTTCACAGCTGCAGAAGCAGCTGATCTTGATCTGGTGTTGTCTGTCCCTCACTGTCTCAAGATTGGTGGGGCAGGGCCTTGTTCCAGATAAAATCATAAAAGTTGCTATTGCCTGGGAGTCAGCTTCGACTCATCACCAGATTTTTATTGGATCAGCACTATTCCTGGAAGCCAAGGTAACTAGAAACAATGCAATGGAGGCAGAGATGCCAAGTCTTTGATCCTGTTTTTAGCCACCCATCAAACATTTGCAGGTAAAAGTAAAAGCGTCTAAGTCCTTGTTACAGTTACATTCTTAACATTCTCCATTGATGAGATAATGGAAAATACATCAATACAAGGGTCCTGAGAATTGCCAGACCACCATAAAACATCTTGTGATCACCAGACTGATGTCAGCCCCACACACTTCCCCATGCCCCATCCCTCACTCTAGAGATGGCCCACATTCTCCCTTGACTGTATCCTGCCTGTTTTCCTAAATAAATCCCTGTGCCTCAACATCTGACAAGTGCTGAAATTCTTTTCTGTCTTGTATGTCAAGGACCCCATTGTCCTGAATGGAAGTTCCCTTCTCCAGGACCTACTCATACCACCTCCAGTGACAATCCCAAGGATCATCTGGATAAACAAATAATTCAGGCCACCTGCTGGGTACAGTGGTGCAAACCTGTAATCCCAGGTACTTGAGACCCTGAAGCAGGAGGATCACAAGATCAAGATCAGCCCGTCTCAAAATAAAATTAGGGAAACCCTGTCTGAAAAAAGGGCAGGGCACAGGTAGCTCAACAGTAGAGCACCTCTAGGTTAGATCCCCAGTATCAGAATGAATAATAGTAATTCAGGCAAAAAAGTATTTTCTCCTCAATTCAAGTTTCAAAATCCTCAGTACCACATAAAAATAAAATAAAGGTATTGTGACCATCTACAACTAAAAAAAATTAAAAAATAAAAGAATTAAGGTCATGTAGAGAGGAAAGTTTAGAATTGCATGCCTGCCTCTTCCTAGTTCTAATATGAAGAGCGACTGTCCAAATCTGGCTTTGTCAGCTTTGTCAGAGATAAGGGATGGGTCTTTAAATTCCAGATGTTTAACTGCAACCCCAGGAAAGTTCTGGCACTCTTTGCTAACCCTTTCTTCCAAGAAGTGTCTTTGTCTTTCATTCTGAAGGATCCCTTTCTTTTTCAGGTTCTATAGTTTTGATGGAACTGCTTGAGTGAGTAATTTTACTCACGATTTCTTTTCTAACTCCTAACATTATCAAGCACTTACCATAGGTCAAACATTATTTCAGTTATTCTACACAATAATCCTATATTTTTGGTAGTTTTATTATCTTCAATTTAAACGTGAACAGTTTTGCCAGGTTAGAAAAGCCTGATCTCAGGTACTACTCTTCCCATTAGAGAATGTATATCTTGAGCATTGTCCCTAAAGCCTTGAGGACAATAACATCCACTTCACTGCACTGTTATGAGGATTGACTGAGATTAAACAAGTAAAAGTGATGGGTAGAAACCAAGCACTCAATGAATAGTTGGAGAATGTAATGGAAAATTAAATACATGAAAAACAGAATTTGTATGTTTCTTGGCAAATGTCCTTATTCTGCTATCATAAAGTTCTAGAGGTCAGATCACAGAATTGATCAAGCATGATGTCTTCTCTGGACAAAACTAGATAAAGAAAATTACCAATGTTTCTCAGAGATTGCATAGCCTACCTGCATCAGAATGGGGGAGTTAGTTAAAATGCAGATTCCCAGGACCATACGCTATTCACATCCCCACTTCCACCTCCACCCACTGATGTGTAAGAACAATGTTTTTTAAACAAACTCAAATAATTAATACATACCCCTGAATTTATGTATTTTTCATACATATCCCTGAATCTATGCATTTTTTTCACTAGAATACTACCAGAACCAGGGTCACTGAAAACATAATTTATTTTTTATAACTCTATGGCATGAGCAATGTCATATCCACAAAGAAACTTGAGAGTTATCAAAAAAGTACAAAGCCAAAATCTAAATAGAAAAGGTTTCAGCCAGTATAGTTCCCAAATAAAAACCACTTTTGAGACTTCAGGGGAAAAATGGGACTGGTCTTGTAGTTTAGCGGTAGAAGGTCTGCTTAGCTCAAGTGAGGCCCTGATCTGATCCCCTGCGTGCCTGCACATGCACGTGCCCGCACACACATGCATGTGCCCACATACAACATGCACATACACAGGGATGCACATTAATATACATGGGCCCCTTACAGCTGAATTAGAATGACTAAAGGGCAAAATCTAAGCAATCATGTGCTGAAATTTTTCTATAAATGATTCAAATTATCTCTCTGGTTAAGAACCACTAGTAACCATTTGGACTGCCAACATGAAACATGCTTGACCCACTTCCAAAGTAATATTGATCTTATTTATCTAGAACAAAGTTGTCAAAAAAGCAGGTTTTCAGTGTGGCTTACATACTGCTAGACACTGCTTGCTTATACAGTAGAACCTCAGCTTTCAAGATTTGTCTCTTAATTTATGCTGCAAAGAACCACGGGGAAAACATCACATATTTTCAGTGGTGTGAACTATGCTCACAGCTGGACACAATGTCGGAAGGACATACACGCAGTCCCATAGTGTTAGCTTTTTAGCTGTCTTGTTTTTCACTGCTTCCTCATCTTGAACTCTCTGCTCTCCTTTTTCTATGCTCATCTTGAAAAGCTTTGATTGGCAGGTCCAAGTGCCTCCTCATCAAACTGATGACATCAGGCCTAGAGAAATAAAGGGCTTTGCACAAGGTTCCTCAGCTATATGGTAGCAGAGCCAGGACTTGAGTTAGCCTCTGACTAAGCTTCTCCAAGTACTTGTTCTCTCCCCGAATTTTGGTAAAATTCTTCATCGCTCCAGCCCCTACAAGCCAGGTTGGCCTCTTGGACTTGTAATCTAATTAGTTGCACAAGGCTCTGCTCTTAGAAGGTCCCCACATTTTATTTAATGCTCTGCGGTCATTGTCTTTAAATTATTAATAAATTTTTAAGCAAGGATCCTGTATTTTCATTTTGTACCAGGGCCTACAAATTATGTACCCTCTTGCTTAAAAGTACAGATGGCTGCCCCTGGCCCTGGAGAAAATTGAATATCCACTAGGAATGTGGAGAAAGTTCATAGCTACACTTCAATTTTCAAGGGAAAATTGTCCCCATCTCAAGGAGACCTCAGCTTTCTCCAACCTGGACAGATTTCATGAAAAGAAGCCTCATTCTCCAACTAGGTACTAAGTAAGATGCCATTTTAGAACTATCCTTGGACCCTTGATGGAAGGTGGGTAGTTACATTTCTGTTTAACTTAAATATTTCCTAATGGAAATGGCGACTGTGTTAGTCAGCTTTTTGTCAATGTGACTAAAATACTTGACAGGAACAACTAGAGGAAGAAAAGTTTATTTTGGCTCCAGGTTTTAGAAGTCTCACTCCATGGTCGGCCATCTCCACCCCCTTAGAGGTAAGGCAGAACATAATGGCAGAAGAGTATGGTGATTCCACACATGGGAGCCAGGAAGGCAGTGGGGGGAGGGAGGAGAGAGAGAGAGAGAGAGAGAGAGAGAGAGAGAGAGAGAGAGAGAGACAGACATATGCAAGGAGCCAGAGACAAAATATAATCCCTAAAGGCACACCCCTAGTGACCCACCACCTTCAGCCATGCCCCACCTGCCTACAATGACTACCAGTACAGTAGACCTTTCAAGTTATTAATCCACCAAATGGGTTAATTTGCTAATTAGGTCACAGCTCTCATAATCTAATTATTTCACCTTTGAACATTCCTGTTTGTCTCACGTGAGCCCTTGGGAGACACCTCATGTCCAAATCATAACAGTGACAAATTAGAAGACTTTTTAAAATTTCTTTCCTTTCCACTCCAGGTTGTTTTCTAGAAATCAGTACTTTCAAATCCCTTTATTAGCACATCAATTACCATCCACTTGTACTTTGACAACTTTATAAGCAGACCCTATTTTGAAAATTTCTTTCAAATAAGACTTGGGTAAACTTTTCCTATTTCTTTTGTGCTCATAATGCCAATATTATTTTCATTTGTTTAATTATGCTTAGTTATCTTGCCTGTCACAGCCAGATCATTAACATTATTTTTCAAGTCTTGTTTTTAATTTGTAAAGGTAACACAACAATTGGAAGCACTTGCTTCCTGACTGCACCCCCACCTCCCACCCAAGAGTCCCTTTAACATCCAAGAGACACACATATTTAAAAGAAGGAACAGCTAATGCACTTTGTTATAAGCATTTTAGAACTCAAAAACATCTAATAAATAACCAATTCAATGTTCTTATTTTCCTCACAAGAAGAAAGAATGTGATTTGCTCAGCAAATCATGTCAAATTCATGACACACAGGAAGAGATTCCAGGGCTACTGACCCTATCTAAGTCACTGTCTTAGCACATTTATGCTTCAGTAGTTCTAAGTAAATTACAGCGAAGATCACTAAATATTACTGCAGAGTTCAAAGAATGATGTCAGAAATTGAAGTAGAATATGATGGCAAAACAAAATTAAAAATCCTCTAGTGCATAAAGATGACAGAAATCAGTATTATATAATATGCAACCATTTATTCAAAAACTTCCTTTCAAAGACACACAAACTACCACACATTTACCTTTTTCAGAACCCGGATTAAAATCCTTAATAACATCATCATTGTAAGACAAGACTACAATTTGCTGTGTCATATTTTTCTTATGAAGCTGTCATGAATATAGGACATTTGATCTGATCAGGGTAGCAAACCAGAAGAGCAATCAAGAGTCAGGTGGAAACGACTTAGACATCTCCTGCACATCTTTTGGTCCTTTGGTCACCAACACATCTTGAATATACTTAGCACACTCCCTTCATCACTTATTCATTTGTACTCAAGAAAGTATATAAGTCCCCTCATGAAAAAGTGAGCTTCATTTTTTTTCCCCTGCTTGGTGCTAGGGATCCAACCCTGGGCCTCAGACATGCAGAAAACCTGCCACCACTGAGCCACATTTTCTGAGCTACCTCCTCAGCCCCAGACTATGAGCTTCTTAATGATAGGAGCCTTGGGTTTGCAGTTCATTTTTTCATTTCTAGCATCTAGTGCACTGCCTGGCACACTAAGATTTCTGTCCTCTTTAGGGAGAACAGTAGAGGAATTCATTCATTCATTCATGAATAATTGATTATTTTATGGAATTCCTGTGTTTTCATATTGATGTATTAGAAGAAGGGGCAAAAGAGGACACATCAGGAAAATATGTTAGACATTTTATTTTCAGTGCTTGGAATCAAACCCAGAGCCTTGTGCATGCTAAGCAATACTCTACCACTGAGCTACACCCCAGTCCATGTTATACTTAAAAAAAGAAAAGAAAAAGAAAAAAGAAAGCCTTTCTATGCCTTGCACAATGTTAACAATGCACAATGCAGCAAATGTAATTAAGGATGAAACAGTAAGGAGGGGCATACATTTCTCCACTTACTTGCAAGCAAGCCAACTCCACTGGCCAGGGATCCCACCCAGGCTGTTTTTCCTTTTCCTTCACCAAAGACATCCAACCATTCTATATATAAGACTCCAACAGCTAACGGGGATCCGTAACACAAAAACTGAGTGAAGAAGGAGACCAGCACAATTACCCAGCCCCATCCACCATCAGGTGATTTTTTAAATTCCATTGTAAGGTGAGATTGGTGCTTTCTGTAGGTCCTAAAAGGAAAAAAAAAGCAGAAAAGAAAGGCAAATTAAACTTAGATTGTGGTAGCACAGTATTTTTAGATTAAAATATCTCTTTCTAAATCAAGAAATAAAAAGAGTCCCTAAATATACATGAACAGGCACAAAATAGTACTGACATATCAAGTTAGTTTTTAGATTTTCACTTATGAAATCTTGGATCCACTAGTACAAAAAAAAAATTTGATTATAAAAAGGCAAAGAGTGGCAGGGCACAGTGTGGCACACACCTGTAATCCCAGTCACTCAGGAGGCTAAGGCAGGAGCACCACAATTTCGAGGCCAGCCTGCACAACTTAGCAAGATTCTTTTTCAAAATAAAATTAAAAATTAAAAACGCCTGGAGATATACCTAGTGGAAGAGCATCTCTGGGTTCGAAAAAAAAAGCGAACAGAGTAAAATGACTTGTTGTTTTTCCAACCTTGTCCGCTTTCACCAAGTTTTCATTCCCTCCCGATGGCAGGGAACCCATGATTTTAGTTTCGTGGACTCCCCTGGAAGTAGACTCTTAGCAAGAAAATAATTTATTAGGAGTGTCATTGTGTCTGCACCTACAGAAGGGAACACAGCAGAGGGAGCAGATAAACCACAAAACAGTTAAGAGCAGGGGGTTCTAATGTTGGGAAGGCACTTCAGAGTTGCCCTCAGGACCTCATACCCAGTGCTGATCATTCACTGGATACAGGTCAACCCAGGAAGAAGAGATAATGTGATGATCCCAGGGGGCAATCAGCTGATGGCCATCTGCTAAGAGCAGTCCCAGCAGCTGGGGCAAGGAATCTTTCTTTCCTGACAGGGGCTGGCGGGTGCTGGCAGCACATCACAATATTTGCCAACTTGAGTATCCTTTCACATGTACAAGCAAAACCAAGCAGGTGCACTTAGATTTCCCTCTTTTTGAAACAAAACAAAACAAAACAAACAAACAAAAATAATCATATGGTACATCATATTCTGCACCTTTTTTCATGTACTTAATATCCTTAGAGATTTTTTTCCTCAAACACCCAGAAAACATCCTTACTCCTTTGTTGTTGCTTAAATCAGCACATAGTATCTCACTATATGGTCATATGTTTATTTGTTCCTTTACTTACATAGTAAACAGGCAAAACACTTTTGTGTGGTTCAAAACTGAAAAAAAGGACAAAAGGTATATAGCACTCATCAATCTATTTCCCATCTAATCCCCATCTCCACAGGTAACAAGAGCTTGTCTTTTATATCTACAGTTTCTTTATGCACATACAAGCAGACTCAAATTTAGATTTCCCCTATGTTTTACAAGGCGTCCTGTACACACTGGCATCATATCTTGAAGACCTTTCATATTAATGCTCACTATTTTCCTCATTCTTGCTGTTACACTGTATTCCAGTACAGGACTTTCTCTTAATTTGTTTAATGAGTCCCCTGTGGCTGATCTTGTAAAGCAATGCTGCATCGATTAGTCTTACATATGCACACATCTCTTTTGCATATGCGTATCTGTCAGGCAGAACTCAAGAGGAATTGCTGTGTCAGAGGGTTCCTTTAAAATTGAGTCTTTAGTGGGATGAAGTTCCTTCTCTCTCCATCACTGTAATTTTTTTCAATATTTTCTGGTTATTCTTTTTTACTTTCGTTTTAATTAATTAATCATCAACCTAATTTATTGCAGTAATTGGAGATTGAACCCAGGGGTGCTCTACCACTGAGCTATATACCCAGACCTTTAGACAGGGTATCTCTAAATTGCTTAGGCAGGCCTTGATCTTCCAATCCTCTACCCTCAGGTTCCCTAGTTGGTGGCACTACCAGCATGAGTCAACTTGCTGGTTTACTTTTCTATATGATCTTCAGAATCAGCCTGTTTCCAGCACCACAAACACAACAGACACACACACACAGAGAGACACACAAATATAGACTAGGAGAATTGATTCTTTTATGATGTTGAATCTTTCTAACAACATGATGTGTTTTGCATTTATTCAAGTCTCCTTTTGTGTTCTTAGTGTTTAAACTTTCTTTCAACACTTCTACTTACTGTATCCTTACATATCTTATTCTTTTTGCTAATATTGTAATTGGGTCCAGTTGTTTAATTTGCCTTTTTTTAATATGGATGAAAGCTATCAGTATCTGTAAGCTAATTCTGTATCTCATTACCTTACTAGATTCTCCTCTTAGCAGTAGATTTGCAGATGATTTTCTTCATTATATATATATATATATATATATATATATATATATATATATATATATATAAAATTTATAATGTAATATAGTTTTACAATCACCTACACAGTGGTAGTTTTAACTGCTTATTTTGAACATTTCTACTTATTTCCTTCTTTTTCCTTTGCTTTCACTAGTCATCCAGAATAATGTTAAATAATTATTTTAGTCTAATTCCTAACCTTAATGAGAATGCCTTCAAATGCCATGGTACTGCCTCTGTAGCTGAGATTTTTTTTTTTTTTAATTTTGGTACCAGGGATTGAACCCAGGGGCACTTAACCACTGAGCCACATCCCTAGCTCTTTTTACTTTTTATTTTGAGACTGGGTCTCACTTGCTTAGGGTCTTGGTAAGTTGCTGAGGCTGGTTATGAACTTATAAATCCTCCTCCCTCAGCCTCCAGAGTTGCTGGAATTACAGGCATGTGTCACCTCATGATTTATTTCATTAAGTTAAGAAAATATATTTTTCTATTTTTAAGTATTATTATAAAGAATGGTTATTACATTTAATTAAATGAATTTGCAGTGAACAGGATGATGACAATATGAATTTTCCTCTTTAGATTTTAACATGATAAAATTTATATATTCTACTATTGAAATACTCATGAATCATTGAATTAAATCTTCCTTACTTAATGCACAATTCTTACCATGTTGTTCTATTTTGGGGGGAGGGACTTTTAAATTCACACGTGATATCTACCTACGTTTGGTTTAATTTTTACTAGGTTTTGTTTCCAAATGATATTTAGTTTTAAAAAAAAATAAAATTTTTCCTTCTCTGGGTTTAAAAAGCTTACATGACCATGGGTTTAAAGACTGAAGGCCTAACCTCCATGTCTCCAATAGGCCTTCCTACTTTAACCTATTCTTTCAGTGACTCTTCACCATGCCAGTTTTATAGTCAGGTTCAACAAGAATCTTGTTTGCCTACAGGTTTTGCCAAGCCATTCCCTTGGCTGTGGTTTCATCAGATAATAGGTAAGGACAGTAGAATATCATTCATCCATTCACGCACTTCCTTAATTAGATGACGATGCACTTGGCTACCTCAAGAGTCATGGATACACCCATCATTTACCTGGGCTGTAGTGAATTTCTTCACTTCAAATTCAGAGCACTAGGCAAAACTCATGTCATAACCTGCAAAAGGCCTTTGTATGAAATAACTTTCCATATTTAATAATTGAAAACTGAAAGATGTTAGAATTTGTACAGAAATCTGTAGAGTCTAAAATGTAGACAAACACACAATTGTGTTAAAAGGGAAAATAATTCAAACTTCCAGACATGGAGATCATTTGAAATAATCAGTAATATCCCTCCATCAGGGAGGAGTGAGTACTGTCTCTAGTACTTACTTCATTGTAAAAGTAAAACAGTATAATTTCGGTCCTTCTAATGATTATTTAGTACTTTAAAATTCCTGCTCAGAATCCCCTTTATATAGACTCAGTATCATCTTATTACCCTAACTAACTAGATAATATGTGATAGAAATAACCAAACATGCAACTTAGTGAGAACCTGTTGCAAAATTTAAAAAAAAAAAAAGAATGAGGATATAGCATGTAGCTCAGCAGTAGAGCACCCCTGCGTTCAATCCCCAGTATGACAAAAAAAAAAAAAAGGAAAAATCAAGCCAAAGAAACTGATGAGACTAAGAATTTGTATAAAGACAAATGAAATTTCATTTCATTGAAATTCTCAAATTTTTGCATTTCGGAAAATGTACACTGACACAGGCAGAGCAGCAGAATTATGAAGAAAGCTTGTATTTTCCAGAAGATGACAGTGGAGAGGATTATCTCTCTTATTGGCTTTCAAATCTAAGTAGACAGAAATTCCTTTTATTGCCCAGCCTGGTGGCACATGCCTCCCCTCGACTTGGGAGGCTGAGGCAGGAAGATCTTAAGTTCAAGACTAATCTCAACAATTTAGTGAGGTCCTAAGCAACTTGGCAGGAAGCTGTCTCAAAGAGAAAGGAAAAAAAAAGTGCGGGGGAGGCAGTGGGACTGGGGGATGTGGCTCAGTGGTAAAGTGTTCCTGGGTTCAATTCCTAACACTACAAAAGAAATAATAATAATAATAATAATAATAATAATTACCCCAAACCTTTGCTCTCTTTTGTCTTTTCTCTGGAGACATTTCAACATATAGGTCAAAAGCCAAAGAAATTCTTCTTTGTGTTAAATATTTAGAAATACATACCTGTGAAATACAAAGTACCCGTGCCTATCAACTTAAACTAGGAGACATGTGTTTATGGAGATGACTAAAAGCTTCGGATCTGTTGTCATCTCATAATTTAAGACATATAGGGTCTAAAAATACCATTTAGTGATTTCTCATTTTTCAGCTTACTCCTATAGTTTCCTCTATTGCTTACATACCTCTCACCTGCTATTCCTCTGATGGAATAAGGTGATTCCAGTAATATACCTAATATTCACCTCTCCCTTTTTGTACGCACTTCCTTCATTAGGAATTTGCTAATTGCCTTTTGGGGAACATACTGGATTTGCACCTGGCTATAACTTGTTTTTTATTAATTTTACTTATCTATTTATTTTGCAGTACTGAGGACTGGACCCAGAGCCTCAGGCATGGTAGGCAAGTGCTGAACCACTGAGCTCCATCCTTACCCCTGCTGCTATAATTTGGGTCTTAAATGTCCCCAAAGGACCATGTATTAAAGGCTTAAACACCAGTTTAGGGAAGCGGTGGGGACTAGGCAGAAGTGGGGAGTGGGGCTTGGGGGTATTCTTTTGAAGGGGATAGTACTGCTCTCTCTCTTTTGTACCTTGGCTACAAGGAGAGAAGCTTTGCTTTGCCTCCCACTCCCACCATGATGTGCAGGCCAGCCAATCATTAACTGAAACCTCTCAAACTGTGAGTCAAAATAAACCTTTTCTATTTATAAGTTGATTATCTCAGGTGTTTGTAACAGTAATGAAAAGCACTTTCAGTCTGTAATTACCAAGGGTTAAAAAGTACAACATCTGCTGTCACCAGTGGTGTCCACATACTTATTGTCTAATTTTTACAACAATTGTAAATAGCAGCAAGCTTTAAAATAATATAAGTTCCATCTAGGTCAAAGACATAATACAAATGAATTCAACCTATTTGTTAATCTACATATGAGTGAGCGTTGTCTCACCAACATTTGTCCTTTGGAAGTTATAGACACTGGGTCAATTTTTTGTCACTGTTCACTAGCATTCAATAATATTTGTCTATGATTCTTCTTCTAAAGTCAAGTAAACTTAATGATAAATCAATATGAGTTTGGTAAAGAAAAGGAGTCTACATTGTTGTACTTCAACATTTTAAAACTCTGTAAAATCATATCACAGTTCTCATGATATAGATATACTGAGTTTATATCTACAATTCTATAAACATTTCTATAATATGAAATAGCTGTATAAGCTATTATTACAAAAATATTGCAATAGTGATGCACTCCTATAATCCCTGTGACTCAGGAGGCTGAGGCAGGAGGATCCCAAGTTCAAAACCAGCCTCAGCAACTTAGCAAAGCCCTAAGCAACTTAGCGAGGCCCTATAAAAAGGAGGGTTCTGGGGATGTAGCTCAGTGGTAAAACACCCCTGGGTTCAATCCCCAGTAGAGCCATACACACACACACACAAAAAAAAAAATTAGTGTTATCAGAGCTGGGAATATGACTCAGTAGTAGGGCACTTGCCTGGTATGCATGATGCCCCTGGGTCTGATACCCAGCACTGCCACAGATGGTGGCACACCTGTCATTCTAGCTACTCAGAAGGCTGGAGCAAGGAAATTACAAATTCAAGGCCAGCCTGCACAACTTAATGAGACCTCACTTCAAAAAAATGGTGGTACATGCCTGTAATCCCAGTGGCTCTGGAGGCTGAGGTAGGAAGATCACAAGTTCAAAGCCAGCCTCAACAAAAGCAAGGTACTATGCAATTCACTGAGACCCTGTCTCTAAATAAAACACAAAATAGGGCTGGGGATGTGGCTTAATGGTCAAGTGCCCCTGAGTTAAATCCCTGGCACCCCCCCCCACCGCCAAAAAAAATCTTAAACCAAGGGAATGAAGCCAAGTAAGAAAAGCTTTTATGCATAATTCCGTTTGTACAAAATGTAGAGAATAGGCAAATCCGTAGAGACAGAAAGTAGATTAGTGGCTGCCTAAGAAGTTTAGGAGCAGAAAGAGGAGAGACTACTAATGATTATGAGAGTTCTTTTGGGTGTGATGACAATGCTCTATAATTGATTATGGTGATGGCTGCACCACCATGTATACAGTCAACTCCACCAAATTATATACTTTAAGTAGGTGAATTGTGTGGTAATGAATTATAATTTAATAAAGCTATTATTTACAAAATGAATGTAGACCCCCAACTGTCAAAATTCATTACATTTATGACTGTTTGATGCTATTGTATGTAAATTATGTTTCAATAATTTATATGATTTTTAAAAAGAATAAAAGTGATGCTATGAATACTCACGGTTACCATGACCGTATATTTGGCCTGGTTTGGAGATCAAATCAATTATATCTATGAGGCACTCCCAGGCGGTGGCCCTTCTCTCACTCATTCTACACCCCCACCAATACACACACCCAGGTTTTTAACCTAGGAACATGTTTGTACAAGGGCAATAAAACAGGAGATCCTATGTTGCTTATTTCACATTGTAGCTCCTCAAACGACAAGGGAACACAGCTTCTCAGGCACAGTCATGACTAAACATCATAAAAGATTCAGAGCAATTAAAACAGCATAAATCCCAGGTTTCTAAAGCAAACACCAGAGACCTTTGGCTGCTCTATGTACATATGGAAAAAAGAAGTAAAAGAAAATCATCTAAAGCAAGTTAGCAATATCTTCCCTTGACAAACTCCCTTATTCCTCTGAGTGCTAGTAGGTAAGGTAAAAGGGGAAGAGGGGAAGTGTGGCTAATATCTGGTTCCAGAGTGACAGGAAGTGAGTAATGCTTAAGAGCATGGGCTTTATTTTTAAATGAAAATCTGCATTCTGATTCAGTCTATGCTACTTACCAGGTGATTATGGGCTAATTACTTAAGGGCTCTGAGCCACAGTTTTCTCATATGATAAATGGTATAAGAGTGGATTCAAAATGCAAAGCTCTATGACTGTCATACAGTAAAATGCTTAATGAAGATTAGCTATTAAATTAATAACCTGAAGGAATTTCTCATCATTTCATACCCACTTTCTCAGTTACTGCATACTCAAATTACTGGATAGTTACTGGATACTCACTCATTGTTCTAAAACAACTAGTTACCAGGACATTAGAAAGCTAGGGCTTTTAGCTGGGCATGGTAGCACATGCCTATAATCTCAGCTACTTAGAAGATGGAGGCAGGAAGATCACAAATTCAAGGCCTGCCTGGGCAATTTAGTGAGACCTGTCTTAAAATCAGGAATAAAAAGAGCCAGAGAGGTAGCTCAATAGTTGAGTGCTTGCCCAGAATGGTCAAGGCCTTGGGTTTGAGCCCCAGCTCCAAAGGAAGGAAATAAATTCAAAAGTGGTGTTTACAGGACAAATATCCTTAAAATTCAAAAATCCCATAACTGAAATGTTCCAAAATCTGAAACTTTTGATGGCAACATGATGCCACAAGTGGAAAATTTCACTCCTGAACTGTTGTAGTCAAAACACAGGTGCATTAAAGACATTTTCTAGCATTATCTTCAGACTATGTAGATACAAAACAGAAATAAATTTCATGTGTAGACTTGAGTCCTATTGCCAAGATATCTCATTATGTATAAGCAAATATTCCAAAATTCACAAAAATCTGAAACACTTCCCAAGCATTTTGCATAAGAGATTTGTTAGAATTTTGTTTCCCTTTAGTTTGGGGGTTCAAGGAGTATTTTATTTTATTTTATTTATTTTTTAATTAGTTACACATGACAGTACAATGATCTTGACATTTCATACATTTGAATCAAAGGGGGATAATTTCTCATTTTTCTGATTGTATAGGTTGCAGAATCACATTGGTTATACAGCCACGTATACAGTAATAATATTGTCTATTTTATTCTGCTGCCCTTCCTATCCCCCTCCCCTCCCCTTCAAAGAGTATTTTAGTGTGATAAAAATTTTAGAATCTGAATAGTGCGTGTGTGTGTGTGTGTGTGTGTGTGTGTGTGTGTATGTTACATCCTGGTCCTTTTTATTTATTTATTTATTTTTATTTTGAGATAGGTTTATCTCACTCTGGTGCCCAGGCTAACCTTGTTCCTCCTACCTCAGCCTCCCAAGTAACTGGAATTACAGAACTGTGCCACCTCCCCTGCAGATCTGTGCATTATTAAAAAGGCACCCTGTGGTTCTGACCCAGGTCATCCACATTGACACTCTGAGAAACTTCACCAAACCACAGTGATTCTCCACCTGCCTGAAATTCTCTGCAGAACTACACAAAGCTGATGCCAAAACCCAGCACCAGACTACTCCAGAAGGGGGCCCTCCCCCTGCTTCCTTCAGAAGCTTCCCAGGAGAGTCTGATGTACAGGCAGGGGTCAGGATCACTGCCCTGTGAAACCCTCTTCTAACTCAGAGGGTAAGGAACAACTGACTCTGGTTGCTGCAGGGGGTGGCACAGGGTCCTCTGTGTTCAGAGTATAAATGTGGCTCCTCACAGATTCCTATGTTGAAATCCTAGTCCCAAAGGTGATGGATCCTCAGGCAAGAGAGGGAAAAGGATAAGCAGCAGCTGTCAGGAATTGGAAATCCAAGATGAAGGTAGATGCACTGTCTAGGGATGGATGGTTCACTTCTTGGTTCATAAATGGTGCCTTCTCACTGTGTCCTCACCTGGTTCCAGGAGAGATGGGTATTTTTTTTCTATAAGGACACAAATCCTATTCATGAAGCCTCCACCCTCTGAACCTAATCATCTCCCAAAGGCCCTACCTCCTGACACCATCACCTTCGGGCCTAGGATTTCAACATATGAATCTGTGAGGAGGAGCATTCATACTCAGAACATAGAGCACCCTATGCCACCCCCTGCAGCAACCAGAGTCAGTTGTTCTTTTAACTCCACTGTTCCTCACCTTCAAGGGCGTAGCTTATTTAGCTCACCACTCACTGATCTTTTTTTTTTTTTTATTGGTCGTTCATAACATTACATAGTTCTTAATACATCATATTACACGGTTTGATTCAAGTGGATTATGAACTCCCGCTTTTACCCCGTATACAGATTGCTGTATCACATCAGTTTCCCTTCCATTGATTGACATATTGCCTTTCTAGATTCTGATGTATTCTGCTGTCTGTCCTATTCTCTACTATCCCCCCTCCCCTCCCCTCCCCTCCCCTTTTCTCTCTCTACCCCTTCTACTGTAAATCATTTCTTCCATTTGTATTAACTTGTCTTACCCCTCCTTTCCTCTTATATGATATTTTGTATAACCCTGAGGATCGCCTTCCATTTCCATGCAATTTCCCTTCTCACTCCCTTTCCCTCCCACCTCTCATCCCTTTTTAATGTAAATCTTCTTCTCAAGCTCTTCGTCCCTACCCTGTCCTTGTTTACTCCCCTTATATCACTGATCTTACTTAATCTTCGTATCTGGGTTTCAAATAGAAATGAAAACAAATGCTTGTAGGAAATGTTACAGGGCAAAGGCCTGCCAAGAAGCTGAAGTAGCTACAGCAATCCTTTCTCACCCTGATTCTCGCAAACACGACAATAAATTTTCAGACATGTCACTCGGAGTAAGCAGCCCTGAGTTTGCTGAAGAGAGAGGAAAATGGAAAAGGGGCATTCTCAAGGGAAAGTGGACCTGCTCAGAGAGAAGGACAGGGTACCCCTCCTGCCATCCAGTTTTATTGGAGGTCTCAAGGAAGTTTCCAGAGAATCCCACACAGGTCTGCCTCTTGACTTTTGACTGACAGCATAGGAATTGCATAGACCACCTCAAGAGAGGAGGGTGTGGTACTCATAGAACTGCAGCTAAGGAAACTGAGTCCCCCCAGTTCTTGCCTCAGTTCCCTGCCTCCCATTTAATTGGTTTGTAACCCTTTGAATCGCCCTCAGAAAACATTCTTTGTGAGTGGGTTTAGACCAACCTGGAAGGGTGTGACCTGATCATGAAATAATGGTTTTCCTTAAAAGGATGCAATTATGGGTGGGGGAGGTTTTCACAGACCAGGCACCCCTACTTGTCTGTTAGATATAAGTTTCCTGTGGTTTTCAGTTCTCCCTCTTTGTCCTTTCTCTGCTCACCAGTTCATGGCTGACTAGCCACCTAACAGAGAGGATGGCTATGGAAAAAGATGTTTTCTTGATTTTCTACAAAATTTGGGGGGAAATGCAGGAGAACACTGCCAATGATGAAAAATCTTAAAATTGAATAGATTCATTTATCAGCCGATTTGCAAAAGTTTTTTTGTTGTTTTTGTTGTTTCGAAAACTGGAGAAAGTGTTATAGAGAGTGTATCAAATGGCTCTTTAAAAAGATCTCTAACATGCCATTGAGCCCGGGTGAATTGTGTCATTGTAGAAAAGCAAGCACCTCTCTCCAAAGAAGCCAAATTTGGCACAACAAGAGAGAACAATTGGACCTTCACAGGAGAATATGGCCTTTTTCCTAAGCACACTGGGGCAGAGAGAGAGAGAACAGAGACATGAAAAGTCACCTGCTCCCTCCTCATTTGGGGTATTTGGCTCTGTCCACACGGGTGGTAACAAGGCTATTAACCCCACACTTGGATGTGGCAAATGTCCAGAATCTATTGGCTGCTTTCTGGTTAGAGAATGAGCCTAGTTTTACCCTGGCAGCTCCAGAGAAAGCCAGCACACACCATGGCCAGCCAGAAGAAAGTCCTTTCCTGTCTTCCCTGTTGTCCACAAAGGCCAAACACGGGCCCAACCACCCCACAGTGTCATCCTTATGCTGTTTGTAAGACCAAGAATCTGCAGACAGCCAGTGTCAAGATACTCACCCCTACTTTCCTGGTCCACACCACATTCCACAGCCAGCCTCTGCCGTCCCCAGCATAGCAGTTATGGGGTTGTCAGGAAAAACCCTGAGAAGATTCTAACTATGATGATGGTGTTGCTGAGGGGGAGGATAATTATAATAAGGCAGTCAACATGGTAGTCACCTATTAATTTGTTCACATTAGCAAAACCACCTCTCAGTTTAGGAAAGGTTGGGAAGCTGTGATCTTCTGGTAACAGTATCATGTGGTCCACAAGAAAGGCTGGCAGGATTTTCACCTTTCTCGTACCTCAGTAACTACTGTTTTGCAAGAGTACACACCTAGACATTATTATGTAGAGATATAATTCTAAAAAATGCAGTATAAGGAATGGGAGCACAGGCTCAGGACCCAGATAAACCGAGTGCACTTCCCAGCTGTGGTATTAGGTAGCAGTGTCACTTTCAGCAGGTCACCCATATCTCTCACTTGCTTCATGTTCCTAGTAGGGGAATGATAGGATTTACCTCATCAGACTATTGCAGTGATTATGTGAGTTAATTTATATAACGTACTTGGCTTGGTGCCTGGCATACAGTAATCTTAACATAAATCATTATTTCTTAGACCTTTAAACCTAATCTATTTATAAAATGATTTTTTTTAAATACTGGCACAGCTCCTCCTAAAATCTGAAAATAAAGCCTATAAAAAAAAAGTGTGGCCAGAATGTCTTTGACTGTCCTCCTGCCCTGACACAACAGAACATCTTCTATTAGACACTTGGTTCTAGAATTTCATTATCTCACATTCACCAGCACTGAAAACACCCCACACGTACACTACTACACCCCCTAAAATATCGAAATGATATTTTCAACATCCTTTGGCGTAATTTCTTACCAGAAAGAAGAAAAGTCAACCAATGGGAAGAAGGCGGTCTCCGTGAGGAAGGACCACAATGACGGTGACCAATTGTCTGTTTACAGATCACCAAGAGCCCTCAGGTCACAACAGCCATGAAAAGTTAAAAATAAATAAATAAATGAAACAAAACAAGAGGCACTGAAGTCCAAACAAGGTTTGCTTTCATATTCTTTCTTTCATTTCCTTCCTTTCCTTCCTCCCTATTCTCTCCCACTCTCCTTCTTTCCTTCCCTCTCCCTTCCTTCTTCCTTCTTTCCCTCCTTCCCATCAACCTTCTACCCCTCCCTCCCTCCCTCCCTCTCCTTCTTTCTTTCTTCTTTTTCTCTTCAGTGCAGGAAGCCCCAAGGCTCATGAGCATCCTTCCTGCAGACACTGCTGAACAGTTACCAGGATGCTTGTGATAGGAAGCAGACAGACCTGGGGGTGGGCATGAAGTTCAGGGGAAGATTCACAGACTGGGCCTACCACAGCCACCCACCACATGCTTTCTCTTAAAAAGCTCTTTACCTAAGGCCATTCTGGCTCTGCTCTGACTTAAGTCAACAGGATAGGTTACATTCCTGGCAAACAACCTGTTATCCATAGAGCCTATCTCTCTCAAGGCTCTTGATGGTAAGACTCCTCCCTGCTGATAAGAACACAAGCTACCCTGAAGGTGAGACTTTTATGACTCTGATCAAAGCCACCTTCCATAAAAATCTGTAAAAACAAATTCCAATTAGAACAAGTCAGTGCACACCAAGGTGACTGAGAGTTGCCTTTACATCTTTAGCATATGATTTTAATCCCACCTCCTCCATGAGTTTTGCTGGGGCATGTGTGGGTAAGAACAAGCACAGCAAGAACTTAAAAATCTGATGTAATCTTACTGTAAGTCAAAAGTTGACAGGTGGTACCTGGGTAGGACTTTCTGTAAATTCCCCTAAGACTTCCAATAATAGGACACATGCAGGGCATGGTGGCTCAGTGTGTAATCCCCAGTGACTCTGAAGGCTGAGCCAGCAGATCACAAGTTCAAGGCCAACCTGGGCAACTCAAAAGGCCCTGTCTCAAAATAAAATTTTAAAAATGGTCTTGGGATATAACTCAGTGGCTAAGTGCCGGGTTAAATCCTTAGTAAAACACATACACCCACACACCCCTAGGAAACAAAGAGGCCACAACATTTCTCTCTTAAAGAGGGCCCACTCTCTCCCCTGCTCTTGAGAGTGCTTTCGTGCTATGTTTTTACTACATTTCATGCCTTGCCTGACAATTTCTCCTGTAAAAACACAGGAGGCAAAAAACACAACACAATCCCCAGACTACCAATGGTAATTCTTTTTGGTAAAATGAAGATGAAAATTAATCTTCAAAATTGACAAAAGCTACCTGTGACTTTAAAAGCAACTGCTTTGTCTCTTAAGCATGTCAACTTTGCCATTACATCATTCATGCCCCAGTTTTCCTCTCTTTATCCAACTCAAAGAGACCCCTTTCTTCTTCCAAAGATGTTCAGGATCTTCCTTTCCAAACCAGTTCTCAGAAAACAGATAGCAACTCAAGGTGTATCAAAAAGGAAATGAAAGACTCTATTCCAAGGTCACCGCTCCACAGGAGCATGTTTGTATTAATAATCAAGATCTATGCTGGAGCTGGGCATGGTGGCTCACACCTGTAACCCCAGTGCTTTGGGAGCCTGAGAAGGCAGAGGGATCACAAGTTTGAGGCCACCCTTAGCAAATTAGCAAGACCTTGTCTATATACAAAGAAAAATAAAATGCTCCTAGGTTCAATTGCCCATACCACCTTTAAAAAGAAAAAAGAATAGCCTGCACTAGCCTGTATGGAATTTCAAACATGGCTGCGAAACACTAGGCTCACTGCTTGGAATAAAGATTTAGTAAATGTTATATATTGTATTATAGTTGCATTTTGTGTGTGTGTGTGTGTGTGTGTGTGTGTGCACGTGCACACACACGTGTGCATGCACCAGGAATTGAACCCAGGAATGCTTAGTGATTGAGCCACATCCTCAGCTCTCTTTATTTTTTATTTTGAGTCAGGGTCTCACTAAGTTACTAAGGGCCTCCCTAAGTTACTGAGGCTGACTTTGAACTTGGGATCTTCCTGCCTCAGCCTCTCAAGCCACTGAACCTCTGGTTGAATCTTTTAAATGTTTTCTTAGAAAAAATTGAAAGAATACTCTATTTGCCTCCATTTCCTCAACTCAGTATCTTGTGGTTTCTAATGCATCCAAACAAGAAAAAGTCCTTGTTATGGTGTCGCCCTGCACCTTCTTAATGCAGTCTACTCAAGCCTAACACTATTTATTTACACCTCTTCTTTGCACAAAACCAAACAAGTCCCCCAATATCAAAATTTCCCCAGTAGCTTTTGTTAACTCACTCTCTCATATGACCTTCCCAAGCTCTAACTCCAGTAAGATCACAGACAAACAAGCAAAGCAAGAAATCTGAGATCTCCAGCTCTGACCTCTCTTCAGAACTCCAGATCCATATTTCCAGCCACCTTCTCACCATTGTCCATGTCGAGATCTCACCTGGATGTTCTCAGGCCCCCTCATACTCAACATGTCCATCATCTCTCTTCCTGAATTCCATCTGGAAACCAACATCCCGTAATTCCATCAGCCTAAGCACAAAGCCTCCTCTTCATGGCATCCCAGGGTCCTTCAGACAATGAGCTCTGTACCATACTCTTCCTGTCCATCTCCTCCTCCACAAATCCTCGGCCTGTCACAGTCACCTACTTACTGATGGGTCTTCTGCTTCCATTCTCTCCCTGATGCAGTTCATCTGCCCGGCTGCTACCAGACCCATGCTTCCAAGTTCTTGGATCATCTTAATTGTGCTTCCAACTTTTCAAATCCTCCCATTGTTCATCATCATCCACTATTTTCCCATGAGCAGAGCAGAGGGTTTTGTTTTTGTTTTAATTCTTTTTTTAAAATCTCATTTATTGTTTAAAAGCACACTAGGAAATCGTTAATGATCATTTTGACCTTCAGGAAGCGTATCGTTTCCTTCACTGAAACTGTGATGTTATTCAAAAATTTTAAATAAAAATAAAAAATATTTATTTTATAAATCCATATTTTATCCATGTTACATTAGATATTTTTACCTTTAAACACCCAGCTACCTGGGGGCACTGGTGAATGTCTGCAATCCCAGCAACTCTGGAGGTTGACAAGATGAATGCAAATTTGAGGCCTGTCTCAGCAACTTAGCAAGACCTGTCTCAAAATAAAAACCCAGGGCTAATACATGCTAGGCTAAGTGAGGGCTCTACCACTGAGCTGCAACTCCAGCCATGACGAAGATTTGAGCACCATGAGCCAAGTGTACAAATACACTTGGTCCGAGTGGAAACCAGAATCAATTTCTTAGCAGTTTATTATTTCACTCTGGGGCAGGAAGGAAAATGTTTAGAGAACCAGTTCTGGGTCTCTGGGTCCTGGAATTAAACCATACTATTGCGTCTGAAAGGGATAATTAACATGAGTTAACTACTGGAATCTCTAAATTCTATCAACAGTATGGCCATGGGAAAAGGATATCCTTTGACCTTGAAGGTTTTGTAGATTGTCACATGCTTGCCAAAGAGCTCCTCCAAAGATATTACCCTCTGGATACAGGGAGCAAGACCGACCTGTTTCAGCAAAAAGGCAAGATAGATTGGAGATAAAGCGGATTTGGTCTAGGGTCATAGAAGCTGAAGCCAGAAGGGACCCTGGACATCATCTAATCAAAGACTGGCAACACTAAGGCCAATTTCATCTCTAGGGGTGTCTCTGTGTGTGTGTGTGTGTGTGTGTGTGTGTGTGTGTGTGTAATGTGTGTCTGTGTGTTTTTACCTGCTCAGTGCTAATGCTTTTGTTTTTGTTTTTAGCAAATTTGAATAAATTGCCAATGTTTTAAAACTGAAAGATTTCAGTCAAGGGTGGTGGTGCTTGCCTATAGTCCCAGCACTTGGGAGGCGGCCATAAGAGGATTGTTTGAACCCAGAAGTTTGGAGCCAACCTTGGCCTCATCCCATATCCTCTCTCTTCCCAAAGAGTTTAAGAGTTTCTTTTGAATGGGTCACTGAAGTACAGGTCATATAAGAGTTCTAGGGTTTATTAAGAGTGAAAAATGTCCCAGGATTAAATGTGTACAGGGAAAATAATCAGAATTATAGGAATGAAGATGCAAAGAAAAAAAATCAGAAGAATATTCCTATGGTACCAGGTCCAAATTCTAACTACTCTTAATAAAGATTATCATGTGTAATACACTTGTTATGTGACAGCACAATACTTCAAAGAACCAGCTCTGGAAGCAAATTGCTAAGTAAGACCCCCATCTCCAAAAACATGAAAAAAATAAAAGAAGATTTCTCATAAAAATCTGAATTTTAGAATTCACTCAAAAAATCAGTATATTAACACTGGCTATCATTTTTATATAACAATTAATTGGACCTGAGTAACCTTGGCCCTCAATGGATGAGGCTTATTCTCTCCAATTCTTCCTACTTCCTAAAATCTCCCTGACAAAGGGCCAAGACTGAATTGCATTTGGAGTTTGCATTGGTGCTACCTCCCACCATCTTCACGCCTCCACCCTCAGGCTCCTTTGCTCATTTACAAAACGGTGTCTCACTTGGGTGAACCTCATGAACTTGCCACCAGGGATCATATTCGTTTGATTTACACAAGGAGACAGATTTAAAGATGTCACGTGGGGGCAGAAACCAGTGTCAACATCTCTTACCCATCCAGTGAACTGTCATCTATTTCTAAGTCCTGCTCTCAAGCTCAGATGAGAAGGCAGCAAGCTTTGTAAATCATTCAGAGTCTGAGAACAGCTGGAAAGGTCCAGAGATTTAACAGAGTTAAACACAGGCAAAATGAGGGTCATCCACACAGATACAGATGGGCATCATCATCTACCTGCTTCCCACATTCTTGTCATGCTCTCTGTGCTGCCAGACCCTTGCTATAGCTTATCTGTCTTCCATACAACCCTCCCCAAAGCTTGGCCAAGGAGTGGTGTTCTGGTACAGAAATCCATGACAATGCTATGGGCCCTGAAGTCCTCTTCTGCTTCATATAAATTTATACATGATCATGTGGAGTCCAGACTGTTGTCTGAACACACTTTAGTATTCTATGTACAACTAGTACGTTTGCTGTACACCTTCAAAATAAAAAAAATTAAGACATAACACTGATGTGTATGGGATGCTGAAATAGAAAAGTATCTGGTGCATTGGGGGAATAATGAGAGTACTGAAATCTTCCAGAGAATCTGTCTAGTTTGCATCACATATTTGAGGCTATCAACATTTGCGAATGTTTTTCTCATCCCATATCCTGTCTCTATTCGAAGAGTTCATTTCTTTTGAGTGGTTTATTAAAGTATAAGATCATATAATAATTTTTTTTCAGTATTGGGGATTGAACTCAGGGGCACTCTACAACTGAGCTACATCGCCAGCCATTCACATTATTATTATTATTATTATTATTATTATTATTATTATTATTTACTTTTAGACACAGTCTTGCTAAGTTTCCAAGACTGTCCTTGAACTTTTGATCCTCCTTCTTCAGTCTCCCAAGTCAGATCATAAAATAGTTTTAAGGAGTATTAAGATGTTGAAAAATGCCCCATTATTGAATGTGTAGAGGGAAATTGATCTGAATGATGGGAATGAGGATGCCAAGAAAAAAAATGGAGGAATACTCCTGCAGGTACCAGGCCCAAGTTCTAACTGTTATTAATAAAGGTTACCATGTATGACACCCTTATTAGTGAGAGCACAACAGTTCAAAGCATCAGCTCTGGAAGCAGATGGCTTGGATTCAAATTCCTGTGCTACCATTCACTTAATTAAGTTGCCTTATCAAAATTCTCAGCCTAAAATAAAAATAATATCTCCCTAGGTAACATCACATAAGTGGCTCCCCTTATGTAAGTATGTTTAATAAACACTATGACTATTAACGATTGAAACAGATAATAGAGATGTTTTCCTATCACAATTTGAATCAGCTAAGTTATTCTACCATAAGATTGCCAACTTGGGGGGAAGCACTGTTGGATATGAATAAAGTTTTGAAGGCTATTTGGAACACATTCCTTTTTTATAGTGATAGGAAGCAAACATCATTGAGATTTTAACAGTTTGTTCATTTTAGGGGGAAACTTACAAAACTGAATATAAAGTCAAAAAGGAGGTAAAGGATGCTAAGATTGTTGGCATGACTATAATAATTTTTGTCACATTTTAACTTATTAGCATGACTTTTCTTGTTCTCCGTACTTTACCCCTATTTTACCTCCCAATATTATCTAGCTTACATTCCAGTTTCCACCCACTTCAAATTGCTCCATTTCCTTGGATCACAACAGACTTCCATACCTCTGTGCCACTCTCATTCCAGTGGCCACTTTATAACAGGGAGCTCCCTTCTCAAGTCCCAGCTGAAATGCTGCACCCACCACAAACATTTCTCAGTTCTTAATGAATGAACTTCTCTTTTTCTTTGTCATCCAACTGCAGCCCATTGATGTTCTGTCCTATGACTCCATTCATACTATCTTGTATTGTTAATATTTAATAAACATGCCTATCTTTCCCATTAGCTTAAGTCATCAAAAGAAAGGATCATTCTTTCTCTTAAACTCAATATTAGGTTAGAGTTCAATTCCTTTATCCATAGAGAATTCATTGGTTTGTGTGGGTGGATGGGGGGAATTCCCAAATAAAATATCAGCTAGCTCAAAAACTATGTGTTTTTGCAATCCTTTTTTTTTTTTTTTTGAACCACATCCCCAATCCTATTTTGTATTTTATTTACAGACAGGGTATCACTGAGTTACTTAGTGCCTCACTTTTGCTGAGGCTGGCTTTGAACTCACAATCCACCTGCCTCAGGCTCCAGAGCTGCTGGGTTTACAGGCATGCACCACCATGCCCAGCTGCAATCCTTAATTAAAATTAAACCCTTAACAAGGGATGGTAGGAAGGGGAAGTATAGAAGTTCATTGGATTAGATGAAGGGGACTGAAGAGAAGGAAGGGGAAATGGGAATACGAAAGACAGTAGAAAGAGGCAGATGTAACTTTCCTATGTTCATATGTGAGTACATGACCAGTGCAACTCCAAATCACGTACAACCACAATGGGATCATAATTGGAATGGGTTGCACTCCATGTATGTATAACATGTCAAAATGTCAAAAACCCTACTGTCATGTATATCTAAAAATAAGAAAAAAGACTGAAGTCATGGGATTGAGGATGTGGCTCAGTGGTAGGGAACTTACCTAGCATGCCTAAGGCTCTAAGTTCTATCCCCAGTAATAGGGGTGGGGGTGGGGGGGTGGATCTAAGTCACTAGGTGATACATTCCTGGAAAGTTGTAGTTTCTCAAGCAAGACCTCGACTCATTTCATCTTCCCACAGGCCTTCTACACTCTCCTGCATTCTATGAATAAAGCTCACTGTAGAAAAGAAAAAAAAAACATATATTTGAGGGTTCTAAATATTGGGGTGAGAAGGTAAAACTTGAAAATCTGACCACATCTAGTTGTTACCTTCTAGGTCTACAATCTGTCCAGATAGATTCAGACACCAACCAATGCACACCACCATCACTACCAGTTTCCCAGAGTCCAATCCAAAACCAGTAAAGATTTCCTAATGTCCTGAACTACCTTACCATACCTTTTGCCCTTCCAGAAATTCATCCTATAGATCTGAAGGGCCCCTGTCATCCTAAGAACCTATACACAAAATGAACAATCCAAGGATGCTCTTAAGCTGCTTAGTGGAACCAATAATATGAGTTGGTGCAAGATTTCAAGTTAAAGAATTTTATTATCTAATTTCTACTTTCAAGAAACTGTAGGGAGAGGAAATCTTGGTTTTGGTAAACTAAACCTATTTTCTGCATTTACATACTACCTGAATGGGACTGTAATCATGTAATGTATAATCTGTCCTTCCATTTCATAATCTTCTCTAGCTTCTTCAGTGGTCTGTCTATATCTACCTTAAGGATTTGTTCTTCTTTTTTCTTTTTTCTTTTTCAGTACTGGAGGTTGAACCCAGGGTGTGTGTGGGAGCAGGGAAATATACTCCCATCCTTTTTATTTTTTATTCTGAAACAAGATCTTGATAAATTGCCCAAGATTGTAGCTCAGTGGTAGAGTGCTTACCCAGCAAGAGGAAGGCCAGGTTCAATGCTCAGTACTGCCAATATACATTTTCAATTTTTTTTTTTTTTTGTACCAGGGATTGAACTCAAGGGCATTTAACCACTGAGCCACATCCCCAGCCCTTTTTTTGTGTTTTAATTAGAGACAGGACTCACTGAGTTGCTTAGCGCCTCACTAATTGCTGAGGCTGGCTTTGAACTTGCTATCCTCCTGCCTTCCCCAGCCGCTGAGATTTCAGGCTTGCGCCTGGCTTCAATATACATTTTCTATGTATCTCCAAACTGTGGTAGCCCAGGAGATTTGTCCAATGAAAGTTATATCAAGTAGCTTACTGTATAAGTTATATAGTTAGTATGAATGCTGTCTATTTTTCCTGGATGGTTTGTGCCAGGTAGATCTGGCATCCCTAGAAGGCAAAGCACTGATTTGTTTTTAAAAATAGTTATCTCTCTGGTAAGCCTCTGGGTGGTTCTGAAGCCAGGGTTTGTATAAGCAGCAAGTTCCGCTGGGTGGTCAGGTAGCAGAGGTGCCAGTGCCTCTAGAGATCCTGGAGCAGGCAGGGCTCCTGGGCTGGCCCAAGGGCTTTCCCGGGTGGTGCTGAACCTGGCGAAGCCAAGCGTAATCTGCCAGCCTTGAGCCCTGCGTGCTGCTTTCCTAGCAGCCCAAGCGCACCCAGGGCGTCCCAACACCGACTCTCTCTCGGGGACCTTGCTTGAACCCAATCCTGACCAGAGGCCTATTCTCTCTCTCAAGGAAATGGGGGCCCATCTGGATCCCACGCCTTTGCTCTGCCCCCAACTCCTGAAACTATCTCCGGAGTTCTAAGACATAACGCCGCTAGCCCCATCCCAGGGCACCGTCCTCCCTCTAGGACCCCCGTTCTTTTTCTCTGCCTGTTCCACGCACAATGTAGCCCTCAGATTCCCGGGGAAATGTGCTCACCGCGGAGAAGCACTCCATCCAAGAGCCGGGTGTTAGCGATGGTCGTGAGAGCACCGCGCACACTCAGCTCCCAGCACATACCCCAAACAAGAAACCGGTTACAAGTTGACCGTCCGCGGGTGACAGCGTCGTGGCCATCTCCGTCTACTGCTCAGAGTGCCTACGAGAAGTTACGTCTCGCCTCCAGGAGGCTAGGCAGCAGAAACGGCCGCACACCCTTGGGACCCTCCCCGGGAGCCCTAGCCCTTTACCTGAGTACCGGCCTCGGAGGGGGCTCCGGGGCGCAGCACCCGGCGCAGGCCGGGCAGATGGTGCGGTAGGGACCGCGGCTGCCGCTCTCCCCTGCAGCTCCCGGCCGGGCGGCTATTTATCCCGAGACCCGGCCCCTGCAGCTGTATTGGGCAATCCGTCCCGCTACGCCTTGTCCCGGGGGCCGCCGCCCTCTGCCCCCGCTGAAACCTGCGGCGGCGGCGGCCACATGGAGCTGGGGAGCCTGCCCTCTCCTTTGGGCTCCACCTTTTTTCTTCTCTTCCTCCTCCCTGCGAAGTTTTCCCCCCAGTTTTTCCCCCTTGTTTCTCTTCTTTGCCGGGCACCCTGGCCAGTCTGAACCGGTTGTGACTGCGCTGGTGGCTGGGGGAAGGAGGAGGAGGAGATGGAGGCAGAAAAGCGGGCGGTAGGGGCGCTGCGCCTGCTCTCGTGGCTCCAGGCTGGGCCCAGCCAGGAGGAAGGAGGACACTGCCTGACGGCGGCCGGGCCCAGCACTGAGCCACCAAGGCCGCAGGAGAGGTGGGCACCGCTGGCTAGGCGCCCTCTCCATGCGGACACGCGCGCGTTCCTTGGCACCACTGCGCCCAGCCGCCGCCCACTGTGTGCTGTAGTCCTGCAGGCCAAGAACCGTGTGCATTTGTGGGGATCCGGAGTCTGGCTATGAATGCAAGTCCCCCTTCATCTCTCTGGCTTCCAAGGCCACCTGGCGCCCTGCTGGCCAAAGCTGTATACCCAACTGGCAGTGATCCAGAGAAACCAGTACCAGAACTCCTGGGCAGTGGGAAGTAAAAATGCCAAGTGCTGTCTTTTGTGACAGCTCTGCTAGAAAGGATGGCGTCCTGCAGTGCACAGGAGAGGGAGTGAGGGAGGCAGCCAGAGAGAGGGAAGAGAGAAGGAGGAGGGAGAGGGAGAGAGAGAGAGAGAGAGAGAGAGAGAGAGAGAGAGAGAGAGACTGATACTGCATATGAGGATGGTCAGTCTGCCCAGTAATTGACTGAACTGCACTAACAATACCATCTTTGGCGGTTAACGGGAGCTAACATGGATGTGTGCTGTATTCCCAACAGAAAATCACTGTAACAAACTGGACACAGTTCCTAGATACCCGTGGGGTTCACCAGGTGTGGGACCCCAACTCCAGTGATAGGCACTTTCTGTATTAGTGTGTGTGTGTGTGTGTGTGTGTGTGCACCCGCGCACTTTTTTTCTGGAAAGCAGCACTGCTTTTCTACTCAAAGTAAAAAGGGGACTAGAGCCCTGCACCAATTCAGTGAGTATCCCCTTTACACAATGAAGGATTTGATTTCAGACCTGGACAAAGACTACATCTTGTAAAAAATTGATGTCAGAAAGCCAGATTAAGCTTTGTAACTCTCTTGAGCCTTATATGTTATAAGTTTCCTTACTTATAACATCAGAATGAGATTCCCAGACTCTTGCTTGCATCATGGAGTCTGTGTGAGATGAGAATTAAAAAAAAAAAAAAAAGAAAGAAAGAAAAGAAAAGAAAAAAAGGCCTGTGAAATCTGGCTGCACCTGTCATGGTTTTTCTACAATACAGAAATGGTGAAGGTCATCCTTTCCCCCATGTCATTCCTTTCTATTCAATTTACTGACTTCCAGGTTATGGGAAAGGAAATAAGCAGGTTTTTGTTTTGTCCCCCTCCCCTAAAAGGAAGAAAGAGTAAGGAATATATTACTACAGTAAGAATTGGAGAGAGGTGGTCTCAAATAGTTTCTGGATGGAATACAAATGAAAAGGTGATGCTGTTGTTACCAATCTTTGTCCCCAGATTGGTTCCCTTTTCTCTCTTAGAATTGCGGAAATAGAAATAAGACTGAGCTCAATTGAGCAGTTGAGGAAGGTTTATTCTTGACCAATAATAGGAGAAGCAGGGAGAAAGGCTCAAAGATCAGCCTCTCTGTTGGGGATTGGAAGGTTATAGATATAAAGGCAATGAGGGAGAAAGATGGGCTAATAAAGGAGGGAATATAATGCCTTTTCTGAAAATGGGTGCAGATTTTCTGCAAATTTACATGTAATCTCTTTCCCTTCCTTTCTTGATTCTTTCTGGTCATTTTCAGGACGATTAAGAACCTCATATGGAATGAAGGGGTGTGTCATTTAGCATGCAGAAGGATTTATAATGAAGTTTGCATTTGTCTGATGATTCCTCTAGCAGCCATCTTCAATCCCACTGGTTTCAGCTAGCCCACCAGAAGAGAAACTTCTGGCTCTTAGTAATACTGTCCTCAAAAATAAGCAAGAGTAGGATGGGATAGAAGTTCAATGGTGTCTCACTATTGTAATCCTAGTGAATCAAGAGGTTGATGCAGAAGGATTGCAAGTTCAAGGACAGCCTAGGCAATTTAGCCATCTCAAAATAAATATTTTTAAAAGGATGGGATTGAGTGCAGTGTCAGTCTTCAGCACCCTGGGAGGCTGAAGCAATTGGATTGCAAGTTCAAGATGAGCCTCAGCAACTTTGTGATTTCTCAGCAGCTTAGCAGATCCCTGTTTCAAAATAAAAATAAAAAAGCCGGGGGGCGTGGCTCAGTGTAGAAGTGTTCCCTGGTTCAATTCCCAGTACAAATAAATATATATATACAAAGGGGGATGGGGATGTAGCTCAAAGGTAGAGTGTTTGTCTAGCAAGGGAGTAGCCCCTGGGAGGAAAAAGAAGTTCATCTGGGCTACCTAGACAGTACAGAATAGGGTGGGGTAACACTGTCAACACCATCAAAAACTTATTTCTGAAGAGGAGGTGGACCTAGTAGGGGCTGCTTATCACATTCTATTTTTGACCTAGCTTGTAGTTACTCAGGTGCGTTAAATTTGAGATAATGTGTTAACATGTACACTGGTAATTGATGAACTTTTTGTATATGCTTTAATAAAAGATAGTGTAGAAAGTTATTTCTTTGATTTAAATAGATTCTAACATCAGAGCCCATGTCTTCTTGATCATGGTCAAACCACTCAATGTATGTGAAATTCTATGATAGGAACACAAAACCCTACTTGGAAAATATTTCATCACACCAAATAGCTTCTGAAATCTATGTACTTATTCGACTGAAAGCTCAATCCTCATCCTCAACACCAATCCAATAACAAAGACAAGGTATTGAGAAAAATGAAAAGAAGGTTTATTTCTTTGCTAACAAAGAAGAAACACAGGGGACTCCTGTCCCAAAGATGTGATTCTGCCTATCCACAGGTACAGGGGGGCTTTTATAGAGGTGATTCAGAGGAAATGAGAATAGGGAGGAGAGATCAGGTAGGAGAAGATCAGGGAGGAGAAGTTTAGGGAAAAGAAGATTGGGGAAAAAGGAAAACAAATGTATAAGTTTCAAAGCCACAAGGGATATAGTCTAAGCATCAAGTGAACCCTTGTTACACTTACCCACACCAAATTTTTTTCCAGATCTCTCTACTGGTCAGTAAATAGCCATCACTCTCATTTCTACCCAGAACTGAAAATGAGTTTGTCCTCACACACAGGCAAGTTCACAGCTTAGAGTAAGGCTAGACTCTAGGGGTTGAAAACTCAAATGGCTTCAGGGCCAGTCTTGTTTCATGAATGAAGTAGACAGAAGGCAGCCTGGGGAACTTAGCATAGGACCTGACAGTGGGGTGATGGCTGCTTGGCACAGGGGATACTTGCCAGGCTGAAGTGTAAAAACTGTGTCCTGTAACAGGTCATCGTTCAGTCACAATGCAGCAAATCACTGAGACATTCAAGAGAATTCAGAGGTCTAGTCCAATCCCCACACTGTCCCTACGGATGGAATTTGACCCGGGGAAGCTTGAGAAGTGCCTCCATCACTGGGGAGGGGAAGGGCAGTTAGGTTGGCAGAGAGAAAAACTAAATCACCTCTCTACGGGTCAGTATTTATACACGCACACTCATGCACAAATACGTAACAATGAACATAAAGCCATTTTATGTATTAAAAGAGAAAATAAAGGGGGGAAATCCCATGATATTTTATTTAAAATATTTACTTAAAATATTTTTTTGGTGAGCAAAAAATTTTTTTAAAACACCTCCTTATGCTCCCAAATATTCATTCCCAGCAGCATGAAAAATGCAAGGTCTGCTGGCAAGGTGAGGGTCACGTAAGTTGAATATTGCTAGTTTTCTTGCTCTGAGGAGCATCTGTCCAGTTCCTCTCACCAGGTCCCAAAGTTCATGTAGCTTTTGCATTGCTGTGACCAAAATGCTTGGCAAGAACAATTTAGAGGAGGGAGAGTTTATTTTGGCTCACTGCTTCAGAGTTCAGTCCATGGTTGGCCAACTCCATAACTCTGGGCCTGAGATGAGGTAGAACATCATGGCAGAAAAGGATGGCAGAAAAAGGTAGTTCAGAACACGGCAGTCAGGAAGCAGAGAGAAAGAGTTCTGCTCTCCAATGTATAAACCCCAGTGAACTATTTCCTCCAGTCATAACTTACCTGCCTACAGTCATCACCCAGTTAATCCCTCTCTGTGGATCAATCCACTGAGGTTACAGCTCTCATAATCTAATCATTTCACCTCTGAACATTTCAAAAGCTTTTGGGGGACACTCATATCCAAACCATAACTATGTACTTTCAACCAGATGGAGTGAGAGAAAATGGTAGGTCATTAAATAAGGTGGACCTAAATGAGCCTGCCTTGGCAAGAAAAGAAAGCAAAGTTTTTGAAGGAATCGGTACAAAGATGATGCCCTAAAAGCAGGAGTTAATGCTTTCCTCAGCATTATTCTTATTATGGAGCACTTGTTAAGAACTTTGTTTGCCAAGTGTAGTAGTGCATGTCCATTATCCCAGTTACTCTGGTCACCGAGGATTATAAATTCAAGGCCAACCTGGACAATTTAGACCCTGTCTCAAAATAAAAATTTTTAATAAAAGGGGCTGGGGAGTAGCTCAGTGGTAGAGTGCCCATGGATTCAATCCCCAGTACCGGGTGGGGCTAGAGGCAGGGAGAACTTGGTAATTTGTGAAATATTCTAAGGTTTCCCTTTCCTGAACTATTTGCTAGGTCAGTACTTTAGAGAAAGAAATTAACCCCAAATTGCTCCTTGGTCCTCACCCCAGTGTGGAAGGAGAAGCAGAGAGAGCAGAGAAAGGTTTCAGTAGGGTAGGGGCAGGGAATGCACAGGACCTGCCCAAATCACACTGGTCCCACAGTTGCCCAGCTGACCAAGATTTCCTCCCTAAGTTATTTTATTCTTCTGACACGTTGGTTGTTCTTCCCCTATTTATGAGTAACAGCATATCCACAAAAACTTTGTACTTTGAAATTAAATATAACTAAGGAAGATAAACTTTAGGTTTTATAGAAGTTAGCTATACATCTATAAGTCATTCAATAATAAATTCCATTTTATACTCTCACACTCTAATAAGATAAAAGACCACAAGTAATAAAAGTAGGTCAATCATTCTATTTTATATTTACAGAGTTTTATTTAAAAGGATAAATTTTCAGAATGTTAAATATAACCTTGAAGGGCTGGGATTATGGCTCAGTGTTAGAGTGCTCGCCTAGCAGGGGTGAGACACTGGGTTCAATCCTCAGCACCACATAAAAATAAATAAAAGAAAGGTATTGAGTCCATCTACAACTAAAAAAAAAATATTTTAAAAATTAACCTTGAAGCTACACTGTGTGTGCGTGTTTTGTGTATGTTAAATGGGGACTGAAAACCCAGGGGCAATCTACCACTGAACTATATCCCCAGCCCTTCATATTTTTTCTAATGATAGGATCTCCCCAAATTGTTGAGGCCGATCTCAAACTTAAAATCCTCCTGCCTCAGCCTCCCAAATCACTGGGATTAGAGACATGTGCCACCTTGCCCGGTACTACTGTTTTTTTTTTTTTTTTTTTTTTGGTAATTCTAGGGAGAGTCATTTAATCTTTTCTTACTTTTACCTTTCATCATACTGTACTAGTTCAAATGACTTTTAATCTTAGGGGAAGAGAGAAGAGAAATAAATGCCATTTTTCAATGTCTGCTTAAAGTGATCTCCTGTGATTAAGGATTGCTATCTCTGTTTTACAGATGAGGGATCTGAAATTAGGAGAGGTTAAATTACTTGCTGAATCACTCAACAGGTAAATAAAGGAGTGGGCCCATGCTCTTTCCATTTTGCCTTAGGAAAATTATTCAAGAGACTAGAGCAGTGGCACAGGCCTATAATTCTAGCTCCTCAGGAGGCTGAGGCAGGAGAATCAGCTTGGGCAATACAGCAAGACCCTGTCTCTGAACAAAAAGGCTGGGGATGTAGCTTAATGGTAGAGCCTAGCATGCAGGGCTCTGGCTTCAATCCCTAGAAACAACACATGCACACACACATGCACACACACACACACACACACACACACACACACAGATTGAAGACAGGTAAGAGCTAACATTAACTCATCTGAGGTTTCACAAGGAACCAAAGATGTAAATACTATTATTATCATCTGTGTTTTGCTGGTAATGAAGGTGAACTAGAGGGAAGTTGAATTAAGCAAAGTGGATTTCTAATATCATGAATTATTATTATTATTATTAACAACAACAACAACATTATGGGTCAAACAAAACAAAATTGCTAGTTAATGTGTATAATCTGTACAACTCAAGAGAAAGTGAGGTTAAGAAAAATGGTATTTATTGGGCTCCTCTTTTGTTCCAGGTCTTCTAAGTGCTTTTACACAATTATGCATGGAATCATGCATTACATATTCAGCTTACATGATCTGTGGTGTAATCATGTTAGATAATAGCTTAGGAGAGAAGGGTTTACTCCCAGTGCAAGCTATTGAGCTCAAATGTACAAATGGATCCAGTTTCTTTTTGTGAAAACACAGTCGGAGTAGGTGACAGTTATTTAAAAATAAGCTTAAGACCAGTGAATTGAATATTTTTTATGAAACAGTGCTAGTTTTTAAAAACATGCCTCCACCTCAGTATCTGCTTTAGATGTATTGCATAAAGATAATTTAGACAATTCCAAACAATTCTTCAGTTCAAAATGTTAAGTTTTAGCTTTCTTCTTTAATACATAACGCAAGGAAAAGAGCATGACTTCTACTTTATGTACAAGATCCATACCAGCCCAAATTTATAGTTAGTTCAAAGTCTTCACTCCATGGTTTCAGCAAGAAAACATTATTTCTTTGGAAAATGTGGTCAATTCAATATTCGTCTATTCAACATGCTATAATTTTGATTTCCTGAGTGTGATTTGGAAGATGGTAGCTAACTCATAAAGCTAAAAGTTAAAAAGAAAAAAAATATACCCCTGAGGGAAGAAATGTAAGTCCATAGAGTTTCCATAACAGTTCCATAACAATTTGAACATAGACTGAAATTAATACAAATAGAAATAATCTTAGCTGAGTGCGGCACACCCCTGTAATCCCAGCAACTCTGGAGGCTGAGAAAGAAGGACAGAAAGTTTTAGACCAGTCTCAGTAATTTCATGAGAACCAGTATCAAAATAAGCAATTTAAAAGGACTGGAGATGTAGTTCAGTGGAGTAAGGGTACACATAGAGTGCCCCTGAGTTAAATCCCCAGGACTCCTCCTCCTCCTCCTCCTCCTCATCATCATCATCATCTAAAATTATGAATGAATTAACTTCTATCTGCCTCTACCTCAGGGAGATTAATATAGAAAGATTTGCTTCATCTCTGTCCCTATAAACCACATCATAGAGTTGCTTAAATGTTTCCATCATAGTACTTGGGAGTTATTAAAAAATATAGGGGAAAAAGCCAACTATAGACATGATATGTACTTGAGGTCCCCTGTTTTATTTTAATAATATCTATTTGTTTTAACATTTAATTATTTAAATGCTTAATATTAACATTTACTATTAATAATTTAATATATAATGATAATAATTTACATTTTTAAGCATTTGCTAGGCACAGTATCAAGGTCCAGACAGGAAATAGAGTTTATCACAGACAGTTAAATAAGGGAAACCTACCAGAAAAAAACTATCTGTGGAGATGTGGGCAGGGTTAAAGAAATAAACAAGAGCCATCCACAGACTAGGTACAGTAGGAAGCTGCAGCTGCCTCTGGGGCTTATGTGACAAAGGGAAGACCTAGTGTACCTAGCACCTAGGAAAAGAGCATCGACAAAGGAGGGACCACCTGAAGAAAGCTGGAATTGGGAAAAGATAAGAGGTTTAGCTGAGTGACGTGGCACCGCCTATAATCCCAGTGGCTGGGGAGGCTGAGGCAGGAGGATTCTGAGTTCAAAACCAGCCTCAGCAAAAGCGAAGTGCTGAGCAACTCGGTGAGACCCTGTCTCTAATAAAATACAAAAATAGGGTTGTGGCTCAGTGGCCTGGTGCCCCTGAGTTCAATCCCCAGTACAAAAAAAAAAAAAAAAAAAGAGAGAGAGAGAGCTTTATGGTCAGAGACAAAGAACAAACATTGGTTTGGAGAGAATACTCTCACCTCTCGCTCTGCTCTCAGTTTTCTTGATGGTGCCCACCATTGGCCAAAGCCAAGAAGAAGCCAGGCAGTGAGGGAGTCCAGGGATTGCTGCCCACAAAGGGTCCAGAAGAGAGTAGATATTGGATTGGGGTGGCAGGCAGTTAAAGGAGAATGAACTGAACCACCTAGCACTGAGCTCAGCACTTTACCTGTACTATATCCCTGTGTTTTCATAACAGCAGCCTTAGGAGGTAGACACTATTGCCCCATTTTACAGGTGAAAAAACAGATGTGTGGAATTTGAACCCAGGCTGTCCTTCTGACTGGATTCTGGGCTGTTTACCACCACACAAATTAAATCAAGTTCTAATAAAAATAAAATTTGATTGTTTTTGTTTGTTGTTTATTGTTTTGCTTTTTGTTTGTTTGTTTCTATTTATTTCAAGATCCAAGGGACCAAAAGAAAGAGTATGACTGACATGGCTGGGGTCTGGTAACCATCTCTGAGGTGAGGGAAGACAGGATGCTCAAGAGGTAATTCTCCAAAAGCAAATCAGGAGGCTGATTAACCAAACATAATAAATGTCCTCTCTGATGGTTTATATCATGAACATTCTTATCTCCATATTAAAGCTAACCAGGAGGCAAAACAGAACTGTGGATACATGCTGAACAGAGGAATGATATGGTCAAATTTGTATTTCAAAAATTATTACTCCTCGAAGCCATGGTGGAGAATGGATTGAGAGAGAGACTCTTTAGAAGGCTGATTTCATAACTGAGGTAAAAAAATCATAAACATTTAAATTCAACATCATCATGAACATTTAAATTCAATAAAATCATAGACAGGTAAGAAAACTAACTGCAGCTGATGAATATAGGGATTAGCAAAGAGAAAGGCCCAGGGTGACATGGAGGTTTCCTATGAGTTCAGAATGAATTTCTAGAAATTAAGGAAGTGTGCCTCACAACAGCAGAATCCTCTAGAACAGTTCTATTCCAAATATTGTGTCTTGTTGTTCCGATAATATCGTAAAAAAAAAAAAAATCTGAGAAACTCCAGCATTGTTAAACCTAAAATAACTCCAAACCTCTTTTGCACCTGAAAATGGTACAAAAGTCAGGCTCAGTTTCCTGATTTGTGGTTTGGAATAAGTGATCATAAATCACAGAATAGATGCAACACAAACAAAAAGAAGGAAACCCATTAGATGCCAGTAGGGTGAGCGGTGGTGGATGTCAAAGCCAATGCTTCAGTTTCATTTAGAAATAGCCTGATTTAGTCAAGAAGAATCAAGAGTGGATAACTAAGATTAAAAAGCTTCAGGAAGAAAGAGCAATATCTTTTGGCAGTAATAAGCAAATACCTATCAGATGCAGGTGTACAGCCAAGTCAGATAGAAGTTAGCCAACAGCCCTTTTACCTTCCACCAAATCCTTCACCATGTACTCAGAAAAAACATCATGTTTCTACATCCACAGCATAGTATGACCCACAAATATCAATGCTGGGATCAAGCATACAGACTCTGGTGCTCACCATGCTAAGGCTGAATTAACCAATCATACATACAATGATAATGAGAGGCATTTCCTTCCATTGAACATGGTCCTCCAGACATGCTTGGAAACACAAAGAGGCTGTTTCTGAATATTTTAAATCCTAGGATATTTTGTATGTTGATTATTTCCCTTAGTCACAGTCATGCAAGTGTTTTTGTTTTGCTGTGTGTGTATGTCTGTGTGTGTAACTGAAAATTGAACCCAGGGGAATCCACAAGCTAGGCAAGCACTCTGCCACAAAACTACATCCCAACCCCTTTTATTCTGAAAAAAAGGGGTCTCACTAAGTTGCTGAGGTGTCCTCAAACTTGCCATACTCCTTCTTAAGTCTCCTAAGTAATTGAGATAGCAACAGATTTTGCTGTTGTTTTGTTTTCTAAGTCCTAGGAATTATTGAACTCAAGGCTTTGTGCATGCTAAGCAAGCACTTAGCCATGGAGCTACAACTCCAGCTCTATGAGTGGCTTTCTTTTGAGACTGCTAAATTTGAGTCAGAAACTTAGAACTGAAAGGGACCCTGAATATTAGCAAGTAAAACTTCTTACTCAGTGTAGAATTTAATCTGCTAATATTTTGATGAAGAATCAGAAATCTCAAGAAGTTGAATGAAGAGGCAGAGGGCATCAAGGACAAGGACCCAATCCCTGAAGCCAAGGCTACCAATTTGCATTGTAACTTTGATGAGGTTTCCAATCTTCTCTTTGTCTATTTCTTCATTTGTAAAATGGGAAGAATAACACCTAACTTGCATGGTAGTTGCAAAGATGTGTTAATTAAGCCAGAAAAAAACATGCTTATTGTAGGCTAATACATTGTACATGCAACATGAGTACTTGCTTTCCTGAGTGTACCAAAGAACTAAGGTTCTGACCCACTTCTCCTGTTTATAGCTAAAAGAGAACAGTACTATCCATTGATAAATTTACTGTGCTTAGGATTAATGCCATATATGCTATTCATTAAGGTGTTATCATAAAAACCAGTTATTGAAATTTACTCAGGAAGTTTCTATAGTGACAGGCAGGTATGGTGGCCAGTTTAGAGATGAACAAAATCCAAAAATTAACTTTTTAATCAAGTAGACTTTTGTTGTTCCTCAGCCATCAACCTCATTCCACATCACACCAATTTTTCCACAACTCTGTACATCTCCTGTCTGCTATGGTCTTAATGAACTCCAGGATTGTATTCTGACTTAGATATAATTCTTGGAAGGCTACTAGTTCAACTTTTCTTTGGCTGGTCAAGATTGTTTTTCACTAGATTCTTTAGCCAACGGTGTTACAATTTATCATCAAATAAATCAAGAAATGAACATTGCTATGGGGTGGGAAAAGAAATACCTAATGGAATTCCTGTGGTGCTGAGAATTATGATCTGTATTAAATTTGACTTACTAGGTGCGGCTCCAATGGTGTATTTTAAAAGAAGTCTGTAGTTAATGAATGCCAAAAGCCACAAACTCAATATGCCAAGGGTCGGCTTATAGAAAATGAGCCATAGGAATTGTTTACAGTTCACAGTGTTCCTCTAACCACACAACTAACAAAGTGAACTTCTTAAAGTAGAGAAGAGCACGTAAAGTACCCAGTATCTCACACATGCCAGATGAAGACTAAGTACTCAATGATTATAAGGAAAATGCATCTAATCATCATCAGTGAAAATCATCTCATGTCAATTTTGATCATCACCTGACCTAAGGTACTAAGAGAAAATGTGATGAATTTCTTAGATAATTGAATTCTTAACTTAAAACTGATAATATGGAACCAAAATAAAAAACTATGATTGCTAGATATCCTAAAATTGAGGTTTCAAGAAAATAGGTGAATGTTTTAAAAATTCAAACCAAATGAAGATGAGGCAAATGCTTTAATATTTAGCTTTTGTCTTATAATCTATTTAACATTTGAACCCTAATAATTATCAGAGTGTCTAAAAGCATCTTTTCCCCATTGAAATCAGTAGACAACATTTCAAAAGCTATAGAATATGGGCAGCCACTTTAAAAAACAGTCCAGAAGTTCCCTAAAAGATTGACTGTAGTGTCATCATATGATGCAATAACTCTATTCCTAAGTATAGAATCATGATAAATAAACAAAGAGTTGCGTATTCATGAATGTCCATAGCAGCATTATTCATAATAGCAAAAAAATAGGACAACCCAGATGTCCACTACTGTTGAATGAACAAAGAAAATATGGTATGTCCCTACAATGAATATTTTCTAACATAAAAGTTCTGATACATACTACAAAATGGATAGATTTTAAAATATTATGCTAAGTGAAAGAAGCCAGACCAAAAAAAAAAAAAAAAACGGCTTCTTATTTTATAACTCTGTTGAAATGGCCAGAATTAGACAAATCTGTAGACAGAACATAGATTATTGGTTGTTTAGGGTTGGAGAGCAGGACAGGCTGAGGGAATAGGGAGTAACTCCTATTTGATATTAGTGTGTACAGAGTCCCTGTTTAGAACAATGAAAGTGTTTCCCAATTAATTATGGTGATGGCTTTACAACTCTACCAAAAATCATTAAATTGTACATTTTAAATTGTATGTAGATGTATGCCAATTGAAATTGAATGACATATTAATTATTCTCAATAAAGCTATTATTTTAAAAAATACAACACATACAATTTTAACTTTGCTGTTTTTTTTTAAAGCTATCCTAAAATTCCTTTTTAAATTCATCTATCGGAACAATTGAGCCACCTAGTCTTTTGCCAAGTTAGGGGCCAAACATGATCAACCTAGAGTAACCATGGAAAAACTGCAACGCTTAGAGAAAGAGTTCACTGTTCAGTGTGAGTTGTGATGTGCCAGCACAAAGGGAAGACAAGACCACAGAGAGCCTCATGTTTTCTCCAACTTCTGCCATGGAAAAGTATCCTAACTCAGTGTTGGAACAAATGTCAAAGAAAGTACCCAGAAACTGATTTTTATCGATCCTGAAAAATCGAACTTCACATTTGCTCTCATTTGCTCCTAGAGCCCTCTACCAAAAAAAAAAAAAAATATTTCTACTATATAAACCTTCCCTTTCTTCCTTTATTTTTTCATAGTACACGAAATTCTCATGTGTTTATCAATTTTTTCCTGTCTCCTTCACCAGAAAGCAAGTTCCCCTCGGCCAGAGACCCTTCTTCTCTTGTTCTCCAATACAGACCTGAACCTACAACACTTCTGGACAGGCAGTGGGTGCTTGACAAATATTCTTTGAGTAAATGATCTCCATGGTACAAGTCATAACCAACTTCCATAAACAACAGCTGAAAGGTCAATCTCTGTGCCTTGACATCACACCTTTTCCAGGAGTCCAAGGGCACTGACACCCTGCAGATCAGTTTATAGCCACCTCCTGGCTGAAAGGGCAGTGGCTCATACTGGAAACACAGTTGGCCCCTAAGGACTTCCCGTGCTTTCAGACTAATCTTCCCTCACCCTGGTCCCAGGTCAAATGGCGGGGCATGTTCAGGAGCCTCTCCTGTGGGTTTATAAATAAGTCTGCCCTCATGGCTGGTTTTAGACTGGCCCACATGGCACCTTGCCCTCAGTTTGCTCAGTTAATAGGACTGGTCCCAGAAAGATCAGCAGAGAACAACCCAGGACAACTGGGGTGTAAGAAGCCACACAAATAACATGCGTTTAAGAGCTTCTCTCAAACGGTGCCCTCAGTCTTCACAGATGCACTTTATGCCAAGATTGCCCCGATGTTAGGAAACATCCATTCTCACTAGAATGGTTATGCAGCTTGTTTTTCTTATGGCTATAATTTCATTCAAGTGGACACTTAAACCATTAGACGATTTACAATCCTTTTCACTAAGTGCTTCACCAAGTGTTGAGTACTGATCACACAATAAGTTGACTTTATTAGTAAGCCCAAGAAATTGACACTATTACCAGGTATGTCACTTGTGAGTTCTTTGAAACAAGTTGTTCCACTATTCGGGAATTTTTTGGTTATCTGAATCAAGCATTCACATTAAAATGATTTTATGAATACAGATTTTTGTCATTTTTACAGTATTGGGGATTGAATCCAGGGCCTCATACATTCTAAGTAAGCCCTCTTCCACTGAGCTGTATCCCCAGTTCTTTTATAAATTTTATTTTCAGACAGGGTCTTGCTTAGTTTGCCCAGGCTGACCTGGAACTTGCGATCCTGTCTTGGCCTCCTTGTTACAAGGGTGGGATTACAATGGTGCGCCACCATGCCTGGCTTGGATACAACTTAATTTTTTTCTGTATGTCAAATGTAGAACAATGATCTGAGATTCCTATTTATAAGCCACACACAATACAATGGAGCTCAATGACCATAGAATACATAGGCCATTTGATTGTAGACTAAAGCCTTAAAAAAGAGGACGGAGTTATCAATCACATAGTCAGGTTACAAGTTTGTATTGCAAGGTTTCACAACACATTTAGGATGGGTTGAGTTTTACACATTGAAAATTTGAGTTTAGGATTGAGACATCTTATTACAGTCCCAACCTCTCACCTTCCAAACGAGAAAACAGCAAAGTCACTAACCACTTTGGCTTAAACTGAGGCCAGATAACTGGTTAACAACAATGTTCTAGAGGAAGATTAAAAAAAAAAAAAAACAATTATAGTTGCAGATGGATGGCATGCCTTTATTTGTTTCATTTTTTTTATGAGATGCTAAGGATGGAACCCAGTACCTCACACATGCTAGGCAAGTGCTCTGCCACTGAGCCCCAGCCCCAGTTGGGGGAAGATGTTTTGAGTTGAGGGTCTTGGTTCACTCAACTTCCAGCTGCATCACTACAGTTAGAATGTCCTGTGTGAATGCAAGCATTTGACTTAATTCCTCTAAGCCTCTATTTCCTCATCTGCAAGATGAAAATTCCTTATTGACTTCTTAGTTCAGATTGAATTTCATAAAGTTTGCACAGTGTGTTTCTCAGTATTGGCATTTATAATTAACAGGGTTCTGGCTTCCATTTTTTGACCTCTCTTTTCAAATTCAGGATACTTTCTTCCTCAGGCCACAGAATGGAGAAAGGATACAAAGGCCCTTGAATTGATACCCAGAGGTCACAAAATTAAGAGCACATAGGTATCTGTGTTTAGGTATGGCCAGTAATTCATAATCCTTGGTGGAAAGTTAAGAAACTACTTTAGTTAGGGGCTGGATTATAATAGCACTCGGGTGTAGGGGGCATGAAGTTCTATGAAATACTACAGCAAATACTCCCAGAAAAAAATGTGATTTAATCCAGTTTGCATGTGAACACACACACTCACACACACACACACACACACACACGTCATGAATATTGTTGAAATTCATTAAAACCAGCCTTTTCCAATTCTATGGAAAGGAGTCACCTTAAGTAGTATTGTGTCCTTTATTTCACAGGGCCACTCCTGTCTTCTTGATGTTTATGACATCTTAGAATCATATAGTTCTTTCTCTCATGTGTTTTCATGTATGTCTTAGTGCATTTTGTTTAACATTCACAGTACTTCTATATGCACAGTACTTCTATATACACCACTGTACAAAGCAGATGACATGAATTCCATTGTTCTTTTTTCCTATGTTAGTGTAGGAGGAGTGTGAGACCCAGAGACCCAGAGGTTAAGCAAATTGTCCAAGGTTCACATAGCTGTTCAGTAGTCAGAGCAACAAAATGATAGGAAAACTTTGTCCTGGGAGCTTCCCAGAGCTTCTCAAACCATAGCATGCATGTGACTCACTGGGGATCTTGTTACAATTTTGAATTTATTAGGTTTCAGGGATTGTAGGATTCTGGATATCTAGCAAGCTCTCTGAAGTTGCTGCTATGGGTATTCCTTGGATTGCCATTCTAATACCACCATTATTCTCTGGGCATGTCCTTCTTACTATTCCCCAGTTGCAGTTGTACCACTGGGATACTCAGGTATTCATTCATTCATTTTCCCCACGAGGCTCTGAACTCCATAAGAGCGGGATTTTTTAAAATTTCATCACTGTTTATAATTTTCATTCCTGACATCAAGCGGCAGAGTTTTCATGATCAATGGCATATGCTTCCTTTGTAACAGGGAGCAGTTATTCTGTCACACAGACTGGAATCCTTCAGCAGATGACATCATGTCTTGGAGCTTCAGTGGCTTGCAATTGCTAGAACCAGCTTGATGTGAATGACAGCCCCGGAAGGGAAGGCAGAGCCCTTGCTGGTACACCTGCTGTGTTGTTGAAGAATAAGGGGAAATTCAGCCAGTGTCCTTTACTCTGTTTTCAGGCAGTAAACAAACATGAAATTACTACAATTCTCTACAATGAATGCTAACATAAACTCCATGGAATTAGTAACCACCCTGGTTCTTAAATCTGAATACTAACTTCTGACATTTGAATATATGTCATATATATCATTTGGGTCTTGCCTCACCACAATCTTGTGATATGATTGTGTTATGATAATGCTTCTCCGTGAGCTAAGGTTTGCAAGGGAGTATAAATAAAATGAGGATACTAGAGGAAGTGTGTGGTAGGGAGATATACATGGATTGACTAAGAAAAACACTGAGGGTAAAACAAATGGAATATAATCATTCACATCAAAGACAGCCTGGGAAAGTTTATATTAAATTTTATTTTTTAACACCCATTATTTCCAATTTCATGATATTTTTACTCTCTATGCTTAGTATAGTGCTTAAGCACTTACTTTCGCTCTGCAGGAATTTCTCTGACCCTGGCTTCAAAGAAAAGGAAGAGTTGCTATAAGAAGCAATACATGTGTTATAGATGTGACCCTGGGTCTTGTGGATGCTAAGTAAGTGCTCTACGGCTGACCTAAACTCAACCCCCAACATGTAATTCTATCTGTTGCCAAAGTGAAAAAAGAAGAATGTAAACTTCATTTGCATAATGTGCCACTTCTGTAACAGATATGTTACTGCATTTAAATGGCACACATTTGTGGATCACAGATGTTAGGAAATCTTTCAACTTCTTGCCCTGTGATGTGGCTACAATGATTGATCAATGTCACAGGTCTGCCATTCTCTTCAGACATGGCTAAGAAGGCTGATGTTTCACCTGAGGAATGAATCAGTCCCTGGATGAAAGCTCGGACCTCATCACAGCACAAGGCAAGTGACACCAGAAAGTACCACCCCTTGGTAAACATTGGTGTCACATTTTACTCAATGATCATGGGACAAGAAACTTGCTGACTTTATAAATTTGGCATAAGACCTTACCTTGCCAGGCAATGGCCAAAGCTAATAGAAGTCATGTTGGCCTCTTTTCTAAAATAAACTATTTATTCTTTATGGTTAGATCCTGTTAACTCTGTAGAGATTGCATTTGTGTAGCATTTGTTTTCCTGCCAAAATATCTATCATCTTTACTGGGATTTATTTTTAATAATTTTTTTCAGTGAAAAAGCTTAAAATCAAAACAGCAATTTTAAAAGTACACTCAGCATGTTTCACTAATGATAATGAAACCATAGAGCTAAGAAAGAAAAGGAACTGATCTAAAGTAGGGTGGATGCCCATTAGGTTCTAGCTACTTTACATGCATTTTCTCATAGTAAAATTCAATAAAATAGGCATTAATGTTACCATTTTGTTTATGAGAAAACTACCATTGAGAGGTTAAGTCATTTGCTAAAGTTAACAGAATTAGATCACTTCTATTGCTCTCATAAACTTGTTTTTTATTTTATTTTATTTTTTATTTATATATAACTGTGGAATGCATAACAATTCTTATTAGACATATAGAGCACAATTTTTCATATCTCTGATTGTATACACAGTATGTTCACACCAATTCGTGTCTTGGTAGCTGTACTTTTGATAATGATCATCACATTCCACCATCATTAATAACTCCCATGCCCCCTCCCTTGCCCTCCAACCCCTCTGACCTATCTAGAGTTTGTCTATTCATCCCATGCTCCCTCTCCCTATCCTACTATGAACCAGCCTCCTTATATCAAAGAAGACATTCGGCATTTGTTTTTTTGGGATTGGCTAACTTCACTTAGCATTATTTTCTCTAACTCCATCCATTTACCTGCAAATGCCATGATTTAATTCTCTTTTATTGCTGAGTAATATTCCATTGTGTATAGATGTCACATTTCTTTTTACCCATTCATCTATTGAAGGGCATCTAGGTTGGTTCCACAGTTTAGCTATTATGAATTGTGCTGCTATAATAGGAGCTGTATTTTGTTCATAACTTTGACCTGGCTGCCCAGCACCATTTCTGGTAAAAATGAAAGTGAATGAGTATTTTTTGAAACATGAAGGGAAAACAAACTACCTCAAACTACAAAACCATAGTGTTTGCATATTATTACTCTGCTTCTTGAAAAAGGATGTTTATCATGTATCTTTTCTTCTCTCAAGTCACATATGATACGTAGCCCTAATTGCTAGGTCCTGAACAACAATTGATTATAAATTGAGGATTTGCCATATGCTAGGTATTGTGATAAGCATTCTGCACCAGTTATCTCAATTCATCCTCTTTACAAATCTAGGATATAGGGACTCATCCTTAGGTAAAAAGTTGATATAGGGTTATCAAATGATAAGAGGTGAAGCCAGACATTGTACCCACACAATCTAGCTTCAGATTTCACGTTTCTAACAAGGTTGCCTACTGTATACAAGTTTCCAGGAAAAAAAAATGATTGCCAAAAGATGAAAGTGATTTTACTCATCTGTTGGTGACCCAATAATAGGCTCCAACAAGTTCCAGCCAGAGGAAGTTGAGGAGAAACATATCACCAGGAGGTGGTCCTTATACACAAAAGGAAGAGTCTGAAAATGTGGTGCTGAAAAGAGTAAGATTTTCTGCTACAATTTTCAATTAATGCTCCATTTGTCTCTGTTTGGCTTATGGTTAAATATCCAACACCACTGAAAGGTTAGGTAAGAATCAGTGAAGGAACATGTCTCAAAGTCCAGTTCCTTCCACACTTCATCAGGTCCCTTATGAAACCTTGCATTCATGATTGGGCCAGATCTGAGAGGACAGTCATGGTATGGAAGAAATCAGAATTTTTAAAAAATGTGTGTATCCAATGTAAAAACTCAAAAAGTCAGCTGAGAACAGTGGCACATACCTATCATCCCAGCAACTAGGGAGATTGAGGCAGAAAGATTACAACTTTGAGGCCAGTCTCAGCAATTTAACAAGACTTGTCTCAAAATAAAAAAATAAAAAGAATAGGAAATGTAGCTCAGTGGTAGCACATCCCTGGGTTCAATCCCCAGTACCAGGGAGGAAAACAAAAGTCTAAAGGACACAGAGACCTTGTTTTTCAAAAGTTTACAAAGGAGTTCAGCAGTTATATTTTAACACTGGTAGTTAGAAAATGAAGGAATTAAGAAAACAAGGCAAAATAATTCAGTTTAGACATTAGAAGAAGGTAAATTTTTTCTTTCCTGTTCTTTCCAGGGCTGGGTGTGGAACCAAGGGCTACATGCTAGGTAGGTGCTCTACTACAAAGCTATACCCCTAGTGCCTAATCTTCTTAATAAAAGATTTATTAAAGTGGAATAAAAAAATAAACATAGGCAATACTACATACACTAATAGGGACATAAACGGAGCATTATTTTTCATTAAAAAAAAAAGTTGAGCTGGGCATGGTGGGTGCATGCCTGTAATCTCAGTGGCTCGGGAGGCTGAGTCAGGAGGATCAAGAGTTCAAAGTCAGCCTCAGCAACAGCGAGATGCTAAGCAACTCAGTGAGACCCTGTCTCAAATAAAATACAAAATAGGGCTGGGGATGTGGCTCAGTGGTTGAGTGCCCCTGAGTTCAATCCCTGGTACCAAAAAAAAAAAAAAAAGTTGAGCTCTACAGATTTTAACTGTATTATATTAGTAACATGTTACTGGTTTCCTCTGGAAGGAATCTGATACCATGGATTGGGAAGGCTCACGGCCTACTTCTTCTACTTCTGATTATGGACTCAAACTGGCATAATCCCTCGCAGATTTGTTTTTTTCACTGGTAAAATGGGGACAACACACACCTGTCTCCTAGTTTTATTGTATGCCTATTAAAAGGCATATAATGAGTATTTATTCCCATATATGAAACTAACACAGGCCATCCCCTATTTTCCTCTTTTCTTATAAATACTGTTTTCCTAAAAGAATCTGTTTAAATATTTCCATTCCTAACTCTTAAGTCTTTGTTGATAGAAATAGACTTCTTATTTAATTGCTCAAGGTTAAGAAAAGCAATCTACCTATAAATTAATAAAACAGGTCTATAAGAAAATGGGGACAAACTAATGCTATTTTGTATGTAAAGATTGTGCTTCTGGGATGTTAGGTGTGGTGTGTTAAAAAGAATAACATAAAATTTCACATAGGCCTAGATCCTTAAAAATTAACTTCACTTATAATTTCACCTACAAATTTTAGTCAATACAACAAATAACAACAATGTTTAAGAATTGGGCAGTTTTAAAATTCAGTAGTGTTGATTTTTTGAGGGGGGGACGGGGAACCTACCACTTCAATTTTTGTGAGCTTTATTTATAAACCATGAAGTACTGAAGAATGCACAATGTTGTTTTTATTGTAATGTTCTGTTGGCTTCTAGAATGAATTGGTGATGTCATCAAATTAAAATCACTCAACATATTTAAATACAAATTTTTACTCACTGGAATTTAATTTGAAATGCACATGTGAAGTCAGTTTTCTAAGAAGTTATAACAACATACATAATAGACATTAGGTCAACAAATAAAACAAACAAAATTTTTAGAAGTCTCCCCACAATTTCATCTTCCAGACTTTGGGGGGCAGTAGTAGAAATTAATATCCAGCTTTTTCCACTCATATTCAGAATATTCCTGGCTCCCTAGGGGAAAAAAGAAAAAAGTGAACACATTCATAATCCAGTTTGTTTCCACTCAACCTAATATTTGCATTATTAAAATTCAGCGATGAAGTTACATCTTCTATGGAATACTTCGGTACCTATTTGTAACCAAACATAAGCTAAAATGTTTTTTCCCCAACTCACATTCACCATTCTGTCATGGTCATCACATGGTTGGTCTATAGGCCAAATGCTAAACTTCCTTTCATTCTCAGGAAGAGAAATAGCTCTTTTCACATCATCAGCAGTTTACTTATGAAAGATTTCAGTCATTGATCACTTGATCATTTTATTGGCATTCATTAAGTTATCATTCCTCTAACTTGTTCAGTTTGTATTACTAGGAAATGAGGATTTGAAGGCATGGGGAAAGGTAGGTAACGACTATATATATAAGTGTGTGTGTGTGTGTGTGTGTGTGTGTGTGTGTGTATGTATATATTCCCCCCCACCACCACCACCGAATGTTTGGGATCAAACACAGTGCCTCACACATGCTAGGCAAGTGCTCTATCACTGAGCCACACCGCCAGCCCAGAATTAAAAACAATAGCAAAAAGCCTTTCCTTCCTTGACTTTTCCTCAAACTCCTCCCTCATGTTTTGGTCACTGGATGGGACATCAAATGTTTTATTTCCTCCACATCTCTGAGTTGAACTCACCTGAATCAATCCCAGGTAGTCGTAGGTAACGAGCTCCTTATTTTATTTATTTATTTATTTATTTTTTCTCGGTCTGCTCTTGCTAGGCCCAGTACATTCAGCACAGGTGGTCTCCTAGCAACCTTGGCTCCTGTGTCAAAGCACATTAAAAGGTTGAATTGGACCTTGAGGTAGTGGAGGTAGTGGAGGGGGGTGGGGAGCCCGCCTGCAGAAACTCTGAAATTACTTTCAAAAGTAGACAGGAAGGAAGGAGATGTTGAAGAGTGGACTTTAGAAAATGTGAAACATTCTTTTTATTTGTTCAGAGAACTGTATAGCTAAACCCTGAACATTGAACAGAAGGATTCAGCTGAATTCCAGAGTTTTCCTGGCAGGGCAAACATTCACAATTTTTAAAGGAAAAATCCCCTAATAAATATTTTAAAACAAATGCTTAAAACAAATGCTTTAAAACAAATCTTCATGGCAAAGCAACACTAAAAGCAAAACAAAACAAAAACTTCTCTATGTAGGAGAGTGACTCATCATATTATATGCTTGATTTTTAAGTATTATAAGATTTTGTGGCCGTGCACACCTGTAATCCCAGCAGCTCTGGAGGGTGAGGCAGGAGGACCTGGGGTTCAAAGCCAGTCTCAGCAATTTAGTGAGGCCCTAAGCAACTCACTGAGACCTTGTCTCTAAATAAAACACATAAAAGGTCTGGGGATGTGGCTTAGTGGTTGAGTGTCCCTGACTTCGATCCCTGGTACCAGAAAGGAAAGAAAGAAAAAATAAAGAGATAAATAGATAAATAAAAGATATTGTGTAACATTCATGAATACCAGCTCAGGGCATGGCACGTAAATGAAGGGGAGAGAAGTGTTATGGTTTGGGTGGGAGGTGTCCCCCAAAAGCTCATGTGTGAGACAATGCAAGAAGGCTCAGAGGTAAAATGATTGGCTTAGGAGAGTCTTAACCCAATCAATGAATTAATCCTCTGGCAGGATTAACTGACAGGCAACTGAAGGTGGGTAGGGCATGGCTGGAGGAGGGGGGCACTGGGGATCTTGGCTTTGGGGTATTGCTTGAGTCACGTCTTTTGCTGCTGTGACTAAAGAACCTGACCAGAACCAATTTAAAGGAGGAAGAGTTTATTTGAGGGCTCACAGTTTCAGAGGTCTTATTCCATAAAAGGTAGGCTCCATTCCTTAGGGCTGGAGGTAAGACTAAACATCATGGTGGAAGAGCATGGTGGAGGGAAGCAGCTGACATGACCATCAGGAAACAGAGAGAGCGAGGCCTCCACTGTCAAATATAAATATATACCCCAAAGCCATGCTCCCAACTCCCACCTCCTCCAGCCACACCCTACCACTTCAGTTTCAACTCAGTTAATCCCTATTAGGGGGTTAATTCACTGATTGGGTTAAAACTCTCACAACCCAATCATTTCTCCTCTGAACCTTCTTGCATTTTCTGACATGTGAACATTTGACACCTCACATCCAAACCATAACAGGTATATATTTTGTATCTGGTGAGTAGAGTCAGTCTCTCTCTCTCTCTCTCTCTCTCTCTCTCTCTCTCTCTCTCTCTCCTCCCTCCCTCCCTCCCTCCCTCTCTCTCCTTCTTAATCATCAGGTGAGCTGCTTCTATCCCCCACACTCTTCTGCCTGATGTTCTACCTCACACCTCAATCCCTGAGGAATGGATCCCCATTCCTCAGGGAATGGAGTCCCTGTGTAGGGACTGAGACTCTGAAATTATGAGCCCCTAGATAAACTTTTCCTCTGCTAAAATTTTTCTTGCCAGGTCTTTTAGTCACAGTAGAAAAAACAAACAGACAACAACAACAACAACAACAACAACAAAAAAAAAAAAACAGAAATGGACGGGCAGGAGCTTCTAGCAATGTTTCATTTCTTGTCCTGGGTGGTGTTTACACTGGCAAACGGTTTTTTAACTATTTGTTAAACTGTATATAGAAGTTTTCTGTGCTCTTCTGTATGTGTTTTACACCTGATAATAGAAATATTTTTAAAAGATGAGAGACATATATACAAATTTCAGTAGTAGTCATAGTAGTTAAGCTTGGAAGGTATGGGTGACCCTGTTTGTATTTTTCATACCATTTCATTTAGGAAGTGGTTGTCTCTATAATACCAGAAACTACAGAAAGTAGTCTTTTTTCCTGTCCATCTATTTAAAAGTAATTTATTCTGATTGCACTTTTGTCAAACCAAATACAATAACCATGAATCCAAGGAAAATTACATTTATCAATGGAACATTTTAATGAAAATGTGTAATTTGTGTGCTCAACAACACAAATCTCTTTCACTAAAGGACACATTCCTATCTTGCTCAAAATGTTCATGACGAACAGGAACCTGGCTAGTTCCTGTTTTGTTTTTCCCCTTGTTTCTAGATTGAAATCACTGGAAGACACAAGTTTATATCATTACAAAGTATTTTTAACACACACTGGTTTTACTGAGGATTAAAATTATGATCATCACAATATTTTTATTTATATTAATTCTTACAGCTTTTAAAATCTAGGGGTTTAATGACAAGCTAAAGCATGAGTTGTAATCATATTTAATTACTTAATATTTTCTTTTTGGAGGGATACCAGGGATTGAACTCAGAGGCAGTTGACCACTGAGCCACATCTCCAACCCTATTCTGTATTTTATTTAGAGGGAGACAGGGTCTCACTAAGTTGCTTAGCACCTTGCTTTTTTGAGGCTGTCCTTGAACTTGAGATCCTCCTGCCTCAGCCTCCTGAGCCGCTGGTATTCCAGTCATGTGCCATCATGCCCAGCCATTTAGTATTTTCTAAGTAGTATCTCCATGATTTTATTTGATAATAATCATCACTTGAAGGGACAATGATACTGTAAAAACTATGCTGGAACTTATTAAGTGTGAATCTCTCCAGGCTTTGGTTTTATCTTGAATGTAGAATTTTAACATTATATCTGAGTTGGCCACACTTGTAATCCCAGCTACTCAAGAGGCTGATGCAGGAGGATAACAAATTCCAGGCCATCCTGAGCAACTGAGGGAAACATTGTCTCAAAATAAACTAAAAAGAGATCTGGGTGTAGCTCAGTCTTAGAGCACTTATATTGAAGGACCTGGGTTCAATATTCAGTACCAAAAAATAGAAATAAATAGATGGATAGATAGGTGAATAAATAGACAAATAAATACAGGTAAATGACATGACTTTCAATTTCAGTCATGACACCCTAAGTTATTAGGGGTCAAGCATATTTTTATGCAAATTTATATTGAAACTTTGCATGATCACAATTTCCCCTCCCATTTGAATGTGTCTCCTTTTTTTTTCTCATTTCCTAAGGCCACATGGGAGTCACTTTATTATTTTATTTATTTTTTTATTTAGACGATGAGGGTTGAACCCAGGGGCATTTTACCACTGAACTACAACCCCAGTTCTTTTTATTTTTTGAGACAGGGTCTCCCTAAATTCCCAAGGATGGCCTTGGACTTGCAATCTTCCTGCTTTAGTTTCCAGAATAGCAGAGATTACAGGGAATGCCACCAAGCTTGGCCCTGTTCATTATTTTATAGAATGTTATATTGAAAGTAAAATGGGCAATCTCTCATCTAGTTTTTTAAATTTTTCTTTACTTTTTCTTGACTCTATCAAGATTTAGGTTCAAATAATCTAATTCAAATTGACCTGTTCACTATTGATTGGACAGCTGAGTAGTGACATCTCACACAGTACATTAGACAAGTGGAGAATAGCAATAACTCTTGGTTTCTAGGAGCTGGACTTCATGGTATTCCCTGTTCTTCACTCGCCACCAGCTTGCTGGTCCTTGCCTTTGTAAGCTTTATTATCTTATTATTTTCATATTAAAAAGTTTCCCAAATCAACCCCAACTCTTGGGGATTACATTACGAGTGAATTTCCTAAATAGCTTGATCTTCTGGGGGCAAAACAAAACAAAACAAACAATAATGTAAACCATCTATCATAAAAATGTATTACTAGTTCCCTTTTCTCAATTTCCTTCGACCCTTACTACTTCCCTTTATTAGATGTGAACTTTTGGTCAAGACAAAGAACAGAACATACTTTGCAAAGTCTGTATTATAATCAAAAGAAAAATACTTTTCATTGGATTCAAGTTTATAATCTTAATAGTATGAGTTACATTTCAAAAATATTTTCTTTTTTTGACAAGAATTTTCTAAACCTACTCCTGTTTCCATCAATATCTAACAGTTAAGATAATATTCATGGAAGTTCCCTAGAGACACATGTGGAAAAGTGAAACTATTGATATCTGTCCACTTTTTCTTAATAGGTCACTTAATTATGATAACTTCTGTTTTTTCAGGGACTACTTATGTGCTGGTCCCTGATTATTTTGGTTTAGATAGGAGGTGCCCCCAAAAGCTCACGTGTGAGACAATTCAAGTTCAGAGGGGGAAATGATCGGGTTGTGGGAGCCTTAACCTAATCATTGCTCTAAGCCACTTGAATGGATTAACCGGGTAGTAACTAAGCAGGTGGGGTGTGGCTGGAGGAGGAGTTTATATTTTGTCCTTGCTGAGCAGAGTAGTCTCTCTGCTTCTTGGTGACTTGAGCTCCTTTCCTCTGCCACACCCTTCCTCCATGATGCTCTGCCTAACCTTGGGCCCAAAATAATGGAGTTGGTCCTCTATATTTTCAGACAGACTTCTGAAATCCTGAGCTCCAAATAGACATTTTCTCTTCAAAATTGTTCTGTTCAGATCTTTTGATCACAGTGAAAAAAAAAACTGACTAAAGCACTGATTATGTACTACTGGGAGATGAAAGACACTGAGTAGCCCACCCAAGCTGCCAGTATTCTGTGCTGGAGTCCAGATACTACCTAGGACTCTACCTGAAGATGTCAATCTTTTTTAACTCTACTGATTAATTAATGTTTTCAAATGAGGTTACTTTGGAAAGAAACTGTAATGCAATGGTAATTGATCATACTGGAAAGGAACTATCCATATAATCATTAATAGCCATGCTCCTTCTTTGATCCTGGCTACTTTCTATAAATATGAAATACTTGTTGAACAATTGATGGACGGTCAGTGACCACTCTGGGCTCAAAGGTTTTTCAATTAGCAGTGAGCTGTTAATTTATTCATATGAAAACAATCTGCCTTTTGCCCATGGGACATTCCCCAGACCACAACTACAAGATCACTGTCTAGCAACAAGTTTAGCTAAAAGGACAGTTTCTTATTGTCTATTTTTATTATCTAATTTATTCTTGTTTATTACTGATATGAAAATTTGCTCTTGTTTCTAATCACTGGTAACCTTATACCTGAAAAACTTCTCCCCTTAACCTCTTAAAATTAACTAGACACAAGAAGAATGTTCCCAGGACCTGATGGTTGAGTAAAGCTCTGGAATCAGACTAAGGTTTAGGTCTCAGGTCTGCCACTTATCATGAGACTTTGAGCAAGTTATATTAACTAAGTTATATTAACTGTACTCCGAACTTCTATTAATTGAGGATGGTAAAATGTCCTATTTCATAGGATAGTGGGAGAATTAAATGCAATAATATTTGTGCCTAGAAAGTAAATAAACAATGATAATAATTATTATTAATTATACTTTAGCATGCTGCCTGCTAAACTGTACCCTTTAAATGAATTATTCTCAGGCTTTTTTAGCAACTAAACATAGATCTGTCAAACTTCTCATCTTTTCAGACTCAATGTTACCTCCTTCAGGATCCATTCTGACCACCTCAGAATTTATTTCCCAATTTTATATAACAAATGGCTGGTCACTACACTGTGTTATATCCATTACCACTCACAATGCCATGGACAGTTGCTGTCTTTCTAGAAGTTGGGGACAGCCTTGTCTCTCCTGAATCCTAAAACTTCAGAGTCTCTGGCAATAATTATTTTTCAACTAGTATCAACTTAAGAGCTGCACTTCAGGTAGAAGATTTCATGGAAAACTGAAAGCTCATTTCTTTCAAATGACAGTTACAGTAAGGAAAACATGATATACAGATATAGATATAGATATTTAAAATAATTATCCAGAAAATAATTTTAAAAAATAAAACCCCAATGTTTAGTGCTTTCATCTTATTTCCATTTGGAAAATGTCTCCTTTCCCATAAAGATTATGCTTAATAAAATTGCCTTCTTGAAACATGAGAAATCAAATGAAAATTATGTCATTGCAGTTGCTTTTCTTGTTTTTTGCTTGGAATTAGGGAACTAAGTCAAGTTTTTGGAAGGTAACAACAATGTGGCAGAGGACCTGCAGGGTCCAGGACAGGAGTGTCCTTCTGGGATGGCCACTGCTCCTATGGCATAAGGAAGATGTTCCCTCATTAAGCTCCTCAAATTCGTGTGAGTAAAAATGTGTTCATTGAAAAATGTGCATATTTAATGGCAAATGGATTTTGAGTGTCTTATTAGTTTCTGACATTTAGTTTAAGTTTTATTTTCTGAACTAATCAAGGTGCCATTACATCTGCCCAAAGCTGAATTATATCAGAAAGGAAATTCTACCACATATCTGAAAATTGACTTATCACTGACATAAGCCTTATATGAGAAAGCTTGTATAAGAATAAACAAAAAGGTTATGGATTTTAAGTGATGGCAGCCCTGATTGTTGTACTTTTTTTCCAGATTACAACATGATTTCAAGGTGATTTTCCTCTCTTCAACTAAAAGAAACAATAGTTGTAAAAGGTTTGAATTAATAAAGAATTGTTGGTATCGGAAATGACATTTGATCTTGCATAAACTTCTCATTTGGCAAATGAGGCCCAGAGATGTAGGCTAGTCGAGGTCACAGAAAGCAACAGTAGCCATTTTTTTTTGTATTCATGATAAATTAGGTTCTGTGTTTCATCAGACTTGGCTATTTGTAAAGACTGCCTTCTCCATCTTCCAACATCATTGATTCAGGCTAATGTAAGACCAGAAAGGCCAGAATAAAGTAAATCTCAAGTGAAACAGGTCAATATCTAAAGGTAAAGCACTTGACAAAGTAAATTTTGGCTGAAAACAAAAAGCTATTGTTATGGTTTAGATGTTTGGTATCCCCCCAAAGCTCATGTGTGCTACAATGAAAGAAGGTTAATTAGTAAATTATAAATTTATGGGATGTATACCCTAATCAGTGCATTAATCCACTGATACAGATTAACTGGGCAGTAACTCTAAGCAGGTGAGTGTATAGCTAGAGGAAGTTGGTCACTGAGGTCTTGACATTTGGGGTTTATATTTGGACTTTAGAAAGCAGAGCTCTTTCGGCTTCTTGGTTGTCAAGTCTTGAGCTGCTTTTCTTTGTCACAGCCTTCCACCAAGATGCAGGCCAAGAATTATGGATTAAGCTGTCTGTGGACTGAAACTCTGAAACCATGAGCCAAAATGAACTTTGCCTCCTCTCTGCTGTTGTTATCAGGTCTTTTGGTCACAGTGATGAAAAAGAGGACTAAAACACACGTGATTTGTCACAGCTGGGATTACAAGATAATGTAGATTTTGGAGCCATATAGAATGGTTTTAGATCCTGGCTGTGGCGCTGTTAGCTTTGCAGCCTTGGACAAGGCACTTAACTTCATCTGGAGAATAAGCGATAATAACATCTGTCTTACGTGATCTGAAAGGACTTAATTCAAAACTAAGCCCACACACACTTTGACTTCCATCTCATAAAACTTTATGAGGTGGAATATTAATACTACTGCTCTCTTAGTCAAAAGACCCAAGCCCAGAGAACTAGACAATCCATACAAATGTGCTATTACACATTTAGCAAGAGGTGACCAAGGATTTGGATGGAGATGTGTTTGCATCCAAAGCCCCAACACAGAGGCACTAATCAAAGCTGTCCTTAAAGGGGTATGAAGAGGGCTGGGGCTGGGGCTCAGTGGTAGAGTGCTTGCCTCGCACAGATGAGGCACTGTGTTTGATCCTCAGCACCACATAAAAATAAAGAAAAACAGAAAGATATTGAGTCCATCTATAACATATGTGTGTGTGTTTGTGTGTGTGTGTGTGTGTGTGTGTATTTTTTAAGAGATATGAAGAAAAAGGAATGAGGGGGTTATTTGTTGACTGGTGGGGTTTTTCATCTGCAGAACTCAGCTATCCAAAGAAGTGTCCTCTCTGGTTTGGGGTCAAGGAACAGAGAGTATAGGATCTCCGAACTTGTTTAAGTTCTCAAGATCATTTGGCAAAACCTCTTTAACTGCATACTGGGCATGCACCACACACCCCTCTGCAGAGATTCACTGTTGCATTTTCTCTTAATGTTTTCTGGGTGCAGAAGTGATTTCTGAAACCAGCTGGATTTCATGTTGAGTCAAGCTCAGTTGAGAAAGTAGATAGTAAATAGAAGAGCACAATTTCAAGTTTCAGTCAAAGACTGTGACCTCCTTTAGAAAAGAAGTGATCTTTCCAGCATTTAGCACAGAGCTTCCAACAAAGTTGGTGCTAGACCATTTTTTTTTTCTTTCATGGTGGAGGAAAAAGGAGAGGTGTGACATCAAGGTATCTTTCTTCTATGCCTCACAAAGTCATTACTTGGAAGATGACACCCAAGGAGAGGCTCTGAAAAGCACTGAATCAGAGCAAGTCCATTCTGGCTCTTACCAAAGTTATTCACAAAATGGATTCTTTCTCCATATTAAAAGGCTTATGAGCCACTTCCTGGCCTAGCTCTGTATGTTTCACCCGGTAGGACTTAAGTGTATCTTGGCAGAATGAAACTTTATAGAAGAAAACACAAATCTTATAATATCTCCTGATACTACTCCACAGACTAATCTGTGGGAAGCATGCACCTCAGAGACGACTTTCCTTTCTGTTGTAGACAGACACAGAATGGAATCAAATGTGGCAAGGACGTAATATTTAGAACTGTAGAAGAATAGTAGCCAAAAGAAAAATTTGGAATGATGATTATAACAGTCAGGTAAGTTTATAAAAAGCAATAGCTTATGTTCTGAACAGTTTCTGGAACTTCCCATCAACATTGATTGTAACTGTAGACTTATTGTCCTGAGCTGCTAATACCCTACTTCTATCCATCCATTCTCTGCATTCACAGGCTTATACCATCCTAAAAATGAAGACATTAAAAGCAGTGAAAGCTTAATATTGTCTCTATACTCTAGATTAATGTTTCCCATTAGAGACTATATTTGGAGGCTCTGGGTCTGAATTTGAAACAAATGAGAGATGACTAGGAAGATTTAAGAAAATTTTGAAGGAGAATTCTATAAATAACTGTAAGATAGCTGTCACTATACTTGGCCACTATGTACATCATGAATAAACTGGAAAGCCCAGTAAAACAAGTTATGGTTCCCATTTCACAAGGGGGGAAACTGAAGCTCAGGGTTGTTGAATTCTTGCTTGCCATCGCACAACTTGTAAGTGGTCCAAACCAGGATTCCACACCGGGTACATATCTGCCCCTTTCCAAGTCATTATAATGCCTCCCTTACACATTCTGTCTGGAAGCCTGAGGCACATGTTTAGGGACTGAACATATATAAGCAAAGTAGAAAGCTATGCTAGTCTGTGGTCCTGCAGAAGGACTGCAGTGTCAGGTTTCAGCTCTGCCCACAAGGAGCAAGCAAAGTGTCTGTCTTTCTGGACTTCAGGACCCTCCTTTTCCAGAAAGTAAGCATAGTGACTGTTTTGCAAGACTCTCAAAAACAGCGATTATAAAAAAAAAAAAAAAAAAAAAAAAAAAAAAAAAAAAAAAAAAAGACTGCAGACACAAAGCCTTTGGCTAAAAAGCAAGGAAGTAACAAGACAGCACCCTCTCTCACCCAAACATGGAATGTGGAACACACAAGGGCCCATGTCTCCCATCCAACTCCCCCGAGTTACTTTCAAATGTGAAACTAATCTTTGACATCACTGTCAAAGATTACCAAGCCTGCCACAGGGCTTAGTCAAATAATTTATATACAGCATCATTAATCCCTTGCTTCTCTTCCTGCTTTTATTTAGCCAGAAAGGAAATGAAAGGCATGGGATTCTAATTAATTAATATTTCTCATAGTCCACCTTATAAAACTTGCAGAGATGTTGAAATGCAGGAAATGGAAAGGGGCTTTGTGAATCTTAACCTACTATATTCTCCTTCTACCAGAAGCAAACAAGAGTCCCCCTTAAATTTCCTCCTACACCAATATCTTAAAATGCCATAGTTAAAAAACAACAAAACGAAAATCCAGCACTTACAGTTCAGGGGTTCAATAAGCAAAGTCCAAAGTCAAAGGAATGATCTCTCTTTCTGGTGAAAAACACCATATGCTGTTGGTGGATCAGGAGCTCACTGGGCTGTTATTAATAACTGGCTTGGAGCTTTATGAAGAAACATGAGCCAGAATGTCATGGAGGAGGCAAGTGGAAAGGAACTGACAGACACAGGTGGAATAAATTATGGCAAAAATATCCCATATAGCAGCTCAGATAAGCCACCAGGAGGGAATCAGCTTCTCCATGATCAATAGGCCCTGATGTTAAGTGCTCTGAGTTCCACAGCCAACCTACAAAAATACCCTTAATATTGAAGACACAATGGTTATACTCTGCTCTGCTGATCACTCCTTTTCTGTAGATAACTGAATATATTTTTAAATGTATACATTTGCCTTATTTATTTTGACTCCTGTTTTCAAAATATATCCGCAAATGGATTTTCAAATGTACGTTATCACTTTTTTAAAGTTTGTTTACCTCTTAGCTCATTAGTCTCCTTTCCTCCAGGATCCTTAAATTATTCCTGGAAAAATATAGTTATGTGAGGGATGAGGGAAATGGACCTGGGGTTGGTGCCATTCATAACAGGAAACCTGCAAAACTGACATCGTAGAAACAGGAGTAAGAGTCATGACCTAGTATCTGATCTGCAGTGACTCTCTTCTTTTGAAAACCTATATTTCAAAACTGTGTCCTCCCCAGCTTCCTCTCAGTTGACATCAAATTGTTCAGATTACTAGTAATGTGTCTTTGGAAATAAATGACAGTAAACACTGGATCTGTTATGAGTGTTAAAAAAATTGATACTCAGACAAAAGTTATTGAACTATATTAAGGTGCATCATATGTTTTGAATGGAGACATGCTTGTTAAAATTGCTTCATTTTTTTTTAAAAGGAGAGAGAGATAAAAAAAATTTTTAAACATGAACACAACACAATGCCTTTATTTTTAAGCGGTGCTAAGAATCAAACCCAGGTCCCACCCGTGCTAGGCCAGCGCTCTACCACTGAGCCACAATCCCAGCCCAATTGTTTCGTTTTTAAGCTCCACTTGCCTGTTACTCTAGCACAGGACTGAAAACTCTCCATTTTTTCAACTTAATCTGTTTTTCAGTGGCACACTGTGGTGAGACACAGTTTGGTAACCACAAACTGAGGGGAGCCACTCCAAATGCAGGCACCTTTCAGTCCTGATGCACTCCTGGGATCTGAAAGATCACTGTAGTCTGGAAGGGTAGTGCCATGATTCCTGACGGCTTTTCCCTCACTTAGATAACAAAGCATGGCCCTAGGAGTAGGCAGCACCCAGAGGGGTTGAGCTACACCTGTTCCTTTGTAATCCTACCCTTTTGCCCTTTGGGGGATAGAATGTTCCATGGAATCTCTCCTTGTGTGTTCCCTATATAAGAATAAAGAATTCTGGTGGCTCGCTCTCTTTCCAAGGACCCTGAAGGTCCCAGAGTCGTCTCCGGATTATTAAAAAGGTCATTCTGTGTGGTTGTGTGCTTTCTTTTTTGTTTTCTTTAGTTATTGGAAGAGTCATGATTACAAACTCCCATTGGATATCACAAATGATTAAAAACCACTGTATGGAATTATGGAGTAAAACCGTTTTAAAATATGTTTCCCTTCTATCATTTAAAGAAGTTGGTTTGGGGTTTTGTTATTAAGCAGAACTAAGCTTGATAACTGTGTATCAAATGAAGGAATTGGTGAACCTGGTAAGAACATTAAGGAAATCCTCAAACAATAAAATGCAAGAGCCAACACACTCCCATGACAGGAATCCATCTCCCTCCAGGTGCCCGCAAGGAGCAGAAGGAAGCACACGTAAAACTCCCAGGCTTTACGCAGTGTCTGACAATGTGGGTGAAGTTGGAGGAGGTTTGTTCACATGCTTCTTTATCAGAATACACAGTATTCCATGTGATCGAGCTTTCTTCCAGGAAGGGAGACAGACTTTTTGCAGGAAGACTTTTCCAAATTAAGTCAACTGGTAATTTGTGATGAAAGGATGGCCCTTCAGCCATAATATTTATCAGGAAACTAACTTCCTGTCTTTAATCAACTCAAGATTTTTGTTTTTAAGAGATGAGAATGTGTTTGTGATGGCTGCGGTAGTGGGGAGGAACTGACAAAGAACAGTCATCTAAAGCCGTTACCCGTGCCTCTGCCCTGCCTGGCTCAATTCAGGCCCAGTTATAATTTTGGAGCAAGTTCAGGGGAATTTGTGTGGCTGATTCAAGAACTCACAGGCAGATACTTCTGCTCAGTTTTTGGAACTGACAGATACGTTATCACATTTCCAAAGTGGGAACTTGATAAGAATAAGATACATCAGCAATTCTTAACAAATCAAAGCACTGCAAAGGAGATTATAAAAAAAACTCAGAAAAAAATTTGGAAAAGTGATATTATATCTATTAACTATAGCATTTGTACACCACTGCTACCAGGAAAATTAAGTCTGTTTTGAAGAATGCAAACTATTTTTTTTTGCATTTTCAGAAATAAGTGTTTAATAAGAGAAATGAAGATATGACAAGCTATGTTGACTTTTACCATCAGAACAATATTGTGGCAATCTTAATGTTGGAAAACTCTTGTGCTATTACTTGGATATGAGGTATCCTCCTAAAACTTGTGTTTGAATGCAGGAGTGTTCAGAGGTAAAATGATTGGATTGTGAGAGCTGTAACCTAATCAGTCCATCCTAGTTTGAAAGGACTGACTGGGTGGTAAATGTAGGCTGTGGGGCTTGGATAGAGGAGGTGAGTGTGCCCTGGAAGGGTGCATCTTCTGAGCTGTCATAAATTGAGCTTTCTTCCACTGTGCCCTTCTACCATGATGTTCTGCCTCACCTTGGACCCAGAACAATGGAGTTGGCTGACCATGAACTACATCTCAGAAACCATGATCCAATATAAACTTTCCCTCCTCTAAATTGTTCTTGGCAGATATTTTGGTTTCAGTGATGCAAAGCTGACTAACACACATTGAATATAGGATTATCTAATATAAGTTCTCATATATTGAGAACTTAACTCCTCCTAAAAGCTTCACATTCAGTAACACATTTATCCTCCTATGACTTGATGAAGAAGAAGAAAAGAGAGCTTGAGAGTGATTATACAACTTATCCAAGGAAACAGATGTCAGAGCCAGTATGTGAAATGAGGCATTCTGGTCCCAATACCCTACTGTCAACCTCATGCTCTCAAAAATATACAGGAGTAGCTGTAGCAAAAGCAATAATACATTTTGATGCCCAAATAGGAAAGGAAGTAGGCAGGAAGGGAGGGAGGGAGGTAAAGAAGCCACACCCAGCGTCAACTGAACTATGTACTGGGGTCTCCCCTGTAACTAGATTTGACAAGAAGGAAAATTCTGGAGAAGGAAAATTCTCAGAAATTGATGAAGCTAGAGAATTCAGTGGGGGGTGCAGGATGACATCCTCTTCACAGGTCAAACATTCCTCCAGAGGTATTGATGGGTGGATCCACTTATAGAGAATTCCATTTATCTTGAAAAAAAAAAACAACAAACAAAATTTAAGTCAGGGTTTGGGCTCCTGAATACTTCAGGTCAAACTGGCTGGGTTTGATATGTGAGTATCCACTCCCCTACCAGCCCAGCTTTTCAAGGAACTCTACAACATAAAGAAGGTCAATACTATGAATCACCTTTGTTTTGTCTGAAAGGCAATAAAAGTTACTTAATACCATGCTGTTTTTAGTATAGTTTAAGATAAGTAGTATAATTTAAGATCTGGTATACTGATGCCATCTACTTCGCTCTTCTTACTATGAATTGCTTTAGCTATTCTGGCTCTCTTATTCTTCCAGATAAATTTCAAAACTTCTTTTTCTATTTCTATGAGGAAAGTCATTGAGATTGGATTTGCATTAAATCTGTATAGTGTTTTTGGTAGTATGGTCTTTTTGACAGTATTAATTCTGCCTATCCAAGAACAAGGTAGATCTTTCTTCTAAGGTCTTCTGTAATTTCTTTCTTTAGTGTTCTGTAGTTTTTGTCATAGAGGTCTTTTACCTCTTTCCTAGACCAATGGTATAGAATAGAGGATTCAGAGACAAACCCAAATAACTACAGTTATCTTATATCAGACAAAGGCGCCAAGAACATACATTGGAGAAAAGATAGCCTCTTCAACAAATGGTGCTGGGAAAACTGGAAATCCATATGCATCGTAATGAAATTAAGCTCTTATTTCTCCCCATGCACAAAACTCAAAGTGGATCAAGGAACCAGGAATTAAATCAGAGACACTGCACTAATAGAAGAAAAATTAGGCCTTAATCTTCATCATGTCAGATTACACACCGATTTTCTTAATAAGACTCCTATAGCACAAGAATTAAAGTCAAGAATCAATAAATGAGATGGATTCAACCTAAAAAAAGCTTCTTCACAGCAAAAGAAACAATCAGTGAGGTGAATAGAGAGCTACATCTTGGGAGCAAATTTTTACCACATGTACATCAGATAGAGCACAAATCTCTAGAATATATAAAAAACTCAAAAATCTTAACACCAAGAAAACCCAAAATGATCCAATTAATAAATGGGCCAAGAAATTGAACAGACACTTCTCAGAAGATGATATATAATCAATAAACAAATATATGAAAAAATGTTCAACATCTCTAGCAGTTAGAGAAATGCAAATCAAAAATACTCTAAGATTTCATCTCACTCCAGTCAGAATGACAGCTATTAAGAATACAAACAACAATAAGGGTTGGCAAGGATGTGGGGGAAAAGGCACACTCATACATTTCTGGTGGGTCTGTAAATTGGTGCAGTCAATATGGAAAGCAGTATGGAGAATCCTTGGAAAATTGAGAATGGAACTACCATTTGACCCAGCTGTCCCTCTCCTCGGTCTATACCCAAAGGACTTAAAAACAGCATATTACAGGGACACAGCCACATCAATGCTTATAGCAGCACAATTCACAATAACTAAACTATGGAACCAACCTAGATGCACTTTAGTAGATGAATGAATAACAAAATGTGATATATATATCACATACATGAATGGATAACAATGGATATCACCACATTTTTGTTATCCATTCATATATATAATAGAATACTACTTAGCAATAAAAGAGAACAAAATCATGGTATTTGCAGGTAAATGGATGGAGTTGGAGAATATAATACTAAGTTAGCCAATCCCAAAAAACCAATGCTGAATGTTTTCTCTGATATAAGGATGCTGATTCATAATGGGGTTGGTGGGGGGGGCATGGGGAGATTAGAAGAATTCTAGATAGAGCAAAGGGGAGGGAGGGTAAAGGAGTGGGCATGAGAGTAGGAAAGATGGTGGAATGAGATGGACATCTAAGTATGTGTATGAAGATACAAATGGTGTGCATATACTTTATGTACAACCAGAGATGAAAAATCGTGCTCTATATGTGTTATATGAATTGCAATGCATTCTGCTATCATACATAACAAAATAAAAACAATTTTAAAAAGTTACTTAATAATTGAGGGTCTTAATGCCAATTAAGGCAACTGCTTTCCTTAGGTACATAGAGAGTAAGTCACATAAGAAAAAGCACTTGGTTGTTAATTGCTTCACAAGTAAAATCACTCTTTTCCCTCTCCTAGGTATATTCTACACTTCCTGTCTCAGTGAGTCAACTCTGGATAGCTGAGCTAAATGGATCCCTGTGGTCTTTTCTTTAGGATCAGGAAAACAAAAGACTTCTTTTCAAATGAGGCAATAAAATATGAAGATTTCTCAGACTTAAGAAAGAGGCTGAAAATCTGGGTTCCTGTAGAGCCTGATGAAACCACTGCTCTCATTTAGATTCTCACCCAATAGGATTAACAGATTCTGCCCTTGTGGAGAATTTAAGAGGAGAAGTACTGAAGTTCTTAAGAGAACTTAGAGAAGACTGACAGTTTCCTGCATCCTATAGTGCTCTACTTTTAGTTCTATTAAACCTTTTGGTTTAACAGTCAAGACCAAAGGTGTGACAATCCCCTTAGAGAAGGAGCTTAGGTATCCAAAAAGTGCATCCACACCAATGTGACCAATTACAACGATTTTTATATTAGTTCATTAGTACTGACCTAGGGCCAGTGCGACAAGAAGTTAGAAGCTGCTACCAATGTCTGAAGTTGGTCAAGAGGACCCTGAGCTCATTTTGGAACCACACCATCAGGTTGACCTCATTCTATATATTCCCTTGATTTATATGCCCAGCCATGCTGCCCAACTTGGGGCCCTCCATTGTACACAATGAAATATTTCACAATGAGTCACAAATACCTCATAGAGAGAAAAGCCATCAAAAATTGCCCAAAGTTTAAATCTTATATTTCCACAAAGAACCCAGGGATTGAACCCTGGGTTCAATCCCTGGCACCACCACCAAAATCCATACAGGGAAAAAAAAAACCCTAATGTCCCTAATCTAGTTCTTCAGCTCAGACATACTCATTGGTGTCTTACTATGATACTTGGATAAATGTAGATTATTTTTCTCTAGCTGCATGATTCAATCCTTACCGCCCCCTCCCTTACTAGTGCTAGGAATTGAATCCAGGGCCTTGAACATGCTAAGGGAAGTACCATAAGGTAATCTGAAGGATAATGACAGCAACATCACATGCCCATTATAAATTAGTAGCCTTTCCTAAGCAAATGGCAGCCCCACCATGTCAATCCTATTATCCGTAGATATGTGTAGATGGGATCAAAAAGAGAACATTTTCTTAGCTTCAACTCTAACATGTCAATTATTTCAAACCAGTTGCCTAGAACTCACTCACAACTCCTAAACCCATAAACTTTTCCATGTTTAGAGCAACGTTTTGCTGTTTCTCATTTTGGACATTGGTATATAAGATACTTCTGCTTTCTTGCAAAAATTAGAATTTTCTATGTTGACGTCTGTAGTATTCTTTCTCAAGAGTTATTTCTTTTTTTCCATCCTTAAAATCTCCTGATACCCATCCCTTCCATTTTTGAAAACTTTGCTATGAAAATCTTAAGCAGCCCTGGTGTGGTGGTGTACACTTGTAATCGCAGCAACTTGGGAGGTTGAAGCAGGAGATTGACAAGTTCAAAGTCAGCCTTGGCAACGTAGGAGAAACTGTTTTAAAATCAAAGTAACAGGGGGGCTAAGGATATAGCTCAGTGGTGGAGAAACCCTGGGTTCAATCCCTGGCACCACCACCAAAAAACACAACACAACAAAACAAAACAAAACCCTGATAAAAAGAAAGAAACTCTTAAGCATATACAAAAGTATAGAATAGTATAATCAGGTTTAGGCAATTGACATATTGCCCACCTTGTCTCCTCTATCCCCACCACCACTACTCCATCCTCCTCATGAGTTATTTTAAAGCAAACAGAAAATATTATATCATTGCCTCCTTAAATACTGATGAACCTTTAAAAGGTACAGGTCTTTAATATTACTATTTTTACTAAAAAAGATAAGAAACTGACAAATGTATCTTAAGTATCAATAAAAAGAAGAAAAAATAACATGAAATAAATAGAAACATTTGGGAGCTCTCATAAATCAGGCAATATCTGATTCATCTCAAACCTGCATCTTTTGTTGCTTGAGGTTCTGCCCTTCTCCAGAGTACTCTGGTACTTCCCAGGCAACCTTGTTAACTCCCTGATAGCTCTACTGAGCAAGGAGAAATTTTCCCCAGGGACACCATCTGCCTAAAACCTTGGAGAAAAGTATCATGAGAAGCCTGGAATCTTCCCCATATGTAGGATTGAGCTTCCCCAACAGCTTCATTCTAGGTTCCTGTTGCTTCTCATGGATCTGCAGACCAGGATCTAAGAAAAATTCCCATTGCCTAAGATAAAAACCCTTTAAAAAAGTAAGTAATCACAATATCATCATTATAGCTAGAAATGAAATAAATAATATTCTTTAATGTTCAATATTTGGGGAGTGTTCATTCTCTCTCTGGTCCGGATGTCCTTGGCCTTGCAAGTGCTGAATTGAACATAGACAGGCTTCTTTGCTCCAAGAGCAGACTTCCCCTGCACAGATACACATGCAAATAAGTCAGACACCTCCTTTATAAGTTCACAGGCTTCTCTTCACTCCAATCTGAATCAAATTACTCCCCCTTACTCTTTCTTCCTATATTCCCAACAGCTTCTGAGGGATTTCATGGTAGCTGCCAAGGGTCATTGCCTGAAATTACTTAAGTTTGTCAGGCTGTCTCACCATGGACACACCCACCTTGTTCCCACATTTCTTTTCCCCATTAAGTGGCCAAGAACACGTGTTCTGGAACCAGACTGTTTGGCCTTGTCACTTGCCACATGATTCCAACAAGTTAGTTAAACTTCATAAAATGCAGTTTATAGACAAAGAGGAATGGGATGAAGGGCAGCCAACTTAATCTAGACTGCCTAAGAATAAGGAAAGCTGAGAGAAGAGTGATCACCCAGTGGAGCTCCTCAGGTCCCCTTGTGATGCCCCTGCTTCTGTGCAATGAACCCCTGGCCTCTCATCCTAGTCTATTTAGGATGATGGAAAGAGAAGCTAAGGGCAGGGTAGGATGGAAAACAGTGCAAAAACCATGCTGCCTCAGACATGCACATATGCAAACTCCCAAGGGGAATGTGTCCATTTCTAGTCCACAACATTGCACTTGGCACAAGACCCTTCCCATAAGAGCAACTGCCTCAGCTATCTTGAGAGTCGCAAGGGAGACTCACACCATCTCTTGTCCTCCACCATGTCCTGATCCATGCATAGTCTGAAGCTATGCATAGGGTTTGAGTTTCTCAAAATAAATCTCTTCCCCACTGTTACTACCACATTTGAAATGGGACCTGCAAGCATCACAGACCTTGATAAAGGAGCCTTCACTGACCTCTCAGGCCCAGAGATGTGCTAGAAACTGTTTCAGAAAGGCCCAGGGGAGCCAGTTGCTAAATTTTCAGGAATTTTGTGAGCTTATAGTTAAACATAGACACTTAAATTATATAGAATTTTAATTAAAAAGATTAAAAACCAAGGTAATAAATACTCAAAGCATCTCCTTTTCTAATTATCTTGCTTTTATTGTGCTCCTAAGGTAATTTATATTTAATGTATATGGAAGAAAAACTATATAATGGTGTGCAACTGCCCAACTCAGTTATGGTGGAAAGAATTTACACCACAAAAATTGACAAGCAATACCAATCAGGGCCATTCTCCCAGAAAGCAGGACTCTTACACACTTGGTCATCACCCCCGTCTGATTCGTCTCTATGCACAGGAACATGTCCTCAACTCAGCCTCCTGAGTATCCAGTTTGCGATGTTAGGGACAAATTGGATGATAGCACAGAGAAGAGACTCCAGGAACATTTCAATCCTGTCTCATCTCTGGCTGGGGTTGTGGCTCAGAGGTGGAGCACTTGCCTCACACGTATGAGGCAATGGATTCGATCCTCAGCACTACATAAAAATAAATAAATAAAATGAAGGTATTTTGTCTGTCTACCACTAAAAATATTTATTTAAAAATTGTTTGATTTTCCAAGTCCTTTATGTACCTATATTTTACTTTCCTTTTATTAGCTGGACTTGTGCTAGGAACTTCCAGCACAGGACTCTCTCCTAACTGGCCTCCCAATTTCCATGTCTCTTCCCCAAACATACACACTAGATCTGGCAGGTCCTAGAGCAAATGCAGCCATGACAGTCAGGCCATAATTCAAATCACTGCTCTTTACAATCATAAGTGAAGTATAAGTATTCTAGGAGATAGAATCAGAGTAGAGGGAGTTTAAGTGAACAGAGTTGGTTGGTTAACAACGTCGGCAACGTGAGCTTAATTCCAGGTGGTTAGCCCCAAGGAATCACATAGAACACACTTCAGAATTGCTCCACTAGAGGATCAGGCTTCTGGGACTTGGATCCATCAACTCCTTGAACACCCTGTTTGAAGGTGATCTGCAGAGAGAATGAGCCTCCACATTCGTTCTTCCAGATTGTGCTTAAGTGTCTTCTGCATAAGCCTGAGGCACCAAAGCCATGACAAGTGCCCACCCCATGCTTGATGAGGAGTGCCAACAAGGTTCAAGGGTATCCATGGTGAAATAAGGTGTGCCTCAGGGATGTTACATGATTCATCAAGATCTGCTACAGATGCCTGGGGACCAAATATCTCATCATCATTTTGTTTAGCCTAAAGTATTCAAGATAACTTTAAATATTTTTAATTTAAAATGAGGAAGATTTTCTTTCTTTCTTTTTTATTTTGAAAAAAATCAAAATTATAACATCTCCTAAAAAAAATAATATGGCAGCAGGGCCACATTACACTCTCCACTGGGGCTGAGTAGTAATTACACCTAGAAAAGCAGAGAAACACCTGTCCATCTTCAGAACTATTCTGCCTAACAATTATTATAGGATGAGTTATGTGCACTTTTGAGTTTGTGATTCCCTTGCATAGGATATTTGGGGAATGAGAATATGCATCTGCATATTAGAGAAAACATTTGGCCTTTGGTTTTGTGGGATTGGCTTATTTGGCTTAGCATGACATTCTCCAGCTCCAACCATTTACTGGCAAATGTCATAATTTCACTCTTCTTTAAAGCTGAGTAATATTCCATTAAGTATATTTATTCCTATCTTATAGATGAGGAAACTGAAGTTCGGAAGACTGGACTTAGACCAGACTTGAACTTGCAAGATGCTTTCCACTGTACAGCTGCCTGACACCTTCAGACTTTATGCCCAAGGTTATAGTGACCAATTGGGGTAGGATATACTTGAGGTTAGTGTTCTTCCCAGAACGGACAAAGCTTTCTGGGTGTGCAGAAGAGTAGGGCAATAAACAAACAAAAAACTAAAATAAAAAATAAAAATTAGGTCAATTATGCTTAATTTGAATTTAAGAAGTTGCCTTGTAATATGGCTCGGGAATATTTCCAGAATAGAAACCAAAATCCACAAAGAACTTAAAACAATTTTTTATTTAATTTCAGGTATTGTATTTCTTATTGCTGAAATTCAATTTAGGGCTCTAATATTCTCTATTTTTCCCTCATTTTAATAACCGTTATAACATCATTATCTACTTATTCTATCTCTGTTTCACTTCTAAGTCTGTTTTTTTCCCTTTTTAAAAGATTAATCACTAAAATATCCTGCTGGGTAATTGGTAATCTTAAAATTTCATTAAATTATTATAGGTTGAGCATCCCCATTATGCAAATTTGAAATCTGAGATGCTTCAAATTCCAAAACATTTACAGTGACACATCATGGCACAAGTAGAAAGTCCCATTTTGCTTCATGTACAAAATTATCAAAAACATTGTATAAAATTACCATAAGGCTATATGTATTAGGTATATAAGAATTATAAATGAATTCTATATTTAGACTTGGATCCTGTGTCAAGATGTTTCATCATATATACACAAATATTCTAAAATCTGAATAAATCGGAAACCTGAAATACTTTTGGTTACATGCATTTTAGATAAGGAATACTCAAGCTGTAGTTGTGTTGCAGAAAATAAGATTTCTGGGAAAATACCTAAATATATTTATTTCAACAGCATATCAATGCAATGTAAAAAGAAGTTTAAATCTTTTAAGCCTGTATTAGACATTAGTGATGGAAAAATTGCATTTTCACATTTTTTTTAATTAAAAATCTACGGGTTAGGGCTGTAGCTCAGTGGTACAGCACTTGCCTAACATGTGTGAGGCACTGGATTCAATGCTCAGCACCACATAAAAATAAATAAATAAAATAAAGATATTATGTCTATCTACAACTAAAATTTTTTTAAAAAAATTTTAAAATTAGGGCTGAGGTTGTGGCTCAGTGTTGAAGCACTTGCCTCGCATGTATGGGGCACTGGGTTTGATCTCAGCACCATATAAAAATAAATAAGATAGAGGTATTGTGTCCATCTACATCTAAAAAAAATTAAAAGATTTTTTTAAAAATTAAAAACCTATGCATTAAAACAAGTTCCCAGATTTACTTAGAATTTTACACAAAAATAAAAGATGTTCTAAACCAACTATTTTAATTATAAAAGTCATGTGAACACATAGGCTTTTAAAAGTTATCAAAAGAGCAACTCAAGAGGCTGAGGCAGGAGGATAGCAAGTTTGAGACCAGCCTCAGCTAATTCAGCAAAACCCTTTCTCAAAAACTAAAAAGTGATGGAGATATAGCTCTATGGTAGAGTGCCCCTGAGTTCAATCTCCAATATCAAAAAAAAAAAAAAAATAGAAGAAGAAAGAGAAAAACACACATGTGCCTTAAATTTTAGTTATTTATTTGCTGCTAAAGTCCTTTAGAATGTTTTTTTTAACTAGTGCCTCCCACATGGTAGGCAAGTACTTTACTACTAAGCTCTACCCTCAACCCTGTTAAAGTACTTTTAATCCTGTTTTCTTCAAACTATACTTGTGAGAATAGTTATCCCCCTCATATAGAAAACTGAAGCTGGTGAATGAGGTCAAGACTTGGGTTATTTCCTGGTCAATATTTTCACCAAATTACAATTAAAACAGAGCTTCCAAGGGCAAATAGCTGTCTTGTCATTTGGTCATTTCATTTGACCTCATGCCTGACCAAATTAAAAACTCAATGCATTAATAGTAAAAATGGAATCTTGCTTAAGCCACACTGAGCCAAGACTTATACAAGTTGAATTTACTTTTATACAGAAAAGGGTCTAGATTTAAATGGTTTCCACTCATAAGATAGTATCACAAATAAGTTGTTGAAACTTATTCCTAAGAGAGAAGCCTGCTAAGTATTGTGCATTTTCTTCCCATTACGTGAATAGTAATTGATATGGGCGTACAAAAGGCAACTGACAAACCACACTCCCTCCACAAAATGCAAGTAGATATCATTCCAAATATTAATTCTATGTTTGTTTTTGAATGAATGGATGTGGGAGTAGTCCATGTTTTATTGTTTGAAGGATTGAACCATATTTTCAAACTAATTTTCTCATTTTGCCAAGGCATATGTATACCATGTTATTTTACAGCCTGAAAGAGTATAAGTAACTGGCCCAGATCAAGAACTGGTATTCAAACCCAGAATTGATTTTTCCCACACATTTTTTATTGGTGCATTATAGCTGTACATAATGGTGGGATTTGTTAAATATCTGTGTATTCACACAATATAACAATATAATTTGGCCAATATCACTCCACAGCCCTTTACCCGTGCCCACCTCCCTTCATCCTCTGGTCCCTTTCCTCCATTCTACTCATCTTCCTTGGAATTTCATGAGATTTTGCCCACTTCTTCCTTTTTCCTTTCTAGCTTCCATACACGAGAGAAAAATATGACCCGTAACCTTCTGAGTTTGGCTCATTTTGCTTAATAATTTTCTCAAATTCCACCCATTTTTCTGTGAATTACAAAATTTCATTTTTTTTAGAGAGAGAGAGAGAGAGAATTTTTAATATTTATTTTTTAGTTTTCTGCGGACACAACATCTTTGTATGTGGTGCTGAGGATCGAACCCAGGCCACATGCATGCCAGGCGATCTCGCTACCGCATGAGCCACATCCCCAGCCCAATTTCATTTTTCTTTATGGCTGAATAAACTCTATTGTATTTATTTATTCATTTATTTATTTATTTTTAATTTATATATGACAGTGGAATGCGTATATAGAGCACAATTTTTCATATCTCTGGTTGTATGCATAGTATATTCACACCAATTCGTGTCTTCATACATGTACTTTGGATAATAATGATCATCACATTCCACCATCATTAAAAACCCCATGCCCCCTCCCTCCTCCTCCAACCGGTCTGCCCTATCTAGAGTTCTCTATTGTTTTTATATACACATTTTGTTTATCCATTTATCCATTGATGGGCACTGGTTGGTTCCATAATTTGGCTATAGTGAATTATACTGCCATAAACATAGGTATACATGTATCACTGTAGTATAATGACTTTAATTCTTTAGGATAAAAACTTTAGGAGTGGTATATGTATACATGGGTCATTTGGTGGTTACATGTCTACCTTTGAAGGGGCCTCCAGATTAATATCCATAGTGATTGTACTAATAATCCCACCAACCATGTAAATGTGTCCCTTTGCCTTCACATATTCTCTAGCATTTATTATTTTTTATATTCTGGATGATTGCCATTCTGTTTATTATAAGATTAAATCTCAGTACAGTTTTGATTTGCATTTCCCTAGTGGCTAACAATATTGAACATTTTTTCATATATTTGTTGAACATTTGTATTTTTTTCTTTTCATGAGTGTCCGTAAAATTCATTTGTTAATTGGGTTATTTGGATTTTTGGTATTACATTTTTCGAGTGTTAATATGTTCTAGATATTAATCCTCTGTCAAAATAGTAGCTTGCAAAGATTTCTCCCATTCTCTAGCTTCTCTCTTCACATTCTTGTTTCATTTGCTGTGCGGAAGATTTTTAATTTGATGCAATCCCATTTACTAACTCTTGCCATTATTTTCTGAGATTTAGGGGTTATAGTAAGAAAGTTATTGCCTGTGCCTATATGTTGGAGTATTGAACTTACACTTTCTTCTAGGAGTCTTTGATCCATTTTGAGTTGATTTTTGTGGGGGGTAAAATATAAGGGTTTAGCATCATTCCTCTATACATGGATAACTACTTTTCTTAACAGCATTTATTTAAAAAGACTCTTTTCTCCAATGTATGTTTTTGGCAACTTTGTCAGAGATCAGATGAACAAGATGGGTGTGTTTGTCTTTGTATCTTCTATTCCACACCATTGGTCTATTGTGTCTGTTTTATGCCAGTCTCATGTGGTTTTTATTACTATAGCTCCATAGCATAATTAGAAATCAGGTATTGTGATCCCTCCAGTATTGCTTTTATTGACTTAGAATTGCCTTGGCTGTTCTGGGTCTTTTATTCTTCCAAATGAATTTTAGGACTATTTTACCTAGTTTTGTGAAGAATGTCATTGGTATTTTGATGGGGATTGTATTGAATATGTACATTGCTTTTGGGAGTATGACCATTTTGATAAAATTAATTATACCTATCCATGAACATAGGAGGTCATTCCATCTTCCTGTGTCTTTTTCACTTTCTCCAAGGTTTTTATTGTATAGGTCTTTCTCCTCCTTGGTTAGATTTATTCCTAGGTGTTTTATTTTTTTAAGGCTATTGTGAATAGGATATTTTCCCTGATTTCTTTCTCAACAGAATCATTGTTGGTAAATAGGAAAGGTATTGATCATTTAACGTTGATTTTATATGTTTTCCCCATTTACTATGGGGTTGCCTTTGGATTTTTTGTACATTGCCTTTTTCATGTTGAAGTGGGTTCCTTCTAACCCTACTTTCTTGAAACAGTGTCTTTATCATGAATGAGTGCTGAATTTGTTAAAGGTTTTCTCTTCTATTTAGACAAGTGATTTTTTTCTTAATTACATTTGTGTGCTAAATTACAATTATTAATTTGTGTATGTTAAACTATTCTTGCATCCCTTGGATAAAACCCACTTGGGCATGATGTGCCATCTTCTTCACATGTTGAATGTGATTTGCTAATATTTTATTAATGATTTTTGCATCTAAATTCATCAGGAATATTGGTCTATAGTTTTCTTTCTTTGATGTGTCCTTATCTGGTTTTAGTAGGAATGAGATAATGGTTTCATAGAATGAATTTGAAAGTGTTCCATCCCTTTTTATTTTATGAAATAATTTGAGGACTATTGGAATTAATTCTTCTTTAAAGGTATGGCAGAAATCAGCTGAGAATCCATCTGGTCCTGGGCTTTTCTTTATTGGAAAGGTGCTTCTATCTCATTGCCAGTTGTTTGTTTGTTTCAGGTTTTCTATGTCCTCTTGATTCAATTTTGGCAGGTATTATGTATTTAGAAATGTATCCATTTCTTCTAGGCTTTCCAATTCTTATCACAGTATAAATTTTCAAAATAGTCCCTAATGACCCACTGGATTTCTGTAATATCTGTGATGAATTCTCCTTTTCATATCTAATTTTATGAATTTGGGGGTTCTCTCTTTTAATTTTTTTTTATTTTGGCTAAGGACTTCTCAATCTTTCTTGTCTTTCTAAAGAACCAATACTTTGTTTCATTATTCCTTTGTGGGTTTTCATTCTTAATTTTATTGATTTTTGACTCTGATCTTAAGTTTGCTCTTGCTTTTGAAGCACCTTGAGATGCATCATCAGGAGGTTTATTTGAGATCTTTCTGGTTTTTTTTTTTGTTGTTTGTTTGTTTTTGTAGCCACTCATAGCTGTAAACTTTCCTCTTAAAACTGCCTTGTAGTGTCACAGAGGTTCTGGTATGTTGTATTACTATTCCTGTTTTGATTTAAATTTCTCCCTTGGTTTCTTCTATCACCCATTTGTCATTCAAAAGAATATTGTTCAATCTCCATGTGTTATAGAATGAAATCGTGTCTTGATTTCTAATTTCTTTCCATTATGATCTGATAAGATGCAAGGAAGTATATTAATTTTTTTATTTCCTAAGAGTTTGTGGAGATATATATATATATATATATATATATATATATATATATATATAGTCTATTTTGGAGAAGGAAGTACTGAGAAGAAAGTGTATTCAACTTTTGTTGGATGAAATATTCTATAGATGTCTGTTAAGTCCATTTGATGTATAACATTTTTCTAGTCCAAAAGGCTTTTATTTAGTTTATGACCAATCTATTGGAGAGAGAAGTGTATTGAAGTCACCCAGTATTATTGTGCAGGGGTCTGTGGCTTCAATTTAAGTAATATCTCTTTTATGTGAATAGTTGTACCCACATTTGGGGCATAAATATTTATTGTTGTTGTATCTTATTGTTGCCTTGTTCCTTTTACCAGTATGAAGTGACCTTTCTTTATTCTGGTTAATTTTGGTTTGAAATCTTCTTTGTTGAGTGTGAAAGTAGATACTTCTGCTTGTTTTCATTTGCATGGTACACCAATTTCCATCCTTTCACTTTCAACCTTTGACTGTCTCTAGCAGTAAGGTGAGTCTCATGCAAACAATGTATAGTTGAATATTTGCTTTTAATCCACTTTGTGAACCCATGTCGTTTAATTGAAGCATCAAGACCATTTCCATTCAATGTTATTATAGAAAAGTGTTCATTAATTCCTGCCATTTTGATTTATTTCTAATGTTTAATTTTTTCTGTTTCTCATTTGCTTAGCTACTCCTCCAATGAGACTTGTTCATTTGTGAGCTCTGGGGTTTGTTTTTTATTTCTTCTTTGTAGAGTATTTCTTTAAGCAAGTTCTGTACTGACACCTTAGTAGTGAGAAATTATTTTGAGTTTCTGCTTATCTTGGAAGGGTTTTACTTCTTCTTTGATTTTGAAGGATGACTTTACTGGATATAGCAATCTTGGTTGGCAGTTATTTTCTTTCAGGACACATCATTCCAAGGCTTCCTGATGTTGTGCTGAGTTTGTGCTGAAAAATGAGAAGTAATTCTGATTGGCTTGCCTCTACATGTGAGCAGACATCTTTCTCTTGAGGCTTTTAAAATTCTATCATTTTTCTGTAGGTTAGGCAATTTAAATATAAGTGTGTCATGGACAGGTTCTTTTATGATCTTGTCTGTTTGGGTTTCTGAATGCATCCTGTATCTGGATGTCCATCTCATTCTCAAAGTTTGGAAATTTTCTGTTGTTACTTCCCTGAAGAGTTTATTTATTCCACTAGCCTACATTTTATAATCCTTCCAAAGATTCTTACATTTGGTTTCTTAATGTTGCTCAATTGAAATGAATTTCTCTTTCCTATTGTGGCACAGCCTTCTCTTGCCAAAGTGTTCTAAAGTGATCTGGAATGATACACCCTGGTAGGTGTGGTTTTCACAAATTTTGTGTTAATTTTGTTTTTGCTGCAGCAGTGGGTATCCATCAATGGGCTCTGAGGGCTCACCTATAGACACTCCTACTTGGGGTCTGGTTGTTAATGTGGGTTTGTGTGTCTTCTATTCCTTGTATTAAAGTGTAGCTGAAGTTTGAATGTTGTTGATTTTGTGTGGAGTAAGGAGTAATGTCTTTTGGCTGAGTTTAGTTAAGCAGCAGCATCTCTATCCTGTGAATTCTAGTGTCCCTGTAGGTTCCCAGGACTTCACATAATAGGGGGAAATAAACAGCAAGAACTGATGTAAACAATATACAGCCTTTAAATAAACACCCAGTTCCTACTGTGATATCTACAACATTTGTTACCAAAAAAATACAGGAACTGTGGGGTCAGCAATTGCCAATAGCAAAAACAATAAATAACCACGAACTAGTTCTAGCATTAAAGCAAACAGAAGGTGTTAACTGTGTCATCCACAGCACTAATATTTGCAACAGCATGAATTTGGGGGACAGGAATTATAGAAACCAATTTGTTCTAAAGGATGGCAAAAGTGCAGTACATTAAGAGAAAAGAAAATGATACAGGAAGGTAGAAGAAAATTTTCAATGTTCAAAAAGTGAACACAGAGAATGTAGAAGAGATGTGACAGGTGATAGGCTTAAGGAAGATGAAAATAGAGGAAAAAGTCAAGAAAGAGAGAAAGAACAAGAGAATTTGGCTGTGAGTGGGAGAAGAGAGGAGAGAAAGAGAAACAAATAGGAACAAAAGCATAACAAAAATAAAGAAACCAAAAACCCTAACTCTCAAAAGAAAAATAACTAAAAGTGAGAAAAAAGAAAACAAATATGTATATGTATATAAGTCCATGAACTAATCAGCACAGCAAAAACCCTTAGCAGAAAAAAATAACAAAAAAATTAATGGAGAAAAGGTTCATAATGAAAAATGAAGACATACTCTCCACTGAGTCAGTCATAGTCAATGAGAATGCCCAACTGTCCTTCTTAGTGTTTCTTCTTTGGCTATATACAGAGAGGGAGAGAGAGATCAAGGATGGAGGGTGTTAACCTTTTCCTCTTTTTGTGTAGCTCGCTGAGCTGACTGTTGGAATAGCCTAAAACTGGAGATGGTTGAAACAACTCTTACCAGTATAAGCTAGATGGGATGGGAAGTACTGTTGGTTGGAGTTTTATTGGCACAGACTAGACTGACGAACTCCCAGGTTGGAGCTGCTACAGAGTTCCATAAGGAGAGTTTCAGCTGTTGGGGCTTAGGTCTAATAAGACCTTAGGAACTTTGTTTGGTAGTGTCTTCTTGAGAGAGAACAGGCACCCCTAGGGCCTGCAAATGTGAGTCTACTGGGAGTCTGGATCTCAGGAGCCTCCCAAGAATCCTTCTCATAGGGCTGTGTGGACAGCAGCTGTGCCCTGCTCTAAACTACTCTTTGATATATAGAACAGCTGTTATCAGGCATACCTAAACCTGAGCTACTTCATTTTGTGAAATAGTAATTTGCCATGAACTGTTCCATTTTGAGCACAAGTACCTAGGTAAAATAACTCCACACATTGTTTGTGCAAGTAAACACCCATCATCTGCCTGGCACCACTATAAGGCAGAAATTGATTTTTAAAAAAACTTACATGTGCCAACTTATCAAACTAATTCAGGGAATGCCTAGATATGTAGACATCCCCAATCATATCAGGAACACCAGACATGAGAACTTATCAACCCCACCAAATGAGAACCCCTCACTTCAGCCCTCTAAGACTGAACACAGTAGTACCTTAACCCTGTTACCTGCTCACTCATCACAAGTCTTGTCCAGAAAAAAATGCCACTACAATGAACCACCAATCTTCTGTCTCTATTGGGCTTCAGCCAAGTACAGTTTCTCTGCGTATCATGACCACACACTGCCCACTCCAAGCTGACACACCTCAAACGGACACTCTGAAACTGAAACTGCCATCTGTCCTTCTGTTCGTTTGGACCCTCTGCTTGGAAAATTCTGTGAGTTATTTATATATCATTCTGTAAAGTACCTGGGACTTGAGTATTTACATATTAGAAATTAAGACTGGAATAAAAGATTGTGTGTTTTCCCAGTTTATGACTACCAAGCGACTCAGAAGTATTCAGTAAACTACCACTGATAACGACTCAGAAGTATTCAGTAAACTACCACTGATAAAGTGGTGTAACCTGTGAATTTATCATTATTCAATAAATTTTGACATCATGGAAAGACACAAATGTGTTTTGTCTATGTTAATGACATAGCAGGCTCACAACAGGCAGAGGAGTCAATTCTCCACCCACTCTGCTGCCCTCAAACACAGCTTTCCTGGGCTTAGTCCCTGCGTGCATTCATACCTGCCTGTTGGATTCCTGAACCCCTTTCAGCTGGTCACTTGAGCTGCCACACTCAAAGGGAGAAGCAAAATGGGCTACCCTTCACTTTTTTCCAACTTGAATCCCCCTGGGTAAAATATTTTCTGTGCCTGTTTCACTCATATTCTGCTAGGTACATCCTAGGTCATGTGGTAGGTGCTCATGAGGACAGTGTGGCAGTGTTTGCTATGACCTTCCAGCTCTCGTGGCAGCAGCCACAGTGAAACCACCTTCAGATGGCTCCTGCCTCAGCTCTACATGACCAGTTGAGAAACAGAGTACTTTTCATACACCAGTGCACAGTGCAGCCTCTGGATCAGCTAAGTTCAGGCTGTTCTGATGTACAGGTTTTTCTGTATCAAACCTGTTCATCACATTTCTCTGTGTTTTCCCGCCCCTCTGAAGTGATCCAGTACTGTTGGGAGCCAGCGACCGCACCCTGAATATGGCGCTGGTCTCTTCTTCTGCTTCGTTAGCGGTTAGAGTTGTTAGAAGTAAACAACTCCTTGTAAGGCTGTGGGCTGGGCTCTGGCCTGCTTCCGCTGCGCGGTACCTATTAGACTTTCCCGCGTGGTGCTAATTCATTGTCGGGGGCTGGGTACTTAAGCTAGGGCAGACCGACCGATCGCTCTCTTTTCCTGTTTTCTCATCATGATTCAAAGGTCCTGAGTAAACTGCTGAAAGAAGAATCCTGTGTCGTGTTTCCCTTGCCGGCGAGGGGTCGCGACACAGTACCACTGCTGCTGCCACAACCGTCTTGGATCCAATGTACTCTTTCTTCTTTGTTCATTGCACCTGAATTTCTGAGACTATAAGATTCTCTGACAGTCCAACACTGAATTTTGTGAAATTCTTCTTTCACCTACTTCACTGAGAAGCAGTACTCCTGCTTCTTGAATCCTGAGCCCTGGAGCAACTAGAAATGCAGGCTACTTCTAATCCTTCATTGTGAATCTCCCCAGAATAGATTCTTAACCAAACTTTCTGCAAAGTAGGAAGAGAAAACCATTATAATTTTTTAATAAGTTTGTAAGTGTGGCATAACTTTCTAGCAATGTGTTTTTATCTTTGTGTGCTAATAATACATCATCCATATAGTGAAATATTTGTAGTTCAGGATTTTGATTTCTAAGTGGCTGCATTACTTTGTTAACTTAAATTTGACACATAGTTGGGCTGTTAGCCATCCCTTGAGGGAGTACTTTCCATTCATATCTCTGATCAGGACCTTCATGATTCAGTGCAGGGATAGTAAATGCAAAACGTGGACTATCCTCAGGATGAATTGGAATGGAAAAAAAAAACAATCTTTAATATCTATAACTAAAACATACCAAGTTTTTGGCAAAGCAGACAATTGGGGAATCCCTGATTGAGCAGGTCCCATAATAACCATCTCATTATCAATGGCTCTTAAATCTTGCAATAATCTCCATTTACCAGATTTCTTTTTGATGACAAAAATGGGAGTATTATGGGGAGATACAGAAGGTTGTATATGTCCTTCCGCTAATTGTTGTTTGACCAGATCATGGGCTGCTTGTATCTTTTCTTTAGTCAGGGGCCACTGAGGGATGGGATTTCAACTTTTAGGAATAAGCTCACTAATAATAATCCACTTGTAATATCCAAAGCCTGAGTGTATGCAGTCGTGTGTCACTAAATGACAGGATGACATTTCTGAGAAGTTCACTGATAAGCAATGTTATTGTGGGGACATCAGAGAGTGTAGTTACACACTATCACTGCGTGTGGCCTCCTAATGCAATACAGAGACACTAAACACAAGATGAATGAGGCTGCTACCCATGTAATGTGGCATATTATTTCACTGTATGCTTTTGCAAGTAATTCATTTTCTTAAAAAATGATAAATACCTAATGCCGTGATGGTCATTTATAATGTATTGTGCACTGTTCATTCTCATATGTGCTACAACTGTGTATGACTAGTAGCACAGGTTTGTTTACACCAGTACCACCACATACACATGAGTAATGCACAGTGTGACAAATGACAGCTGCAATGTCACTAGGCAATGGGAATTTTTCAGCTCTACTGTAGTCTTGAGAGACCACTATTGCATAGGCAATTCCTCATTGACTGAAACATTGCATGGCATGTGACTATATATGTCTGTTTATATGTAACATTTTGAGAGTTGGCTGTCCTTTCCATTTCATAATCTCCTACATTTACTGTTTTAAAGAAATATAGCACAGAACAGCACACAAATCATAAGTGCACAGCTCAATGAATTTTCAAAACTCAACAGGTGCAGGTAGCCAGCACTTTAACTAAACCATACCAGTCCCTTTCAGCCTATCTTTCCTAAGTTTACTTTCTAAGGCAGCATTTAGAATTTAGAATCTAAGTTGGATATCTGCCAGAAGCAATAGTAAAATAATGTTTATTTTCCAACCTAAAGAACAGAAAAAAAGGGATAAGCCTTGAGGTTTGAGAGGTACATTTTAAAAGATTATCTTTATTTAGGTTTCTGATTCAACACACGTATCAAAGACTAATAAACATAAAGTAAATAAGACATTAACTGGAAGTCTTACATCTTTCTAAACTCCGTCCAAGAAGTCAAGATTGCCACTATTACCAGAATCCCAATGTAATCAAATTGTAGACAAGCCGCCTCAAGCATCATGGTATGTGCGTGGATATGGAGAGGGAAAAGGCATGCCAGCTGGCTCTCCTCTTTCCCCTGTTGACCTCTTCCTTTTTGACAGTCCACTTTTGTTTTTTAAAGCTAAGTTCTAAATAAAGACCAAAGATAATTCAAGGTCAATCTGACCACATTCTTTTTCAGAGGAATGTATTATTCTTAACATGTTGTGTTTTCAACTTTGTTTTTGCCAGGATGAAGTTCAGACTGAGATGTACGGAACAATCTAGATGACAGTGCAGACTAAGTCAAATAGTAAAGTTGAGCAGTAGCCTGAGTTAAGGCATGAATGCACACACGCACTCCTGCACACACAGCACCGTGCTATCCTGAGCACAGGTTCCTTCAACTGCCTACCAAGAGGCAATCTAGGCGTAGCAGTTAATCTCAACTGCTGAGAATTCTGAAAAATGCACCCCAAAACTTTATGCTAACATGTTTTATCAAACACACACAGAGAAAAAAGAGAGAGGAGAAAAAGTGAAACTAAAAATCAAAAACCCTAAAACCCCTTAATCTCTCTCACAATGGCTCTTGAGCAAGGAATTCATGTAGCAGCGTCAATGGCTGGCTCTTTAACAATTTGGAAATAAAAATTTGTTTTATTATGCATTTCTTAGGTAGTCATGACTACAAAGTTTTCAGTGTAGGTTACCTATGAAACAAGAACTAAACAGAAGTTCCAGTAACAAAGAAATATTTCTTTTGTACTGATAAATACTAAGCTCTCAAAGCACAAGTAACTACGTTTTTTCTTGCCTTGTGGGGAAAGCAAGGCTCTGGGCAAGGAGAGTTCCTATCTAACTAACAAAGGGTGATGATGCACATTGTTTTCCCTACAATTGAACAATTAACAATTCACATTATAGGTTATTTCTGGTTGAATCAGTTAGAAGCCAATCACAAGCCACAGCAGCACATGGTGTCAAAGCCACATTCTGGTCACATTTGTTCCATAGTTGCTACTCAGAATCTCACTTGGATTACAGATGTGCACCACCACTCCTGGCCTATTAACTCTTAAAAATACCTTCAAAGGGAAAAATGGAAGTTTCTACTGTATAATATTAAATATCGACAACATAACGGTTCTTATTTTTAGGAGTGTGTTCAATAATGAGTTAGGCATGATAGATGTCAGAAAACATGAACTCTTTTTTTTTCTTTCCACATATTTTTATTGGTATATTCTAGTCATACATAATGATGGGACTTTTTGTTACATGTTCATACATGCACAAAATATAACAATATAATTTGGACAATATCACACCCCAACACTCCCCACCCCACTCCCCCCTCCTTGGTCCCTTTCCTCTGCAGATCTCCCTTTTATTTTCATGATATCCCTGAACCCCTCACCTTTCTTTTCCTTTTTATTTATAGCTTCCACATATGAGAGAAAACATACAATCCTTGACCACCCAAGCTTAGCTTATTTCACTTAACATAATGGTCTCCAGTTCCATCCATTTTCCTGCAAATGACATAATTTCATGTTTCTTTGTGACTGAATAACACTCCATTGTGTATGCCAGCTGGCTCTCCTCTTTCCCCTGTTGACCTCTTCCTTTTTGACAGTCCACTTTTGTTTTTTAAAGCTAAGTTCTAAATAAAGACCAAAGATAATTCAAGGTCAATCTGACCACATTCTCTTTATCCACATTTTCTTTATCCACTCATCTGCTGATGGACACACACCTAGGTTGACTTCATAGTTTAGTTCTTTTGAATTGTGCTGCTTTAAACAAGGGTATGTATGTATCACAGTCATAAAATGACTTTAGTTCTTCAGTATAAATAATGAGGAGTGGTATAACTTGTTCATATGGTGGTTCCATGCCTAGTTTTTTGAGGCGCCTAGATATTGATTTCCATACTGGTTGTACTACAAAACATGAACTCTTAAAAATTCCTGATAAATTAATATTCAGTTCTCTGATTATATCTAACAGATACACATTCTCATGATACATATTCTCTAGTAAGCTATTTAAATATGCAAACACAGGTGGTAAAATGCACTTTACTACCAAAGTACAAATCATAATTGTTGAAAAATAAAAAGAAAAGAAAGATGGAGCAAACATTAAGAAAATAGTGACTCCATGTTCCACATCAAAGTAAAACCAGATGGTTTATTTGTGCTTAATGAATGGAAATAATGCATTAGAATATACGTCTTTGTACACCATACTTGCTGATACTGGGTAAAATAAGCAGTCCTCAGTGCTAACGCCACTTTCCTGTACACATCTTTTTTTTTTTTTCTGCCAAGCAATATGGTATTTTGTGCCCATTATACCAAGATAGTTCTCTAATGTCAGTATTTTCTACCTTTAATGTAATTGTTCAAATTTTATCTTAGGAGAACACAAAGAATGGGAGGAAAAATCACACTGATTGGGTTACAATCACCTTGCCCTCCACAGTAGGAATCAAAGAGCACATTCTAATCAGCCACTGAAACCACCCACTGACACTCATGTGAGACTCATGTTAGAGGGGCCAGTTTAGGTAGATTAGCATTAAAGATAAAGGGAAGAATCACAACTTAAAATGCAAGAATTATCCATCCTACATTTGTGGAGAAGATATAGCCATGTGATTCCTTCCTTAGTCCATTTTAAAAGACATGAAAGTTGAATTACATTAGAAATAACCTACAAAAGTGTACCTGTAGAAAGCTCTACTAAATCAGTGTCTTGGGCACTGATTCTTCTAACTTCCCAGTCTACACTGAAAGTCAGATTTTCAAAGGTGTGAACTGTAGTGCTGAATTCTTGGTAGGTTTGGTCAACACCATAATAATTGGACAGGGGGTGATAACAGCTCAATAATTTTCTGCAGATTCATGGAAAAAATATAAAAAAAAATATATCCCTTTTTTTATTTTACAAAAGCCAAGGAAATGAAGCTCTGGGGCCAAGCAAAAATTGCACACTGCTGCTGTATTACCAAATACCAAATAGCCAATGTTCCAGCCAGGGAATGGACATACATGTAGATTCAAGTAAAACACGGATGGAAAGTCGTCTGGTTAGTGTTGTAGACTCACAACACTGGCTGCGTTTCCAACGAACGTTTACAACACAATGAAGAGAGAAGCCTAGATAACCTCAGTGCAAATAAGTCAGATCCAAATAGGCCAGGGAAGGAAGCCTTTGGCGTTGAGTAGACGGCTCCAATGGACGAGTCCCAACTTGAAATTCAGACTAAGCACATGCATTAAGGCTGGGAGGAGGGGTGCACCGAATGTTGCGAAGGGGCAGGCTGCGAGGTGCCTGCCGAGGGGATCGCGGGCTGCATGGGTGGTGGAGGTGGAGGCGGAGGCGGCTGGACTGGGGTCTGTGTGTTGGGAGACGGAGGCGGTGTGGGCCGTTTGAACTTGTCAGGACTGTTGCTTCTCCGTGGTGAAGGCCTCTGTGGAGAGGACAGGAAGCAGGTCAGCCTGGGGCGCCAGCAAGTACCAACACGGCATCACCAGAAGCAGAGACTCCTGGAGCACTGAGCTGCAGACACCAGGAACCAGTGGTCTCCTTCTGTATCCCCACTGGTTCCTGGGGAGGCAGGAAAGCTCCATCAGTGCTTACACCTACACCTACACCTGTGGGAAAGCTAGGCAACATTACTATAAAACTGGCATTGACCACACTACTGGATGTGGCCCCATCAATGACACAGCTGTCACATTTAAAAACAGCTGTCATATCTTACATCTTTACTGCCAGTGGCATGTCGTCAATTTCTTCTATCACCCCTATCAAACAACTTTTCCAGATCCTGAAGGTCACAGCTCAACAAAACAGTCCCCTTTTGTACAAAGTCCATCAAACTGAATTTGAAAGAGCTTCATAAATGTCTTAAATGATTTAATAGAGTTTCTCTGAAATATTCTTTCATTAGAAATATCCTCAAGTCTTTCCACCTTTCTCAACCTATTAACTATCTTCCTTTCTCTCTCTCCATCTCTTTCTCTATACCCCCCACCTTCTTTCTTCCCCTATTTCTACCTCTCTTCTGGGGATCAAACTAGGGCATCATGCATGCTAGCTAGGCAAACACTTTACCACTAGTTACATCCGAAGCCCGCCCCCTCCCCATCCTTTTTTTTTTTTTTCTTTTTGGTACTGGCGATTAAACCTAGGAGCACTTAACCATGGACCCACATCCCCAACCCTATTTTATATTTTATTAGAGACAGGGTCTCACTGAGTTGATTAGGGACTTGCTAAGTGCTGAGACTGGGTTTGAACTCACAGTCCTCCTGCCTCAGCCTCCTGAGTTGCTCGGTTTATAGGCACGTACTAATATATGCGGCTTCCCCATCCTTTTTGAGACAGGGTCCCACTAAGTTGTCAAAGCTGGCCTTGAACTTGCAACCTCCTGCTTCAGCCTCCCAAGGGTCTGGGATTATAGATGTTCACCACCATGCTGGTCCTATTAGCTACCTTTTTGACTGCTCTGTTAGAAAACTATGTAGCCACCTGTACAGGGAAAAAAAACACAATTTTCTTTAATGGAGTTAGAATTAGATGCACTTAAGCTTCCTCTAATTCCAGGAGATAAATTTCTTGGTAAAACTAGAAACAAGATTAACTGCAGGGAGACTATCAAGGGTTAGTAAACCATGAAGGTGTAGATAATAAATATTTTCCAACATTATGGCAATCAACAGTAATTCTTTATTTTTTCTAGTGTGGTACCAGGGATTAAACCCAGGGATGCTTAACCACAAAGCCACATCCCCAAACATTTTCTTTTATATTTTATTAGAAAGAAGGTCTCACTGAGTTGTTAAGGCTGGTTTTGAACTAGCAATCCTCCTGCCTCAGCCTCCTGAATCACAGGTATTATAGACGTGCACCACCACGCCTGGCTAATTATTTAGTGTTTTCAACCATGTAGGTTTTTAAATGCAGACAGTTAATTGAAAATAAAAACAAATGAGAAGGGCAGTGGGCTTACTGAACAGCATGCTGGGTAATGAGGAATATAAAAAAGCAAACCCTGGAATAGAACAGAAAGCCCAGAAAGAAATGCACACATATGCCATCAACTGACCTATGACAAGCAGGCCAAGAACATACATGGGACAGTCTCTTCAAAAAAAGATGTTGGGAAAACTGGATAGCCACATGTGAAATAAGACAATTGGACCCTTATAATAAAAATGAACTCAAATGGATTAAAGACTTTAAGACCAGAATCTATAAAAGTCCTAGAAAAAAATAATCAACAGAAAGGGCAACCTACAGAATGGGAGATAAGGTCCACAAACCACATAAGGTGGCTTGATAAGGGATTAATATCTGAAATGTATAAGGAAATTCTATGACTTAGGGAAAAAAACAAACACAAATAACTGAATTACAAAGGGAACTGGGGGTTGCATAATGTTATAGCACTTTTCTATCATATGAGAAACCTTGGGTTTGATCCCCAGCATCACCACCAGCAAAATTGTAAAAACTAATAAGAAGAAACAGCAGGCTTAAATAGGCATTTCTTCATAGATAAAGATGGTTGATAAGTATGTGAAAAGATGTTCAATGTCACCAATCATCAGGGAAATATAAATCGAAACTACAATGAGGTATCATTTCATACCTGTCAGGATGGCTATTATTATAAATCTTGGCAAGAATATGGAGAAGTTGGAACCCTTATACTTGTTGGTGGGAATTTAAAATGTAGCAGCCACTACAAAAAAAAAAAAAAAAAAAAAAGGTATGGAGATGCCCTGTTCCACCAAGTGAAAATAAAACTACCCTAGATATAGATACCAGGAATTCCACCTGTGGGTGATCATCCACAAGAAAGGAAATCAGGATCTCAGAGAGATATTTGTACCCCTGTGTTCCACATAGCATCATTCTCAACAGCCTAGATGTAGAAACAACCTAACTGTCCATCCGTGGATGAGTTCATAAGAAAAAGTGTGGTAGACACATAAAATATTATTCCTTTCAAAAGAAGGAGATCCTACTATAGGTGATAACATAAATGAACCTGGAACACACTATGTTAAGTGAAATAACAGTCACAGAAAGACAGATAGATACTGAATGGTTCTACATGTATGTGGAATCTAAAACAGTCAGACGCAGAGACAGAAAGTTGGTTGCCAGCAACTGGAAAGGAAAAGGAAAAAAGGTAGAATTACTGTTCAACAGGCATAAATTTTCTGTTAAGCAAGATGAATAAGCTCTAGAGAGTTGCCATACAACATTGTGCCTACAGTTACAATACTGTATTGTATGCTTAAAAATTCAAGGGAACTGTTTTCATCTGAAGTGTTTCTATCACAATAAAAAAAAAAAGGTTGAACCAGACACAGTGGCACATGCCTGTAATTTCAGCAACTTGGGAGGATGAGGCTGGAGGATCTCCAGTTCAAGTTCAGCCTGAGGAACTTATTGAGACCCTGTCTCAAAATAAAAAAACAAAGGGGGTTGGGGATGTGGCTCAGTGGTTATATGCCCCTGTGTTCAATTACTCATACCAAAAAGAAAAGAAAAAAAAATGTTGAGCCCTTTCAGGAGTTCAACTGAGGTGAAGGACAGGAAGAGGAAGATATAAGAAGACACAAGAATTAAGTGTGTGTGTTGGGCGGGGGGTGGATAGAGCTAAGAGCTAAAAATCAAATGTGAGAAAAGGGGAAATGTCAAAAGAAACCCCCAAAATAAGCAGACCAAACTACTTTGTGTCTGGTGTGTTGTAGGCATAACAGCAAACAGAACTACTGAAAACTTTATAATCTGAAAATATTCAACGCAGGGAACAAAAAAGCTCTTTGTATCTCAGTGTTTCCTGAAAGAAAGTGACATTTAAGGAAAAAACACATGCATACTCTTCATCTAGGACCTCAGGATCTTCTCCAAAGTGTTTTAAAAGTACACAAGTCCAGACTCTCCTTACCATTGAACAGAGGTCCACGTAGCTGCATTTTAACATGCATGTGATAATGGGAATTGACCCCAGGGCCTCATGCATGAGGCACCACTGAGTAACACCCCCTATCCAGACTACTGTATTTTGAAAAAGTTCCAAAAGAGATTTTTACCTATTTGCAGCCTAGGAGGCCCTGATCTTTGGAGAGTTAGGGCTGAAGGGTCCACTGGTTTGGGCCATCACTTACTATTATTCATTCAAATCCAACTCTCTTTACATCTTGGAGTTCCCAGAATCTAGCAGGAAAACTACCACAGGGAAGGTGCCATATGAATGAGTAAGTAAAAATGGAAACAAAGGAGCCGCTGGGGGAGTGTGGATAGGAACTCCCTATGAATGGTTTTGTGCCTGTTATCCTCCATTAGATGCCAAGCCAAGGGAATTCTACTTTGCTTTTCTGAATGACATGAAAGGGAGAAGCTGCTAAGGATGCTTGTCGAACTCTTTTTGCTTCTACAATAGACATTCAGCCACCAAGGCTCTTCCCTCAGTTGTCCCACACAGGACTTTGCTGAGCCCTCAACACCTAATGCCAAGGGCTTGCGGTGTTTCTTGGTTTAAATATTAATTACTAATGCTTTCTGTTTGACCTATTTCCATTTCCAATTGTGAATTTTTTATTTCCAGCAAAGTGGAGGTCTGAGGTAAAGCTACCAGTCTTTTGGAGCTAAGCAGTCACTTAATATGATGATGCCTACTGGTATCACAAGGGCATTGTTCAGCTGGGAGAGGGAAGAAGAGATTGTCTTAAATAGGTTTAGTGAATAAAACTCGGATTCTACTTCTTATGAAAGTGTTAAATTTAAGAGAAACTCTATAAAAGTGGATCCTTATCCCCAAAAAGAGCTCTAGAGGTTCATTTAAAATTAAAAAAAAAATCTAAAAATCTAACCCATTTTCTAGTATTATGAGGCTAATTTTTCTGAAGAGTTATTATGAGTATAAAAACTCTTATTATGAGTATAATAACTCTTATATTAAGCCAGTAAACAAGAATATTCAAAAACTATTACCTACCTACAAAAAAAAAATCTGTTCTCTGGCTGCTATGAAGGACTTCTGCATTTGGCTCCAAACTACTTTCTGATGCTCTAGGTCAGTGTTCCCAATGTGGGTATAAAAATCTTGCTTGACTAACCCCGAACCAAACAAATAAGAATTTCAGCTGGGTGCAGTGACATACACTTATAATCACAATCACTCAGGAGGCTGAGGCAGGAGAACTACAAGTTCAAACCTAGCCTTGGCAATTTTATGAGAACCTGTCTCAAAATAAAAAATAAAAAGAACTCTGGATGTAGGTCAGTGGTAAGGTCCTCTTGACTTAAACCTGAATACTGAAAATCTCCAAAGTTAAGGGGAGCTGGTCCCCAGAGCAGCAAGATGAGAAGCAGAGAGATCTTATCACTCCTCCTTCAGACCTGTCTATACATCCTATACCCACTGCCTGAGATTGTCTTTGCTTTTCCTGACTCTTCCTTCCCCCAGGGTTCTTTCCCAAGCACCTCCCTTATCCTATGAAGAGGCAAAAAGCCCAGACTTTAAAGCCAAACTGAAAGATTACCCTGGATCCCAACTGTGTCACTTGGCACTGAACAAAAGTGGACAAGTCACTTAATCCCATTATGCTTTAAATTCATCAGCTGGCAAGTGGGACTATGCTACAAAACTATCATAAGGGTAAAATGAGTTTTTATCATATGTATTGTTTTACCTACTTCCCCAGGTCCTGCTGTGGCTTATAGGCCCTTGCCGCAGTCTGACTGGGCACAATTCAGGAGCCACTTATCAAAAGAAACAAACTTTATTTTTAATACTACAAACGCCAAACAAAACAGCTCCTCAGGAAAACCCTCAGAGCCCAACTGCCACCACCGGCTTCCAGAAGCCTCTCCCACACACCAACAACCACCTCCCACAATCCTCCTGCTCTTGAGGCCGATTGGCTAGGTCGCGTGGGCGGAGCCAAAGAAGTCCCCCAATGAGCAGTTCCGTAGTCTGAAGGGCAGGGAAACAGCCCAATGAACATGACCGCAGAGGAGCCAATCAGCTAGATGTTGCTGGGGCCGCTGTGAGCCAATCATCAGCTGGCAGTCTGAAGGGCAGGGAAACAGCCCAATGAACATCACCACAGAGGAGCCAATCAGCTAGATGTTGCTGGGGCCACTGTGAGCCAATCATCAGCCGGCAGCTGGGAGTTTGCTGGCAGCTGGAAGTTTTCTGGGGCCCCTTTGGCTGTGGCTCTCAACAGGCCCTGTTGTCTCTTAGAGGCCATGTCTTACTAAATTTTTGTTTTCCCTTAAATGCTAATGATTAAACATCTCACCCTCTTGCCCAGGAATAGAATAAAATATAAAATCCAAAACAAACCCCAAAACCCTAGGTTGAAATTGCAAACTGCAAAAACTGGCTCACTAAATAGAATATAGTCAGGCATAGCTTAATGAGGAGGGTGCCTTCTGAGAAATGCATCCCTAGGTGACTTCATTATTTTATGAGCATCACAGAGGGTGCATACACAAACTAAGTCAGATATAATGTCACTTGGCAATACTCTATTATATGCAGTCCATCACTGACAGAAACATCATTATGCTGCACCCATTTCTTCCGTTGCTCAAATTGTTCTAGTTCTGGTGTTTGCGAGCTCCTGTATTCACCAGAACACCCCCCCCTCATTTTATATTTTTGAGCACTTCCTTACCCTATTGTACTACCAGGTGCCCCAGACGTGGAAACATTCATTACTCAAACAGCCCATGTTCTTTTCACTGAAGAATGGAATTAGAAACCAAAATCTGGGACCTGGGTATGCTCAATATTAGTGGAAGGAGAGTTATTTTTAGACCTCATTATTATCTACCTCTGATTTAGATGCATCAGAACATGCTAATTAGGAATAATATCCTTTTCTTAGGCACCATAAAATATGGAAGAACTTGAAAAATAATTGTTGAAAAGTAATTCATTTTGTACATGTAATTCACACATATAAAGCTACATGTAGTCAAGAAGAGGACCTTTCAGAAGTTATTATATTGGTGTTTTTCAAACCAATTGTGAAAGAGGATGCAAACTACTTTAAAAACCTGGTGAAAATGCAAGCTTTCGAATGTTGGCCACAAACAAGGAGGGAAGAAAAGCCACCATGTTTAAAATGGAAATGAAAAGTATACAGACTTCTACTAAGAAAGTGTTGAGATATTCTTAAGAACATCACTGAGAACCAAAAATTCTTCCAGAAAACAAAACAAAATGAAAAATTATTGTAATATTCCTGTTTTGCTTATATGCTATTATAGCACCATGATATTACCAGATTAGGATGATTTAAATCTACAGCCAAATAGGAGATAAAAATCTACTTTTAGGATATAACTTAATATAAAAATATTCTCATTTAGGTTATCTGAAAGAAAAAAACCAGTAGTTATTATTTATTCCATAGTTTAAGGGAAAATCAAATAGCTCATCTAGCCAAGCTAGGCTTACACTTTAATAGTTCCCACTACAGGGACAAAAGCAGAAGAAGTCAAAATTATCCAAATGGAATAAGATTTTCCTGCAGAATATGTTATAATAGAAGTTTTGAATCAAATTTTGACTTTTTTTTTCTTTTTTCAGTGACTGAAATATTCTTTTTAATCAATTGGAAATTAAATGCCTCTAAAGTTTAATTTAATATCACACATGATATTAAATTATACTTAGTATGAATCAGCATTGCCATCAACTGCAAAGTAACCCTCCATCTTGCCTCTGCCTGATTCATGCCTTCTTTCTACGTCAATAAATCAGTAAGCAGAAAAAGACCTTTACTGTGGCAATGAAGCCAAGAGCTATTTTGAGAAAACTGTGAGACAAATAGGAAGAGAAGACTTAAGGCCACTGGAGAGAAGGAGAAACAGAGTCAGAAACATCCTCTTGGCAAGAACAAGGGACAATGACTATGCCATTATCCACAGGTTAAAGTCCTTTCAGTCTGTGATCAGTCCCTCTTTACCTTGCTTGAAATCAGACAACACACTGGCCCCAAATAGACACAAGCTGCCACTCTATGTGTCACATATTTCATCTTTTGATTTTCTCCACTTAAAAAACAAAAAGTCACAGCAGCCAGTGCTGGGCTGGATCCTCAAAATCACAAAACCCAGCCATTCCTTTCTCATGTTCTTATTGATGGCCAATGGAATCACAGCACATTTTCTATCCTATCAACCTTAAGAGGAGGGGTCCTTCACTTTAATTATCGTAACAGAACATATGAAACGCTGTTGCCCTACATGAAAGGTGTTTGTACAAAACCTTTACACAGATCCACTTGAAAGCGGTCACCTCACTGGATTCCACTGTGAAACTCCTCCTCCGTCCCTCTCCCGGACTCCATACACTTTTCCTCTAGTTCTTTTAAAACATGTTTATCAACAACCACAAGAACAACGGTCTCATCATTTCAGTCACAAGCTGCAATTCCTTAGCTGCCACCTGTCTTTCCTCCCCCTCCTCCACCTGCCTCCTGTCCCCTCCTCTCCTTTCTCTTCCTCTCTTGTTGGACTCAATTACTTGTCCTCCTGGCCCAAAAGCCCCACACAGTGCTGGTGCTGAGCCAGATGCCCGGGGGAGGGTGCTTTCAGGTTCAGATGAAACAAGCCTGCCTTGGAGGAGAGGCTTCCAAGAGCAAAGCCAGAAGCAGCCTGCCAGACCCAAGTCCACTGCTTCTTGCATGGCCAGCCTACTGGGGCCCAGTCCCACTCATGAGTCATGGGAAACATTAGGAGGCAGCTCCTGCTAAGCAGAACACAGGCTGTGGAAACAGCTGTGCCCTGCCTTCTGTCTTACTGGATCTGTGACCCGTAGGTGGGGAACCTCCTAATGGCGGCTTCCCCAAGTTTAATATGGGAAAAATGATACTATAATATAATAAATAAAAATGATATTATAATAATAAAAATGATACTATAAAACTACAATGGTTATTATTCTGAAGATAAAAATTGGAACATGATAAAGGAACCCATAGAAGATTTGTTATAAGGCATCTTGGAAATCTCCCTAGGAATTCTGTCCATCCACTGAGATTTAACATCTTAGCCAAAGACAGTCTTCTAAGAGGTATTTTGTATTCAAATTTCTTTAAGGAAGGTTAAAAATTTTGAAGAAAAATACCAGCTAGCACTACAACTTTTGTGCTTAGAAATTTCAAGTAAAGATTTACTCTTGACAGAGACTTGTTTGGTTACTTTTGAAAATCCAGCGACTTTGTTCATAAGACTTTTATATGCTAGAAGGGAACATATTCAGGGTTGCCTATTAAACATTCTGGAAATCAATCAATGAGGTAGCTGAAGACATATACTCACCACGTGATATAGACCTACTTGAACTTGGCGGTGTGTAAGGGATTGGGCTGGACACAGTACGAGGTCTTAATCTTTGTGCAGACATCTCGTTAAAATACCTAAGAGGAAAGAAGGGGAAATGATCAGAACTAACTACATTTAAAATAGTTCTTAAGAGAGCTCCTATGAGAAAGTGTTTGGAGGTCAGTCACATCCCAAAGTCAAAATCTGGAATATTCAGAGTGATAATGTAGCTAGGAGACATTTATAATATGAACTCCCAAGTCACACTACCCCACTATTTGGCAAAGGGTAGGGGATTCAGGATGCTTTTGCTCAGGATTGTGATCTGGTCACAGAGTCTTTGTGATACAACAGAGAGGACAGACTTTTCTCCAGCACACCATGGCTATGAGGAAATTTACCTCCAATGTCCCAAGAATTACAAAGACACCCATGTTTTAATGGGAATATTTGAATTAATATTTGATACTAAAATCAAGGATTCACCTGAGATTTATTATATCAAATTAAAGTTTAAAGAGACATACATCCATGAACTGAATGTCACCTCTTTACAAGGCAAGCCATGCTTACCAAATGGCCACAGGTGAACAGGAGTATCAAGCACCTTTGGCTGGTCATGCTCGGTCACACTTTGCTGAGTCTGACTTTTTCCTGGATTTGAAAGTCACATCAGACCACAGAATGCTGAAATGTGATTGTGAGGAACATCAGCTTTCATTTTGTGAACCAAGCACAGAGTGCTGAGGAGGAGAAATTTCTGCTTGAGAGACTTCCTGATAAACTATCCTTTGGGAGCCTTTCAGCCCTATGCTTATACACCCTTATCTCAAGGAACATCTCAGCCCTGATACTCAGTTCACAGGAAGAACTGATGTGGCCACTTCCAAACACGTTTATGGGACTTGAATAAAATCAGGCTCCTTAATTTCACAAGTACTTCAACTACATAGCCATTACTATCCTCTTTAGAGAGGCTCACCACAGTGACACTGGGAGGGACCTCTCTTTGTATTCTATATCCAGGTAGCAGCCCAAACCACCTATTATGGTCTGAAGTGTCATGATTTTTTTTCTCCCAAATGTGAGACAATCATTTCTAGAAGCACTTATTGGGCAGCTGTACTTATTGGATGGGATAATCTGACCTATGAAAGGTAAAGCAGATCTTTTGGAATGAATACTAGTTCTGGAAAATATATTCATCTGGAATCAGCATTGTCACCACAGTCAGAAGAAACTGTCCCTACAGTATGTGTTATCCAAAATTGGATGGCTACAGGATGCTTTGAAAGGTAACTCACGGTCTGCTCTGAGACTCAAGGTGGTTAATGAAGTAGGTAATAAGCCATCTAGTTTTCTAGCTGACATTATTGGTCAAAAGATTCTCAGTGGATTTTTAGGGGGGGGGGAAATGGGAAAATGCCAGAAATAGATCAGTGAAATTTAGAATTATGGATGACAGTTTTGTAATGCAAGCTTTTCAGAAAGAACAATGTTATTCTTTCAAATGAGGACACATACAAATGTTTTAAATAGGATAATCTACTGTCCTCTTCTTGTAAATGCCTATTTTCTCATTTATATACTTTCTTACAGAAAATCTTATATTTTTCTTGAAACTGTCCACAGCAAACAGATCAAAATCCTTGGCAGCCCCTGGATCTATTTTGTAACATGAAGTGCTGATGTGCTCATATGGCTTGGTTTCAGACATGTTTGGCATCAACACTGCTATTCCTCAGACCCTGCTGTCATATACTGGCTGCCCCAATAGAGTTGGAGGGGCCCCTGAGGAAGCTCTGTCTCACCTCTCACACTGAGATGTGGTCTAAGGTCCCTAATCCAGAACAGGGAATTTCCTTGCAGAAATAATCTGATTAAGAGAAAAGCTAATCCCCTACCTGCAGGGTTTCTCTGCTAATTAAACAGAGTTGTTGTTGTAGTTGTTGTTGTTGTTGTTTTGTAATTTACACTTGTCATTTATCTTAAGAACACTTTCCTCTGAAGTTCAGAGGAGGAGGTAGAAAAGAGACATCAAGATAAGGGATAATAGCTGAACCAGTTCCCCTAGTTGAGCCCATCCATAGTGGCACAATGAGGAGGTTCAACATATTGTCCCAAGCAGGTGAAGGGAATGTGTTAGTTTTATTTTTAAAAGGTAGCTGCAGAAAGACTCAGAAGTTATCCACTGTGCTATGGCAAAGTCCTTGGGATATCAGCCCCCTGCACCTGTCTCCTGCTGGTTCCTTCAACCCACAACAGACATTTGTTTCCTTGGGCTGCCCTACAGCTTGCTTATCCTTCCAAGGGAGTCAAGATATGCCCATGCTTTAAACAGCCTTAACACAGAATTAGACTAAGTCAACAACAAAGGCAAACTCTGCTTCCATTTCTTCCCCACCAAATAATCTTAAAATGAAAAAAAAAATTGTTTTCTTCATTTTCTGTTTAAGGTGGCATTCATCATCACTGTTAATTTGAAATGTGTTTAAGCCATCTATTGTTATCATATCTAACAGGATGCAAAGAGAGGTCTCTTAGGGCCTGTTTTGTTTTCTTCTAAGACTCATAGGACATGTGCGCACCTTTTATCATCCATTATTAAGCTGGACTCGCTCTCGGAGAGCTGTCGACAGAGGGCTGCTCTTCTCTCCATTTCCCTCTGCAGCTTCCTCTGCAGCCGCAAGTTCTCTTCCCTCATGCGACGTTCCTCCTCCAGATACTGGGCCATTTTCTCTGAATCTGCAAAGCCAGAATTCTCAATTAAACCACATATCACACAATCAGTAGCCAAATCTTAAAAAGGAGACTCTAGTTCCTAGGCAGCAGATAGGGGAATTACTGCCAGACAGTACTTCATGCTCTCATGCACACAAATGAAATCTGTATTTAAAGTTTATTCCAAATATCAAAGTTTACCATTGATTTACAATTAGAGAAACATACAAAAGGCAGTGCTGGGAGGTGGCTATCTTCATTCCCATTCCTTTGCATTCAAAGGAGCTTTAAGTAGAAGAGGAAATGGAATTGTAGCTGAGTCTGGAGGTAGTGGCTTCTCTAAGTTGCTGGAACTGAAGAGAAGGGAGCCCAGTTGGGGACAATGGATTTTGCCACAGGATGCCCTCCAGGTTTCAGCTTGGCTGCTTCTCTGCTCCAGACACTGCAGGTTGCCTCTGGGGCCTGTCACACTTGTTAGCACAAGTATTGTCCCTGGTAGAGGAAGTGCGTAAAAAAGCACCATGCTACAATAACAGTTAAGATTCTTTTTTTAAAAAAATATTTGTTAGTTATATATGGACACGATATCTGTATTTTATTTATTTATTTTTATGAGGTTCTGAGGATTGAACCCAGTGCCTTATGTGTGCTAGGTGAGCACTCTACCACTGAGCCATAACCACAGAACATTCTTTTGATAAAAACAGAAATTGACAGTTAATAAGAAAGTTTTAGAATAATAGTTCAAATAGGCCTTATTTGTGGTGTGAAATGCTGTTACCCTGACTCATGCACAGCCAACCAGATGTTAGTGAAAATCTGTATACTGCTAGCACCCCTTGGGCTGGTATCTTGCCAATGCTCAACACCTGGTTCTCGGGAGATGCCCCATATAACCATCCTCCCAGCTGTACATTATCACTGTACACTATACAATATCCCAGGCTGAGCCATTTAGATTCTCTTTCTCAGGATGTGAAATGGGAAACTTACATCTTTATGAGAGTCCAGAATCTCCTTCTGCTAAGTTCCCCTGTCCTTCTGAGGTTATTCTTCATAGGATCCTGTGGCTCTGTCCAATAAAAAGCAAACACCCCTCCCCCTAGTTCTGGTTAACCTCAGACCGATTCTGCTGTTACCAAGTAACCAGAAAAAACTTAATATAAAACTCAGTATCTACCATCTGCTTGCTTCCTTCTTTTCCCCTGTTTTAGTCAATGAACTTAGGAAAAAGTAAAATCCCCATCTATTTCTCTCCTTTGAAAAACAGCTGCGAATTTAGTGACTATGCACATGTCTGACAGCTTTCTATAAGTTACTACTCTGCATTATTGACCAGCCCAAATTTAAGAACAAGGGAGGAGCTTAAATGCTGCATGGACAATTTCTCTCCCACATCTGACTCTACTTGGATTCCCAATGCCCATCAAATTTGTTTCAGTTTTAAGCAACTCTACCAAGGTCTAGCATTTCAGCAAATAACTTTTTATAATAATTGTTTTATGATTTCCAAGAACACATCATATATAAAAGCTCTCGAATATCCTCATTTTAGAAATTCAAATAAAAATATCAAATATTAAACACTATTGTGAACCCTAAACACTAAATCCCTCAGTTGTTTTTCAATATAGCCAGAAACCCTGCTGTCTAATCCAGTCTCAAAAATCCCTTTAATTGAAGGCATGCTGGGAAAATATTTACAAAGTGCACTTTTAATAAGAATGATTTAAATTATTTCTTCCCAAATATGAAAGTGTGCAGAATTTTTCACTTAGCTCTACAGTTAAGTACTAGTTAGGCCTCTGGGCATACTGACTGTTTCTGGAACTGCAAGGGTGACGATCAGAGCAAGTTACCTTTCTCTTCCATAAGTAGAAAAGCCTCCCCTGAATTAAAGGTTCATGAGGCTCCTAGAACACTTATTTAAGAGTAAGCATGTCTTTCAAAAAAAAAAAGAGTCAATTCTTTAGCATCTGAGGCATTTGCAGGGAAATACTGAAACATAAACCCATAAGAACGTTACCTAACTGAGGGTGGGTGCTAAATCCCCAGGCCTTTTTAAAAAAAATTTATTTATTCATTCATTTTTATTTGGAGACAGGGTCTTTCAGGAAGGAATGGAAGAGGATCTGACAATTCCACAATTCATTCAGATGCCAGAGGCACAGACAAGACCCTAGGTCCAACTCCTTAGGATGTCAAGGACCCAGGCACAGAGGGTGGCACCATGTCATTCCTTGGGTGCCCTCTACTGGGCTTTCTTACATGCGTCATGTGCATTCCTTCTCTCCCTAGTCCTTAGGGGCCACAGTTTGTTTTCTCCCAATCTTTAGCTACCTCCCCAAATTTAGTCAAAAATACCATCAATTGAGGGTGATTTTCAGACAAACGTAAAAGAGGAGGCCCCCAAAGGATCCTAACCTAGCCTACACATTTTGCATTCCGTTACAATTTGATGGATAAGTAATACAAATTCCCAGACCCCATCTGAGCCAATTAAATTGGAATCCCTGAGCATGAGAGGCCCAGCTGCTGCCAGATTAAGGTTCCCAGCAGATTCTAATGCTCAATCAGAGCAAAGAACTATTGAGAGACAGTATCACATTCACATGCAGTGGGACTTCCAGGTGGAGGCCATTGCCATATTTGCATTCATAGGAGACGAAAGTCATCAAATCTAAGGGGATGAGGCAGACAGTAAGGAAAAGCTACCATTCATCCTCCCAAAACCAACAGAACCAACTGCAAGCAGCTAAGAGCTACTTGCTGCTTCTTTGGTTCAGCTGTTTTTGTCCTTATACAATCAGAATAGCACTTATGGATACCTGCACTGGTATCTACAGTCTTTTCAGAGACCAAATCGTGTAACAGGGAGAAAAAAAGTAATGGTGAAAAATCCTCCCCAATTTTTTTTTTCCCAAGAAGTTTCCTTGGAGTGCAACAAAGCAAGTATATAAAAGAGGAAGAAAATGGCAAACTGACAGCACTGCAAAGAGCTCAGAAAGGTGCTCAAAGGTATTTGTCTACCCAACGCAGAAAAACGCAAAAACAGACAAATAATAGCTGAGAAATTTTTGATCAACCTCATGTGTTTTCATGGAGTATACTTAGTATATAGCAACCTGGGATACACATCAGAATTACTTGTATTTAACACAAAAATCGGATGTCCCGAACGTTCTACCCTGGTTTAAGTCTAGAACCTCTGTGGTGTCAGAATGATGGTCTGTGTCCACATGCTAATCCCCAACACCTATTAAAGCCATTACTTTTCATGACAAAAGGGACATTGCAGATGTGATTAAATTAAGGATTTTGAGATGGAGAGATTATCCCAGATCATTAGGGTAGGCCCAACATGACCATAAGAGTCCTGATAAAGGGAGGCAGGGGCCAGGTGTGGTGGTGTGCACCTGTAATTCCACTTGCTCAGGAGATCCAGGCAGGAGGGTTGCAGGTTTGAGGCCAGCCTGAGCAACTTAGAAATATTCAATCTCAAAATAATTTAAAAAATAGAGAGAACTGGGGAAGTAGTTTAGTGGTAAAGCTCCCCTGAGTTTGATGTACAGTACCACAAAATAAGAAATTTTTTAAAAAAATGAAAAAGTAAGAATAAAGGGAAGCAGGGGAATCAGAGTGAAAAGGAAAAGAGACAAGGAAGCAGAGTTGGGAGAGATGCCACACAGGGAAGGGCCTGGAGCCCAGAAAGGCAGCAGCCTCTAGAGGCTGGAAATGGCAAGACCAAAGCTCCTCTCAGTCTCCTCTGGAGCCTCCCCACAGGAACACAGCCTGCCGACACTCTGATATTAGCTCAGTGTGATCCATGTCAGACTCCTGGCCTCCAGAGCTATAAGGTAATAAATTTGTGTCATTTTGATTGGGGTGATTTGTTCTAGCAGAAATAGGAATCTTACATACCATACTTGGTAGAGTCTGGAGATGATCTTGATGCACCATCCCAGATGCATCACTGGACTGGAACTTACAGTGAGTCTCCAGAAGAAACAAAGAACCACTAAAATCTCCAATGCACATTCTGTTTGATCCAGGAAAAGCACCTAGGATCTATGCTGAAGGTGTTCTTGCAGAGGTTTCAAACATATATACAGAAATATTCAATGCAGTTGTTGCCTTAAAAAACATATATAGGGGTTTTTTTTGCAGGGGCAAGATGGCAGATTGAAGTGAGGCAGCATTTCTCCTAGCTCAGCTACTCAGAACTCAAGCAGCAAGAATATTGCTCCTCCCTGAGGCTTAGAGTGAAAAATCCTGAGACTAGAGGGGCAGTCTGACCTAGCAGAACCAGAGACTGTTTGACTCATTAAGCAGATCTTAAAAAAAAAAAATGCCCTGAGTTTTATCAATCATCCATGGAGAGCGGATGCAGGAGCCATCTTGTGACTGCAGCACAGCAGTGCCAACTGGAACTTGAGACCCAGATCTGTGAGTTCGCGGCTAGTTCCACATATATATGTCTGAGCCTAGCAAAACTTAACTGAGCCTAACAAACCCATGGAAATCAGAGACAGAGAATTTTGCCCAGGGGAACACAAGCTGGAGAAAATAGAGAGAATCTGCTCTCCCCAACCCTGTGAGTCCTGCGGCTCCTGTGGGCTAACAAGGCCAGCTATAACAAGTGTGAGGGCACTTGCTCCCAATTTGTGCAGCTGACAGGTCCCAGTACACTCCTGGTGTGCCACCCACCGTGTTCAGCACCAGCCGGGTCCCTAGAAGCCACCTGTCCTTGGTGCCCACCTGGTCCAGCACCTGCTGAGTCCTAGGCACCTACCAGGTCTGGCTCCACCAGTCTGACACCCACCCAAGCCCCTCCAGCCCCCAATCTAATGCTTTGTCCACTAGGTCCACAGTTCCACCACTGGCCCATAGCCCAGCCTGCTCACCACTCTGCTGCCAGGTCTGCCCAGCCTAGCCCAGCCTAGCCCAGCCCACAACTTCACCACCAGCCCACAAGGCCCATGGTCTGGCCCTGATCCATGTGGCCCAGGCCTGCTAGGCCCACCTGACATAACCAGCCACTTTGCTACATAGCCACAGCCCAGCCTGCCTGGCCCACCACTTCACAGTATATCTACCTGACCCACCAATCTAGCTGGATTGGTGGGCCAGGTCAGGGGATGGGGGATCGGGAGACTGGGGGCTGGGTGGACCAGGTGGTGAAGCAGCTGTGTGGGTCAGCTGGTCCACCCAGCCCCCAGTCTTCCGATCCCCCATCCCCTGACCTGGCCCACCAATCCAGCTACTAAGCCCACAGTTCTGCTACCAGTCCATAGCCCAGAATGCCAGGCAGCTAAATTCACTGCCAGGCCTGCCTGGCCCTGCCCACAGCTTCACCACCCGACTGCAAGGCCCGTTGCCCAGACCTGTTCCACATGGCCAGCTAAGCCCACCAGACATAACCAGCCATTATGCCACCCATCTGCAGCCCAGCCTATTGGCCCACCAATTCAGACCAAGCATGATTGGCCTAGCTACCGGCTTTCCCACCCGGCCCACTAGTCTTGCCACTTTCGTGTTTGGCCCACCTGGCCTAGGTTGGCTAGGCCTGTTTAACAAGCCACTACACCACCTGGAACAGCCAGCCACTTTGGTGCCCAGCTGCAGCCCAGCTTGCCTAACATGCCACTTTGCTGCCAGGCCCACCTAGCCTAGCCAGCGGCTTTGCCACCCAGCCCACAGCCTGGCCCACCCACAGCAATCTCCCAAGAAGGGAAGTTGGGAAGTCTTAAAACACAACCTTCAACTCAGTGGGCAACACAATAAAATGGAAGAATTCGACAGCCCATTCACATACTCCCACACTCAGTTCATCCTTCAAGAAGAGACAAAATCAGTTGGGCACAGACAATGAACACATATGCTCACTGACAATTTTGTTCACCATAATGGAAACAGCACCTTAATATCTTTTCATCAAGATTTTTAACTTTTTTAAAAATCTGTTGTTGTTTGGCTTTGCTTTTGCTTTTTGTTTTTGGTTTTTGTTTTATTTGAATGTGTACTGATCAATTCAAGGGCACCTATACATATACATGTTTCTGTCTCCTCATTTATAAGGTTTTTATTTATTTATTTTTTTGAAAGTGTTATTTTCCCATGCTCTGTTTTTTGAGGATTAGGATTTTTGATTAGCATATTTTGAATTTATTTTATATAGTCTTTGGGTCTATCTCCCTTGACTCCTTCTCTCTTTTTTCCATTGCTGACAGCCAAATTCCATTTTCTCTCTCTCCTCCTTTATGTTCTTCTATTTTTTCTTCCCCTTCCTCATTAACATATCCTAAGTTACCACTGCATTCACTTTTTTCACTCTTTGAAATTGCTAATGCTTTTCTACCCTCCTCTGACTTCTACTTTTCTCATACTCAACTCTACAATACCTCTTAATACTAATTGATGTATATAGCAGCTTCCCCTACCACCGAACCACACCAATAATTAATACAGCATAAGACATAGAAAACCCCTGTTGTTTGATCTTATATCAGACATAATTCATGATTATTTACTGTTTTTACTGATGAAAATTGCTGATCCTACTATTTCTGCAAATTATACCAATCTCTATTGCTATGTATTGTTTGCATGGATTGTTGCTATTATTAGGCTCTCCCTCAATCTGTGAGGTACCTGTAACATAGAGGGAGCCTATAAACTGATAGGGTAGAAACTCTACAGGTTCAGATCAGAAAGCTAGTTGGGAAGACACACAGACAATGTGAAAAGCAAGGGAACAAACCATCCAAAAAAACACAAAATACCTCAACAACAGAATCCATTGACACTACAGTGGAGGAAATGTCAGAAATGGAATTCAGAGACTTCATATTTAAGCTGATTTGTAAGGTAAAAGATAACATAAGAAATGAAATCAGAGAGAAAAAACAAGAAGCAAAATATCATTTCAATAAGAGGATAGAGATCCTGAAAAAGAATCAATTAGAAATCCTCAAAATGAAAGAATCAATAAACCAAATTAAAAACTCATTGGAAAACATCACCAGGAGAATAGATCACTTGGAAGACAACGTCTCAGGCAATGAATACAAAATATATAATCTTGAAAATAAAGGTGACCATTGAGAAAAGATTTAAGAGACCATGATCAGAAATTTCAAGAAATATGGGATAACATGAAAAGATCAAACTTAAGATTTCTCGGAATAAATGAAAGCTTGAAGACACAAAACAAAGGAATGCATGATCTTTTCAAAGAAATAATAACAGGAAATTTCCCAAACCTTAAGAATGAAGTGGAAAATCAAAATAGGAGGTGTACAAGTCCCCAAATATACAAAATTACAATAGACCTTCACCAAGTCACATTATTATGAAAATGCCTAACATACAGATTAAGGATAAAATTTGAAAGGCTGCCAGAGAAAAATGACAGATCATATTTAGAGGAAAAAAAATCCATATCTCAGCTAATTTCTCAACCCTGACCAAAAAAGCTAGGACGTCTTAAAATAATATAGACCAAAATCTGAAAGAAAATAGATGCCCATCAAGAAACTATACCCAGCTAATTAAGCTTCAGAATTGACAATGAAATAAAAACCTTCCACAATAAACAAAAGATGAAAGAATCACAATTAGAAAGCCTGCACTATAAAACATACTCAATAAAATATTTCATAAAGAAGACATGAAAAATAAAAGTGAAAACCAGCAAAGGGAGGAACTACACTAGAAGAAAAGTCAATCAAGGGAGGAACTAATTTAAATTAAAACCCAGAAATAACTCAAAATGATGGGAAAAAATTTTATCTCAATATTAACATTGAATGTAAATGACCTAAACTCATCCATTTAAAGATGGCAGATTATATTTAAAAACAAGATACAACCATCTCAAAGTGACTCACATCATAAGCAAACATATCCACAGATAGAAGGAAAAAGGGAGGGAAAAAATATCATTCATATGGATCTCATAAACAGACAGGGTTTTCTATTCTCATATCAAAAAAAGTGGAATTTAAGCCAAAGTTAATCAGAAGGTACAAATAAGTTTATTTCATACTTCTTAAAGTAATTATATGTGAACAAGACAGAACAATTATAATTATTTATGCCCCACATAATGGAGCATCTACGTACATCACATAAACCCTTCTTAATTTCAAGAATCAAAGAGACTATGGGACACTACGAAGGCAGTGCCAAGAGGAAAGTTTATTGCATGGAGTTTATTCTTTAAAACAAGAAAAAAATAAACAAATGATCTGACATTATAGCTCAAAGCTCTAGAAAAAGAGGAACAAACCAACACCAAAAGTAGTAGAAGACAGAAAATAATTAAAATCGGGGCAGAAATCAGTGACAAAAATTAAAACAAAAGAAACAATTCAAAAAATGACAAAACAAAAAGCTGGTTCTTTGAAAAAAAATAAATAAAATTGACAAACCTTTAGCCACCCTAAGAAAAGAAGGAGAAAGAAAACTCAAATCACTAACATCTGTGATAAAAAAGAAAATATCATGACAGACACTATTGAAATATAAGGCACCAACAAATTTCTAGAGGCATATGATCAACCCAAACTGAGTCAAGAGGACATGCACAATTTAAACAGATCAATTACAAGCAAGTAAATAGAAGACACCATCAAAAGCCTACCAACCAAGAAAAGCCCAGGACCAGGCAGATTTACAGCTGAGTTCCACAAGACTTACAAAGAAGAATTAATACCAATAGTCCTCAAATTATTCCATGAAATACAAAAGGAAGGAACCCTTCCAAACTCATTCTATGAAGCTAGTATCATCCTGATCAAAATCAGGCAGAGACACATCAAGGAAAGAAAATTTCAGACCAATATCCTTGATGAACATTGATGCAAAAACTCTTAATAAAATTTTGGCAAATTGCATACAAAACATATTTAAAAAATAGTGCACCATGATCAAGTGGGGTTCATTCCAGGGATGCAAGTTTGGTTCAACATACAGAAATCAATAAATACAATTCATCACATCAATAGACTTAAAGATAAGAATTATATGATTATATCAATTGATGCAGAGAAAGCATTTGATAAAATATACCACCCTTTCATGTACAAAACCCTAGAAAAAATAGGGATAGTGTCTGTGATATTTTCTTTTTCATCACAGATGTTAGTGATTTGAGTTTTCTTTCTCTTTCTTTTCTTAGGGTGGCTAAAGGTTTGTCAATTTTATTTATTTATTTTTCAAAGAACCAGCTTTTTGTTTTGTCATTATTTGAATTATTTCTTTTGTTTTAATTTCACATACCTCAATATTGTAAAAGCTATCAACATCATTCTAAATGGAGAAATATTGAAAGCATTCCCTCTAAAAACTGGAACAAGACAGGGATGCCCTCTTTCACCACTTCTATTCACAACATAGACCTTGAAACTCCAGCCAGAGCAATTAGACAGACAAAAGAAATTAAAGGGATATGAATAGGAAAAGAAGAACTCAAACTACCATTATTTGCTGATGACATGATTCTATAATCAGAGAATCCAAAAACCTTCATCAGAACACTTCTAGAACTCATAAAAAATTTTAGCAAAGAAGCAGAGTATAAAATTAACACTCATAAATTAATTGTGTTCCTATACATCAATGATGAATCAGCTGAAAGAGAAATTAAGAAATATATCCCATTCACAATAGTCTCAGAAAAAATAAAATACTTGTGAATCGATCTTACAAAAGAGGCAAAAGTCCTCTAATGAAAGCTACAGAATACAAAGAAAATAATTGAAGAAGACCTTAGAAGACAGAAAGATCTCCCATGTTCTTAGATAGGCAGGACTTAATGTTGTCAAAATGGACATACTAACAAAAGTGCAATACATATTTAATGCAATTCCTACTAAAATTCCAATGACATTCTTCATAGAAATAGAAAAGGCAGTCATGAAATTTATTTGGAAAAACAAGAGACCCAAAATAGCCAAAGCAACCCTTAGCAAGATAAGTGAAGCAGGAGGCATCATAATACCAAACCTTAAGTTATAGTATAGATCAATAGTACAAAACCAGCAAGCTATTGACACCAAAACAGCCACAAATACCAATGGAACAGAGTAGAAGAAACTGAGACAAATCCACATAAATATTAATATTTCATACTAGACAAAGGTATATATTGGATATTAGATAGCCTTTTCAACAAATGGTGCTGGGAAAACTGGAAATATACAGGTAGTAGAATGGAATTTAACTCCAATTTCTTAATCTGTACAAAATTCAACTCAAAGTGGATCAAGAAACTAGGCATCGTACGAGAGACCCTGTGCCTAGTTGAAGAAAATGTAGGCCAACTCTCCATAATAATGGGCTGAATAACCAACCTCCTCTACAAGACTCGTAAAGAAGTAAAATCAAAAATCAATAAAACTTCACGGAGGGCTGGGGATATGACTCAAGCGGTAGCGTGCTCGCCTGGCATGCGTGCGGCCCAGGGTTCGATCCTCAGCACCACATACAAACAAAGATGTTGTGTCCGCTGAGAACTAAAAAATATATATTAAAAAAAAAACTTCATCGAAAAGAAGAGAGCCTACAGAATGGGAGAAAATCTTAGCCACCTGCACCTCAGATAAAGCATTAATCTCCAGAATATACAAAGAACTCAGAAAACTTAACACCAAAAAAATAAATAACCCTATCAATCAATGAGAAAAAGAACTAAATAGACACTTCAGAGAAGAAGTACAAATGGTCAACAAATATATGAAAAAAAATGTTCAACATCACTAACAATTAGAGAAATGTAAATCATAACTACAGTGAGATTCTGTCTCACTCCATTCAGAATAGCAGTTATCAAGAATACAAGTAACAATACTTTGGCAAGGGTGTGGGGGGAAATGTTAACTCATACATTGCTGGTGGGACTGCAAATTGTTGTAACCAATCTGGGAAACAGTATGAACATTCCTCAGAAAACATGGAATGAAACCACCATATGATCCAGTTATCCCACTCCTTGGTATATACCCAAAGGGCTTAAAATCAGTATACTATATTGATGCAGCCATATCAATGTTCACAGCAGCTTAATTCACAATAACTAAGCTATGAAACCAAACTAGATGTCCTTCAACAGATGAATGGATAGAGGAATTATGGTATATATACACAATGGAATTTTACTCAGCCATAAAGAAGAATGAAATTATGGCATTTGTCAATAAATGGATGGAGCAGGACCTGCTAAGTGAAATAAGCCAATTCAAAAAAAAAAAAAACAAACAAAGACCAAATGTTCTCTCTGGTATGTGGATGCTGACACATAATAAGGGGGCTGAAGGGAGAAATAAAAGTTTATTTGATTAATCAAAGAGGAATGGAGGGAAGGAAGGGAGATGAAAATAGCAATAACCATAGAATAAATCAGACATTACTTTCCTGAATTCATGACCAATGAAACTCCACATTGTGTACCACAAAAATGGGATTCTAATTATAAGTTATATGTCATGTATATATACGTCAAAATACTCTATTATATTCTATATCTAAAAAATAAAAATAAAAAAATGAATGATAACAAAAAATGTCCTTTGGGATGGAGCTACTTAAATTATGGTATAATCATACAATCATCATACAATCAAATACTATGTATCCTTTACAAAAGGGCCTAAGGTAGCTCTGCAAGTATTAGCTGGGGAAAAATAAAACCTGCAAGACATAAAAAGTAAAGAGAGAAAGATGAAAAAAAAAGTAAATTCATTTGTAAGAAAGAATTTTATATACATCTGTGTATCTAAGTATTCAGAAATCTAGTTCCTTTGATTTCCAACTCAACATCTTGGCCTTTTGCAAAATATTAAATATAAATATCAAAAGCATTTATTCTTCAAATACCATGAACAAATGTCAGATAAGACTAAATTTAATAGGAGGATAAGCCCTCTATTCTCTGCCTATATAAGTGCCTCCGTATGTGTATTGAGGTCTCCTGCATGGTTTTGGTTAGCACAATCCTAGAGATAAACATGAGAACAAATATTAAAAATATTGCATGTGATTCTGCACTTCTGATATTATTTGTATTATCTTCTGGAAGAATTCTAAACTGCTCTCCTATAATACTTTTAAAAATATTCCAGGATGGCCAGTAAATTTATGTAAATATCTTTCAACAATAACTTCAATGTGGATTCAAAATTAATACAAAATGATCAGTGAATTAAGTAATAATACCCTGCATTTGGTAATGCATTAATTCAATTGATGGAAAATCAGTGAAACAAGAGGCTATATCCACTGTAACTGAGCAGCTCTCAGTTGCTTTCTTAGCCTTTTGATTTCATTCTTTAAAAACCTGATGTGGCATATCATGTTTCTGGAGAATCAATCTCCATGGAAATATCTCTAGGTGATGGTGGAGCAGAGACAGGCTGGTCCAATTTCTCCTGCAGCATTCTTCATTGAAAAGAAAAATTCCAACAATGAAAAACCATTTGCTTTCAAAAAGACAACATGCTAGCTGGAAATTTTGTTCTAACTGTAAACTCCTGCAATTGCCAGAATTCACAGTGTCACTTAACTCCCCTGCCCATTTTTAATCTGTTCATCCTTACCTGGTATTAAAGGTCAAAGGGCAGAGCTAAAAGATCTCACCTCCTAATTTTCTTTTGAATGATTACTGGTAATTCACCATTACTTAAAATCTCTGTTTAACATTTGGTAGTGATTATTATGCCTGGAATACAGTAGGCACTCTGAATTGTCTGCAATTTAGCATTTTGGTTTCAAGGTATGGAGATAGTAAAGGAATTCCACTCAATGCTTTTGGTCAAACTTATGAACTACTATGAATCTCTTTGGAGGATGAGGATAAAGTCACATAAAGAAACTCAACTTTTCTTTATTTGGTGTGGAGATGGGGTGGAGCTGGAAATTGAACCCAGGAGTTCTTTACCACTAAGCTACATCCAAGTTCTTTTTATTCTGAGGCAGAGTCTCAATAAGTTGCTGAAGTTGGCCAGAAACCTGCCATCCTCATGCCTCAGTGTCCCAAGTCACTTGGAATTACAGGAGTGCACCACCTCACTCGGTAAGAAACTCAGCTCCTAAAATTCACTGACAAATGTCAAGGGCATGCATGACAAGCTGAACTGAGGGACTCTGTTTCTGGACAAAACAAAGGTAAAAAGTTAAAAACAAAACCAAAATTATTTAGTTATTAACTAGTGGTACTACTTTCTCCCCCAATTATCATTAAGTTGAAGTATATAAAATGCTGACATTCAATAGCTTTTGACCTAAAATAATCCTTTAATATTATTCAATTCAATAACTTCATATTAATATATAAAACAGTCCAAGTGCATTCTGCAAAGACTGAATGGTAACAGATCTCTAATGCCTTTCTGAGTTGCTATTGTTTCTGGTTCTGTTTTATTTTAAACTTTTTTCCTTTGAGTGTGCCCAAGTGCAAATTGTGAATTACCAGTAGGCCTATCTTTTTTTTTTTTTGAGAAAATTAGAATGTTAAATATTATAAGAAGTCCTACACTCATTGCATAAAATAAACTTTTCATAATTGAATTTATTAGTATTATTACAATAACATAAAACATAGCTTATTCAATTTTAACTTGAACATTTCTTGTATGTAATTTCATTTTTCTTAAAGCTGTGTGGTACGTGTGCACTTGTAAATCTAGAGACGGCTCAAAACAATTTATGAATGTGCATCCAAACAGAATATTTATGGCAGAAGGACTCTGGGCAGCAAACAAAAGATTATAGTGAAGTGATTTAATAAATACCTTCAAGACTTTATAATACCCATACATACATCCCACAGATAGAACCTTCCTGCCACTCTTAAACCCCGTTCTATCCATCCCCAAAGTAGAGAGATTAAAACTGAGGATCTGAGAGCATCTTTCCCAAAGGGGTTTAATAAGCGTTTGTTGAGTGACAGTTAATACACATATATGTACATTTAACTCACAAAGAATCTTCACCTTAAACAAGGTTAGGCATTTTTTTACAGTAGGTTTTAAAACAAATAGTAATTCTTCTATTTAAAATTCTTAGCCTTCCTGATAAATAAAATACTAGAGATGTGTAATAATTGATAGTACATAGTATATCCTAAGTACTTTAGAAAGTGGCTGCAAAGCTCAATTCACAATAGATAAGTATGGAACCAACCTAGGTGGCCTTCAATAAATGAATGGATAAAGAAAATGTGGAACTATGGAGAAGATGGCGGCGGGGAGTGAGTGAGCTGCTCTGTGCTCCGCGCCACCGCGACCGCAGCGTATGTTGCTGCTTCTTAAAAGAAGAAGTAAAGATCATTAAAGGAGATCTGTCGACAAGGATTCAGCACCGTGTCAAGAAAAGGGCCTAGATGGAGTGAATCCGCCACGACTTCAGCGCGAGCAGTAAGGCTGCAGCCCCCTAGCTGCCCGGCTCCCTGGGCCCCTTCTCATTCCCCTCTCCGCCTCTCCGCTTCGCTTCTCCCCCGCCATCTCTCCTCCCACGCTCACTCCCTAAATCTAGATCTCAATCTCTTTCCCCCACCCCACCCGCTCTCTCACGTGCCCAGTACCCAGCCTGCGCGGGCCCTGAGGCGCAGCCTCCCCTCTCCCAGCCCGCACCCCCTCCACAGGGGTCCCGAAGGCCACAGCTTGGCCGCTGCCGCCGCCACCGCCGCTGCAGCCACCGCTTTCCGCGGAGCACCTTAGAACAGACTCTTAACCGCGAGAGTGAGCTGCCGAGTAAAATGGAACAGCTGATAAGATGAGTGACAATTTAAAATCTAAATGATCCAACATGGCGGCGGACGCGGAGAGATCAAGTCTCTAACCCCTTCAGCTGCACAGGCATAGGGAGAAGTAAACTGTCAAAATACTGTTCGCTCAGGACCACTAGGCACGGTTGAGCTGAAGTGACCCCAGGCGAACGGTCTAGCCTTCTCAGAACACACCGAGCCCGAATTGGCTGCATTCTAGCTCCGGTTGGCCTGCTTCATGTGACTCAGCACTAATGATCCCACTGAAATAACTAGTCAGCCCACCTGAACTCAAAGAGGTAAAAGCCAACTGAGCACCACAGCCAGACCCAGGGAATCAGGAGTGACGCAGGACTAGCGGCGCAGAACTCCCAGCTATCGCTATCACCAGTGCTGACAACAGGTCCCTTGCACCAGCTATCAGGGGAGTTGCTGCTACCTGAGGGCAAACAAATTCGCTGGGGGCCCTCAGCCCCAAGCCCTACAAACTTAGGGTCTGAGGGAGGCAAACAGAAAGGGTGTGCCCAGGCACCCATGAAAACAGGGCTCCCAGGAGCAGCAGACCTGGCGTGTAGTCAGTATTGTGGTGAGTGTCACAGGTGAGCGGGGCCTGGCTTGAGGAACCACAAGAGAAGGCCCTAGGCACTCAGGATTGGAGACCCGCACAGTCTGGGAAGAAGAGCTGAGGCACAGTGATTGGTTCCCACCTATCAAGAAGAGAAGCCTGGCCCAGTGGGCATAGCTCCACCAACTGGAAGAGAAGTTAATCGAGCTATATGACTGCATTTATTATTTTTTTTAATGATTATTATTAGTATTTTTTAATTTTTTTATTTTATTTTCACTTTTTGTTGTTGATGTAGTTGTTGTTCTTTAACTTTCTTATTAATGGTTTCAATTTTTTTTAATTCTTTTTATTTTATTAGTATTACTATTATTTTTTAAACTTTAATTTCCATTTTTTACTATCATTATAAAATTTTTTCTTTTTTTGTTTTAAATTTTTACTTTTCTCTTTTCTTCTTTCTTTCTTTTCACTTTTTTTTCTTTTGTCTTCTCACTTCTTTTCAATTTTCCTATTCCACCTTCCTTGAATTCTACCTGCCTACACTCATTCTCTTTAGTGACTTCTTCCCTCCCCTTCTAATATCTCTCCTCCCCAGTGCCTGCAAGCTAGGCAAACCTGCAGCCCACGGGCGGGTCAGGTGCAGCAACCTGCTGAGTGACAGAACAGCTACATGTGCCTGCAGGGAACGCGGACAGGACCCACAAGTAGGACAGGGCCGGTGGCTTGCTGAGGGGCAGGCCCGTCCCCTCCCCCAGTGTCTGCAAGGTAGGCGAACCTTCGATTCTTCGGGAGGTTAGGCCCAGCAACCTGCGGAGTGACAGAGGTGCCCCTCGTGCCTGCTGGGTAGGCGGACCTTTGACCGACAGCAGAGCAGACCTAGGGCCTGCCAGCGTGGGAGACGGATCACACCAATTGGAGGAGGATCTCAGCCACTACCTGCCCTGCAAGGGTGATTTTTCAACTATACAAGAGCAATATAAATAAATAGAGAGAAAATTTCAAAACACAACAGTATCACCAAGCAGAAAGAAACGCCAGCAGTATGAAAAGACAAGGAAAGAAAGGATCACAGGCAATGCAGGTCAACTCAACTTTAGAAGAGGTAATAGCTGCAACAGATGGAATATCAGATAAAGAGTTCAGAATATATATGCTTCAGATGATCTGGAGTCTCAAGGAAGACATGAGACAGCAAAATCAGACAATGAAAGATCACATTGACAAACAAATTCAGGAAGTAAAAGATCAATTTCACAGGGAGATAGAGGTAATAAAAAACAAACAAATAGAAATCCTAGAAATGCAGGAAATAATAAACCAACTCAAAAACTCAATTGAGAATACTACCAGCAGAGTAGATCACTTAGAAGATAGAACATCAGACAATGAAGACAGAGTATTTCAACTTGAAAAGAACATAGACAGCTCAGCAAGTCTGCTAAGAAACCATGAGCAGAACATCCAAGAACTATGGGATAATATCAAAAGACCAAATTTAAGAGTCATTGGGATACAGGAAGGCACAGAGCTCCATACCAAAGGAATAAACAGTCTATTCAGTGAAATAATATGAGAAAACTTCCCAGACGTGAAGAATGAGACAGAATCCCAAATCCTAGAAGCCTACAGGACGCCATATGTGCAAAATCATAAGAGATCCACACCTAGACAAATTATAATGAAGATGTCCAACATACAGAATAAGGAGAGAATTTTAAAAGCTGCAAGAGAAAGAAAGCAGATTACATTTAGGGGTAAACCAATCAGGATAACAGCTGATCTCTCAACACAGACTCTGAAAGCTAGAAGATCCTGGAATAACATATTTCAAACACTGAAAGAAAATGGGTTCCAACCAAGAATCGTGTATCCGGCGAAATTAAGCTTCAGGATAGAAGATGAAATTAAAACCTTCCACGATAAACAAAAGTTAAAAGAATTTGCAGCTAGAAAACCATCTCTTCAAAAAATCCTTGGCAAAACATTACAGGAAGAGGAAATGGAAAATAACATTGAAAACCAACTATGGGAGGTAGGACAGTAAAGGGGGGAAAGTAGTCAAAGAGGATAACAAATCAGGTTTAGTAACATTAGTAAACAAATATGGCTAGAAGAACAAACCATATCTCAATAATAACCCTAAATGTTAATGGCTTAAACTCACCAATTAAGAGACACAGGCTAGTAGAATGGATCACAAAACAAGACCCAACAATATGCTGCCTACAGGAGACACATCTGATAGGAAAAGATATTCATAGACTGAAGGTGAAAGGTTGGGAAAAATCATACCACTCATATGGACTGAGGAAACAAGCAGGAGTGTCCATACTCATATCTAATAAAATAGATTTCAAGCCAAAGTTAATCAAAAGGGATAAAGAAGGACACTTCATACTGCTCAAGGGAACCATACACCAACAAGACATAACAATCATAAATATATATGCCCCAAATAATGGTGCAGCTGTGTTCATCAAGCAAACTCTTCTCAAGTTCAAGAGTCTAATAGACCACCATACAATAATCATGGGAGACTTCAACTCACCTCTCTCACCACTTGACAGATCTACCAAACAAAAGTTAAATAAGGAAACTATAGAACTCAACAACACAATTAACAACCTAGACTTAATTGACATATATAGACTATACCACCCAACATCAAGTAGTTACACTTTTTTCTCAGCAGCACATGGAACCTTCTCAAAAATAGACCATATATTATGTCACAGGGCAACTCTTAGACAATATAAAGGGGTAGAGATAATACCATGCATCTTATCTGATCATAATGGAATGAAACTGAAAATCAATGATAAAAGAAGGAAGGAAAAATCAAGCATCACTTGGAGAATGAACAATAGGTTGCTGAATGATCAATGGGTTTTAGAAGACATCAAGGAGGAAATTAAAAACTTCCTAGAGTTAAATGAAAACACAGACACAACATATCGGAATCTATGGGACACAATGAAAGCAGTTCTAAGAGGAAAATTCATTGCTTGGAGTTCATTCCTCAAAAAAAGAAAAAAACCAACAAATAAATGATCTCATACTTCATCTCAAAATCCTAGAAAAAGAAGAGCAAAATAACAGCAAAAGAAGTAGAAGGCAAGAAATAATTAAAATCAGAGCTGAAATTAATGAAATTGAAACAAAAGAAACAATTGAAAAAATTGACAAAACTAAAAGTTGGTTCTTTGAAAAAATAAATAAAATTGACAGACCCTTAGCCATGCTAACGAAGAGAAGAAGAGAGAGAACCCAAATTACTAGCATACGAGATGAAAAAGGCAATATCACAACAGACACTTCAGAAATACAGAAGATAATCAGAAATTATTTTGAAGCCTTATACTCCAATAAAATAGAAGATAGTGAAGGCATAGATAAATTCCTTAAGTCTTATGATCTGCCCAGATTGAGTCAGGAGGATATAGACAACCTAAACAGACCAATAACAATAGAAGAAATAGAAGAAACCATCAAAAGATTACCAACTAAGAAAAGCCCAGGACCGGATGGGTATACAGCAGAGTTTTACAAAACCTTTAAAGAGGAACTAACACCAATACTTTTCAAGCTATTTCAGGAAATAGAAAAAGAGGGAGAACTTCCAAATTCATTCTAGGAGGCCAACATCACCCTGATTCCGAAACCAGACAAAGACACTTCAAAGAAAGAAAACTACAGACCAATATCTCTAATGAACCTTGATGCAAAAATCCTCAATAAAATTCGGGCGAGTCAGATTCAAAAACATATCAAAAAAATTATACACCATGATCAAGTAGGAATCATCCCTGGGATGCAAGGATGGTTCAATATACGGAAATCAATAAATGTTATTCACCACATCAATAGATTTAAAAATAAGAACCATATGATCATCTCGATAGATGCAGAAAAAACATTCGACAAAGTACAGCATCCCTTTATGTTCAAAACTCTAGAAAAATTAGGGATAACTGGATCATACCTCAACATTGTAAAAGCAATCTATGATAAGCCACAGGCCAGCATCATTCTGAATGGAGAAAAATTGAAGGCATTCCCTCTAAGATCTGGCACAAGACAGGGATACCCTCTCTCACCACTTCTGTTCAACATAGTCCTCGAAACACTGGCCAGAGCAATTAGACAGATGAAAGAAATTAAAAGCATAAAAATAGGAAAAGAAGAACTTAAATTATCACTATTTGCAGATGATATGATTCTATACCTAGCAGACCCAAAAGGGTCCACAAAGAAGCTATTAGACCTAATAAATGAATTCAGCAAAGTGGCAGGATATAAGATCAACACGCATAAATCAAAGGCATTCCTGTATATCAGCCACAAACCCTCTGAAACGGAAATGAGAACAACTACTCCATTCACAATATCCCCCAAAAAAATAAAATACTTGGGAATCAACCTAACAAAAGAGGTGAAAGATTTATACAATGAAAATTACAGAACCCTAAAGAAAGATATAGAAGAAGACCTTAGAAGATGGAAAAATATACCCTGCTCATGGATAGGCAGAACTAACATCATCAAAATGGCGATATTACCAAAAGTTCTCTATAAGTTCAATGCAATGCCAATCAAAATCCCAACAGCATTTCTTGTAGAAATAGATAAAAGAATCATGAAATTCATATGGACCCAGAATAGCAAAAAGAATGCTAAGTACGAAGTGTGAATCAGGCGGTATAGCGATACCAGACTTCAAACTATACTACAGAGCAATAGTAACAAAAACAGCATGGTACTGGTACCAAAACAGGCGGGTGGACCAATGGTACAGAATAGAGGACACAGTAACCAATCCACACAACTACAACTATCTTATATTTGATAAAGGGGCTAAAAGCATGCAATGGATTAAGGATAGCATCTTCAACAAATGGTGCTGGGAAAACTGGAAATCCATTTGCATCAAAATGAATCTGAATCCCTATCTCTCGCCATGCACCAAAGTTAACTCAAAATGGATCAAGGAGCTTGATATTAAATCAGAGACATGGCATCTGATAGAAGAAAAAGTTGGTTATGATCTACATACTGTGGGATCGGGCTCCAAATTCCTCAATAGGACACCCATAGCGCAAGAGTTAACAACTAGAATCAACAAATGGGACTTACTCAAACTAAAAAGTTTTTTCTCAGCAAAAGAAACAATAAGAGAGATAAACAGGGAGCCTACATCCTGGGAACAAATCTTTACTCCACATACTTCAGATAGAGCCCTAATAACCAGAATATATAAAGAACTCAAAAAATTAGACAATAAGATAACAAATAACCCAATCAATAAATGGGCAAAGGACCTGAACAGACACTTCTCAGAGGAGGACATACAATCAATCAATAAATACATGAGAAAATGCTCACCATCGCTAGCAGTCAGAGAAATGCAAATCAAAACTACCCTAAGATACCATCTCACTCCAGTAAGATTGGCAGCCATTAGGAAGTCAAACAACAATAAGTGCTGGAGAGGATGCAGGGAAAAGGGCACTCTTGTTCATTGCTGGTGGGACTGCAAATTGGTGCAGCCAATTTGGAAAGCAGTATGGAGATTTCTTGGAAAGCTGGGAATGGAACCACCATTTGACCCAGCTATTCCCCTTCTCGGTCTATTCCCTAAAGACCTAACAAGAGCATGCTACAGGGACACTGCTACATTGATGTTCATAGCAGCACAATTCACGATAGCAAGATTGTGGAATCAGCCTAGATGCCCTTCAATAGATGAATGGATAAAAAAAAATGTGGCATTTATACACAATGGAGTATTACTCTGCATTAAAAAATGACAAAATCATAGAATTTGGAGGGAAATGGATGGCATTAGAGCAGATTATGCTAAGTGAAGCTAGTCAATCTTTAAAAAACAAATACCAAATGACTCCTTTGATATAAGGGGAGGAAACAAGGACAGGGTAGGGACGAAGAGCTTGAGAAGAAGATTTACAATAACAGGGGTGAGAGGTGGGAGGGAAAGGAAGTGAGAAGGGAAATCGCATGGAAATGGAAGGCGATCCTCAGGGTTATGCAAAATGACATATAAGAGGAAAGGAGGGGTAAGACAAGATAATACAAATGGAAGAAATGATTTACAGTAGAAGGGGTAGAGAGTGAAAAGGGGAGGGGAGGGGAGGGGGGATAGTAGAGAATAAGACAGACAGCAGAATACATCAGACACTAGAAAGGCAATATGTCAATTAATGGAAGGGTAACTGATGTGATACAGCAATCTGTATACGGGGTAAAATTGGGAGTTCATAACCCACTTGAATCAAACTGTGAAATATGATGTATTAAGAACTATGTAATGTTTTGAACGACCAACAATAAAAAAAATAAATAAAAAAAAAGAAAATGTGGTATATATACAAAATGGAGTATTACTCGGCCATAAAAAAGAATGGCTTTATGACATTTGACAGCAAATGGATGGATCTGGAGACTATCAGATTAAGTGAAATACTTCAGTCCCAAAAGTACAAAGGTCAAATGATTTCTCTGATAGATGGAAGCTAACCCACAATAGGGGGTAGGGGGTGAGGGAAAGAATAGAAATGCAGTAGATTCCTACAATAAGGGTAATGGAGGGAAGGGAAGGGGGATAAGTGAAGGAAAGACAGTGAAATGAATCTGACATAGTTTTCCCATAAACATATACGAAAGCAACACAGTGAATCCTACCACCATGTACATCCATAAGAAAGGGACTCTAACTAAAATAAAATATAGTCTGTGCTTGCATAATTATATCAAAATGGATTCTGCTGTCATATACAACTAAAAAGAACTAATAAAAATTTAAAAAAGCAAAATGGCTACAGAAAGCAATTCAGTAAAGGTGAAAAGTTGAAATTACAACCACCTTGAAAATATTTGACGGTAAACAATATCACCCTGAATTCTGTTGTTGCCTTGTGACACCAAATGAAAAGAAATTGTACTGGGAAAATAAATGGACAAAGTGCAAAGAGGTGGCCCATACAAGAAGAGTTCAGAAGTTTCAACATTTATTTTATTTTATGTGTGTTACCCAAGAAAGTCAAAGGTGGGGCTGGGGATGTGGCTCAAGCGGTAGTGCACTCGCCTGGCATGCGTGCAGCCCGGGTTCCATCCTCAGCACCACATACACACAAAGATGTTGTGTCCACCGATAACTAAAAAAATAAAATATTAAAATTCTCTCTCTCTCTCTCTCTCTCTCTCTCTCTTAAAAAAAAAAAAAAAAGAAAGAAAGAAAGTCAAAGGTCCGGTTGTTATCCCTCAGTCACACACTGAAAAGCAAGACTATAAACAAACTGTTTTTTGGCTTCAAGTTTATTTATCCTTTTCCAAAGATGATTTACTGGGATTCTTATTCTTGTTCCAGTGTATTTTCAAGATTAATCTTCTCTTGTCTCAACTGAAGGATGGAAAAAAATTTACCAAGAAGGTCAGGCCACTGAAACATCGTTAATTAGATTTTGTTTGTTTGTTTGTTTCAAGCATTAAGACTCCCTGACCTAGAGAAAAGTGCAAAGACAGGATCAAATTTCTGGCACAGACACAGTACATTAAGTGCATCTAACTGATTTTAGTTTTTCTTTTTCCCTTTTTGGTACTAGGGATTGAACCCAGCTGAGCTTTATCACTGAGTTACATCCCCAACCATATGATTATCTTGAGATAGGGTCTCACTCAGTTGCTTAGAGCCTCATTAAATTGCTGAGGTTGATCTCAAATATGAGATCCTCCTGCTTCAGGCTCCCAAGTCACTGGGATTACAGGTGTGCACAGCCATGTCCTGCAAGTGTATCTAATTCTTAAACCTTACTTGAGAAAACTAATACAGGATCACTTGTGGATGTAAATGTTTAATTGCTGCCTGGCACATTTCCGTATTTATTCAAGGTATTTGTAAAGTTTTCCTTAGATAGGGTTGGGGAGTTCTGTTTACTAGTGGTCCCAAGAGCTATGTGAATTTTTCCTTGGTTCTCCACATAGTTCCATGTTAAATCAGGAAGGCTAGGTTACCATTTATATAAATAACTCTTTAAAGAGTTGGAAACAATTCTACATACTGGCTGATTAATGTATCTAAATACATGCTCAAAAATTTTAAAACATACACAAAAAATAAATACCAAATTCACAGAACGGGATATAGTGAGGATTTAGAGAAGAAGGGGAATTTGATTTGGGGAAGGATATTTATTTGAAGAGAGAATCCCAAACTGCATTCTATTTCATAAGATAAAATAAACATGGGGAAAATTCATTAATCAATCAATATTGAGCAACAAACAATAAATACTGAGAATAATGTCCTACACTGGATAACAGATATGAAGGAATGAATCAAGGAATCAGAAAATTCTGCCTTCATGGAATTTCATTTTAGTGCAGACCAAGATAGTGAATGAAACAAGGATATATATGTGAAAGAGATCAGAAGAAAAAGAGAATTGATTAAATAGTTGTAGAAATGGCTGGCCATTTGAATACATTGTTTTCTATAACTTTAGGGACATTTGCAAAGCAGCAGGCAATGCATTACAACAAACTCCTGTAGATATATATATATATATATATATATATATATATATATATATATATATATTGATGTGTTTATGATTGCAAACCTTGAGCCCAACTTCTGGTTTCAAATCCCACTTTCATCAACTGCTATTGGAAAACTTTAGGAAAATTACTATATACAATTTCATCATTTGTAAAATAGAGGATGAAAATAATGTCTAGCTCACTGAGTTATTGTGAGTCTTTAATTAAATTAACTCCTGCAAATCATTACTAACTGCTTTACACATAGAATGTGCTCAACAGTTGTTGGCAATGATAACTGCTGTCTCTGATTGGCTATTCTACTTCTGTCCCATTGTTCTAGAACATAAGCTCCATGAGGCCTCCACACTTGCCTGCTTTGTTAACTGATGTACCCTCAGTGTCTAGAACATCTGTCAGTTTACAGGTCATCAACAAATCCTGGAGGCTTCTTAAACAAGGGAATGAGCCCAGATCACACAGTAGACTGAAATCAGAGCTTGGAAATATTGTTTGCATGGTGGAATGTGACTTTGGAAAACAGTTCAAGGGTAAGAAGTGGAGAGGAGGCGGACAGTCAGCATGAATTAAAAAGCATTTTGCACTGTCAGGGTGGGAGCCAGGTAACAGGCAATCATCCCCCAGAATGTTAAACAGGTTCTACCTCCAGCAAGGAGAAACCTTTGGTTAATTCACAGAACTCCCACTCACCTTTGTCAATCCCTGAGGTAATCACATTTTTGACCCAGTTCAATCCATAATCCTTTCTTTAAAAAAACAATTCCCAGAAATCTGCATAAACTCTGATGGCCCTGTGTGAAACTAAAAGCTAAGAGCAAGCATTACAAGAGGAATTTTGTAAACAAGAGAAAATTCAAGAAGGCATCATTTTGTAGTATAAAATCTGAAAGAGGAATGTAAGCCCAATTATTTTTCAAGTAATCATATAAATGCTAATCAGCAACTAAAAAGCAAATTCAAAAAAAAAAAAGTAGAATTTAGTAGGCATGAGCCCATGAGTATCCCACTTACCTTCCCTGAGCTTCAGCATCCTCATCTATGAAATGAGAGGCCTAGCCTAGGCAAACTCTGAATTCCCTTTCTGGCCTACCCATTTTATACTCTCTACAATAGAAGTAGCAAAAGAGAACACCTAAATCTACCCTCTTGTTTTTAAAGGTGAGGAACCCATTGGCCTGGGAAATGGCATTACTGAGGCAAAGTGGTACAGATGTAGGAATTAATATTGGTCAAACAGCAGTCAACATTGCTGGGCACACCCAATAAGCAAGTACACAATTAATCCAGTGATTAATCCATTTTGTGGATTAATCCATTTTGTGGATTAATAGTTTGAAAGGACTATAGTACTAGGTGGCAAGTGTAAGTCAATAGGGTATGGCTAGAGGAATTAGATCACTGGGGGCTTCTCCATGAGAATTTATCTTGTCCCTGCCAGCTCCTCCTTTACTGTCCCTGCTCCCAGCCACCATAAGCTGAGTAGTTGTCCTCACCCATGCCCTTCTTCCATGATGTTTTGCTTCATATCCAACCCTGAGCAATGGAGTCAGCTGAGCAGGGAGTGAGACCTCTGAAAACATGAGCTAAAACACATTTTACTCCTCTAAGTTGTTCTTGTCAGATATTTTGGTAACAGCAATGAGAGGCTGACCTACACATAAGCCCCTCTTCGTTGTCAACAATACTTGGGAGTAGCAAATTTGGTGGGTAGCTGATGGAGAAGAAATAAGTACAGCTAAGGAAATCCTAGGAAGAGTATTCAGAAATGGGTGAGGAAAGAAAAGCACAAGCTGAAAACACACGTGAATCTCAGCTATCTCTTAGGACCTATCGGTAAATTACCCAGTATTGGTCTACCCTCGCCCCAGAAAACCAGGGTTCCTTGGGTGTGAAATGTGGGTGGGTTTGCTGATCCCAATTTGCTCTACAATTTGTTTCCATGAAGTAGACAACCCAGAAGGCCCCACCGTGGCAGTTTCCATTCTCCAGTATTTCATACTCTGGCACTGCCGTAGGAGTCTGTATTATCTTTAGCCTTACAAAGATCAGGGACCCTTGTTTTCTCAGCTTTAAGAATCTCAACTTTCCAGCAATGCTGAGGATCTATCTTGGCACTGAAGGCAGAGAAATGAAAGGAAATCATATTGAGCCCCATATTCAATCATATTGAATAACTTCCCCTTAAGTTCTTTATCAGGCTCACCCCACTACAACTCCTGCCCACCTAATTCCACATTGCATAGAATTAGAGCCAAGTATACACATCTGTTCTGTGTGAGAGACTTTCAGAGCTATATTGTCCTGGACTTTGTGCAATCTTACAGTACAAGAAGTCAGAAACTGTTCCCTGAGATGAAAACATCCACCCAGTGATGCAATGCTTCTAATATTGTTATCCATCTGGAATAATCTCTCCTAGCTCCTTCCCAGGTTTTTGTTTTGTTTTGTTTTGGTTTTTATTTTAAATTAGGTATTCATACATTAAGCACCAGCTCATCCATAGTCAAATATCTAATCCTCAGATTGATGGATCCCCTCCTGACTGTGATTATTATACAGGTACCCAGCACAAATGGATAAAGCTGACTTGTGGAACATCCATTTAAAAGGCCAATTTGTAATTAAGGCAGCTCAATGGACTGCCAAATTCTTCACTCCAGTTCAGTAGCTCCACTTCTCATTGCAGGTTAGTTAACATCAGACCAAGCATTCTTGTTATGTTCCTGAAATAAACTTAGAACTTATTCACTGAGTCAACAGCAAACGTGGCTCTGCTAAATTCACAGCTTGCCCTGCCTACATCTCAGCAGGTAGGTGCTGACCACACCTGAAGAAGCAGGAAGGTAGGGACAGCCAAGGATGGCCCCAGGCTACCATGCTTCTTTCTCACCACTGCATTTTCCCATTTAGGACTCTGATGCTAGGGCAGGGATAGAGGAAAGGATGCTATCCACAAAAAGAAAAAGCCTGATGAGAACTCTAGAGCTGTTCTCAGCAAAGGATGCAAAAGGTTTTTGTGTAAATTTTCAATGTACTTTGAAAGGGTTTTAATCAAACTATCATTTTATTATCATTAGTATGAGAAAATGTAGTTTGAACTCCCCAAATTTGACTTAAAAATAAATTCCAAAAGCAGTCCATTATAATCAAGACATTCACTAATGTAGGCATAATAAAGAAAAGGAAATAAAGGACATCATTCAAACAGAACAGATACAGTTTGTTACAGCACATGGTAGAAAAAGCATTTTAAATGATGATATAAGAAACACACCTGATGTTTATAAAAATAAACAGCAGAATACTCAAAGACCTACATTGACCAAACCCTTAATTGGCCAGATTTTGTTGTTGTTGTTGTTGTTGTTGTTAATGGAAAAGGGTAAATGTTAAGAAAACAAGTGGGTTTGGGAGTTAACAATTCCCCCAAACCTTCCAGGTTGTCAGGTCTGAAGGCCATTAACAGCTCAGCCTAATCTCCTATTACTTTATTATGCAATATAATTGAATTTCAATTATTCAAAATGCTGAACTATAGATGCATCAGAATCATCTGGGGAAATAAATGTTCAACATTCATAAAATGCCTAAATCACAATTGGAAATAAGCAGTTTTGTTCCTACTACTACAAGAGCATACATATCAAAGAGTCTTGCCTCATTCCATTTTACTTTCCCATATACTTCAATTAATCCATGTTTTGCATACACAATGTAATGCAGTAACTAATAGGAATTATTAGGGGACTATTAAAATATATCATGCTGGGAGTGAAAGAAGACATACTGGGGATGGAGAAAATTATGTTATATGCATTTATGCCTATGTCAAAATGAACCCCACTATTAAATATAACTATAATATGCTAATAATTATAAAATATAAAAAATAAAATGTATCAAGTGCAAGTGATAAAAGATAGCTAACAACAATGTACAGCGGTGGGTCTTTGTTCATTAGAGCAAAAGAGATTGATGCATATCAAGGCCCTTGTAAAACAAAAACAAACCAATTCCAAAACCAGTAGAAAGAAGGAAATAATTAAGATTCAAAAATCGATGAAATTGGGCTGGGGATGTGGCTCAAGCAGTAATGCACTCACCTGGCATGCGTTGGGTGCTGGGTTCGATCCTCAGTACCACATAAAAATAAAATTTAAAAAAGATGTTGTGTCCACCGAAAACTTAAAAATAAATACTAAAAAATTTTTTTAAAAAAATCAATGAAATTGGGCTGGGGCTGGGGCTCAGTGGTAGCTTGCCTGGCATGCTTGAGGAACTGGGTTTGATCCTCAGCACCACATAAAAAGAAGGTATTATATCCACCTATATCTAAAAAAATACATATTTTTAAAAATTGATGAAATTAAGAATAATAAAAAAAAAACCACAGAAGATAGATGAAACAAAGAATTGGTGAGAATAAATTTCCTTGCCTTGTTCCAGATTTTTTTTTTTTTTAGAGAGAGAGAGAGAGAAAGAGAGAGAATTTTAATATTTATTTTTTAGTTCTCGGCGGACACAACATCTTTGTTGGTATGTGGTGCTGAGGATCGAACCCGGGCCGCACTCATGCCAGGCCAGTGCGCTACCGCTTGAGCCACATCCCCAGCCCTTGTTCCAGATTTTAAAACAAATGTGTTTAATCTTTCCCTTCTATGATGCTGACTGAATTTTTATATATAGCCTTCCTGATGCTGATGTAGAGTTCTTCTATCTGTATTTTCTTCAGTGTTTTTAATCATGAAAAGCCATTAAATTTTGTCAAAGTCTCTCTGCATCTATTGAGATTATTAAGTAATTTTTTGTCTTTAATTCTACTTATGTGATGAATTACACTTATTTGTTTGTGTATGTTAATCTATTCTTGCATCCCTGGGATAAAACCAGTTTTAGTCATAATGTAAAATCTTCTTAATTTGTTGTTGAATGTGATTTGCTAATGTTTTTTTAATATTTTATTTTTTAGTTGTAGATGGACACAGTATCTTTATTTTATTTTATGTGGTGCTGAGGATCAAACCGAGGGTCTTGCACGTGCTAGGCAAGAGATCTACCACTGAGCCACAACCCCAGCCCTCTAATATTTTATTAAGAAATTTTGCATCTAATTTCATCAGGGATATGGGTCTGCAGTTTTCTTTCCTTGAGGTGTTCTTACCTAGTTTTTGTATGAGTGTGACACTGGCTTTATAGAATAAATTTGGAAATGTTCCCTTCCTTTCTATTTGATGGAATAATTTAAGCAGCATTCAAATTAGTTCTTTTTTAAAGGTACAAGAGAAATCTCCTGAGACTCCTTCTGATCCTGGGCTTTTCTTTGTTGGAGGGTTTTTATTACTGCTTCTATCTCAATGCTTAGGTGTTCTATGTCCTTCTGGTTCAATTTTAGCAGGTAGTATGTGTCTAGAAATGGGGTTTCCAATTTTTATTAGAGTATAACTTTTCAAAATAGTCCCTAATAATCCACTTGATTTCTGTAATGTCTCTGGTGATTTCTCTTTTTTTCATCTCTTGTTTAATGAAATTGGAGTTTCTCTTTTTTTCTTTTGTTTAGTTTGACTAAGTGCTTAATGATCTTAATTTTTTCAAAGAACCAACTCTTCATTTCATTGATACTTCTTATTTTTTATTCTAAATTTCATTGACTTTGGGTTGATCTTAATTATTTCCTTTCTTCTACTGGTTTGAAAACAGATTGTTCTTATTTTTCAAGAGCCTTAAGGTATATTATTAGATTGTTTATTTGGGTTCTTTCCAATTTTCTTATGTAGCCATTCATAAGTCTAAACTTTCCTTTTTAACCTGCCTTCAGTGTTCCAGAAGTTCTGGTGTGTTGTAGCACTATTCCTGTTTGATTTTAAGAATTTTTAAATTTCCCCCCAGTTTCTTTTTTTTATTATTTTTTTATTAGTTGCACATGACAATACAATGATCTTGACATATCATACATTTGAATCAAATGGGTATAATTTCTCATTTTTCTGAGTGTACAGGTTGCAGAATCACATTGGTTATACAGACATGTATTACTTATTCATCACTTAATATTGTATTGTTCAGTCTCCATGTGTTTATAGAGTTTGTGTAGGGTTTTTGTTGTTGTTCTTGTTCTTGATTTCTAATTTCATTCCATTTTTATCTGATAAGATTCAAGTTACTATAATAATTTTTGTGTATTTACTAAGATTTTATTTGTGACCTAAAATAAGGTCTATTTTGGAGAAGATTTCAGGAACTGTTGGGAAGAAAGTATATTCAACTATTGTTTGATGAAATATTCTACAGGTATCTGTTAAATCCATTTGATTTATAATATTTCTCAGGTTCAAAGAGTCTTTACTGAGTTTATGTCTGTATGATCTATACATTGATGAGAGAGGTGTATTGAAATCAGCCAGTATTATTGTATGGGGGTCCATTTGAGGCTTTAATTTGAGTAGTATCTCTTTTATGTGATTTGTTGCACATATATATTTGCTAAATAATTGCTATCATTATATCTTCTTGTTGCATTGTTCCCTTTACCAGTATGAAGTGATCTTCTTTGTCTCTTCTAATTTTGGTTTGAAGTCTGCTTTGTCACATATAACAGTAGCTACTCCTACTTGTGTTTTAGCTTCATTCATATGATTTATCTATTTTCATTCTTTCACTTTAGCCTATGATTATCTTTGCCAGTAAGGTGAGCCTCTTCAAACAATGTATAATTTGTTTTTAATCCACTCTGCCAGCATGTCTTTTAATTAAAAAGAGACCATTTATATCATTATGATAGATGTTTATTAATTCCTGATACCTTATTTCTTTAAATTTTTTAAATTGTAGATGGACACAATACTTTTATTTTATTTATTTGTTTGTTTATTTATTTATTTTTATGTGGTGCTGAGGATAAAACCCAGTGCCCCACATGTGCCAGACGAGTATGCTACCACTGAGCAACAACCCCATCTGATATCTTATTTCTCTTTTTTACCTTTTTTTATTTGTTTTAATCATGACAGTACAATGACCTTGAAATATTATACATTTGAATCAGATGGGATATAATTTCTCATTTTTCTGAGTACAGGTTGCAGAATCACATTGGTCATGCAGTCACATATATACACACAGTAATAATGTCTGTTTCATTCTACTATACTTCCTGTCTCCCCATCCCCTCCCCTCCCTTCCCATCACTTCTCTCTACCTAATCTAAGGTAATGCTATTCTTTTTTTTCCTCTCACATCTTCATACATGTATTTTGTATAACAATGAGGGTCTCATTCCACCATCCATGCAATTCCCCTTCTCCCTCCCTTTCCCTCCCACCCCTCTTCCCTATGTAGAGGTAATCTTCTTCCCATGCTCTTCCTCTTTTCCCCATTTTGAGTCACCCCCCCCCCCTTATATCAGAGAAGACATTCGGCATTTGTTTTTTAGGGATTGACTAACTTCACTTAGCATAATCTGCTCTAATGCCACCCATTTCCCTACAAATCTTATTATTTTTTAGTGGTGAGTATTTTTTTTTAACTTCACTTAGCATAATCTGCTCTAATGCCACCCATTTCCCTACAAATCTTATTATTTTTTAGTGGTGAGTATTTTTTTTATCTATTCATGTTGGGGACCACAAATCTAGTCAAGATGGCGCCTGGCAGTTTGCCAGGAGGAGTGGTTTGTGAAGCAACACCACCGTGCCATTTAGATGGTAGGGATTTCTTATTAACTGATTGCTGTATCTAGATGATGCTAATTGAGTCAAGCTGTGTGTAATCAGTTAGGTATATATACCTCTGCTGTTCCACAATAAAGGGGCTCCTGCTACCTTGGGTGCCCACTACCTTGAGTTCCCGCTCAGTTCCCACTGAGTTTCCCCGCAATAAAGCAGTTCCCGCTTCAACCTTCAAGTTGCTTGTCACCTCCCGGTTATTTTGCCCAGCCGAACTGGGGCACATTCATCCATTCAAGGGCATCACAGTCTAGCTATTGTGAATTGTGCTACTATAAACATTGATGTGGCTGTGTGTCCCTGTAGTACGCTGTTTTAAGGTCCTTTGGGTATAGTCCAAGAAGAGGAATAGCTGGGTCAAATGGTGGTTCCATTACCAGCTTTCCAAAGAATCTCCGTATTGCTTTCCTAATTGGCTGTGCCAATTTGCAGTCCCACCAGCAGTATATGACTGTACCTTTTCCCCCACATCCTTGCCAGCACTTGTTGTTTGTCTTCATTATGGCTGCCATTCTTACTGGAGTGAGATGGTCTGATACCTTATTTCTAATGCTTAATTTAGTTCTGTATATCATTTGAGTAGCTACTCTTCAATTTGTGAACTCTGGGGTTTATTTTTTATTTCTTCTTTGTGGAAATAAATATTTCCTTCTTTATTTCTTTAAGCAGATTCTGTGCTGCCAGTTTAGTAGTGAGAAATTCTTTAGTTTCCACTTATCTTGGAAGGGATTTTATTTCTATTTTTTTTTATTTTAAAGAATAGTTTTTTCTGGATATAACAATCTTGGTTGAGATTTATTTTTGTTTTAGGGCTTGGGACACACCATTTTAAGTTCTCTGCTTTTATAGAATGTCCTGAGAAATCCTAAGTAATTCTGATTGGCTTGACTCTAAATGTGAGCTGTCATTTTTCTCTTGAGGATTTTAAAACCCTTGCTTGTTCATTTTAATTACAATGTGTTGTGGAGAGTTTCTTTTTTGGTCTTGGTATTTTGGTTTTGTTTTTGAAGTTCTATATTTCCCTCTCGTTCTTAAGATTTGAACATTTTTCTGATATCATTTCCCTGAGGAGATTATCTATTCCTTTAGCCTGCACTCATAACCCTATTCAGTTTTAATGATTCTTAAATTTGGTCTCTTAATGTTGTCCCAGGATTCTTGTACATTCTGATTATGATTACTTTTTTCATTTCTTTAATATCATCTGAATGTTGTGGGCTGGCCACTTTGTCTTTCAGCTCTGAGATACTGTTTTCAGTATGGCCTATTCTCTTACAGAGACTTTAAACTGAACATGTTCTTTGTTTTTTTTGTGTGTGTGTTTTTCTTTCCCAAGATTGGTTTTGTTCTTTTTCCAAATCTCTATCTCCTTATTGAATTTCTCACCCATATCCTGTATTGCTTTTCTTAATCCATTCATTTGTTTTTCTGTGTTCTGTTGGAATTCATTGATTATTTTTATGATCTTTCTTTCAAATTCATCATCTGCTATTTAATTTATTTTGATATATTTAGGGTGATTGTTGGCAAATTATGAATTTTCAGAGGTGTTTTATTACCTTGGCCTTTCATATTTGTCATACTCCTGTGCTAGGTTGTCTGCATCAGTTGCAAAAGATTTCTCTTCTGCTCTTATGTGTGGACCTTTTTAGGGCACAGCCTTCTCTTACCAGAGTGTCCTAATGTGATGAGGATTGAGATTCCCTTATAGGTGTGATATCCATAGCCTTTGTGTTAATTCTTTCTGTTTTTGCTATTAAAGTGGATGTCTATGAGTAGGACCTAAGGACCCATCCCCAGGTGTTCCTACTTGGGGCCTGGTCATTAGTTTGGTTTTGTTTATCTCTTTTATTCTTTGTATTAAAGTGGAGTTAAAGTATGAGTGTCATTTATTTGTGTGTGGAACAACATGTGCTGTCTTTTGGCTGAGTTTAGTTCAGCACTCTCTATCCGTGGATTTGTAGGTTCCCAGAACCTCACAGAAAAGGGGAAAACAAAAATAGAAACAACAAATGCACATAGTATATAGCATTAAAATACATACCTGGTTCCTAGTTGTGACATCTAAAATCCTATCACAAAAAGAGGAATGGTGGAGTCAGCAATTGCAACAGCAAAAAAAATAAATAAATATGAACTAGATCTGGCATTAAAGCAGAGAGTATGTGTCAATTATGCCATCTACAGCACTAATAATTGCAACAACATGAATGGTGAGGAGAGGATTTATATAAACCAATTATTCTAAAACAATAAAATATAGTTCATTAAGAGACAAAAATGCTATACGAAGATAGAAGAGTTTAGAATGTTTAAAATGTAAACAGAATATAAAAGAGATGTAGTGAGTGATGCTTATAAAGAAAGAAGAGAAAAGGTTGAAAAACAATCAAAAGTGAAAGAAGAGAATTTAGCTGTTAGTGGAAGAAGAAAGGAGAGGAAGAAATAAGAAAAACAAGCAAAATCAAATAAACCAAAAACCCTAACCCTCAAAAGAAAAGGCAAAGAAAAATAACTACATTTAAAAATGCAAAAATGAGCAAAAAAGAAGAAACAAATATGCATATGAGCCATTAAGCACAGCAAGAACACCAAAGGAAAAAATATTCCTTATGAAAATTGAAGGAATCATCTCTGCTGAGGCTACCAAATTAGATGGTTAGTGCCTATTCTCAACTGTTTTTCTTGTCTCCTTTTCTTAAGCATACACACAAGCACAAGCACAAGAGCTAGCCATTGTTAATTCCTTCCTCTTTCTTTGTTTCTCACTGAGCCACCAGTTGGAGTGGCCTAAAACATAAGCTAGTTGAAATAGCTCTCAGCTTCCCTTCTCACCAGTATAAGGTAGGATGGAATGGGAGTCCTCTCCATGGGATATTTATCCAGAGCCCAGATCAATGCATTCCTAGAGTGAGGTTGATGCAGAATTCTATGAAGGGAGTTCTAGCAGTTTGGATTTAGGATTACTCAGGACTTGGGGGGGTTACTGGGTGATACATGCTGTGGAGATATTAAATCAACACACACCCCTAGCACCAGGCAGATGCCAATCTCTGCTGGGAGTCTAGATCTCAGGAGCTTCCCAAGAATTCTACTCATGTGGCAAGGGAGACTCCCGAAATCTGGCTGAGCACAAAATAACCGAGCCACCACAGAGCCTTGTAGATTCAAACAGCAACTCTTTATTCCCAAACTCTTACCGACACTCTACACGCATTTTCTGGGAAAAATACACTCCCTCCACTGGGCTCTGCGTACCAATACTCTCAGAACCTCGCAAAAACTCATCGGGAACTCCAAAGGAGCAGGTGCCTGAGGCAGCAGGATACGCCCTAATCCAAGCAGGATCCGCCCTAATCCTGGAGCTGCCCTATTCGCAGCAGGATCCACCCTAAACTTGGAGCCGCCCTATTTCCAGCAGGATCCACCCTAAACCTGGAGCCGCCCTAATCCCTGAGCAGGGTCACCTTTCAACCCAAAATGCCATTCATCATTCCTACTTGGCTATAGCTTTCAGCATCTCCCCCCTTCTGTTTAATTAAACAACAAGCAATGTGGCTTTGGGACCATGCCTGTTAGGTTGTCCAAATCAACATATGGTCCTTACCCGTCATCGGATGAGCTGACCTCTAGGCGTCAGCCTCCTGTCTTAGGTTGGTACCACTGCAATTGGATCATACCCATCACTGACTACCGGTTCAGCATACAGCCATACTTGTGGATAGGCCTAGCATCAGTGAGGTTCTTTGCCTCACCTCTGTTGGCCCCCAAATTTGGCCTTGGTGCCAATGGGGGGTGAGGTTCTTTGCCTCACCTCTGTTGGCTCCCAAATTTTAGACCATCACTAGCAGAAGGGAGGAGGATACAGAAATGCCAGACACCAAGCCAATTGATGGCTCCTTTGGAAAAATTATATCACCGGTGACACCATTGGCAAAGATACGCCAGCATTACCACAATTCGCTGCACCAACAGATAGTTCACAATGCATACAAGTGATACATAGTCCAGGAAAGTTCTGCAAGCAGTTCAAAGCGGTGGAATCTATCAATATGTCCATTTCCTCCCAAAGTAAATCAACTCCTTGATTGAGCATGACTTGTTGAGTTATTATTCATTGATGCATCAGTTTATACAGTTTACTGTGATAACTATCATAGAAGCTGTAGTTTGGTTTTATCTTTGTCTTCACCAGCACTGGGATGAAGATAGGAATTCTGGCAATGATGCTAAAAAGAAATTATGTAACATTCGAACAGGTACTAAGAAAACAATTTTCTGAACAATTTACATTATCCTGAACAGAATTATTAAATATAATGAAAAGGAAAGGTGAAAGTAAACAAACATATCTGTTAACTTCCTTATTTGTACACATATTAAAACAATCCTCAACAGCTGTTTACCCAATTTGAATTAAACCATTAAAATCATGTGAATAAAAAAAAATTCGGATCCATTTTTTCATGAGCGCTCCTCATATATGATATATGGACATACGCACACACAGACATACAACACAAAACACAAGTGTGCACACAAATGTACAACACATAAGACAATAGTAAATGCCTTGTAGCTTTACACAGGTGAAATATCCATTGCAATGTTTAAAAACTCAACAGTCAAAAAATAAAACTGATCAGAAAAACATTAACCTAGGTCTGTATGAGCTCAAAAAAGAAAATAGAACTTTATGATGTGGGAAAAGGCAATAATAAAATAGATATTGAAAAAAGCATCCTGGTTAATCACTGTCACAGATGTAAGAATAGCCAAGCTGGAGCTCTGGATATCAGCTGTTATGGATTTGAGTCAAATCATCTTCTTTTTGATCTGTAGAAATTGCTTTGGTTAGTCTCTCTGGAATCCAAATCGGCTGCTGTTCTCCCTGTGAAAACACACAAACAGAACCCCTGACTCCAGATAATGACTGGGTCAGAACCTTTCCATTGTCCTGTTAGAATATCCTTCCAAAGTACCTTAGGCTTATGTACATTTTTTGGATACATATGCCTTTCTGCAGCACTAAGCCCTGATGAATCCAAATTTTAAAAATATAGAGTAAATGCATTATTTTAAGTTTATCTTTGGGGGATATATACCCCTTTCCAATTCCCTCTTTTTGCTTTAATAAGTACATTTTAATAGTTTGATGAACTCTTTCAACTATGCCTTGTCCCTGTGGATTGTATGGGATTCCTGTTATATGAGTAATGCCAAATGATGAGCAAAATTGTTTAAAAGAGGTAGAGGTATGGCCAGGACCATTATCTGTTTATAACTGTTCTGGAATGCCCACAGTGGCAAAATTTTGTAAGCAATGAGCTATAACATCTTTAGTTTTTTCTCCAGCAAGAAGGGAGCCCATCAAAAATCTGGAAGAAGTATCAACTGTAACATGCAAATATTTTAATTTTCCAAATTCTGGCAAGTGTGTGACGTCCATCTGCCAAATATGGTTAGGTATCAATTCTCCAGGATTGACTCCAAGATTAATATGTGGTAAAAATGTCACACAATTTTGACATTGTTTTATATGTCTGGCTTGTTCCTTAGTTATTTTAAAACACTTTTGTAAAGTATTAGCATTGTCATGGAACCTTTTATGAAAATTTGTAGCTTCTTCTAGTGTAGAGAAAATATGTGTAGTTTTATCTGCTAAATCATTGCCCAAACTAAGGGCTCCAGGCAATCCTGTATGTGCCCTGATATGTCCTGTAAAGATCTTTTCTGTCCCAGATTAGACTTTGTATAGTGGAAAACAAAGAGAAAAAAATAGAGGAAGGAGAAATCCTACCAGCATCTTCAAGGGATACTATAGCATTAACTATATACTGACTATCAGAAAATAAATTAAATACAGAATCTTTAAACATCACAAAAGCTTAAAAAACTGCATTAAGCTCTACCTTTTGAGCTGATTGTTTGGGTACTAAAAATGTAAAAGTTTGATCAGGGGTAACTACTGCTGCTGTACCATTATTTGACCCATCAGTGAATATATTTGGAGCATTCATGATAGGGGTTTTTCTTGTCATTTTTGGAAAAACTACAGGATGCGAAGACCAAAAAGACAACAAAGGATTAGATGGTAAGTGATTATCAAATGAAACATTAGATTTACACATGATTATTGCCCAAGTATTTAACTCATTAGCTAACTCATCAATTTGATCCATAGTATATGGAGTAATAATTTTATTGGGAGAAATTCCAAACACTCCCTTTACTGCTTTTATTCCTTTGAGTATTAATTGTCTTACAGCCTCAGGATACCTAGTAAGAACAGTGTTAGGAGAATAAGATAAATGTATCCACAATAATGAACCTTCTTGCCAAAATACTCCTGTAGGAATATTTTTCGTTGGTAGTACAATAAATAATAAAGGCAAACTTATATCAATTCTATCCAAATGCATATTTTCCATATATGTTTCAATAATTTTTAATGCCTTTCTTGCTTCAGGAGTTAACATGTGGGGTGAATTTGGATCTGATGGACCTTTTAGGATATCAAATAAAGGTCCCAACTCTCCTGTTGGTATGCCTAGATAAGTCCTTATCCAATTTATGTCTCCCAATAACTTTTGAAAGTCATTAAGTGATTTGAGTTGATCTACTCATATTTGAATTTTTGGTGGACGGACCATGGTTGAGGATAATAGAACTCCTAAATAATTAATTGGAAAATTTCATTGTACTTTATCTATTGCTATCTCTAGATTATAATTTTTTAATAAATTTGTAAGTGTGGCATAACATTCTAACAATGTGTTTTATCTTTATGTGCTAGTAATACATCATCCATATAGTGCAATATTTGTAGTTCAGGATTTTGATTTCTAAGTGGCTGGATTGCTTTGTTAACATAAATTTGACACATAGTTGGGCTGTTAGCCATCCCTTGAGGGAGTACTTTCCATTCATATCTCTGATCAGGACCTTCATGATTCAGCGCAGGGATAGTAAATGCAAAACGTGGACTATCCTCAGGATGAATTGGAATTGAAAAGAAAAAAACAATCTTTAATATCTATAACTAAACATACCAGGTTTTTGGCAAAGCAGACAATTGAGGAATCCCTGATTGAGCAGATCCCATATTAACCATCTCATTATTAATGGCTCTTAAATCTTGCAATAATCTCCATTTACCAGATTTCTTTTTGATGACAAAAATGGGAGTATTATGGGGAGATATGGAAGGTTGTATATGTCCCTCCGCCAATTGTTGTTTGACCAGGTCATGGGCTACTTGTATCTTTTCTTTAGTCAGGGGCCACTGAGGAACCCATACTGGTCTTTCTGATTTCCAAGTAATTTTGATTGTCTCAGTGGCCCCTTCTGAAAACCCAATCCATGTCTATTTATTCCTTGATCTATTTGAATTGGTGCTGCTATACCTTGTTCTTGTTCTCCTAATCTTTTTTCGTTCCTAAAACCTTGTCTAGCCCTAGTAGTGGGTGCATTAGGATTGATGTTATTTGTTAATGTCAAACCTAATTGATCTAGGACATCTCGTCCCCGTAAATTTATAGGAAGATGATACAATACATATGGCTGTATAGTTCCTTCACATCCTTTAGGATCCTTCCAATCTAATACCATTGCACTTCTATGGGGATTAGTCGCAACTCCTAGGCCTCGAAGCGTTTGAGTGGCTTGTTGTAATGGCCAATGTTTTGGCCATTCTTGACGAGATATGATGCTAAGGTCAGCACCTGTGTCCAGTAGCCATTAAATTCATTTCCTTGAATATTTAATTTTAGCATGGGGCGAGAATCTAAATTTAAAGACAGCATAGCCCAATCTACACCTGTGGAGCCTAATCCCCTGGAACCTCTTTCTACACTATGACTGGAAAATTTATCATGCAGGCTGGGTATTATTAACAACTGTGCTATTCTATCTCCTGGTGAAATTACTGATATACCTCTTGGAGAACTAGCTATAATTTTTATTTCACCTACATAATTGGGATCAATTACCCCAGGACTTATCATAAGTCCTTTTAGTGTAGAAGAACTATGTCCCAATAATAAGCCTACTGTTCCTTGGGGAAGAGGTCCTTTTACTCCTGTCAGAATGATTTGAACTCCCATCTCTGGAGTTAATACTAATCTGGCAGAGGCGCAGATGTCCAACCCTGCACTCCCTCTGGTTTGTCTGATGAGGGATTTAATGGATAATGTGTCCTGGGCACTACCCTTATGATGTTGCTGGGTTCCTCCACTGCCCCGTATATTTGTGCTTGTGGGCCCCGGAGCATTGGGCCCCCCGGTCCATTTTTTGGCAATGGAGCCTGATGCCTTTCTTCACGATATAGTGGGTGAATACATTGTCCTTGTCCATTTTTTGATAAGGGAGTACCCTCTATGGTGGTTTGAGAATGGCATTCATTAGCCCAAAGTCTCCCTCTACGGCATCATGGCCAAAAACCCGGTATTCTATTCCTTTGATACCTAATTTTGTTAAACCCTTTTCCTATGGGGCAATTCCTTTTAAAATGTCCTGTTTGTTCACAATTGTAGCATGTTTTTGGCCTGGCATCCAAAGCCTGTTGTACTGCAGCTGCCAAGACTTGCCCTTTTTCATTAATGTCTCTACATAATTTAATATATGTGTTTAAATCTTCATGTTTCCATGGACTAATAACCTCTCTTCAGCAACGATTTGCTTGGTCATAAGCCAGTTGTTTTATTAATGGCATTGCTTGTTCTGTATCCCCCAAAGCTCTGGCAGCTGTTTGAATAAGCCTATCTACAAATTCAGCATAAGGTTCATTAGCTCTCTGTATTACCTTAGATAGCTGACCTTGTAAATCTCCATGTCCTTGTACAGTCTTCCATGCCCTAACTGCGTCTGCAGCAATTTGTGCATATATAGCAGGATCATATTCAATTTGTTGCCATTTACCCTCATAAGGTCCTTTTCCTAACATCATATCTAGATTTCTTTCAGGGTAACCGGCTGCTGCATTTTGCCTAGCTGTCTCCATGCAAAATTCCTCATTGGCAACCTTCCGTAACAAATATTGTCCTCCTTTTAGCACAGATTTACACATGCTAGCCCAATCTGCTGGCGTCATGTCCAAGTTGGTAATGGATTCGACCATGCTTACCTTGAAAAGTGCTTGGGGACCATAGGTTGTTACAGCCTCCTTTAACTGCTTCACTGTTTTGAAATCTAAAGCACGGTGAATTCGCTGCCCTCCTGCCTGCTCAAGTACAGGGCATGCTAATCTTTGAGGTCCTGTCTCAGGATCCCATTTATCAACTACGGGGGTTGCAGGCCACTCAGCTGTTTCTATAGGTGGAGCTGTTGGTTGAATTACACCCTGTGGTGATAGAACAGAGTTAGTAGCAGCCTCCTGTTGTAGCTTCCCCCATGATAGCTTTTTCTCCTCTAAGATTTTTTCCTTTAAATTTTCTTCCTCTATCTGACTAGCTGGAGAGAACTTCTCTTTTGCTTGATCTAACATGTTTTCTACCATAGTCTGGACCTCTAACAATTTACTTAACACTCTTTCAGTTTGTTTTTTACTAATTTCTAATCTACTATAAAGATAACGCAACCCAATAAGATAACACAAAACAAAACCAAAACTGAATGAAACAAAAACGGAATAAAAAATCGTTGTATCAATTTTCTCTTCCTCAGGGCCGAAAAACTTCAAACCTTGAGCCAACCATTTTTCCCAGTTTGCCTGAAAAAGTTCTAGGGATAGGAAGCTTGAAACAAAAACAAAATAAATCAAAACAAGAACACATTGTTTTTTGAAATGGTCACCCATTCTCTCACCTTCCCTCAGGGGCAAGCAATTTCACTTACCTCCAAGCTTCAGATGTTCCCTGCCGGGCTGCCAAATGCCACAGTCTAGCTGGGCACAAAATTAACCGAGCCACCACACAGCCTTGTAGATTCAAACAGCAACTCTTTATTCCCGAACTCTCACCGATACTCTACACGCACTTTCTGGGAAAAAATATACTCTCTCCACCAGGCTCTGCGTACCAATACTCTCAGAACCCCTCGAAAACTCAACGGGAACTCCAAAGGAGCGGGCGCCTAAGGCAGCAGGATACACCCTATTCCCAGCAGGATCCACCCTAAACCTGGAGCCACCCTAATCCCTGAGCAGGGTCACCTTTCAACCCAAAATGCCATGTGTCATTCCTACTTGGCTATAGCTTTCAGCAGGAGACAATTCTCCACACACTCTTCTGCCCACAAACACAGCCTGTCTTCCCAGACCTAGTCATTAATAGTATTCACAACCTGTTCAGATTGCCAACACTCTTCAACTTCTCACATGAGCCACCAAATTCAAAGGGAAAGCAATTTGGGCTCCCCTTCATTTTTCTGATTTGAATCCTCCTGGGTACAATTTTCTTTGTTCCTGTTTTGTTTCTGTTCTTCTAGGCACACCCTAGGCCACATTTGGTACTTGCTGGGACAGCGTGGAGTATTTTCTGTGACTTCTAGGCTCCACAGCAGCAGCTGCAGCATGACCTCCTCAAGATGGCTCCACCTCAGTTCTCCATTAGCCAGTTGAGAAACACAAAGCACTTTTCAAACACTAGTTCACAGTGTAGCCTCTAGCTCAGTTAAATTTAGGCAGCTTTTTTGATATACAGGGTGTTTTTTTTTTCATACCAGAACTGTCCATTTGTGTGTGTGTGTGTGTGTGTGTGTGTGTGTAATCCTTGCCCCCTCTGATGAAAAAGCTCCACCAATAACCAACCTGGCTACAATGAACTTTTTCCTTTATTCATTGGACCCAAATTTCTGAGTCTCTAAGACACTCTGACTGTTCAGTACTGAATTTTAGTTAAATTCTTCTTTCATCGACCTTCCTGTGAAGCATTACATGTCATTTCATAATTTAAGGGGACTCCTTACAAATAGTTACCACCAATGGAAAGAAAAGCAGATTTCAAAGTAACTAATTAAAATTCAAAGAACTAATTAAATAAATAAATAAATCAAAGGGAACAGATTTATAACTGGTTTCCTTTTTTCACATTATTGAAGTTAAACTCAGAGCAAGGGCCTCACCCCTGAGCTATATCCTCAACTCTTTTGTTGATATTATTATTATTATTATTATTATTATTATTATTATTATTATTTACCAGGGATTGAACCCAGGAGTGCTCAACCACTGAGCCACAACCACAGCCCTTTTTATATTGTCATTTAGACAGGGTCTCACTAAGTTGCTTAGGACCTCACTAATTAATTGGTTTGAACTCACAATCCTCATGCCTCATCCTCCCAAACTGCTGGGATTAGAGGCATGTGCCACCGTGCATGGCCTTAAATTTTATTTTTAAAACAGGGTCTCAATAAGTTGCCCAGCCTGGCCTCAAACTGATGATCTTCCTGCTTCAGCCTCGTTAGTAGTTGTCCATTACAGGTGTGTGCCACAACGCAGGCTAAATCTGATTCCTTTTCAGACAGACCCTGACCACTGACCTGTGCTGCCTTTTAAGACAAATACTCTCCAGTCTTATGTCCAAAGCTGATACTGAAATCTCAGTCTTAAAACAAGAACAAGGTTTTGAGAAAAAGGAAAATGAAATTTTGTTGCTTTGCTGGCAGTGAAGAAACACAAAAGAAACCCTGTCCCAGATACTGTGATTCTAACAGTAAGGGGGAATAGAATGCTTTTAAAGAGGTGGTTCAAAGCCTACACTCCAGCTGTGCCCTGCGAGGCATCGCAATTCATTTGTAGTCTTGAAATATAGCCTTTTCTCAGATCTTCCAGTGCCAACCCTGAAGTCACTCCTGTGGTTCACGCATTGAAGGACAAGTAACTCAGCTTAGAATGGGAAGGTTCATCTTGCTTCCCCCGTGGTTCGGGGAAGTGAAAGGGGGGAAAATGTCATTTGAAAAATAAGCTGCACTGGCAAAGTTGCATGGTTTATATTCAAAGCAGGAAGTGGACCCCTGTTACATTTTTCCCACTGTCATTCTCTACCTTCCATTTCTACAGAAAAATGGGCAATGGCATGTCCAAGCGGCTTCTTACTGAAACTGGGAAAGGTTCTAGAATGGAAAGAATTTACATGTTGTCATCTTTTTGCTTTGACCCTTTATCAGAGGAGATAGAGAGGTGATTATAATCTTAGAGGGGACCTGGAAAAAGCACACTTATGTACAGCAGTTAATATTTGACTGATTGTTGTACATACTGCCTTAATCTAACTTCTGTTGCTAAAGCCACATTTTTGTCTTTCCCTGAGGATATCAGAAATGATCTCTAATACACTCTTTCTTTGTGGATTCAATTTACACTTGCTCCTGGGAATATCTGTATTGAGGAGAGCAACCAGCAACACCTTATTACACTGAAGGTGGGTTTCTTGGAATGATTTAACCACCATATTTAATAAGGTGAAACTTTTTTTCTGTTTTTCTGTAGATCAGGGTCTCCGGGATGTATGTAATTTCCATTGGATATCCCATGTTTTACTCACTTGGTGGGTCATATCTGCAATGAAAGATGGTCCATTGTATCCAAGATGGTCCACTGATGCAAGAAGGGGAGCCCATAATGTGGGATCAATTTCTTCAAGAGGACTCTAGTTATTTCTACAACATTTTCTGTCCTGGTAGGATAAGTCTTGATCCACACAGAGGTATCTACCAGTACAAATATCTAAAGTTTTCCATGGTACAGGGTGTTTGGATGAAATCTATTTGTCATTCATAAACAGACTGCATTTTTCATATCCTGTCCCTTTTGGACTCAGTTGTCTTTTAGTCTTTGGATTGTTTTGGTTGCATAAGAAACAGCTCAGAATCACTTGTTGCATAGTCTGTTGGCTCTTGTAAATGGGACTAGATTAAATTTACTCTTGTTCTTATAGCAGTCATATTAATTTTCGAGGGAGGGAGACCCCTCTCACACTTTAGGCTACCTTGAAGATCGTTTTGCAGGGGCTGCCAACCAAACATGAGATGGCTTTACTTTCTATATTATTTATCTTAAAGGAAATATCAATTAGCTATGAGGGTTTATATCAATTTTCCCCCGCTCCAACAACTAAAACTTTTTCTTATATCCATGCCACTCCATCAAATGCAGGTGACATTGTGTACAGATTTTAGGGCCTCTCTCTCTCTCTCTCTCTCTCTCTCTCTCTCTCTCTCTCTCTCTCAACCAGCGGGGCCAAGAGCAGGACTCCAGAAGGGCCTGTACTTGTTCATTTCTGTAAGCAGCAGGCAGAAGTGTCCACTGGCAGGCAGAAGCTCAGATCCCAGGACACACAAGGTGGGGGAGAATGCCTGCCTCTCCCCAGCAATCTTGGCCTTAAATTGCAGTCAGGGCCTGGGTGCTGAGGCCAGACAGGCAGTTCCTCTTTATCTCCACATGGGCATGGCCCCTGCTGCTTGTGGTATAGCTGCAACACAGCTTAGACAGGCTTTGGTTTTTTTGTTGTTGTTGTTTTTGCCAGAACTTAGAACCCTGCTTGGCTTATTTTTTTATACCACCACTTTTGTCTGGAAATCAAGAGGTCATGGGTTTTTTTTTCCTTTCACTCATTCATTTTCAAGCCATTTTTGGGTTTATTATTATTATTTGCCATATGCATTTGTTTATCCGGCTAGTCCTTCTAAGCATTTATGTGGATTGGATGCTGTGATAGAAAGACTTGCTCTGCCCCAGCAATGGGTGTCCCTTTGCCAAATTGGATGTCCTATGGGATCTTAGAGGGGGTGACCATTCCTCTCTCCAGGTCATCATCTAGCCATACTGATGCCCTGTGTCCCAGCAAGGGACAGTAACCACCTTCCTCCACAACCATGGGCAAAGGAGGCTGGAAGGCAGGGAATCATCCAAGTCCCCATCATTCACTTCTCTATAGGCCAGAAAACTTTTCTGGAATTTTTTTCTTTCAGCCCAGGATTGGTGTTCCTGACCCACAGCAGGATGATCTGCAGCTGCTTGGAGCTGGACTAGAATTAGTGTGTGTCCTGCCAGCACTGGCCTGAAAGGACTTAAATCCTGTTTTTTAACTTTTTTCTTCTGGTGTCCTGCTGTTCTTATAAACCAGAGGAAGAGTCTTTTTGCACCATCAACTCAGTTTCTGGCTGTTCAGACTCCTTATCATGAAACAAATGTCTACTCCGAATAAATGTATACTCAACCATATACTACTTATCATGAAATAAATGTCTACTCAGAATTTCTTCCACTTACCCGACCTCTGAGAGACCAACTCCAAATTCAAGATTGCATAAATAATTCAGAATATCATGCATTGGTCAGATTGTGTTACAGTAAAAGATCATCTTTTTCTCAATCATAGGCTTATACCTATATGTAACTCTTTTAGCCAAGGTCTTTCCTAAGAGACTATTGATGGGATCAATGCACCATTTATCATGTCTTAAAGGGACAGTAACAGATGCAAACAAAACACAGAGACAGACAACCAGATGAGATTCCCCCAACCATGATAAAAACAGATAAAAACCTTTAAAACAAACCAGATAGGTGAAAAATTTTCCTTGGTTTTCTACTCCCACTTAACTGTGACTCCCACACCAATGGCATCACAGATGTCCCCACAAAGTGAGATAAGATGTTTTCATGAAGGGAAACCAGAGGTTACCAAAAAGGGGGACCAGATGGATGAAATCAATGGTCTCAGCTTGCACACTGGGGAGCTTACCAGATGGCCAAGGTGTCGCAACTCTACTGATTCAGTTTCCTTTTTCTCAAAATAAACCAATTTGTGAAGCAAAATAGACCATGTAGGGAGAGAAGGTAGACATTTCCCAAAACAAAAGAAGCTTCAGCGTCTGCTGGGATGGTCTCTCAGTCCCTCCCTTTATTTATACGAATAGCTTCTCTGGCTCTATCTGAGGCCAACTTGCCACATCTCCTAATTCTGCGTGATCAACTATCAACATGCTTACCAGCACATCGTGTCTTCAGCATGGAAAGGGGGTGTTCTTCAGAGTGCCATAGCTGCCCCAGAAAGCTGGAGCAGGGTCGCTTTTACATCCCATCTCTGTCAACAAATTTGATACTGAAAGTTTGGGCCTTGTCCCCAGTGTTGATCCAATAATGAAGACAGGGTTTTGAGAAAGGAGGGAAAAGTTTTATTGCTTTGCCAGCCAAGGGGAAATGCACTGGACTGGTGTCCCAAAGTCTGGAAACTGTCGGGGAAACAGGGTCATTTTAAAGAGGTAATTCAAAGGTTGCACTCCAGCTGAGCTCGTCGGGAGTCCTACTTCACTTGTAGCCTTGAGTGACAGCCATCCTTTACATCTTCTGGTGCCAGTACTGAAGTCTGGATTCCTTCATTCCTGTGGTCTATGAGCTGAAAAACAGGTAACTCGACCTTGGACAGGAAGATTGATCTTACTTCCCCCATAGTTAGGAAGTGGGAAAAGGAGAAGAGAAAGGGGGAAAAAAATGTCAGTTTTTAAATAAGCTGCATTGACAAAGTAGCAAGGGTTACCTTCAAGGCATAAAGTAGACGGTTGTTACAAAATAAAACTTAAACTGTCCTGACAGAGCCTTGGAACATGTGTGGAGGCATGAAACACACAAATGAATTGCCTTCAAATAATATATTATATACGTAGCCAAGTAGCTAAAAGTTTATGGTAGAAGAACAAAGGCACAGACTACATATAAATACACAATACATAGTGTATTATATGCCTTTGCTTTTTTGACAAAAATATATACCACAGAGCATATTATATAGAATGTTATGCAAAGTAATATACACTATAATATATATCATATAACATAGATAATCTCAGGAGATTACCATAGAGTTGATCAGATTAGATGCAGGGAAATTCAGAAAATATTTCAATCAGAGCAAGATTCTTCCTAAATACTGAAATTATTTATAGTTAAATGAAATACAGAGTCAAATTTCCAACATTTAACTATACTGGATATACCCAAAACAAAAGGGGAGATTTGAGAATGATGTTAAATTTCTTCATTCTAGTTAAAATATAGGCTTGGTATGATCATTTTATCGTTATCTAACTTGATAGAAAGAATGCATGCCTTGGACTATATTTTTTATTTAATCCACATTTTTCACTGGTGAATAATAGTTCCCCTTACTGGTAGCATTTGTTGTTACATATTTTTACATGAACACAATAAAACAATATACTTTGGATAATATAATCTATAGGTATTTTCCCTTTCCCTCCACTCATCCCTCTCCTGGTAATTTTTCTCTGTTTTACTGATTTCCCTACAATTTTTGTCAGATCCTCACACTTTTATTTTCTTTTTTTCTCTCTAGCTTCCACATATCAGAGAAAATATGTAATGCTTGACCTTTGATTTTGGATTACTTTGCTTAGCACAATGGTTTTAAGTTTCATCCATTTTCTGCAAATGACATACATTTATTTTTCTTTATGGCAGAATAAAACTCAAATATATATATTACATTTTCTTCATCCATCCACTGATGGGCATCTAGACTGCTTCCATAATTTGGCTATTATGAATTATGCTGCTATAGAAAGCTGTAAAAAGTGTTTGGGGTCAAGATGATGGAGTAGAGAAGGTGACTTTCCAAACTGCTCTGTGGTGGGGGAACAGGAAAGCAGACAACAGCTTTTCTTTGAGGTCAGTTAAAAGAAAGAAACAAAGAAAGAAAGAGAAAGAGAGAAAAGAAAGAAAAAGCAAAAAAAATCCTACAGGAATTTAACACTGGATTCTCAGAATGACCTAGTGACTCAGAGAAGTTGCACAGAATTAAATAAATAAATAAACAGACAGACAAATCCATGACCAGCACCAGAAGCTGCCAATGTGGATCCACTGTGGGCAGGTCCAAGAGAGAGAGACTCAGAGAGCCTGCATTTCAGGTGGCAGCAAGTCACGTCTTGAAGCAGAGATGATGGCGATTAGGGACATTGACCAGCTGAACCATGGGGTGAGCTGCACTTTGTTTTCATCTGAGATGGAAGCTGATGTCTCCCAGTAACCTGTGGACAGCAGGGACAGCTACCATCTATTCCCACTGTGCTATGGCAGTCAGCAGGTGTGAGTACAGACCCAGGCAACCAGACCTGTGTGATTCCAGCTGGGTCTGAAAACCTGACCTGTTAGAGACCCATCACATTTCCCAGAGTGTTACTAAAAAATCCGATGAAATTCAGGCATGAAGGTATTGCATCAAGGGAATCTAAGACATTCAGACCTGAGAGATACTAGGAGTCTCTCATTCTTTGAGTCTCATGGTTTGCAGGACCAGCTGTGAATGACTGGGGATTTGGTCAGGCTGGGGGGGCAGGGGGTAGGTGAAAGGATGGGAAGTGAATGTGCCCGTTGGGAATAAGTACATGTGTCTAAGATACAGCAGCTGTGGGAGGGGAAGTGGGTAAGGACTAGCTCTTCCACCACTCAAATGGAACCCTGGGGAAATTTAAGCAATGCAAATGCCCAGTGTGGATAAGAAGCAGCCCAGGCTCTTGAAGTGCATTTGTTTAAAAGCTTCACCAAACATCATTCCACAAAGTACCAGGAGTTTAGCTAGATCCAAACCCCGTCTGTAGGAGCTTGCCTTTGGGAACCCCTTTCATAGAACTGTACAGTAACCCCTTAAAGTGAGTGGAGTAGATAATACCCTCTCACTTACCCCACCTCATACTGCTGAGAAGATCAGCTGAGAATGGGCAACATGACTAGCTCCACAAAAAGAAAAAGGAATTGACAGCTCCCAGCTACTACTCTTTCATGAAATACATATGTCAAGAAATAAACGAAAGAAAGACAATTGAGAATGGACAACCAACATATAATATTATAGCAAATTTATCATTTTTCGATCATTTCAACAGAAACAATTTCTAATCTTCCATCAAGTACCTTTTTTTTCCTTATTCTGTCCAAGTACCTTTAAAAAAAAAAACTTCTCTGTGCCAAGTGGTCCATGGACAGATAGGTGTGAGTGTGTGTGTGTGTGTGTGTGTGTGTGTAATTTTTCTTATTTATAGCATTCTTGAAGATAGTTATTTTCATGACTCTGTCTTTTGAGGACTAGGGTTTTTGATTAGTATATCTTGGTCTTGTCTTATATTGGTTTTGTTGTTGTTGTTGACATATTTTATTTCTCCTAATTTCTTAATTCTTTAACAAATTCTATTATTCTCTTTCATTCTTCCTTTAACTCTTTACTACTATTCTTTCATCCTCTCTCTCAATTATTACATCTTACATATCCTGTTGATTCACCCTCATCACATTTTTGTAATAACAAATCCTTATATAAATATAATATCTATACTGTTTGCAATTTCCTAGCATACAATTTCTGTTTGTAGTGCCAATTAACATTGTAGATGCCAAAATAAAGAACAAAGTGTTTAGTTTAATGCTGAATATTGATTCCATTTATTGTTATTATTTTTCTCCTCGTAAAACATGAGGTCCTAGAAGTCTTCAGTAACACTATAAATTCATAGAATCTTTATGATAAATGGATAGACATTACAAACAACATAAAACATCAAGATAAAAACCATCCCAATGAATTAAAAAAGCCACATTAACAGAATTGAATGAAATCTTAGAGAAGGAATTTAGAAAGTTCATAGTTAAACTGATCTGTGGGGTAAAAGATGATGTAAGGAGAGAAAAATACAGGAAGTGAAAGGTCACTTTAATAAGGAGATGAAAAGCCTGAAGAAGAATAAATTTGATATTCTCAAAAGGAAGGATTCAATAAGCCAAATTAAAAACTCAATGAAAATCATCACCAGCAGATTAGATCACTTCAGGCAATAAATACAAATATATAATCTGAAAAATAAAGTTCACCATGGTTAAAAGATGTTAAGTGAACACGAACAGAATTTTTAAGAAACGTGATAACATAAAAAGACAAAATATAATATTTATCAGGATAGATGAACGCTCAGAGATACAAACCAAAGGAATTCACAACCTTTTTAGTAAAATAATATCAAAAAATATCTCAGGGCTGGGGTTGTAGCTCAGTGGTAGAGTGCTTGCCTCCCACATGTGAAGTATTGGATTCAATCCTCAGCACCCTATAAAAATAAATTTAAAAAATAAGATACTGTGTCTATCTACAGCTAAAAAAAAAGTTTTGATCCTAAACCTAAATAATGAAATGGAAAATCAAAGACAGGAGGCTTACAGAACCCCAAAATTGAAAATTACAAAGGGCCTACACCAAGGCACATAATTACAAAAATGTCCAACATATAGAATAAGAATACAATTTGAAAGACTGCTAGAGAAAAATAACAGATCACATTTAGAGGGAAACCAATCTAGAATGCAGCTGATTTCTCAACCCAGACCCTCAAAGCTAGGAAGGAGGTCTTGAGATAATATATATCAAGCCCTGAAAGAAAATGAACACCAATCAAGAATACTATACACAGAAAGATTAAGCTTCATAATAGAGGATTAAATAAGGACCTTCCACACACACAAAAAAAAAAAGCTAAAAGAATTCACAACAAGAAAACCTATGGTAGAAAACATATTCAATAAAATGTTTCACAATAAATAAATAAATAAATAAAAATGAGGACCAGCAAAGGGAGGCACTACACTAGAAGAATAGGCAATCATAGGAGAAAATAATACAAATCACAAAACACAAATAAATGCAAATGACAGGTAATAAAAGTTATTTTTCAATAATAACATTGAATAAACTAATCAATTAAAGACATAGACTGGCAGATTGCATTAAAAAAAACTCAACAATATGCTGTATCCAAGAGATTCACCAATAGGCAAATACACCCACAGACTAAAGTGAAAAGGATGGGAAAAAACATATCATTCACATGTATCGCATGAGCAAGCAAGTGTTTCTATCCACAGATAAGGTGGACTTCAAGCCAAAGTTAATCAGAAGGAACAAAGAAGGATGTTTTGTATTGCCTAAAGAAATTGTGCGTCAACAAGACATAACAGTCATAAATATTTGTCCCAAACAATGAAACATCTGTCTACATCAAAGAAATACTTCTCAGTTTTAAGAATCAAGTAGACACAACAATAATATCTTCACTCAATAGGTCCTCCAAACAAAAACTAAGCAAAGAAGATACAACCAAAACATAATAATTAGCCTTAACAGACATATATAGAATATTTCATTTATCAATGACTGAATACAATTTCTTCTCAGCAGCACATGGATAATATTCTAAACTAGACCACAGCTTAGGCCACAAAGCAATGTTGAGCAAATACTAAAAGACAGGGGTAATACTTTGTGCTCTATTAGATCACAATAGAAATTAGAAATCAATGATAAAATGAAAAATAGAAGCTATTCTAACACCTGGAGACTACCTAATATATTATTGATCAATGTATAGCAGACGACATCAGGGATGAAATTTTTAAAAATACTTAAAGGTAAATGAGAAGAGTGACAGAATATACCAAAATCTCTGGGACACTATTTAGGCAGTTCTAAAAGGAAAGTTCATAGCACTGAGCTTATTCATTAAAAGAATAGAAAGTCACCAAATAAATAACCTAACATTACATCTCAAGGCCCTAGACAAAGAAGAACAAATCAGCACTAAAAGCAATAGAAGACAGGAAATAATTAAAATCAGAGCTAAAATCAATGAAATTGAAAAAAAAAAAACAATTCAGAAAACCAAAAAAACAAAAAACAAAAAGTTAGTTCTTTGAAAAAATCAATAAGATTGATAAACCTTTAACCATGCTAACCAAGAGAAAGGAGAAAAAACTCAAATTTCTAAAATTTGTAATGCTGCTATAAACATGGGATTGAATATATCCCTATAGTATGATGACATTTTAGTTCTTTCAGATAAACACTGAGGAGTGGTATAGATGGGTCAGATGGTGATTCCATTTCTAGTCTTTTGAGGAACATTCATCTAATTTCCATAGTGGTTGTACTAATTTACAATTCCATCCAAAGTGTTGGAGTATTCCTTTTTATCCACATCCTATTAACATTTTTATTAAACACTATTTTCAAAAATTTGTTGGCCATATTTATTTCTTCTTTGAAGAAGTATTTATTTGGTTCATTTGCCCATTTATGAATTGGGTTATTGTGCTTTTTATTGGGAGTGTTTTGAGTTTTTTTATATATTCAAGATATTAATCTTCTGTCAGAAGAGTAGCAAGAAAATATTTTTCTCCCATTCTATAAATTGTCTCTTCATATTCTTGTTTTCTTTGCTGTGCAGAAGGTTTTTATTTGATATTATCTCATTTATTAACTCTTGGTAGTATTTCCTGAGCTTTAGATGTCCAAGTAAAAAAGTTGTGTGTGCCTCTACATTGGAGTGTTGTCCCACCATTTTCTTCTAGGAAATTTTATAAGTTCTAATTTCTAGATGTATGTATTAGGTTAATTTTTGTGCATGATGAGAAAAAAGGGTCTAATTGCATTCTTCAGTATATGAACAACCAGTTTTATTAGTACCATTTGTAAACAGGTGTTTTTTCTCCAATGTACATTTTTGGCACCTTTGTCAAGGATCCAATACTGTAGATGTATGTGTTTATCTTTGTGTATTCTATTCCATACCATTGGTCCATGTGGCTTTTTTATGCCAGCGTCATGTGGTTTTGTTAACATAACTTTAGCATAATTTGAATTCAGGTACTGTGCTGCCTCTAGCATTGCTGTTTGGGCATAGAATTGTTTTGACTATTCTGGGACTTATTGTTCCAAATGAAAATGAGCATTTTCTTTTTTCTAGTTCTGTGAGGAATGTCGTTGGTATTTTGATGGGGATTGTGTTGAATCTGTATATTGCTTTTGGGAGTATGAATCATTTTTTAATAATTAAACATTTATTATATACATACATACATTTATATATTCATATAAACATATTTCCTGCTTTAACATGGACTATAGATAGATAAATGTCCACACATATGCATAATCAATTACATAGCAGAACAGGGTCATTATCCACCTTAACACATATCCTTTCCCTTAATAAAAGCTATAGGATTTTTCACTGCTAGTATGAATCTTTTAACAATATCAATTCTGACTATCCATGATCATGAGAAATCTTTTCATTTTGTGTGTGTATCTTCTTCAGTTTCTTTCTTAAATGCTCCATACTTTTCATTGCTGTGATCCTTGGTTAGGTTTGTTTCTAAATATTTTTTAAGGCTATTTGAATGGGATTTTTTTCATGATCTCTTTCTCAGCAATTCATTATTAGTATATAGGAAAGCTATTAATTTTTGTATGTTTATTTTGTAATATGCTCTTTTGCTGAATTTGTTTATTACCACTAGCAGTCTTGGGGTGGAGTTCTTGGATCTTCTAAGATAATACCATCTTCAAACAGTGATAATTTGTCTCCATTCTTTTCAATTTTTATCCCACTTCTTTCCTTTTCTGGCCTAATCATATAGGCTAGAATTTTTACTATTAAATAGGAATGGCAAGAGTGGACATCCTTGGTGCTCCAAATTGTAAAGTAATTGCTTTCAGTTTTTCTCTACTCACAATGACTTGGTTTTAGATTTGTCATATATAGCCTTTATGATGCTAAGGTAATTTCCTTCTATCCATAGTTTCTTCAGCATTTTTATCATGAATGAGTGCTGACTTTTATCAGACTTTCTCTGCATCTATTAAGATTTCTTGATAATTTTTGGTCCTTAATGCTTTATATTTTTATTTTTTGTTGGTTCTTTTCAGCTACATGACAGTAGAATGAATTCTGACATATTATACATACACATGCTAGCATGTACATGATGTAGAGTTACACTGGTTGTGTATTCATATATGAACATAGGAAATTATGCTCAATTATTTTACTGTGTTTCCCCCTCCTCCCTTTCATTCCCCTTTGTCTAATCCAATGAACTTTTATTCTTCCCTATACCCCGTTATTTTGCTTTAGCATCCACATATCAGAGAGAACATTCAGTGTTTGAATTTTTTGGATTGGCTATTTTACTTAGCCTAAGAGTCTCCAGTTCCATCCCTTTAATACCAAATGCCATAATTTCATTTTTCTTTATCGCTGAGTAATATTCCATTGTGTATATATACTACATTTTCCTTAGCCATTAATTGGGCACCTAGAGCACCTAGGTTGGTTCCACAGTGTAGCTATTGTAAATTGAGCTGCTATAAACATTGATGTGGCAATGTCACTATAGTATGCTGATTTTAAGTCTTCTGGGTACATACTGAGGAGTGGGATACCTGGGTCAAATGGTGGTTCCATTCCAAGTTTTATGAGGAATATTTATTATGCTTTCCATAGTTTTTGCACCAATTGGGCTTCCACCAGCAATGTATGAGTGTAAATTTTTCCCCACATCTTCACTAACATTTATTGTTACTTGTAATCTTTTGTTTTATTATTTTATTATTTTCAAAATTTGTTTTAATTATACATATATAATTAATTATACATAGTTATACATGACAGTAGAATGCATTTATTCACTTTGATATATCACACCTAGATGGGATATAATTTCTCATTTTTCTATTATACATGTTATAGAATCATATTTGTCATGCAGTCACATATATACATAAAGTAATAATGTCTGTTTCATTCTACTATCTTTCCTATCTCCCCATTCCCTCCCCTCCCCTCACTTCTCTCCACCTAATCTAAGGTAACACTATTCTTCTCTAGTGTCCACTGCTTTATTGTGAATTAGCATCCTCATATTAGAGAAAATATTTGGCCTTATTTTTTGAGGATTGGCTTATTTCGCTTAGCATGATATTCTCAAACTCCATCCATTTACTGGCAAATGCCATAATTTTAACTGTTCTTTAAAACTGAGTAGTATTCCATTGAGTATATATGCTACATTTTCTTTATCCATTCATCTGTTGAAGGGCACCTAGGTTGGTTCCATAGTTTAGCTATTGTGAATTGAGCTGCTATAAATATTGATGTGGCTGCATTACTGTAGTATGTTGATTTTAAAATCTTTTGAGTATAAACTGAGGAGTGGGATATCTAGGTCAAATGATTGTTCCATTTCAAGTTTTCTGAGTAAACTCCATACTGCTTTCCATAGTGGTTGCACCAATTTGCAGTCCCACCAGCAAAGTATAAGTGTACCTTTCTCCCCACATCCTTCCCAACATTTATTGTTGTCTATATTCTTTATAAAAAATTTTTTTAGTTGTCAATGGATCTTTTATTTATTCATTTATTTAGTTATATGTGGTCCTGAGGATCAAACCCAGGGCCTTACACATGCCAGGAAAGCACTCTACCACTGAGCCACAGCTCTAGCCCCTGCTGCCTATATTCTTAATGATTGCCATTCTGACAGGGGTGAGATGAAATCCTACAGTAGATTTGATTTGCATTTTCCTAATTGCTAGAGATGTTGAACACTTATTTTATATATTTGTTGATTGATTGTATTTCTTCTTCTGTGAAGTGTCTGTTCAGTTCCTTAGCCCAGTTATTGATTGGGTTATTTGTTTTTGGTGTTAAGTTTTTTGGATTCTTTATATATCCTAGAGATTAATGCTTTATCAGAGGTACATGTGGTAAATACTTTCTCCTAGTCCATATGCTCGCTCCTCATGTTATTGTTTCCTTTGCTGAAAAAGAAGCTTTTTAATTTGAATACATCCAATTTATTGATTCTTGATTTTACTTCTTGTGCTTTAGGAGTTTTGTTAAGGAAGTCAGATTCTGGGCTGACATGTTGAAGATTCAGGCCTGTTTTTTCTTCTATTAGGTGCAGAGTCTCTATTCTAGTGCCTAATTCTTTGATCCACTTTAAGTTGATTTTTGTGAAAGTGAGATACAGAGGTTTAATTTCATTTTGCTACATATGGATTTCCAGTTTTGCCATCACCATTTTTTGGATAAGCTATCTTTTCTCCAGTGAATATTTTTGGCACCTTTGTCTAGTATGAAATAACCATATTTATATGGGTTTGTCTCTGTATCTTCTATTTTGTATCATTGGTCTACAAGTCTATTTTAGTGCCAATACCATGCTATTTTTGTTACTATAGCTTTGTAGTATAGTTTAAGATCTTGTATTGTGATGCCTCCTGCTTCACTTTTCTTGCTAAGGATTGCTTTAGCTATTCTGATTCTCTTATTTTTCCAAATGAATTTCATGATTGATTTTTGTATTTCTTTAAGGAATAACTTTGGGATTTTAATTAGAATCACATTGAATCTGTATAGTGCTTTGGGTGGTATGGCCATTTTGACATTATTAATTCTGTCTATCCAAGAGCATGGGAGATCTTTCCATCTTCTAATGTTATATTCCAATTTCTTTCTTTTGTGTTCTGTAGTTTTCATTGTAGAGGTTTTTCACTTCTTGATTCCCAAGTTTTTGTCTGTCTGTTTGTTTGTTTGTTTGTTTGAGGCTATTGTGAATGGAGTAATTTTCCTAATTTCTTTTTCAGTGGATTTGTTGCTGATGTATAGGAATGTGTTTGATTTATGAATGTTGATTTTATATCTTGCTACTTTTCTGAATTCATTTATTAATTCTAGAAGTTTTCTGGTGGAATTTTTGGATCTTCTAATATAGAATCATGTCATCAGCAAATAGTGATAGTTTGAGTTCTTCTTTATCTATTAGTATCCCTTTAATTTCTTTCTTTTGTCTAATCACTGAGGCTAGAGTTTTAAGGATGATGCTGAATAGAAGTGGTGAAAGAGGATATCCTTGTTTTGTTAGAGTTTTTAGCAGGAATGCTTTCAGTTTCTCCTCCATTTAGAATGATGCTGGCCTTGGGTTTAGCATATATAGTTTTTACAATGTTGAGGTATGTTCCTACTATTCCTAGTTTTTCTAGTGTTCTGAATATGAAGGTGTGTCAAATGCTTTTTCCTCATCTATTGAGATAATCATTTGATTCTTGTTTTAAAGTCTATTAATATGATGAATTACAATTTATTGATTTCCGTATGTTGAACCAATCCTGCATACATGGGATGAACCCCACTTGATTGTGGTGCACTATCTATTAATATGTTTTTGTATGCAACTTGCCAGAATTTTATTGAGAATTTTTGCTTCTCTGTTCATCAGGGATATTTGTCTGAATTTTTCATTTGTCTTTGTCTAGTTTTGGTGTCAGGGTGATATTAGCATCCTAGAATGTGTTTGGAAGGGTTCCCTCCTTTTCTATTTCATGAAATAGTTTGAAGACTATTGGTGTTAATTCTTTGAGAGTCTTGTAGAACTCTGCTGAGAATCCATCTGGTCTTGGGTTTTTTTTTTTATTGGTAGGATTTTTATGGCCTCTTCTATACCATTACTTGAAATTGATCTGTTTAAATCATGTATGACCTCCTCATTCAGTGGGGGTAGGTCATATGTCTGTAGAAATTTGTCAATGTCTTCCATATTTTATATTTTATTGGAATTTAAATTTTCAAAATAGTTTTTAATTATCCTCTGTATTTCAGACATGTTCATTGTGATATTTTCTTCATCTTTTATTTTAGTAATTTGAGTTTTTTCTCCTTTTCCTTTCATTAGCATGGCCAGGGGTTTTATCTATTTTACTTATTTTTACAAGAAACCAACTTTTTGTTTTGTCAATTTTTTCAATTGGTTTGATTTCATTGATTTCAGCTCTGATTTTAATTATTTCCTGTCTTCTACTGTTTTGGGTGTTGATTTGTTTTTCTTTTTCTAGGGCTTTGAGATGTAGTGTTAGGTCATTTATTTGTTGACATTTTATTCTTTTAATGAATGCACTCAATGCAATAAACTTTCCTCTTAGTACTGCCTTCATAGTGTTCCATAGTGTTCCAGAGATTTTGAGATGTTGTATCAGTGTTCTCATTTGCCACTAAAAATTTTTTTAATTTCACCCTTGATTTCTTCTACTATCCATTCATCATTCAATAGTGTATTATTTACTCTTCATTTGTTACAGTAGCTTGAATGTCTTATTTTATCATTGATTTATAATTTTATTCCATTGTGGTCTGATAGAATGCAGGGTATTATCTCTCTCTCTCTTTTTGTATTTACTAAGAGTTGCTTTGTGGTATAAGATATGGTCTATTTTAGAGAAGGAGCCACATGCTGCTAAGAAGAAAGTATATTTGTATATTCTATATATTGTCTGTTAAGTCTAATTCTTGATTGTATTTAGTTCTATAGTTTCCTTCTTTGGTTTTTGTTTGTAAGATCTTTCCAGTAGTGAGAGAGGCATATTAAAGTCACCCAGTTTTATTGTATTGTTGTCTAATTTGACTCTTGAAATTGAGAAGGGTTTGTTTAATATACATAGATGTTTCATTGTTTGGAACATAAATATTTATAACTGTTATGTCCTGCTTATACATATTTCCCTTAAGAAGTATGAAATGTCCTTCTTTGTCTCTTCTGATTAACTTTGGTTTGAAGTCTACTTTATCTGAGATGAGAATGAAAACCCCTGCTTGTTTACACAATCCTTAAGAATGATAAGTTTTTTCTCATTCTTTCACCTTCAACCTGTGGATGTCTTTGCCCATGAAGTGAGATTTTGAAGACAGCATATTCTTGAGTTTTGCATTTTAGTCCAATCTGCCAATCTATGTCTTTTGATTTACAAGTTTAGGCCATTAATATTCAAGATTATTATTGAGATATGATTTGTATTCCCTGTCATTTTTATTTATTTCTGGGTTTTGATTTGTCTTAGTTTCTCATTTGGTTGAATATCCCTTTAGTGTAGATCCTCTCTTTGCTGTTTTTCACTTTTTTTTTAATCCTCATGGAATAGTTTGTTGAGAATGCTCTGTAGTATAGGCTTTCTAGTTGTGAATTATTGTGGGAAGCCATTCTCGAACGTGATTGGGCACCTCCCTGATTGGGTGTGAGGCGTTCTGGCCAAACTGTGTTGGAGCTTATCCCCACCCTCTCCAAGTGCGAGAGCCTGTCTGTGTGGGGGTGTGACTGACCATTGACCCTGAGACCCATCACTGACCCTGACCTTGGAATGCTGCCCCCCTCGACCTTCATTGGATGGAATTTTCCCCTGAATTTCTTGTTCCCCAATAAAAGGCCACTCCCTGGTGTGCTCTCTCTCTCTCTCTCTCTCTCTCTCTCTCTCTCTCTCTCTCTCTCTCTCTCTCTCCTGCTAGTCCTGAGTAAGCCTTGCTGCCCCACCAGGTGGTTTGAGGCAAGAGCTAGAGGGAGGGCCGTCTCGGACCTGGTCAAAGAAAAAGGTAATTGAGTCTTGTGTGTTTATTTTGATCTCACTAGTTAACTTCTATGCTATGAACCTCTTGTATGAAACCAGCGTGCTGTTCGCACGGTGGAAATTATTTTAATTTTTGTTTATCATGGAAGGTTTTAATTTCATCTTCAAATCTGGGACTTAATTTTGCCAGATATAAAATTCTTGGTTGGCATCCTTTTTCTTTCAGAGCTTGAAATATATTATTCCAGGACCTCCTAGCTTTGAGGGTCTGGGCTGAGAAATCAGTAGAGATCTGAATTATTTTCCCCCTATGTGTAATTTTTTTTCTCTCACAGTCTTTAACATTTTATCTTTATTTTCTGTGTTAGTCATTCTCATTATAATGTGTATGGTGTGGGTCTGCTGTAATTGTGTACATTTGGGGTCCTGTAAGCCTCTTGTATTTGATTTTCTGTTCCATACTTTAGGTTTGGGAAATATTCTGCTATTATATCATTGAAAAGATTGTTCATTCCTTTGGTTTGTATCTCTGCTCTTTCATCTATTCCATAACTCTTAAATTTGGTCTTTCATGTTATCCCATAATCCTTGAATGTTCTGTTCATGGTTTCTTACCATTTTCTCTGCATTATCAGCTCTACTTTCAAGATTACATATTTTGTCTGAGGTTCTGTCTTATGAGTGGTCTAGTCTATTGGTGATGCTTTTTATTGAATTTATAATTTGACTTGCTAATTCCTTCATTTCAAGGATTTCTGCTTGTTTGTTGTTGTTGTTGGTGGTGGTGGTGGTGGTGGTGGTGATCTCTAACTCTTTTTTGAAGTGATCTTTCACTTTCTATATTTTTTTCTTTGATTTCACTCCTTATACTATCCTTTACTTCACATATTAGTTTAACTATGTACAATCTGAACTCCTTCTTGAACAATTCTTCTACTGTATTATCAGTGGCTTCTGTTGTTGAAGCGTCTTGGTTTGTTTGGGGCACATTATTCCCTTGTTTTTTTCATATCGTTAGTGTGTTTTCCCATCTAGAAGTATAGATCTAAGGCAGCATAAATTCTACCCCGTAGGCCTATAGAGTCCCTGAAGATTTCCAGTGACTTGCCTTTAATGATGAGACCAATATCAACAGCATCCACTATACACAATAAATAGCCTTAAATCTAATAGCTCCCACTAAGGCATCTACTGCTTTCTCAAATTAAACCTAAATGATGAGTTCAATAGCTATTTATTGTATAAACAAAAAATTTGTAAAAATGGCTTACAATTTCAAATGGTGGATGATAAAACAGAGGTAGTGTAGTATGCAATATTCACAAAGGAATAAAAGAGAAACTAGAAGTAAAAATTCACAGGAAGAGTGAAAGAGGAACTGACAGATGTTGGTTGCAGAAAAGTTTGAAAGAAAACAGACAAGAGAGGAAGAATACAAACAAAGAGAAAATATTAAAGACATAAGAATACAACAAAATTGCAAAACACCAATCATGTATCATTGTCCTCCACACACTGGTGCACAAAAAACATCCTGTTTCAAATATGGTAGAGAAATTAGTGAATAAAAAAAAGAATAAAATAAGTCTTGCTGGAAAGTTGAACTGTCTCTGTCAGTGTTCAACAGTTTCTCAGCCCTGTCTCTGACATCTCTTGTCAGAGATCAGCCCTTGTAAACCCAGTCTCTATCCCACCAATCTGGGCTCCAGATACCTCAGGCTTGGCCACGCTGCAGTCCCAAAATCTCAATGCTGCTCCTACTTGCAGAGAGATACTAGGGAGACACTCATGCAAAGGAGCAACCCTGAAATGCAGCAGCAAGACAAGGGCCACCAACACTCTCAGCAGGAAGACTTCCCAGCTCCTCCAAACCTGCAGGCACCCCACACTGGACCTGCAGGTCCTGGCTGGAGTCCCCAGACAGAGGCTCTTGTGGTGGTAAACCTGCTGGCACCCAAGGCCCAGGCCCTGGATGGTGTCCCACAATAGGTGCACCCACATGCAACCAAACCTGCAATCCTCTAAGCTATGGTAGCAGCAATAGTGTCAGTGGTTGTTGGCAGCAAGCAGCTGGTCAGCAGCAGCTGCAGCTACAACTGTAGCTGTGGGGGCAGCATCACTAGGCAATCTCCTAGAGTCAGCAGAAGTGTCAGCTTCAGTTGCTTCGGGGGCAGTGGTGTCTTTTGTAGCAGCATCAGCAGGTGGTTGCAGCTACAAGGGCAGCAGCACCCAGAAAGAAGACCTCCAGATGACCTCAGGTTGGCAGCAGTAATGGTGATAGCAGTGCACTGTGGCAGTTGATTGACAGGAAACTTCCAGTTCAGTGGCAGCAACCACAGAGGTAGTGTCAGAAGTAGCTATAAAGATAGCCAAGGCCGTGCCCAGAGAAGGGACTTCTGGGCACAGCAACGGCATCTGCTGCAGGAGCATTTGTGGCAGCAGAGTCTGCCATTACTTGTGATCTTGATAATTGCCATTCTAACTGGAATAAGATGAAATCTCAATGTAGTTTTAATTTGCATTTCTCTAATTGCTAGAGGTTATTAACAGTTTTTTATATATTTGTAAACCATTCATAATTCTTCTTTGTTGAAATATCTGTTAATTTCCTTTTCACATTTATTGATTGGGTTATTTGGTTTTGGGGTGTTAAATTTTTTGATTTATTTATATATCCTGGAGATTAATGCTCTGTCTGATGTGCAGGTGGCAAATATTTTCTCCCATGCTGTAGGCATTCATTCAATATGTACTTGATTTTTTCTTTTTCAGTGAAGAAAGTTTTAGCTTGATACAATCCCACTTATTGATTCTTGATTTTACTTCTTGTGATTTAGGAGTTTTGTTGAGGAATTCATTTCCTAATCTGACATGATTGAGATTTGGGCCTACTTTTTCTTGTGGTAGGTGCAGGGACTCTGGTCTAATGTCAAAGTCCTTGATCCACTTTTGAGTTTTGTGCAGGGTGAGAAATAAAGTGTTTAATTTCATTTTGCTACATGTATTTCCAGTTTCCCCAGCATCATTTGTTGAAAAGCCTATTTTTTTTCTCCAAGGTATGTTTGTAGCATCATTGTCTAGGATGAAATAACTGTATTTATGTGGGTTTGTCTCTGTGTCTTGTATTCTGTATAACTGATTTACATGTCTGTTTTGGTGCCAGCATCATGCTGTTGTTGTTACTATAGATCTGTACAATAGTTTAAGATCTGGAGTTGTGATGCCTCCTGCTTCACTTATCTTGCTGAGGATTGTTTTGGATATCCTGGACTGCTTATTTTTTCAGGTAAATTTCATGACTGCCTTTTCTATTTCTATGAAGAACTTCATTGGAATTTTAATAGAAATTTCATTTAATCAGTATAGCACTTTTGGTAGAATGGCCATTTTGACAATATTAAGTCTGCCTATCCAAGAACATGAAAGATCTTTGCATCTTCTAAAGGCTTTATTCAATTTCTTTCTTTAGTGTTCTGTAGTTTTCATTCTGGGGCTCTTTCACCTCTTTTGTTAGACTGATTCCCAAATATTTTATTTTTGTTTTGAGGGTACTGTGAATGGGATAGATTTCCTAATTTCTCATTCAGCTGATTCATCATTGATGTGTAGGCATGCAATTGATTTATGGGTTTTTATATCCTGATACTTTGCCAAATGCATTATGAGTTCCAGAAGTTTTCTGATGTAGAATCATGTCATTGGCAAATAGGGATAGTTTCAGTTCTTCTTTTTCAAGACATATCCATTTAATTTCTCCCTTCTATCTAATTGCTCTGGCTAGAGGTCCAAGACTATGTTGCATAGAAGTAGTGAAAGATGGCATCCCTGTCTTGTTCCAGTTTTTAGAGGGAATGCTTTCAATTTTTCTTCATTTAGAATGATGTTGGCCTTGAATTTAACATATATAGCTTTTACATCTTTGAGGTATCTTCCTACCATCCCTAGGTTCTATAGTGTTTTGAACATAAATGCATGATCTGTCTTATCAAATGCTTTTTCTACATCTATTGAGATAATCATTTGTCTTTAAGTCTATTGATGTGATATATTTATTGATTTCCATATATTGAATCAACTTTGCATCCATGAGATGAACCCCACTTGATTATAGTGTACTATCTTTTTAATATATTTTTTGGATACAATTTGCCAGAATTTGATTGAGAATTTTTGCTCTATATTTATCAAGGATATTGGACTGAAGTTTTCTTTCCTTGATGAGTCTTTGTCCAGTTTTATCAGGTGAGACAAGCCTCATGGAATAAGTTTGGAAGGGTTCTCACCTATTCTATTTCATGAAATAATTTAAGGAAGACTGGTGTTAGTTTTTCTTTGAAAGTCTGATATTACTCAGCTGAGAATCTGTCCAGTCCTGGGCTTTTCTTTTTTTGGTAGTCTTTTGATGAACAAGCAATAAAATTGAGGTATTTAAATTTTATATTTTCTTCTGATTCAATTTGGGTGGGTCATATTTCTCTACAAATTTGTTGATGTCTTCAACATTTTCTATTTTAGTACACTATAAATTTTCAAAATAGTTTGATATTATCATCTCTATTTCAATAGTGTCTATCAGGAGGTTTCCTTTTTCATCATGAATTCTAGTAATTTGAGGTTTCTCTCTCTTTATCTTCATTAGGATGGATAAGGATTTATCAATTTTATTGATTATTTTTCAAAGAACCAATGTTTTGTTTTATTGATTTTTTTTTAAATTTAGTTTTGAAGATGGCGGCGAAGGGAGTGCATCACCACAGTGCGCCGCATCACTGAGTGGGAGAAAGATGAGGTGAAACGGCTGAAGGCTATCTTGTTGGGAATTTCCAGTGAAATTGAGGTGCTCCAGAATCTAGTGGACGGATTTCCATCGTGCGAGGTTCGGCTGCTGGAGTCTGCGGCGCGCCCGGGGAAGCAGCGAGGTGCCGGAGCGGGGGTGCAGCAATGCGGATCCTGGGGGCTCCCGATAGTGGTACAATGGCCGCGCTTAGTGCTGAGTTCCGGCTTTCAGACAGAGGAGAGAAGCGGACCAGTTCGGTTCCCGACACCGGTCAGACCACGGAGGAGGACAGCAGCAGCCATCTTGGAGAGATGATGTAATCATCCCTGTTTTCTACTGATCTCAGTGCATTCAGCTACGGAACAGGTGATTTCAGGCTGGTATTTGCCTCCGTCTCTCAGATTGCTCAGGCTAGGGACTGGAGAACCTGTGGAGAATACTCCTTGGGGCTCGTTCCTGGCAAGGCATGCGCCGGGCTCGGAGCTGCCGGATTCTGGTCCCCGGGGCTGCCTTGGCCCAGGGTAGGGGAACCTGCGGAGACTGCATGTGGAGGCCAGCTCCAAGTGGATCGTGCGCTGAGCTCGGGGCAGCTGGATTCTGACTCCCGGAACAGTTTTGGCCCGGGGCTGGGAAGCCCGCGGGGACTGCATCTTTGAGCCTGCGCCCAGCGGAGCATGCACCGAGTTTGGAGAGCTGGGAGTGGCCGGGCTCTGGCTCCAGGAGCTGCTTTGGCCTGGGGCTGGGGAATCCACGGGGGGGCGTTCCTTGGAGCCAGCCCCCAGCGGAGCGTGCTTCGGGATCAGAGAGGCCCGGTTCTGGCTCCCAAAGCTGCTTCGGCCCAGGGCTGGGCAACCTGCGGTGACTGCTTCTTGGTCAGGGTCCTGCTGGGTGCTGTGGGGGCCGAGGTGGGCAGAGTGGAGCTGCTGCCTGCGCCCAGAGCAGGCCAAGTGACCCGCTGGAGTGGTATCACGACACCCCAACTGCAGCTGGGGCCGAAGAGAGTAGCCGCCCACACCTAGAATAGGACCAGTGACACGACGGCGCGGTAGCCAAGTAACTCCATATGGAGTAGGGGCTGTGCAGAGCCTCCATCCGAGCCTGCAAGGTAGGCAGACCTGCGACCCACTGGCAGGACAGGCCTGGTAGCCTGCCAGCGTGGGGGACACGTAGCACCGAGGCAGTCACATCACACTGGTTGGAGTGGAGGTGGAGCAGGGCCACCGCCGAGTCTGGAGGGGGCTCAGCGACCCCTTGGAGAGGCAGTCAGGTACCCCCATTGGGAGTGGGGGCTGTGCAGAACTGCCGCCTGAGCCCGCAGGGTGGGCAGACCTGCGACCTACCAGTGGAACAAGTCTAGAGGCCTGCCAGCGTGGTAGACACGTCACACCAATTGAAGTGGGGATCGAGCAGAGCCGCCACCCACATCCGGATCTGGACCAACGACCCGAGGGCGTGGTAGTTACGTCACCACAATTGGAGTGGGGGCAGAGCAGAGCTGCCACCCATGCCCGCAGGGGGGGGCAGACCTGCGACCGACCAGCGTGGTAGACAGACCACCCTAATTAAAGGAGGAGCACAGCCACTACTCGCCCTGCAAGGGAGACTTCCCAACTATACAAGAGCAATATAAATAAATAGGGGATAAATTCCAAAAACACAACAGCTTCACCAAGCAGAAAGAAACGCGAGCATTATGAAAAGAAAAGGAAAGAAAGGACCACAAGCAATGCAGATCAACTGAACTTTAGAAGAGGTAATAGCTGCAACAGATGGAATGTCAGATAAAGAGTTCAGGATATATATGCTTCAGATGATCTGGAGTCTCAAGGAAGACATGAGACAGCAAAATCAGATAATGAAAGATCATATTGACAAGGAACTACATAAACAAATCCAGGAAGTAAAAGATCAAATTCACAGGGAGATAGAGGTAATAAAAAACAAACAAATAGAAATCCTAGAAATTCAGGAAGCAATAAAACAACTTAAAAACTCAATTGAGAATACTACCAGCAGAGTAGATCACTTAGAAGATAGAACATCAGACAATGAAGACAAAGTATTTCAACTTGAAAAGAACCTAGACAGCTCAGCAAGTCTGCTAAGAAACCATAAGCAGAACATCCAAGAATTATGGGATAATATTAAAAGACCAAATTTAAGAGTCATTGGGATACAGGAAGGCACAGAGCTCCAAACCAAAGGAATAAACAATCTATTCAGTGAAATAATATGAGAAAATTTCCCAGACTTGAAGAATGAGACAGAATCCCAAATCCTAGAAGCCTACAGGACGCCGAATGTGCAAAATCATAATAGATCCACACCTAGACACATTATAATGAAGATGTCCAACATACACAATAAGGAGAGAATTTTAAAAGCTACAAGAGAAAGGAAGCAGATTACATATAGGGATAAACCAATCAGGATAACAGCTGATCTCTCAACACAGACTCTGAAAGCTAGAAAATCCTGGAATAACATATTTCAAACACTGAAAGAAAATGGGTTCCAACCAAGAATCGTGTATCCGGCGAAATTAAGCTTCAGGATGGAAGATGAAATTAAAACCTTCCACGATAAACAAAAGTTAAAAGAATTTGCAGCTAGAAAACCATCTCTTCAAAAAATCCTTGGCAAAACATTACAGGAAGAGGAAATGGAAAATAACATTGAAAACCAACATTGGGAGGTAGGACAGTAAAGGGGGGAAAGTAATCAAAGAGGAAAACAAATCAGGTTTAGTAACATTAATAAACAAACATGGCTGGAAGAACAAACCATATCTCAATAATAACCCTAATTGTGAATTGCTTAAACTCACCAATTAAGAGACACAGGCTAGTTGAATGGATCACAAAACAAGACCCAACAATATGCTGCGTACAGGAGACGCATCTGATAGGAAAAGATATACATAGACTGAAGGTGAAAGGTTGGGAAAAATCATACCACTCATATGGACTGAGGAAACAAGCAGGAGTGTCCATACTCATATCTACTAAAATAGATTTCAAGCCAAAGTTAATCAAAAGGGATAAAGAAGGACACTTCATACTGCTCAAGGGAACCATACACCAACAAGACATAACAATCATAAATATATATGCTCCAAATAATGGTGCAGCTATGTTCATCAAGCAAACTCTTCTCAAGTTCAAGAGTCTAATAGACCACCATACAATAATCATTGGAGACTTCAATACACCTCTCTCACTACTGGACAAATCTTCCAAACAAAAGTTAAATAAGGAAACTATAGAACTCAATAACACAATTAACAATCTAGACTTAATTGACATATATAGACTATACCACCCAACATCAAGCAGTTACACTTTTTTCTCAGCAGCACATGGAACCCTCTCAAAAGTAGATCATATATTATGTCACAGGGCAACTCTTAGACAATATAAAGGAGTAGAGATAATACCATGCATCTTTTCTCATCATAATGGAATGAAACTGAAAATCAGTGATAAAAGAAGGAAGGAAAAATCAAGCATCACTTGGAGAATGAACAATAGGTTACTGAATGATCAATGGGTTTTAGAAGACATCAAGGAGGAAATTAAAAACTTCTTAGAGTTAAATGAAAACACAGACACAACATATCGGAATCTATGGGACACATTGGAAGCAGTTCTAAGAGGAAAATTCATTCCTTGGAGTTCATTCCTTAAAAAAAAGAAAAAAACAACAAATAAATGATCTCATACTTCATCTCAAAATCCTAGAAAAAGAAGAGCAAAATAACAGCAAAAGAAGTAGAAGGCAAGAAATAATTAAAATCAGAGCTGAAATTAATGAAATTGAAACAAAAGAAACAATTGAAAAAATTGACAAAACTAAAAGTTGGTTCTTTGAAAAAATAAATAAAATCCACAGACCCTTAGCCATGCTAAAAAAGAGAAGAAGAGAGAGAACCCAAATTACTAGCATATGGGATGAAAAAGGCAATATCACAACTGACACTTCAGAAATACAGAAGATAATCAGAAATAATTTTGAAGCCTTATACTCCAATAAAACAGAAGATAGTGAAGGCATCGATAAATTTCTTAAGTCTTATGATCTGCTCAGATTGAGTCAGGAGGATATAGACAACCTAAACAGACCAATAACAATAGAGGAAATAGAAGAAACCATCAAAAGATTACCAACTAAGAAAAGCCCAGGACCGAATGGGTATACAGCAGAGTTTTACAAAACCTTTAAAGAGGAACTAACACCAATACTTTTCAAGCTATTTCAGGAAATAGAAAAATAGGGAGAACTTCCAAATACATTCTACGAGGCCAACATCACCCTGATTCCGAAACCAGACAAAGACACTTCAAAGAAAGAAAACTACAGACCAATATCTCTAATGAACCTAGATGCAAAAATCCTCAATAAAATTCGGGCGAATCAGATTCAAAAACATATCAAAAAAATTATACACCATGATCAAGTAGGATTCATCCCTGGGATGCAAGGCTGGTTCAATATACGGAAATCAATAAATGTTATTCACCACATCAATAGATTTAAAAATAAGAACCATATGATCATCTCGATAGATGCAGAAAAAGCATTCGACAAAGTACAGTATCCCTTTATGTTCAAAACTCTAGAAAAATTAGGGATAACTGGATCATACCTCAACATTGTAAAAGCAATCTATGATAAGCCACAGGCCAGCATCATTCTGAATGGAGAAAAATTGAAGGCATTCCCTCTAAGATCTAGTACAAGACAGGGATGCCCTCTCTCACCACTTCTGTTCAACATAGTCCTCGAAACACTGGCCAGAGCAATTAGACAGACGAAATAAATTAAAGGCATAAAAATAGGAAAAGAAGAACTTAAATTATCACTATTTGCAGATGACATGATTCTATACCTAGCAGACCCAAAAGGGTCTACAAAGAAACTATTAGAGCTAATAAATGAATTCAGCAAAGTGGCAGGATATAAGATCAACACGCATAAATCAAAGGCATTCCTTTATATCAGCGACAAATCCTCTGAAACGGAAATGAGGACAACTACTCCATTCACAATATCCCCCCAAAAAATAAAATACTTGGGAATCAACCTAACAAAAGAGGTGAAAGACTTATACAATGAAAACTACAGAACCCTAAAGAAAGATATAGAAGAAGACCTTAGAAGATGGAAAAATATACACTGTTCATGGATAGGCAGAACTAACATCATCAAAATGGCGATATTACCAAAAGTCCTCTATAAATTCAATGCAATGCCAATCAAAATCCCAACAGCATTTCTTGTAGAAATGGATAAAACCATCATGAAATTCATATGGAAAAATAAAAGACCCAGAATAGCAAAAACAATGCTAAGCAGGAAGTGTGAATCAGGCGGTATAGCGATACCAGACTTCAAACTATACTACAGAGCAATAGTAACAAAAACAGCATGGTACTGGTACCAAAACAGGCGGGTGGACAAATGGTACAGAATAGAGGACACAGTAACCAATCCACAAAACTACAACTATCTTATATTTGATAAAGGGGCTAAAAGCATGCAATGGATTAAGGATAGCATCTTCAACAAATGGTGCTGGGAAAACTGGAAATCCATTTGCACCAAAATGAAACTGAATCCCTTTCTCTCGCCATGCACCAAAGTTAACTCAAAATGGATCAAGGAGCTTGATGTTAAATCAGAGACACGGCATCTGATAGAAGAAAAAGTTGGCTATGATCTACATACTGTGGGGTCGGGCTCCAAATTCCTCAATAGGACACCCATAGCGCAAGAGTTAACAACTAGAATCAACAAATGGGACTTACTCAAACTAAAAAGTTTTTTCTCAGTAAAAGAAACAATAAGAGAGATAAACAGGGAGCCTACATCCTGGGAACAAATCTTTACTCCACACACTTCAGATAGAGCCCTAATATCCAGAGTATACAAAGAACTCAAAAAATTAGACAATAAGATAACAAATAACCCAATCAACAAATGGGAGAAGGACCTGAACAGACACTTCTCAGAGGAGGACATACAATCAATCAATAAATACATGAAAAAATGCTCACCATCGCTAGCAGTCAGAGAAATGCAAATCAAAACCACCCGAAGATACCATCTCACTCCAGTAATATTGGCAGCCATCATGAAGTCCAACAACAACAAGTGCTGGAGAGGATTCGGGGGAAAGGGTACACTTGTTCATTGTTGGTGGGACTGCAAATTGGTACAGCCAATTTGGAAAGCAGTATGGAGATTTCTTGGAAAGCTGGGAATGGATCCACCATTTGACCCAGCTATTCCCCTTCTCGGTCTATTCCCTAAAGACCTAATAAGAGCATGCTACAGGGACACTGCTACATCGATGTTCATAGTAGCACAATTCACGATAGCAAGATTGTGGAACCAACCTAGATGCCCTTCAATAGATGAATGGATAAAAAAATGTGGCATTTATACACAATGGAGTATTACTCTGCATTAAAAAATGACAAAATCATAGAATTTGGAGGGAAATGGATGGCATTAGAGCAGATTATGCAAAGTGAAGCTAGCCAAACTTTAAAAAACAAATGCCAAATGACTCCTTTGATTTAATGGGAGTAACCAAGAACAGTGTAGGGTCGAAGAGCTTGAGAAGAAGATTAACATTAAACAGGGATGAGAGGTGCGAGGGAAAGGGAGTGAGAAGGGAAATTGCATGGAAATGGAAGGTGATCCTCAGGGTTATACAAAATGACATATAAGAGGAAAGGAGGGGTAAGACAAGATAATACAAGTGGAAGAAATGATTTACAGTAGAGGGTGTAGAAAGAGAAAAGGGGAGGGGATGGGAGGGGAGGGGAGGGGGGATAGTAGAGAATAGGATAGACAGCAGAATACATCAGTCATTAGTACGGCAATATGTAAATCAATGGAAAGGGGGCTGGAGATGTGGCTCAGCGGTAGCGCGCTCGCCTGGCATGCGTGCGGCCCGGGTTCGATCCTCAGCACCACATACCAACAAAGATGTTGTGTCCGCCGAGAACTAAAAAATAAATATTAAAAATTCTCTCTCTCTCTCTCTCTCTCTCTCTCTCTCTCTCTCTCTCTCTCTCCCCTCTCACTCTCTCTAAAAAAAAAAAATCAATGGAAGGGTAACTGATGTGACACAGCAATCTGTATACAGGGTAAAATTGGGAGTTCATAACCCACTTGAATCAAACTGTGAAATATGATATATTAAGAACTATGTAATGTTTTGAATGACCAACAATAAAAAAAAATTTAGTTTTAATTTCATTGATGTCAGCTCTGATTTTAATTATTTCCTGTGTTCTGCTGCTTTTGGTCTTAATTTGTTCTTCTTTTCCCAGGGCTTTGAAATTTGATGTTAGATTATTTATTTGATGACTTTCTATCCTTTTAATAAATAAGCTCACTGCAATGAATGTTCCTCTTAGACCAGTCTTCATAGTGTCACAGATATTTTAATATGTTCTGTGGCTATTCTTATTTACCTCTATTTTTAAAATTTCATCCCTCATGCCTTCTCCTATCTATTTATCATTAAATAGCATATTATTGAGTTTCCAGCTGTTAGATTAGCTTCTATTTTTTATTTTATCATTTATCACTTTTTGTGATATGAGGATAGAAATGTTTGTTTCTGAGTTCCATGTGAATTATATGTTTTTTCCCTCCTTTCACATTCAGTCTGTGGATGTCTTTTGCCTATAAAGTGAGTCTCTTGGAGACAGCATATTGTTGGATCTTATTTTTTAATACAATCTGACAATCTATGTCTTTTGATTGATGATTTTGGGCCATTTACATTAAATATTAATATTAAGAAATAATTTTTATTCTGTCATTTTTATTTGTTCCTACTTTTTAATTAGAATGACTTCCTTCTTTGCTTCACTATTCTTTTAATGCAGTTCCTCCCTTTTCTGGTTTTCATTTTTATTTTTCATTTCTTCTTTCAAATTTTTTTAAAAACTCCACCAAAAAACTTCCAAATTAATAAATGAATTCAGAAAAGTAGCAGGATATAAAATCAATACCCATAAATCAAATGCATTTCTATACATCAGTGATGAATCAACTGAAAGAGAAATTAGGAAAACCACCTCATTCACAATAGTCTCAAAAACAAAAACAAAACAAAACAAAACCCTTGGGAATGAACTTAATAAAAGACATAAAATACCTCTACAATGAAAACTACAGAACACTTAAGAATGAAATTGGAAGATAACCTTAGAAGATGGAAAAATCTCCCATGCTCTTGGATAGACAGAATTAATAATGTCAAAATGGCCATACCACCCAAAGTGCTATACAGATTCAATGTGATTCCAATTAAAATCCTAAAGTCATTACTTAAAGAAATACAAAAAGCAATCATAAAATTCATTTGGAAAAATAAGAGAACCAGAATAACCAAAGCAATCCTTAGCAAGAAGAGTGAAGCTGGTGTCATTACAACACCAGACCTCAAACTATACTACAAAGCTGTAGTAACAAAAACAGTTTGGTATTGTCACCAAAATAGACATATAGACCAGTGGTATACAGAAAAGAAGACACAGAGACAAGCCCTCATAAATACAGTTATCTCATACAAGACAAATGTGCCAGAAACATACATTGGAGAAAATATAGCCTCTTCAACGAATGGTGCTGGGAAAACAGGAAATTCATATGCATAAAAATGAAACTAAATCACTATCTCTCAACCTGCACAAAACTCATCACAAAGCAGATCAAGGACCTAGGAATTTTATCAGAGATCCTGAGCCTAATAGAGGAAAAAGTAGGCCCAAATCTTCATCATGTCAGAATAGGCCCAGACTTGCTTAACAAGACTTCTAAAACATAAGAAACAAAATTAAGAATTAATAAATGGGATTAACTCAAATGAAAAATCTTCTTCTCAGCAACAGAAACAACCAATGAAGTAAAGAGAGAACCTATACTTTGCCACCCACATGTCATATAGAGTACTAATCTCCAGGATATTAGTACTCAAAAAAACTTAACACCAAGCAAACAAACAATCTGAGTTTCATACATATCATTCCAAGAACTCCTAGGTTTGAGAGGCTGGGTTGAGAAATCATTTGAGCTCAGGATTGGTTTCCCTGTGGATGTGACCTGCCATTTTTCTTTGGAAATCTTAAAAATTCTATCCTTCTTATTTTATGGCCATTTTCATAATAATATGCCTTGATATTGGTCTGCTGTAGTTTTGTACATTCAGTGTCCTATATGCCTCCTGTATTTGATTTTCCATTTCATTATTTAGGTTTGAAAATTTTTCTGATATTTTATTTCAAAAAATTGTGCATTCCTTTTGTTTATATCTCCAAGCCTTCATCTATTCCAATAAATATTTAATTTGTTTTTTTCAGGTTATCCCATATTACTTGGAACTTCTGTTCATGGTCTATTAACATCTTTTCTCCCTGGTGAACTTTATTTTCCAGATTATATATTTTGTCTTCATTGGCTGAAACTGTCTTCCACATGGTCCAGTCTTTTAGTGATGCTTTTCATTGAATTTTAAATTTGGTTTTTTGATTTATTCATTTCAAATATTTTGCTTGATTGTTCAGAATCTCTATCTCTTTATTAAACTAATATTTCATTCTTGTATTTTCTCTCTGATTTCACTCTTACATTGTCCTTTACTTGAAAATCTGTTTGACTCTGTAAATTCCAATCTCCTTCTCTGACATTTGTTTCACTGTAGTATCATTGGATTCTGTTATTAAAGTATCTTGGTTCATTTGGGGTGATTTTTCCCTTATTTTTTCATGTTGTTTATGTGTCTAACCATCTAATAGTATGGATATGAGGCAGTAGAGTTTCTACCCTGTAGATTTAGAGTGCCCCTGAAAGTTTCTAGCACCTCACCATTTATGGGGAGACAAATAATAACAACAACCAATGCAAATATTATACAGCATTGAACCAAATAGTTCCTTCTATGTTTACAATGTGTCACAATAAACAGAAATTATATGATCAGTTATTGCCTACAATAAAAACAGTAAGTTTGAAAAAGGGTTTGCAATTTCAAATGGTGGACAATGGATGGACTGAAGTGATATAGAATGTAATGATTATGAGGGAGGAGGAGAGAAAATAGAAGTAAAAAATTAGAGGAAGAGTGAAAGAGTGACCAAATGAGATTGGCTGTTAGCAAAAGAAAAGGGAGATTCAAGGACACACACACACACACACACACACACACACACACACACATATGTAAGTAAAAAAATTAAAAATAAAGAATAGAAAAAAACTGAAATATACTAATCAAACATCCTAGTCCTCCAAAAACTGATCCATGAAAAATTACTTCAAAAATGCTAGAAATGAGAAAAAACAAATATGAATATGTATAAATGCCCATGAACCATTAAGTCATAATTAAACAGAGAAAAGAAAAAAAAGATCTTAATGAAAAGTTTTTAAAAAATTGTTTCCTTTGGAGTTCAAAAGATTGTCAGCTTCCCTTCTCAGCAGTGTTAGGTGGCATCATCTGGAGTATGATGCTTGCTCCACCCTCAGGGTGGGGTTGCTACAGTGAGAGAAGCAATCCCATAGGTGGAACTCTTGGAGGTAGGGTTTAGGCTTAAGGCTTAAGTAGACTCTAGGCTCTTCACTAAATGCCAATTAGTCTGGAGATTTTAAGTCAGTGCACCTCTAAGGCCCAGCAAATGCTAGTCCATGCTGGAAGACTACATCCTAGGGACATCCCCTGGATTCCATTCATGTGGTGGAGAATCCAATCCTCAGTCTACTACATCACCTGCAAACCCCATGTTTCCTGGTCTCAGATTCAGTCTCCAAACTCAATCCTTCCCACCCCTGATATTTCAAATCCTGACCAGGTGAGTCTCTTCCAGCCCATCCTGCAAGCAGCTGATTGGAGGGAGATGGGGAGTACTGAGTGGGTTTCCCCAGCCAGTAGTCCCCTGTATAAACATCTCCCCATGTTTTATTTTCTTCTGGTCACACTCTTCATCATGTAGTGTGGGTTTGCCAGGCCTGAACTTTAGACCAACTCAGGTTTGCCAGGAATTGGCTCCTTCAACTGCCAGATCCTGTGCCATGGCTGCAAAATTGTTCCTTCCTCTTTCTTCCACATATAGCTTCTAAAGATGGAACTTTTTTCCTGCACAAGGATATTGTGCAGTGCACATTTCAGTTCAGTTGGGCAGTGTGTTTGATCTCTCAACTCTCCATACCCAGACACAACACAGGCCTCCTAAAAATACAGGTTTGTTTCTTTTATCTCTCCACTTTGCTTGTGAAGGGACCACTCTGACAGGTGACTCTGGCTGCAGCAGCAGTGTGAACTTGGGATTTCTTCCTTATTATATCCAACTGCCTGAGTCCCTGATCTGCTTTGAATATCCAGTATTAAATTCCAGTAAACTTATTTTTTTGTTTTGTTTTGTTCACCCACCTTGCTGAGAATCTGCCTATCTGCCTTTTTGGTTTCACACCAGGGATCAGATAGAAAAGTGACCTTCTCTATTCTAACATATTGGAAAACCCTCCATCATTAACTCTTTTTATTTGATAAATTTCATTTATTGATTCGAAAATGTTAAACCATCCTTGAATTCCTGGGATAAAACCAATCATGAAAAACACTCTTCTTAATTTGTTGTTTAATATGATTTGCTAATATTGTATTAAGAATTATTGCACACATGTTCATCAAATAGAATTATTTATACTTTTCTTTCCTTGATGTGTCCTTATCTGGTTTTGGTAGGAGTGTGATACTTGCTTCATAGAATAAATTTGGAAGTGTTACCTTCCTTTCTATTTAACAGAATAATTTGAGGAGCCTTGATATTATGTGTTCTTTAAAGGTTTGGTAGAATTCAGCTGGGGATCAGTCTGATCCTCAGCTTTTGTTGTTGTTGTTGTTGTTGTTGAAGGGTTTTGGATTTTTTCTTTGTTTTGTTTTGTTTTACTGCTTCTATTTCATTCTTCATTCTTATTTGTCAATTTAGGCTTTCCATGTCCTCTTGATTCAATTTTGGCAGGTAGTATGTGTCTAGAAATGTATTTCAATTTACTGGAATATAAGTTTTCAAAACTATACTAACTTTCTGAATAGTCTATGGTGATTTATCCTTTCTCATCTCTAATTTTATTAATTTGGAGTTCTTTTTTCTTTTGTTTAGTTTGGCAAAGAGCCTGTCAATCTTGCTTGTCTTTTAAAAAAGCCAACTCTTTGTTTCATTAATCCTTTGTGGGGTTTTAAAATTTGTAATTCCATTAATATTTTTTGCTCTGGTCTTAAATATTTTCTTCCTTATACTGATTTTAAAACTGATTTGTTTTTGTTTTACAAGGGTCCTGATATACATCATTAGGTTGTTTATTTGGGATCTTTCTGATTTTCTTATGTAGTCATTCATATCTATAAACTTTTCTCTTAAAATTGACTTCATAGTGTCCCAGAGATTCTGATATATGTTGTGTACTATTCCTGTTTGATTTTAACAATTTTTTAAAAATTTTCCCCTGATTTCTTCTATTACCCATTCATCATCCAAAAGTATGTTGTTCAATCTTCATGTGTTTATAGTTTCTGTGGGGTATTTGTTGTTGAATTCTAATTTTATTTCATTACGATCTGATAATATGCAAGGAGTTATATATCAATTTTTTGTATTTGCTAAGAGTTGTTTTGTGGCCTAAAATATAGTCAATTTTGGAGAAGGTTCCAGGAGTTGAGTAGAAAGTGTATTCAGCTATTGTTGAATAAAATATCTATAGATGTCTGTTAAGTTCATTTGATTTATAATATTTTAGGTCCAAAGAGCATTTACTTAGTTTATGTTAAATGGCCTATTTATTGATGAGAGAAGTGTGCTGAAATCACCCAGTATTATTGTACTGGGGTCTATCTGAGGCTTTAATTCAAGTAGTGTCTCTTTTTTGCAATTAGGCGCACTAATGTACAGTGCATAAATATTTACTACTGTTACTTATCACTTCTCATTAGATGTATCCCTTTACCAGCATAAATTGACCTTCTTGCCTCTTCTGATTAATTTTGACTTGCAGTTGGCTTTATCACATATCATATACTGCTTGTTTGGGGGATCTCTTTTCATAGTGTATTAATTTCCATCCTTTCCCTTTCAGCTTGTGACTGTCTTTTCCTGTTAAGTAATACTCTTACAAGCAGCATATAATTGGGTCTTGTTTTTTTTCCCCCCATGGAGGGTGGGAATGAAGAGGTACTGGGTATTGAATCCAAGGGTACTTTACTATTGAGTTATAATCTCAGCCCTTTTAATTTTTTATTAGAGACAGGGTTTCTTAGGGCCTTGCTGAGTTGCTGTGTCTGGCCTTCATCTTGCAATCTTTCTGCCTCAGCCTCCTGAGTCACTGACATCATAAGCATGTACTGCCATACCTGGCCTACGTCTTGTTTTAAAATCAATTCTGCCAGTCTAGATGTTTTAATTGGAGGATTCAAACCATTTATGTTTAATGTTATTATTGAGATATATTCATTAATTTCAGCCATTTTATTAATTTCCAGTGTTTTATTTGGTCATATTTCTCATTCACTTAGCTACTCTTCAAATGAGGTTTGTTCATCAGTGAGCTCTGGAGTTGGGTTTTTTTTTTTTGTTGTTGTTGTTTTGTTTCTTTTTCATGGAGTACTTCTTTAAATGCTTTAGTGCTGTATTAATAGTCATGAATTATTTCAGTTACTTGTTTTCATGGGATATACTTTTTTTATTTTATTATTGGTCATTCAAAACATTACATAGTTCTTAATACATCATATTACACGGTTTGATTCAAGTGGGTTATGAACTCCCAATTTTACCCCGTATACAGATTGCTGTATCACATCAGTTACCCTTCCATTGATTGACATATTGCCTTTCTAGTGTCTGATGTATTCTGCTGTCTGTCCTATTCTCTACTATCCCCCCTCCCCTCCCCTCCCCTCCCCTTTTCTCTCTCTACCCCTTCTACTATAAATCATTTCTTCCATTTGTATTATCTTGTCTTACCCCTCCTTTCCTCTTATATGTCATTTTGTATAACCCTGAGGATCGCCTTCCATTTCCATGTGATTCCCCTTCTCACTCCCTTTCCCTCCCACCTCTCATCCCTATTTAATGTAAATCTTCTTCTCAAGCTCTTCGTCCCTACCCTGTCCTTGTTTACTCCCCTTATATCAAAGGAGTCATTTGGTATTTGTTTTTTAAAGATTGACTAGCTTCACTTAGCATAATCTGCTCTAATGCCATCCATTTCCCTCCAAATTCTATGATTTTGTCATTTTTTAATGCAGAGTAATACTCCATAGTGTATAAATGCCACATTTTTTTTATCCATTCATCTATTGAAGGGCATCTAGGCTGATTCCACAGTCTTGCTATCGGGAATTGAGCTACTATGAACATTGATGTAGCAGTGTCCCTGTAGCATGCTCTTATTAGGTCTTTAGGGAATAGACCGAGAAGGGGAATAGCTGGGTCAAATGGTGGTTCCATTCCCAGCTTTCCAAGAAATCTCCATACTGCTTTCCAAATTGGCTGTACCAGTTTGCAGTCCCACCAGCAATGAACAAGAGTGCCCTTTTCCCCGCATCCTCTCCAGCACTTATTGTTGTTTGACTTCCTAATGGCTGCCAATCTTACTGGAGTGACATGGTATCTTAGGGTGGTTTTGATTTGCATTTCTCTGACTGCTAGCGATGGTGAGCATTTTCTCATGTATTTATTGATTGATTGTATGTCCTCCTCTGAGAAGTGTCTGTTCAGGTCCTTTGCCCATTTATTGATTGGGTTATTTGTTATCTTATTGTCTAATTTTTTGAGTTCTTTGTATATTCTGGTTATTAGGGCTCTATCTGAAGTGTGTGGAGTAAAGATTTGTTCCCAGGATGTAGGCTCCCTGTTTATCTCTCTTATTGTTTCTTTTGCTGAGAAAAAACTTTTTAGTTTGAGTAAGTCCCATTTGTTGATTCTAGTTGTTAACTCTTGCGCTATGGGTGTCCTATTGAGGAATTTGGAGCCCGATCCCACAGCATGTAGATCATAACCAACTTTTTCTTCTATCAGATGCCGTGTCTCTGATTTAATATCAAGCTCCTTGATCCATTTTGAGTTAACTTTGGTGCATGGCGAGAGATAGGGATTCAGATTCATTTTGATGCAAATGGATTTCCAGTTTTCCCAGCACCATTTGTTGAAGATGCTATCCTTCCACCATTGCATGCTTTTAGCCCCTTTATCAAATATAAGATAGTTGTAGTTTTGTGGATTGGTTACTGTGTCCTCTATTCTGTACCATTGGTCCACCCGCCTGTTTTGGTACCAGTACCATGCTGTTTTTGTTACTATTGCTCTGTAGTATAGTTTGAAGTCTGGTATCGCTATACCGCCTGATTCACACTTCGTGCTTAGCATTCTTTTTGCTATTCTGGGTCCATATGAATTTCATGATTCTTTTATCTATTTCTACAAGATATGCTGTTGGGATTTTGATTGGCATTGCATTGAACTTATAGAGAACTTTTGGTAATATTGCCATTTTGATGATGTTAGTTCTGCCTATCCATGAGCAGGGTATATTTTTCCATCTTCTAAGGTCTTCTTCTATATCTTTCTTTAGGGTTCTGTAATTTTCATTGTATAAATCGTTCACCTCTTTTGTGAGGTTGATTCCCAAGTATTTTTTTTTGGGGGGGGGGGATATTGTGAATGGAGTAGTTGTCCTCATTTCCGTTTCAGAGGATTTGTCGCTGATATAAAGGAATGCCTTTGATTTATGCGTGTTGATCTTATATCCTGCCTCTTTGCTGAATTCATTTATTAGCTCTAATAGCTTCTTTGTAGACCCTTTTGGGTCTGCTAGGTATAGAATCATATCATCTGCAAATAGTGATAATTTAAGTTCTTCTTTTCCTATTTTTATGCCTTTAATTTCTTTCGTCTGCCTAATTGCTCTGGCCAGTGTTTCGAGGACTATGTTGAACAGAAGTGGTGAGAGAGGGCATCCCTGTCTTGTACTAGATCTTAGAGGGAATGCCTTCAATTTTTCTCCATTCAGAATGATGCTGGCCTGTGGCTTATCATAGATTGCTTTTACAATGTTGAGGTATGATCCAGTTATCCCTAATTTTTCTAGAGTTTTGAACATAAAGGGATACTGTACTTTGTCGAATGCTTTTTCTGCATCTATCGAGATGATCATATGGTTCTTATTTTTAAGTCTATTAATGTGGTGAATAACATTGATTTCCGTATATTGAACCAGACTTGTATCCCAGGGATGAATCCTACTTGGTCATGGTGTATAATTTTTTTGATATGTATTTGAATCCGATTCGCCAGAATTTTATTGAGGATTTTTGCATCTAGGTTCATTAGAGATATTGGTCTGTAGTTTTCTTTCTTTGAAGTGTCTTTGTCTGGTTTCGGAATCAGGGTGATGTTGGCCTCCTAGAATGAATTTGGAAGTTCTCCCTCTTTTTCTATTTCCTGAAATAGCTTGAAAAGTATTGGTGTTAGTTCCTCTTTAAAGGTTTTGTAAAACTCTGCTGTATACCCATTCGGTCCTGGGCTTTTCTTAGTTGGTAATCTTTTGATGGTTTCTTCTATTTCCTCTATTGTTATTGGTCTGTTTAGGTTGTCTATATCCTCCTGACTCAATCTGGGAAGATCATAAGACTTAAGGAATTTATCGATGCCTTCTACTATCTTCTGTTTTATTGGAGTATAAGGCTTCAAAATTATTTCTGATTATCTTCTATATTTCTGAAGTGTCAGTTGTGATATTGCCTTTTTCATCCCGTATGCTAGTAATTTGGGTTCTCTCTCTTCTTCTCTTCATTAGCATGGCTAAGGATCTGTCAATTTTATTTATTTTTCAAAGAACCAACTTTTAGTTTTGTCAATTTTTTCAATTGTTTCTTTTGTTTCAATTTCATTAATTTCAGCTCTGATTTTAATTATTTCTTGCCTTCTACTTCTTTTGCTGTTGTTTTGCTCTTCTTTTTCTAGGATTTTGAGATGAAGTATGAGATCATTTATTTGTTGGTTTTTTCTTTTTTTGAAGAATGAACTCCAAACAATAAATTTTCCTCTTAGAACTGCTTTCAATGTGTCCCATAGATTCCGATATGTTGTGTCTGTGTTTTCATTTAACTTTAGGAAGTTTTTAATTTCCTCCTTGATGTCTTCTAAAACCCATTGATCATTCAGCAACCTATTGTTCATTCTCCAAGTGATGCTTGATTTTTCCTTCCTTCTTTTATCATTGATTTTCATTTTCATTCCATTATGATCAGATAAGATGCATGGTATTATCTCTACCCCTTTATATTGTCTAAGAGTTGCCCTGTGACATACTATATGGTCTATTTTTGAGAAGGTTCCATGTGCTGCTGAGAAAAAAGTGTAACTGCTTTATGTTGGGTGGTATATTCTATATATGTCAATTAAGTCTAGGTTGTTAATTGTGTTATTGAGTTCTATAGTTTCCTTATTTAACTTTTGTTTGGAAGATCTGTCCAGTGGTGAGAGAGGTGTGTTGAAGTCTCCCATGATTATTGTATGGTGGTCTATTAGACTCTTGAACTTGAGAAGAGTTTGCTTGATGAACACAGCTGCACCATTATTTGGGGCATATATATTTATGATTGTTATGTCTTGTTGGTGTATGGTTCCCTTGAGCAGTATGAAGTGTCCTTCTTTATCCCTTTTGATTAACTTTGGCTTGAAATCTATTTTAGTAGATATGAGTATGGACACTCCTGCTTGTTTCCTCAGTCCATATGAGTGGTATGATTTTTCCCAACCTTTCACCTTCAGTCTATGAATATCTTTTCCTATCAGATGCATCTCCTGTAGGCAGCATATTGTTGGGTCTTGTTTTGTGATCCATTCTACTAGCCTGTGTCTCTTAATTGGTGAGTTTAAGCCATTAACATTTAGGGTTATTATTGAGATATGGTTTGTTCTTCTAGCCATATTTGTTTATTGATGTTACTAAACCTGATTTGTTATCCTCTTTGACTACTTTCCCCCCTTTACTGTCCTACCTCCCATTGTTGGTTTTCAATGTTATTTTCCATTTCCTCTTCCTGTAATGTTTTGCCAAGGATTTTTTGAAGAGATGGTTTTCTAGCTGCGAATTCTTTTAACTTTTGTTTATCGTGGAAGGTTTTAATTTCATCTTCTATCCTGAAGCTTAATTTCGCCGGATACACGATTCTTGGTTGGAACCCATTTTCTTTCAGTGTTTGAAATATGTTATTCCAGGATCTTCTAGCTTTCAGAGTCTGTGTTGAGAGATCAGCTGTTATCCTGATTGGTTTACCCCTAAATGTAATCTGCTTTCTTTCTCCTGCAGCTTTTAAAATTCTCTCCTTATTCTGTATGTTGGACATCTTCATTATAATGTGTCTAGGTGTGGATCTCTTATGATTTTGCACATTTGGCGTCCTGTAGGCTTCTAGGATTTGGGATTCTGTCTCATTCTTCAAGTCTGGGAAGTTTTCTCATATTATTTCACTGAATAGACTGTTTATTCCTTTGGTGTGGAGCTCTGTGCCTTCCTGTATCCCAATGACTCTTAAATTTGGTCTTTTGATATTGTCCCATAATTCTTGGATGTTCTGCTCATGGTTTCTTAGCAGACTTGCTGAGCTGTCTATGTTCTTTTCAAGTTAAAATACTTTGTCTTCATTGTCTGATGTTCTCTCTTCTAAGTGATCTACTCTGCTGGTAGTATTCTCAATTGAGTTTTTAAGTTGGTTTATTGTTTCCTGCATTTCTAGGATTTCTATTTGTTTGTTTTTTATTACCTCTATCTCCCTCTGAAATTGATCTTTTAATTCCAGGATTTGTTTGTCAATGTGATCTTTCATTATCTGATTTTGCTGTCTCATGTCTTCCTTGAGACTCCAGATCATCTGAAGCATATATATCCTGAACTCTTTATCTGACATTCCATCTGTTGCAGCTATTACCTCTTCTAAAGTTGAGTTGACCTGCATTGCTTGTGGTCCTTTCTTTCCTTGTCTTTTCATACTGCTTGCGTTTCTTTCTGCTTGGTGAAACTGTTGTGTTTTTGAAATTTACCTCCTATTTGTTTATATTGCTCTTGTATAGTTGGGAAGTCTCCCTTGCAGGGCGGGTAGTGGCTGTGCTCCTCCTCTAATTAGGATCTGTCTACCATGCTGATCGGCTGCAGGTCTGCCCCCTCTGTGGGCACGGGTGGCGGCTCTGCTCTGACCCCACTCCAATTGTGGTAACGTAACTACCACGCCCTGGGGTCGTTGGTCCTAATATGGATGTGGGTGGCGGCTCTGCTGGGTCCCCACTCCAATTGGTGTGACGTGTCTACCACACTGGCAGGCCTCTAGGCCGGTGGGTCGCAGTTCTGCACAGCCCCCACTCCCAATGGGGGTACCTGACTACCTCTCCAACAGGTCGCTGAGCCCCCTCCGGACCCGGGCGGCGACCCTGCTCCACCCCCACTCCAACCAGTGTGACGCGACTGCCTCGGTGTTACGTGTCCACCACGCTTGCAAGCTACCTGGCCTGTCTTTCCAGTGGGCCGCAGGTCTGCCTGCCCTGCTTGCTCAGATGTCAGCTCTGCACAGCCGCTACTCCAAATGAGGTTACTTGGCTTCCGCGCCGCGGGGTCGCTGGTCCTATTCTAGGCGTGGGCGGCTACTCTCTTCAGCCCCAGCTGCGTTTGGTGTGTCATGATACCACGCCGGCGGGTCACTTGTCCTGCTCTGGGCGCAGGTGGAAGCTCCACTCTGCCCCACAGCACCCAGCAGGAGCCTGACTGAGAAGCAGTCACCCCTGGTTCCCTAGCCTTGGGCCGAAGCAGCTTCGGTGGCCAGAACCCCGCCTCTCGGATCCCGATACACTCTCCGCTGGGAGCTGGCTCCAGCGAGCGACCCCCACGGGTTCCCCAGCCCCAGGCCAAAACTGTTCCAGGAGTCAGAACCCAGTCGCCCCAAGCTCAGCGCACGCTCCACTTGGAGCTGGCCTCCACCGGCAGTCTCCGCAGTTTCCTCAGACCTGGGCCAGGTTAGCCCCGGGAACCAGAATCCAGCTGCTCAGTGCCCGGCGCACGCCTTGCCAGGCACGAGCCTCTAGGAGAATTCTCCACAAGATCCCTAGTCCCGAGCCTGAGCAAGAAATCTGTCTGCTAGATGCAGGCAAGTACCAGCCTGAAATCACCTGTTCCGTAGCTGAATGAGCTGAGATCAGTAGAACATGGGGATGATTACATCATCTCTCTGAAATGGCGGCTACTGTCCTCCTCTGTGGTCCGACCGGTGTCTGGAACCAATCTGGCCCGCTTCTCTCCTCTGTCTCAAAGCCGGAACTCAGCACTCAGCGCTGCCAATGTACCTCTGGCAGGAGCCCCCTGAATCCGTATCGCTGCTCCCCCGCTCCGGCACCTTGCCGCTCCCCAGCGCGCGCCACAGACTCCAGCCACGGGGCGATTGCCTATCAGGCAATGCAACCCTCCGTGCGGAGAAATGGAGCTCCTGCAGTTGAACTTCGTACGATGGAAATCTGTCCACTAGATTCTGGAGCACCTCAATTTCACTGGAAATTCCCAACAAGATAGCCTTCAGGCGATTCACATCGTCTTTCTCCCTCTCAGTGACGAGGCGCACTGGGGTGATGCACTCCCTTCGCCGCCATCTTCCCTCCTCAGGACTTGACTTTTGCACCCGCCGCGGGGCCACCTGTGGAGCCTGGTAGCTGCGGCCGCGTGGCTAGGAACCGGGCAGGTGAGGCGGCTGCTCCCAGAGGGAGCGCTAGGCCTCCCAGGGGAGCCCGGATGGCGGAGGCCGACTGCCGGTTCGGGCGGGGCGGGCCAAGCCACTCCGGGTGTCCGCCGCTTGCAAATGCGGCTACTGGCTTCAGGACTTGACTTCTGCACCCGCCGCGGGGCCACCTGTGGAGCCGGGTAGCTGTGGCCGCATGGTTAGGAACCGGGCAGGTGAGGTGGCTGCTCGAAGAGCGAGAGCTAGGCCTCCCGGGGGAGCCGCTTGCCGGAGCGGCTGATGGCTGCGGGACCAGACCTCCGTGCCCGTGTGGCCGTCCAAGATCTACTTCTCTGGGACAAACTGTCACTTCCAATAAACCTACCAGTTCACGGCTGCTCTCCTCTTAAGGGAATCATGCCAGAAGTTCCTCCGTAAGTAGGCTGCAGCTGTTCAGATGGGTCTTTCCTATCCCGTTAAAGTGGAGACGTTGGAATCGGTGCTTCCTCGCCGGCTGCCATGTTGGATCCTCCTTCATGGGATATATTACATTAAGAGAAAAAAATTGTTTTAAGAAGGTAGAAGAGAGTTTAAATGTACAAAATGTGAACAGAGATAATGTAGAAGGAATTGTAAAAAAAAAATGATGGTTATAAAGAATGATAAAAATAGAAAAGTAAAGGAGAGAAAACAAGAAAATTTAGCTCTTAACAGCAGAAGAAAGGAGAGAAATAAGCAAACTAAAATAAGCAAACCAAAAATCCTAACTCTCAAAAGACAAGGCAAGGACATTAGACAATGCTAAAAATGAGGAAAAAAGAAACAAATAGGTACATGTTTATATGTTCATGCACCACTCAGCACAGCAAGAACACAAAAAAAGGAAAGAAGATTATTTATGAAAAAACAAATTGGTCATCTCCACTGACATGGTCAAAATCATCAATGAAAATGCATGGTCACTGCCTGTGCCCTTCTGTCCTTCTTTCCATCTCTTCTTATGCTATGTCCTGAGAGAAAGTACAAGGACTGGGGATTTTTGATTCTTCCTCTTTTTGTGTTTCTTATCAGTATAAGGTAGAATGGAAAGGGAAATACTGTCAATTGGAAATTTGTCTGTGTAAACCACAATGATGCACTCCCAGGGTGGGGCTGTAACAAGGCCACTTCACGCTTGAACATAACCCTTGCTGCTTTGCTATTGTGGCTTATTTTAAAACAGACATTTTTTTCCCCCTCTCTCTTCTTCTCCATCTCTAAAACTATGGGGGAAACAAGAATGACTTTCTTCCCATTCCAGGCTTATGTTATAGGTCCTTAAGTGTACACACTATAAGAATGAAGTAATTTGAACTTCAGAATGGTGCCAGAAGACCTAAGAAGTGGCCATAGCCCAACAAACTTCTCAAAATACCAACTGCTGTGAGAATTTCACTTGGCCACCAGGTTACCTATGAATAACAATATTTACTATGTACTAATAACAAGTACTTAGTACATCAGGGACTTAAATAAGAATTCTCAAAGCTTTCTCTTAGACAGAACAGGAGCTATTTTCTGCCCTGGGGATTAAACCAGTGAACATTGGAACAAAATGCTTTTAAATTGAGGAGAGAATGAGATAGGGGAAATATTCTACATTTAGATGATGCCTCTAAATTTGGGAGCTTAATGGTAAGAATAAATTGCTAAATTTTTCTGGATATATATATGCATATATAATATATATAATAATATATTATTCTACCCATGAAAGATCGACACTCCCACTTTTTTGGTGGGGGAAGGGCAGGTATTGAGGATTAAACCCCGAGTTCTGTTCATGCTAGGCAAGTGCTCTAATACTAAGCTATATCCCTATCCCTTTTTATTTATTTTTATTCTAAGATAGAGTCTCACTAACTTGCTCAGTTTTGTCATCCTCCTGCCTTTGCCTCCTGAGTAACTGGATTACCATGGCCAGCCCCTTATTTTCCTTTTACATTTAAAGGATGAAAAAAAATTATAGACAGCCTTCATAGTCCCAAAAACTCAGTAACATTCCTCTCTTTTGATACCTTTGTTACAGGTAGATAGGAGAATAACCCAGAAAAATGTTAGTTTAAAATAAACATCAACATGCCTTCAAACCTCCCATTCCCATCATGGCTCCACTTTCAGATAGAATGTCAGACTAGAACAGTCCTGGGAGTGAATGATGAACCAATCTCCACAGGCTAATTCAAATCCAAGATTCTGAATTTGACAAATCAGACCAGTTAAAGCTCAAGGTAACTGTACATAACAGACAGCCTCTTATGACTATCTAGGGGAAATATAATTCCAGGACACTAGACTGGGAAAAGGCATTAGAGGGCAGGAGGCCAGGGATATCAAGGACTTCAGTCCCAAAACCAACTTGACTCAAGTAGCTGCCTTGTGTGGCAGAGGAGCGGCACCAAGGACCAGTCTGGATCTTCACCAACACCTGCCAAGGGCAAACTGGATCAAAATCCATCACTTTCCACATTTTGTACCTTCTAGTTTACCATTTCTGTTTTAAATCAATCCTGCTCTGATTTAGAAATGGAGAACTTGAGCTCAAAGAAATTCATGAAGCTAATTCAATTGTGTGCTATTCAGTGGCTGACCCAGAGTTGCAGGGGAACAGTAGTCAACTCCCTGGTTGCTATGGAGCTGCCACCAGCCAGTTCTGGTTTCTAGCTCAGAGATCTGCAGCTGACTGCTTTGAGGATTGCTTTGAGGATGTTACAGCTTGCTTGTTTCTATTGTGTGTAGGGGTTCAGGATACAGACTCTGGAGTTACTGTGATTGCTGTGGGTCACCGTGAACCTGCTCCCCCCTACAGGATTCTTTTTGTGGTGTGATATTCTGGTGACCATCTCTGAGTGCAGGAACTCTGGTTGTGGGTGTTCTGTGGTGCATAAGTATTCCCCTAGCCAACTCCACTCTCTGGGGTATTGTAGTGAAAGGACTTAAGTTGTTCACCTATGTTCTAGTTCCACTGACCCAGGTTGTAAATTGTGAGTATTGATTCCTCTGTCATCTGTGTTTGATTCAAGGTCCTGCCAGTCTCCAAACAATGCCATTTCACTCACCAGCTGTAATCACGGGCCAGGCTAGGTGCCAGTTAAATCTGAGAGCAGGCACTTTCTGTTGCCTAGGCTCTGCTAATTTTCTACTCTGATCTCCCTCTAGCTCTGTTATGGATGTCTTCCACTTAAGTTTTCTGGGGTATACTAATAGCCTTCTGTTTGCAACTGTCACTATCTGGGAACTGGGTCTATGTCACTGGATATCAAGGCAGATTCCTTCTGATACAGCCCTGCCAACCCAGGAACAATCCCTAGGCTTCCTACCTCTTGAGTGACTCTGATTGCCTCCTCCCAATATCAGTGATTGGGGTGGGTGTGATCCTGGTGAATCTGCTTTCCTCTGCTAGAGGTATAAGTGCTTTGTTGCTCTGTCTCTGAGTTAAGTGGAACCTGCACAGAGCTTTTGATCCTTGCCTGGGTCATGGAGGGTGAGCACAGCAGTGGGTTAGGTGCATTTCCCCACATTGGTCCTCACCACCCTAGTCCACTTGCTTATGGTGAGGGGGAGGGGTTTTCAGTGATTTGGGGCTAGTAGTTGTCCTTCTAAAAGTTCTGGCTGGATTTTTTTTTAATTTTTTCTTTTTAGATATATATGACAGTAGAATTATTTTAACATATTATACATACATGGAGTATAACTTATCCTAATTAGGATCCCATTCTTGCAGTTGTACATGATGTGGAGTTTCATTGTGTATTCATATATGAATATAGGAAAGTTATGTCCAATTTCTTCTACTGTCTTTCCTATTCCCATACCCACTCTCTTCCCTTCATTCCCTTTTGTCTGATCCAATGAACTCTATTCTTCCCTCCCCCACCCTTAATATGTGTTAGCATCCACACATCAGGGAGAACACTCAGCCTTTGGTTTTGGGGGGATTGGCTTATTTCACTTAGCCTGAGAGTCTCCTGTTCCATCAATTTACCAGCAAATTCTGGCTGGATTCATAAGATGTTCCACTGCAGGGAACTTCTGTCTGGTTTAATTTGCAGCTGTCTGGGCATGGAAGGATGTTGTGTTGATTTAAGGGGAGTGACCAGTGACTGAGGCTTCACAAGATGACTTTGGACCCCCTGCTCAGCATCCTTTACATGATTTGGTGTTAACATGCTTGATGTTTTAAGGACCCTGCTATTCCTCATACACTTTAAATTTGTCTGCCTTTCCAAAATGTTTTCAAGTGGGTGAGCTTAAGAGTTTTTCTGATCTTCCTCCTCCTCCTCCTCCTCCTCCTCCTCCTCCTCCTCCTCCTCCTCCTCCTTCTTCTTCTTCTTCTTTCTCTCTCTCTCTCTCTCTCTCTCTCTCTCTCTCTCTCTCTCTCTCTCTCTTTTGTTGTTGCTGCCATTCCCTCTTCCATACCTTGGGTTCAGGTTCAGGGTTAGGAACTCTACTCTGATAACCTATCTTCAAGTCTCTCCAGGTCTCAAACTTTGTAATATTGAGTCTTAGAACATTTATATTGTCACCCACATCTCAATTATACTTTTATTTTCTGCTTTTTTTTTCTGTGCTATGAGGAGATTGGGACTCACTGCCTGGCTCCCTTCTGCCATCTTTTATAACCTTTTAGTGTGGTATTGATTTGCATTTCACTGATTGCTAGAGATGTTGACATTTTTTGTACATTTTTTTTTGGCCATTAGTATCTCTTCTTTCGAAAATGTTTCTTTTGTCCATTTATTATTTGGTGTGTGTGTGTGTGCACGCACAAAGCACATGCATGCATGTATATATTCGTGTGTTAAATGTTTTGAGTTCTTTATATATTCTGGATATTAATCCCCTCACAGAGAAGCAACTGGTAAAATTTCCTCCCATTCTATAGGCTCTTTCTTCATGCTCTTGTATCCTTGGTTGCGAAGAATCTTTTTAACTAAATGCCATCCCGCTTATTCTTTGTTTTCTTTTTTGAGCTTCAGGGGTCTTATTTAGGAAGTCAGTGCCTGTGCCAATATGATAGAATGTTGACCCTATGTTTACTTCTAGCAGTTGCAAGATTTCTGATCTAATTTCTATGTCTCTGGTCCATTTTGATTTGACTTTTGTGCCAAGTGAGAGATTGGAATCTAGTTTCATTCTCCTACATATGGCCATCCGGTTTTCTCAGCACCATTTGTTATAAAGCTGTCTTTTCTCCAACAAATATTTTTGGCACTTTCAGATGGCTGTTAAGTATGTGGGTTTTTCTCTGTGTTTTGTATTCTATCGCATTGGTCTTTGTAGCTATTTTTTATGCCAAAACCATGCTGTTTTTCTTCCTATAGCTCTGTAGTATAATTTCAGATCAGGCATTATGATGCCTCCTGAGTTGCTTTTCTTGCTCAGTATTGTTTTGGATATTCTGGATCTCTTATTCTTCCAAATGAATTTAAGGACTGTTTTTTCCAGTTCTGTGGGGAACGTAATTGGTATTCTAATTGGAATTCATTGAATCTGTTTATTGCTTTTGGTAATATGGCTATTTTGATAATATTCTGTCTACCCAAGGCCATGTAAGGTCTTTTCATCTTCTAAGGCCTTCATAATTTCTTTTATCAGTGTTTCTAATTTTTATTGTAGATACCTTTCACCTGGTTTGTTAGATTATTTCCAGGGTTTTTTTTTTTCATTGTTTTGGTTTTATCTTTGGTTTTGGTATTTGAGGTCATTGTGAATGGGATGGTTTTGCTGATTTCTTCCTCAGCAGAATCACTATTAAAGTATAGGAAAGATATTGATTTGCAGGTGTTGATCTTGTATCCTGCTACTTTGAATTCAACTATTCAGCTCTACAAGTTTTCTATTGGAATTTGTTTGTTTTGCCTCTTTCTTAGTATTATTATTGGTATTTTGTTGGTTTCTTGATGTTAATTGATTGCTACTGTATATCTGGTTTGTCTTTATGAGTGTTACTATTGTTTCTTTTCTTCTGAGCTAGGGAGCCATCCCTGTGCCTTGAACACATATGATTGGTGCTTTGCCACCCGTGACATCAACAGCACAGGTGAGAGGAATCATACCTTACTCCACCCAAGACATAATCCTACTCAAGTCTTGGAAGATATTTCAACCTAAAGAATATGGGAGATAGGGGATGGGGTTGTGGCTGGGCAGTAGAGCACTCGCCTAACATGTATGAGGCACTGGGTTCAATCCTCAGCACTACATATAAATAAATAAATAAATAAATAAATAAATAAAAAATACAGGTATTGTATCTAACTACCACTTTAAAAAATATTTAAAAATTAAAAAAGAATATGGGAGATAAAAGCCCCCAGTTGATATGTTCCCATGTAGGTATGAATAGAAGAGACTAAAATACAATCTTTGGACACTAACCCCCATAGAGAGAATTGACACAATTCCTATGAATACTGTGCCTACTTTGATCCGCAGCCTAGAATTCTCCCATACACTTGTAGGAAAAAAAAAAAAAAGCATTATTGACAAGGTTGGAAGAGAGGCCATTGAGAATGCATCCCAGGTACCAGATTTTGTACAATACCCTTGCAACCAAAGTCACTCTGCTCTTACAGGATCTACAAAGAAAATTGGACCCTCAAGCTCTGACAGTACAACTGTGTCAAAACTCATAAATCACACCATAGAAGATAGGACAACTACAGTACAAACTACATTTGTAAATAAAGTCAACACTACAACCAAAAGCTCAGGACACATTGAGAAAAGGCTTTTTTCTAAGAGCCACTCACATAAATGTGGAAGAGATATACATCCTACACAAGATGAAAATCCAAGGTAGCATGGCTTCTTCACATGGTCATAACTATCTAGGAACTGATTCCAAAGATATTGCAGTATATGAAATGCCAAAAAAAGAACTTTTAAAATGTTAACTATGATCAATGAATTCAACAAAGATAAAAATAAATAGGCAAATAAGGAGAACAATGCCATATAGAAAAGCAGTTCAATAAATAGAAATTCTGTAAAGGAATCAAACAGAAATTTTGGAAATACAGAGTCAGTATTTCAAATTAAATATGTGGCTACACATCCATAGACTAGATCAAGTAGAAGAAAATATATCAGTGCTAGAATATAACAATGAAAATCACATTCAAACAGTGACAAAAACAAAAATAAAAACAAGAATGATCCAGGGCACACAAGACCAGTGGGACCTGATGAAAAGTCTAAACTTATGAATTATAAATACAGACCATGGAGTGAAGGTACAGGCTATAGGCAATGCAAATTTATTCAGTAAAATAGTAGAGAAAATTTCTCAGATTGGGGAATAGGTTTGGACACCCATGCACAAGAACATTTAGAACCTCAAGTGGACATGACCAGAAAAGAACTGCTTTAAATCATGTTACGCAAAATTGCCAAAGAATACTGAAAGCTGTGAGAAGGGGCAAAGATATTATAAAGTCAACCCATCAGAAGAACAGCAGTTTCTTAACAAAAACTTGAAAGCCAGGGCAGCACAAAATGGTATCTCCCAAGCCCTGAATTAAAAAGAAAACACTTGAAAATAGATGAAAACGATGGTTATCATGTTAAGTAGAACAATGCATAACCAGAAATCCAAGTATCATATGTTTGCCCTCATATATCAATGACCTGAAAATGGAAGAGGGGTTATTAGGGAAGGGAACTGGGGTGGGGGGAGAATGAAAGTAGATAGGGTGGATAGAATTCAAGTATGATATATGTATGTATGGGTGTGTCAGTCAAATCCACAAATTTATGCAAACAATAGGAGTCAACATTTATAGCAGAAAAGAACATCTGCTTTTTATAAGTCCGATTATCATAATGTCACTATAGAGGAAACACAACATACTAATTTAAAAATATTTTTCTTATTTATATAAAGATATATATAATTTCAGGGGCAAAAACTAAATTACTGTAAAATTATTTCAGATTATAAATTTCCTAAAACTAATTGCTCAAATAATTCTAGATTGGAGGTTAATAAAGACATTAAGAAAAATTTTACACATTGATTTTTTTCACCACTCCTTTGTGATCAAAGCTTTCTTATTTTTACTTTATATAGAGTAAGCACACCAAGAGTAATTCACTTTCAGAAGTTTTACCTGGATTGCTAATTTCTGAATTTTTAGGTTCTGCTTTCATATGTTCAAGAATTATTTTCCTACTGCTATATATGAAAACCATAATGAAATTATTATTTTAACACTATATAAAAATGTTAACCAAAATATGTTCAATTATTAATAGAGATTTAGACATCACAGCTAATATCAGAACTCAATCTCATGTACTTCAAATTTGTCAGCCCTATAAACATTTTCCTGACTTGACAATTATTTATATTTTGTTTTGTTTTGGAGATGGGGTTTTACTATGACACCTAAGCTGGTATCAAACTCCTGAGCTCAAGCAATGCTCCTGCCTCAGCCTACCCCATAGCTGGAGAAAAGACACATGCCATTGCACCCATAAGCTTGTAATTAAAGAAGAAAAAAATGAAATGATTATGATCGAGGGTAACACAGCTCAATACATTTACCAGAATAGCTTGATATAAAAGAAATTGTCCTAAACTCAGGTGTCCTCTCTGTAACCAATAGCATTTTGTTCTTACACAAGTCCTATTTCTTAGGTTCAAGGTCTCCTTCTAAAAATAAGGGTTGTACTGCTTTAGTTCACTGGGTTGTTACAAAGATTTAATGTGATAATACTGAAATACATTAAGAAAAATAGTATAATGATGGAATAATTTGGTTTTTAATGCTGAACTCTTTTGGAATTCTAAATGAAATCCAATGTGTATTAATTCACAAGTTCTCAGTTATTGAAAAATGTTATTGTGTCCTATTTTGGTTATTGGCTGTACTCTTTTTGTGCTTTATAACTCAAAGAAAAACAGCATTTATATATATATATATATATATATATATATATATATATATATTCTCCTTAAATTAGACAATAAAATCATCCATTGTCCCCCAGAATGAAAATGATCAATCACACCAAAGGCAGGAAATTAGTGTCAAAACTTGCTTGGACTTCTTCTATTTCTTGTCCAACTAATCAAACGAAACCAAAGATTTTTGTTAGAGTGATGCTTAATCTCTATGTTGATTTCCAACTGACTTTGAAGACAAAATTCTGTTTTATACTTGCATACTGATGAGTCATCATGGGTCTTTTAGGTACAATGAATCTACTTTAGGTTCAGAGGATTCTGCTTAATATCTTCCTTATAAGGTATTTATATATTCAGAAAACTTCAAGCAGAGACACAAATACCTTGGAAAAGTATTACTATGGAAAACAAATCACTAGAGGTACCAATCAAAACTTGGTACCCACCCTGGGAAACAGTGATATGGGATCTCCCATAATCAAAGAAAATGTATTTCATGAGATATAAAGGGGCTTTGGGGTACAGATGTATTAGCAAGGATGAAAGGAAATGCTGATCTCTACCTGTGACAGTATTTGAAATTATTGGAGAGTTTTGAATGATTCTAATTAATATTTGCTGGCAGAGCAGACAAATAATAAATAAATGATAAACATGTTGTAACATTTAACTGTAAGTGTGTATTGCCATGAAGATTCAGGTATAGGGATCAGTCAAGACAACACGATAGTAAAAGTTAATCATTATCAGATTGTAGGATCAGTTCTAATAGCAACACTGCAGCAACAGAATCAAGAGAAACAAAATAACAGAAAAGTCAGATAAATGTATTTATGTGGGTTTGTCTCTGTGTCTTCTATTCTATTCCATTGGTTTTCATGTCTGTTTTGGTACCAATACCTTGCTGTTTTTGTTGCTATAGCTCAGTAATATAATTTAAGGTCTGGTATATTGTGATGCCTCCAGCAACACTCTTTTTGCTCATAATTGCTTTGACTAATTGGTTTCTTGTTTTTTCAAGTAAATTTTAGAACTACTTTTTCTAGTTTGTGAAGAATTTCATTGGTATTTTGATGGGGATTACATTGAATCTGTATATTGCTTTTGGTAGTACAGCCATTTCAACCACTTTAATTATGCCTATCCAAGAATATGGGAGGTCTTTCCATCTTCTAAGGCCTTTTTCAATTTATATCTTCAGTGCTCTATAATTTTCATTATAGAAGTCCTTCACACCCTTCATTTGATTAATTCCCAAATATTTTTTGAGGTTATTGTGAATTGGACAGTTTTCCTAATTTTTTTTTCAAAAATATGGAAGACTTCACAAATTTGCAAGTCATTCTTGTGCAAGAACTATGCTAATCTTCTTTGTATTGTTCCAATTTTAGTATATGTGCTGCCAAAGTGAGCACTACACCTTCCTTTCTTATTGACTGCAGGTATATTTGCTTTCTTCCAAATTAAAATTCTGCCATCTGCTGTCTATTTTCCTGTAGAGCAAGTAAAAGTAGTTTTTGGAAATCAAAAATAATTTATTTACAAAATTACTTATTTCTCAACTGAACTGAAAGTTTTAGAAAAAGACCCTAGGAACACAAACATATATAAAGCAAAAAAAAGGAAAGCTTCTCCCTTCTACCACCCTGCACTTTCACATGAGCTGTTCTTTCACTTTGAAATACCCTCCTATGCCTAGAGTGGCCAACTCCAGTCATCTCCAAAACTTCCTACAAATGTTTGCTGCTTCCAGGAATCTTTGCCTCTGTCACAGCCTTTATCATGGTATCTTGAAATTATGTGATAGCCCCTCCCCCATCTAAGCCAAGAACTTCTTGAGGACAGGGACTGTATCTTTAATCTCAATAGCCCCAAACCCTAAAATATAGAAGTAAAGGATTTAAGCATTTTATTGAATTGACGAGCTAAATTTTCATCTCTAGAGCAGAGTTTATCAATCTATATCCCAAAGAATATCTGATTTTCTGGAAATACCAAGCCTCATTAGAAAGATTGTTTGAGTCACTATCAGAGGAATATTACAAAACTGTGCATTACAGTCCAGTATAAAGCAATCTCTTTACTATTGCTAACACCTTTTTAACAATGGTTTTCTTTTCTTTTCTTTTTAACCTTTGTTGAATCTCATCTTTATTTTTTTTTTGGGGGGGTGGGTTTCTAATTTCCTAATTTTATTTATTTATTTATTTATTTATTTTAATTGCTTTGATTTTTTAAATACAGGAATGGCAGCAGAATGCATCACAATTCTTATTATACATATAGAATACAATTTTTCATATCTCTGTGTATAAAGTATGTTCACACCAATTCATGTCTTCATACATTTAGTTTGGATAATGGTGTTCATCACATTCCACCATCATTGCTAACCCCTTGCTCCCTCCCTTCCTCTCCCACCCCTGTGCCCTATCTAGAGTTCATCTCTTCCTCCCATTCTCCCACTCCCTACCCCACTATGAGTTAGTCAGCTTATATCAGAGAAAACATTCGCCATGTGTTATTTTTTAGATTGGCTAACGTCACTTAGCATTATCTTCTCCAACTGCATCCATTTATCTGCAAATGCCATGATTTTATTCTCTTTTATTGCTGAATAATATTCCATTGTGTAAATATGCCACATCTTTTAATCCACTCATCTACTGAAGGGCATTTAGGTTGGTTCCACAGTTTAGCTACTGTGAATTGTGCTGCTCTAAACATTGATGTGGCTGTGTCCCTGTAGTATGCTGTTTTTAAGTCCTTTGGGTATAGACTGAGGAGAGGGGATAATGCTTTTTCATAGCAGATATTCACATTTGGAGAATTAGAGTAGCAGAGAGACATCTCTCAGTGCTTTCCAATAACATGGAAGGTTTCTTCATGCTATATAAACCCTCTTGGTTCTCTTTTATTTAGTGTCAGAATTCCAGACACCAATACAGGCACTCCTCTCCACTTGGGTCACTGGGGAATGGGCTCTGAGTTAGAAGAGATAGGTTCAAATTAATTTTGATTGCCTCTTCCTAATTGGTCCCTGTGTTTCCTCCTATTATAAGATGCCCTGTGTTTCCTCCTATTATAAGATGAAAGATATTAATCTTACATGCTAGAAAGCTAATAAAAATTCATTCTTAGTTGAAATAATAATCCTGGGACCCTAATGCACTTTTCCAAGTTCTTTTTCACTCTGGTTCCACTTTAATTGCGAATTAAAGGTATTTATAAATATAGAAAAAATATAATTCAGAAATTTTGTGTAGAAACAAAAGTTTTATCCTGGTCTACATGGATTATTTTTGGCATCATAAGACACTAAATCAACCACATATTGAAAGAGCAAGACTGAAGAGAAAGATATAATATTGCTTGCAACATGCATTACTTACCTACCTCTAACCATGAGGCTTATAAAAACCTAATGAGACACATAGAAATTCTAATGAGAATATGATTTTTATAGTACACATAAGAAAAGGGTTTTAAAATATAAATTTTTAAATTCTGAATTTCAATTCTACTTTAGAGATCAATATATTACATAGGCCATATTCTTATAATTAATAAAAACTATCATGAAAACCATGAAATTTTAATCAAAATATGCTGTAAAACAGAGTTATAATCTCCTCAATAGAAGCAAAGTACCTGATTCTGAGCGAATGCTGCAGCTTGCCAGTAGCACATGCCCAGTATGAAGGGGGCGCCCTATGCACTACTAAGTAACATGGACTCCGAGGAGACACCTTGTGGTTCTTCAAGAGAAACTTGGAACTTCAGATTTCTGTATGCATCTCCTGAATTTTAAATATTGACTCAATTTATATAAATTTATATATACTAAATGTATCCATGAGATTTAAAAAAAGGTTTCAACATTTGCTACTATTCTACTCAAGATTTGTTCACCTACGTTAATGTTAAAACAAATGTATTTCAACTGTTTTGGAAATAAAGGTGATAGATATATGCCTTGTTTTGTATTGCCTGAAAACAGTTTTGCTGCCATTGACATGTCCTTGCAAAAGACAGAGTGGGGGGAAGGAGTTTCACTCCTGAATTCTTAAAATTTAGATAAGCAACATTTTCTAGAATAGTTGCATATTTTTCTTCCTGCTGTTGTATAGACTGTTGGTTTTGTACCAAGTAATGGATTATAAATTTTAGAAATTCAAAAAAAATTCCACATGATGCACTAATTAGTTTATATAAATGATAGTATTCAATTTTTATTCTAAGCATTTCAATTGAATTCACTTCCTGTAGAAATCCTTAGATACATCTACCTTAATCAGTGGTGTGTTTTTGTCACTAACACAGGGGTGAAATGTTACAGTATTCTAATAGAAGTGGCACCACTTCTCCCTGGCCATAGGCACAGGTATAATGTAGAGGGGTTCTATAAAAGTAAGGAGATTTGTTAGGAATTCACAGAGCATCCTCTCAAAAATTATGACTATTCATGCCATTGTAAACATCAAATAGCATGTGATTCCTCTCCCTTAAATCCAATAATTTTTTTTGAAGAAACTATATTTGTTATCTGTTATAACTTATTAAGTTAATGAATAAACAGCCTATTTTCTATTGATTTACTTTTTGTTGTTGTTGTTGTTACTGATGGGAGTTGATCTCAGGCACATATTTTGAGGAAGGGTCTCACTTAGTTGTCCAGAAGGCCTTGAACTTGCAATCCTCTGCTGCAGTTTCCCAAGTCACTGGGATTCCAGATAAGCACAGCTGGAACTGGTCTTATTGGCTTTTGATTTTTGTTTTGTTTTGTTCTGTTTTTGTTGTGCCAGGGTTGGAATCTGGAGTCTGAAGCCTGCTAGGTAGGGGCTCTACATTGAGCCACATCCCCAATCCAGAGCTTCCCACTTGAATAGAAAGAGCATAGTCTTTGGATTTAGCTCTCACTGAGTTTGAATTCTACCTCAAGCTCTGTTGCAAATCAGCTAACCCTTAGTCCTTCTGTGCCTTAATTTCCTCACCAATAAAATGAGGATTAAAATTAGTAGCTACCTCCCAAGACACCACTGTGATACTTGAAAGAGAATCTACACAAAGTATCTGAACAGTTTCTAGCACAAAGAAGAACTCAATATGTTAGCTATTATAATTATTACTTTTACTGCTAATTAACAAAGACAGAATTTCAATTAATAAAATAATAAAATTATATTGATTTTGCATAGCTCTTTTAAGGACTCTGTTTTTCAAAGTCAGATATTCTTTTTGCTAACATTTTAATATCACTGACATTGGAATGCTACTAATAATTCGTGAAGTATTACACATTGTAATTGGCAGCACTTAAAATGTTTCTTCAAACACAAAATAAAGGACCATCACACAATCCATGTGCCCTACCTTATTAAGTAAAATGTAATATCAAAAAAAAAAGACTCTATTACAGTCCTAGTCATTTGGACTTCACATCTTCACATTTAAAGAAATTTTAGTTCTTAAAAGTACTATGGGTAAAGAGGGCTGAGTAACAACATAAAGATCTAATTAAAAGCAAAACTATCACTTTTTTAAAGAAACTTAAAGCCAAAGGAAATGTATGTTTCAAATGAATTAGTATGTCTCACTTTAATCAATATATACAGGCTGCATGTAAATTTTAATTATTTCCATCGTTTAATCAGTATAAGTATGGTGTTAATTTTTCAAAACGACAGTTTATAATTTCCTACCTCAGAAAGTGCTTTGTTTGAAAAGAGGAAGGAAAGACTTCACTTGAAATTGAGTCCTATCACTTTCAATTCTAAATCTCTGGATAAGGAAACATGAAGATTTTGAGGATGGAGGGTCCTGAGATATATAGTAAAATATGTCGATTACATGGTAGGTATTTAGGTTATGAGTGGTGAGAACAGATATGTACAGTTGAGGAGTTTAGTTTTTTAAACAAAACTTTTATAAAGTAAAGCAATACTTTTGCAACAGTAATAATCTTTTATACTTGCTCTCATATTTTTATAACGATACAACTAAAACAAAATGATAAATCTACAATTGCCTCTTATGTCATAAATCTATATGCAATAAAACATATATATATATATATATATATATATATATATAACACGTATATGTAGAAATATCTGCAAGCACAGGTGAAAAGAATCCCTTCACTTTTGAAGAGACTAAAAGTTGGCAGAAGACAGTAATAACAAACACACACATACAAATTAATAGAAAGTGAGAAAATTTCATCTGTATGAGACTCATATCCTTGCCCTTCCCAAGGATTGTTATAAACAATAAGTTCTTTTTGTTGCCAAATATATTACTGTATGGATATACTAAATTTTTTATATATTTATCAGTTGATAAGCATTTTGATTTTTTCCACCTTTTGGCTATGCTGACTAGTGCTGTTACAAACATTTATGTACACCTTTCTCGTAGGTATGTGTTCAGTTCTCTTGATTATAGACCTAGGAGAACGGCTAAATCATATGGTAACTCCATGTTACCTTTTGAGAAGCTAATGGTGTGTTTTCCAAAATGGCTGCAGATAGTTTATATTCCACCTTCATTGTATGAGGGTTCCAATTTTTTCACATCTTCAGCATTTATTATTTCTCTTTTGAATTACAGCCATTGAAGTGGAAGTGAAGTTCTGCTTTATTGTAATTATTTTGGCATGATATTTGTTACCATTTATTATTCAACTGCTTTCCTAGCAATGGAAAGAACATCAAAAAGATCTCTCCATCCCAAACCAAGGCGATTTGCACTTACTTTCCTGATGATTGTGTTGAGCTTCTTTTCACGTGCTAACCAGCCACTTGTTACAATGGGTTTTGCTTCTCAAAAAACTTTGGACACATCAGAAACATTTTCAAAACTCAAGTATATTTTTCAGTCCTGAGGCAATTACTTCAATGTGATCTTTTCTTCCTTTCTATAACACACCATCTCTATTTGATATTTTGCTCAAGTACAGTACATAGTGTGACAGCCTAAGCTCAACAAAACACATGGAAGATGTGAAGAACCTTTAGGATAATGCTATAGTGTTTTTTCTAACTCTTTTAGCTGCAGAGTGCCTTGAGCAATTATGATCTGAGTTGTTCCTCTTTGGTGGCACTTTCATTTCTTTTGAATTCTTTTTTGCCCAGTTCTTCAGGTATTTGTGATCAGAAACATTTGAAACTTGCCAAATTTTCTGCAAGATCCTTCTGCTCAGCCTAAGAACTTGTTGTCTTCTCATGAACTGCTTTAGCTTTAGCATCTTTGGAGGTAAGCCGGAAGTGGCCATCTCTGGCACACAAGGTGGTCCACCCCTGTACACAAAGCTCTTACCAGAACTTTTACAAATATTATAGAAATCACAGTTTAAGAAAGAAAAAGAAAGAAAGGTAGATAGATGAATGTGGAATTTTACCCAAACTAACCACGTGGTAGGCTAAAAAGGCAAAAACTCAAAATATGTCAAATAATGGATTAATATAGTATATTTCTGATGTCAAAGAAATTAAGTAGAAACAAAAAGGAAAAATTGCCAAATACTTCCTGGAAAAAAAAAAGGAAAAAAAAAAAAACTTCCTGGGCAAAATTGTTTTTGGCAGGTGTTGCTTAGTGTAATCTGCCTGATGTGGTGACAAAACCGAAAAACCACGATGTGCTTGGTGCTTTGGAAAGTGTGAAAACTTCCAGTGAACTCTATTCCACTCTTTCAGAAGTGAAGATCACGAACTGTATGTTAAATGTATACATTAAAAATAAACTCTTGGGCTGGGGATGTGGCTCAAGCGGTAGCAGGCTCGCCTGGTTCGATCCTCAGCACCACATACCAACAAAGATGTGTCCGCCGAGAACTAAAAAATAATAAATATTAAAAAAAAATTCTCTCTCTCTCCCCCTCTCTCACTCTCTCTTAAAAAAAAAATTTAAAAAAAAATAAACTCTTCTGCTTGATTTGATGAGTTGAGGCTTTTAGACAGTGAATCAGTGGCTCTCTAGGGAATTATAAGTGGCTGGGAAACCCGCTAAAGTTGTGTTTTGTTTTGCTGCTCATTAAGAGAGCCTTGATACTAGACTCCAGGTTCTGAGGCATCTGTGGGATACAAAAGCCAAGCATCCTAGTGAAAGGAGAGGTGGCCTCCCTCCTGTGCTGTGCCTCGGGTCATAACCTGGATGGCGCAGGCTTCTTCCCTATGATACCTGCATCCCCCCAGGGTTGGTGTCTTGCCCTTGGGTCCCTGACCTTCCAGAACCCATTACCTGTTCTTTTGGTCTATGTCATCGACTTGACTTTTTCCACGAGAGAGGAGATCCCTCGCTAGGGCTACATCTCCATCCCTTGCAGCCCTGTGGATCCTGTGACAGGCTTGTATCTAACAACCTTACCTCCCAAGCCAAAGGTAATAAACTCTTTCCAGCAGAGTTCATCATCGGTGTCAGAAGCCCCTTTCCTCACCCGGACTTCTCGCTGCCTCAGGAACCCAGTGCTGGGATTTATAGATTGCTTAACCTAGTCTCCCCGCAGCGTCCAAAACCGGCCTCCTGACTGTTAAGTATCAGTCAACTGCATTAACTGTCGTTGCCAAGCAACACTGCTCAACACTTTAGAGTGCCACCGCTGCCGAGGTCCACCCAGCCTGCCGCGTGCGCTCCAGCCAGCACTGGGCTCCTTTGCCCAGAAGTAGATGGAGGTGTGGGACACAGTTCCGGAGGCATTCCTGGAAGATGAACTACAGCCAGACGCCTCGAAGTCCCAGCAGATTGCCCGGTAGTAGAAGGAGAGCTTGCCCTGTGGCAGAGGTGAAGCTGGATGAAGCTTAAGCCTCCTGGTACCAGATCAAAAATTACTGAGCGTGGTGCAGGGAGACGACCTTCCTGAGCTCCTGGAAGGCCAGATAGGCCAGATCCCTAGTTCCAGGGATCCACGGTTCCAGGGATATGTCTAGGTGTCAGACAGAGCAGGACACTTTAGGGTCTGCTTTCGGTGGGTCAACTCCTAACATTCGCTCTTTCTGGGTTCCTGGGCTCTAGCCACCTAGGCAGCCCAGAGTCACTGCTAGCGATACTCCATCCACATCTCACTCCTGTGCCAGGGCTGTCCCTCAGAGGCCAACAAAGAGGCTCTGTCAGTTCAGCTGTCCCTCCACCCAGGTGATATCTGCTCCCATGCAGGGTTGCCCTTTCCAAGCTGCAGCCCCCTCCCTCCCTGAGGGGTAGGGACAAGGTTCAATCTGGGCTAGAGCAGCACCCCTGCTACCTCCCAGATGCCAGAGGCCCAGGACTGGGCTCAAAGTAGGCAGGAACTTCCGGATGCTTAATGCCTGGTGTTATGGTTTTGAATTTGCGGTGTCCTAAAAGCTCATGTGTGAGACAATACAAGAAAGTTCAGAGGTAAGATTATTATATCATGGGAGTGGTAACCTAATCGGTGGATTAAGCCACTGATAGGACTAACTGAGTGGTAGCTGTAGGCAGGTAGGGTATGACTGGGCAGGGGTGCGTTTGGGGTTTATAGATTTTTCCTGTTGAGGAAGCTGCTTTCATGGTTGTCACATCCTGAGCAGCTTTCTTTCCGCAAGCAGTTCCAGCACATATTATGCTTCATCTTGTGCCCAGGGCTGTGCAGTCAGCTGACCTTGGACTGTACCTCTGAAACTCTTATCCAAAATAAACTTTTCCTTCTCTAGGTTATTCTTGTCAGTTATATTGGTCACAGAGTTGCAAGATCTGACTAAACACCTGATCTACAAGAAAACTCCCTTAAAATAATCTCTTTTAAATCTCCTATCCCTCTTGTTTCTTCCCCTTCCACATCCCCCCTCAATTACTGCATGTGTTAAACTCCCCTGGAGCCCAGGTCTCCAGGGGAGTTTAACACATGCAGTAATTGAGGCTATTTTCACAATTTTGCAAGGAGCCAACGTATCAACAGGTGCAAACCTTTGAGGAGAAACCAGAGCATATTCTCCAGATGAAATGAAAACACATTTCTGCATGCTTCCTTCCCTCCTCTTCAGCCCAGCTTTACATTTATTTTTTCTTTACTTTTATTTCCTCTGTTAAATCAAATCGTTAATGAACTCATGATTTATTGTGGATCATGGTGGCATGACATAATTTAGAAAAGACTTTCTTTCTTTCTTTCTTTCTTTCTTTCTTTCTTTCTTTCTTTCTTTCTTTCTTTCTTTCTTTCCTTCTTTCTTGTTTTAACTTTTGCTGTTAATTTAGTATTGGGGATTAAACCCAGGGGCACTTTAGTACTAAGCTGCATTCCCAGTTCTATTTTTTTTTTTTTTTTTTTTTTTTTGAGACAGGGTTGAGGCTGGCCTTAAACTTGCAATTCTCCTGCCTCAGCGTCCTAAGTTGCTGGGCATACAGGCCTATACCCCTGAACCTGGTCAGAATGTGGCTGTTTCTTTTCTTCCTTTCACTTTTTTTTTTTTTTTTTTTTTGTACTGAGTATTGCATTGTACACTGAGCTACATCCACAGGCCTTTTTTATTTTTCATTTTGAGACAGAGTCCCACTAAATGGCTGAGTTTGGCATCAAACTTCCAATCCTCCTTCCTCACTCTAGCAAGTTTCCAGAAGTAGAGGTGTATACAACCTTGCCTGGATTTTTTCCTCATTAACAGTATAATTTTACTTGTAATTTTTCATAGTTGATTACATTTTCATCATTTCACACAACTTATTTCTTATTTAAATCATGTTTGAAACTATTTTTATAATTTAGAAAGATCATACATATTTGACATTTGCAAATTGATGTTCTATATGTCTTTTTACTTGAAATACATAGCTACCTTCAATGCTTTTTTAAACTACTAAAAGTTCTGAACATGTTTTCATTTTTATTACAGCATAAAGTCATAAATAATGGTGGGTTTTATTTTGACATTCATAAATGCACAGGTTTTTTTTTTAAATTTCAATCTCCAGTACTTCTCTTTCCATCCTTTGCTCCCTCCCCCTAGTCCAATTGAAGACCAATTTTATACCCTATTAGTCTGTAATATATTTATTTATTTATTTAATTGATGCATATGGTTATCTATAAATTTAGGATGAATTGTGACATGTCTATACATGCACATAGCATAGTTTGGTCAACTTTATTCCCCAGTTTTTCCCTTTTCCCTCTCCTCCTCTCTCCCCCTTGGTCCCTCACTTCTACTCTATCCATCTCCCTTCTGTTTTTGGAGGTGGCCTTTTATCATTCCTTTTTGCTCCCTCTTTCTAGCTTCCTCATATGAAAGAAAATATTCAACCCTTGACTTTCTGAGTCTGGCTTATTTCATTTGGCATGATGTTACCTGGAAAAACAGCTTCTTGACTGGCCATTCACTTGTTCCTGGTAATTCATGCTTTCCCACTAGGTTAAAATGCCACATGAAGGTGCTGTGGGCACTGCAGCCAGTGCTGAGTGGGAGCCAGCAAGATGCACAGGGATGTACCACAAGGCTTCTTATCTATAACAAATTAGACCATAGCCATAGAGAGTTAATGGTTAATGTGTGTTATGAATAAAGCTGTTGTTTGTCAAATTTATGCATAGTCCAACCCAATTTTAAAATATTGGTGATTTGTGAACAATCTCAAGATTAATAAAAAAGGTCTTTTCATCTTTTTTCTAGCACATGTGCCAATGACCTCCTTTCCTTTCTTATTTAATTAAATACATGGATTTCCTATTTAGTTATTTAAACAATGATTATTTACTTCTGAATAGTACCAGCAATAGCTGGTATACCACAAGTTCAAGATTTTAATTAAAATATTACTAATATTATGGCATCTAAAGATGGCATTGTCTCCTGGTTTTTCAAAGATGGTATTCTATTTATGAGATTCCTTTCTATTTCCACTATGTTTTGTTTAGATACACTTACCAAATGTTTCCTTCCCTCATCTATTGAGATTTTCCTCAGGTTTTCTCTTTTAAACTGTTGATTAGAGTTCAATTCTCTGAGAAGGAATTCTTTCACATATAGATTTATTTCCTTAGAATGCATTTTTCTTTTTGATAGATTCTCTTAGCAAATATTTTAATTAGATTTTTTCCATTTCCATTCCTCTATTACATTTTTGCAACATTTTTGAAGTTTTAGTGAAAATCAGTGGCAACTTTAGGAATAAGAATTCTGGAGGAGTACTGGGAAAGAAAAATCACAAAATGAGTTCAAGAATGAACGAGGGGCCTAGCTCAGGGACAGAGCATACCCTGGGGTTGGTCCTAAGCACTACCAAAAATAAAAGAAAAAGGCAAATGAATTTAAGTCAGTGAGAAGAGCACCTTTCAAGGGCATCATATTTAAGTGGCATAATTGAGAAAAATCTAATTTTCTCCTTTAACTTTATTTTTCAGTCCTCACGTAACAATCATATATAGTAAGTTTGTAACAATTTGAAGATTTTTTTAAATTGCATACATGTGGCACCAAAAATCTTAGACCAAGGTGTTAAGAAATAAATTCATAAAATTTTCATCTAAACTTAAAGAGTTTTTTAAAAATATTTATTCCTGACATATAAGCTCATTGTTAATTTTTGCATATTCAACAAAGATCACAGAAAAATAATAGTTTTGAGGGCAGTATTTCTCTAAAATATTGAAATAAATTAAATAACTAATGGGGGAAATTTTCAGAAAATAATCTATTTTATGAACTCAATTTTTTAAAAGTTGTTTTTTTTTTTACTTTTCTTTTTTAGGTGTAGATGGAACAATACCTTTATTTTATTGATTTATTTTTATGTGGTGCTGAGGATCAAACCCAGTGACTGAAGCATGCAAGGCAAGCGCACTACCACTAAACAACAACCCCAGACCAATGAACTCAATCTTTGTTAACTGCATAAAAAGTCCCTATTGAAAAAATGATGTAGTGCATAGTAAAATATATTATCTGTGAAAAGAACGATGTTATGCCCGCAGGGTAACACTGAGTATTCACTGCATTAGCAGCACCTTGGATTAATAAATTAGTGTCCATGAGCCAAATCAAGCCCACAGCCTATTTTTGTACATGAAGTATTTTTGTTGTTGTTTTGTTTTGTTTTGTTTTGTTTTGTCACTCTACCACTGAGCCATATCCTACGGTTTTATTGGAATGTAGCCACACACCTTCAGTTATTGTCTATTGCAGATTTCAGTCTATGACCACAGAGAACTTCTGGCCCACAAAGCCTGAAATTTTTTTAAGCAAAAAAAGGAAATTTTATAAAGGCAAAACATAAGTTACAATAAAAAATGTAATAATGATCTTTGTGCCAAATAATAAAGCAACCATCAAATATATGACATATTTGTAGAACATGAATCCCTTTGTTCAATACCATAGCAGTATTCAGATTAATATGAGAGTCCAATATTGGAGCACTCATGCACTGGGAACAAAAATTTAAATATAATAGCTAGTAATTTTGCTGTAAGTAGGTAGAGTGCCAGTATAGCAGGTAGCTTCCTTCTGCAACTCAGCAGTTGTTACAGTATTAGAACAAAATTAGTCTAAAATATGCCAACAAACTAAGTGATTTAAATACAGTATTTTTGTGAAATAATCTGTATACTATAGATCTAACCTCATTTTTTAAATTTATTTTTTTGTTGATTTTATTTTTTTTAAATACACAACAGTATAATGCATTACAATCCTTATCACACATATAGAGCACAATTTTCGTATCTCTGTATATAAAGTATGTTCATGTCAATTTATACATTACTTTTTTCATTACAATTCTTAATACTCATATATACAACAGTTTTTCATATCTGTTTGTATATAAGATATGTGACACCCGATTCAAGTCTTCATACCTAACCTCATTTTTTTAAATGGTTGTATACTACATTATTTTATGGATATGAAAATAAAACTACTTTAATATTGAATAGTATGAAACTATAATTTATATATGACAACACTAAAATATTACTAACACACATATGCATATATGTGACACATTTGTGTAAATATCTCATTTATATGTACATAACCTTCCTAAATATGTTATCTATATTATATATTGTGATGGTTAATCTGAATTGTCAATTTGATTGGTCTAAGAGATTTCTGAGTGTTTCAGTGAGGGAGTTTCTAAGAATGACTGGCATATAGAGCAGCAAACTGAGGGAGATACTCACTCTAAATGTGGGCAGCACCATCCAATAGATTGGGGACCTAGATGGAACAAAAAGATAGAAGAATAAGGAAGCAGCAGAAGATGCAAGCTCTATTCTTCTGGAGCAGGTACTTTGATTACTGCTGTAATTACCTGAAGACATCAGGCTCCAGCTGCTTCACTCTTTCAAAGCAGACTCTGACTGATGACTCTCCAGGGAGTTTCCAGGTCTTCTGTCCCAGACTGGTACTACATCATTGGTTTCTGTCATTCTGGGGTTCCAGCTTCTTGTACTGAGCAGCTTCTGATTCCTCCATCTCTCCAGCCTGTAGACAGCCATTGTGGTACTATCCAGCTTCTTGTTGTATAAACCAATCTAATAAGTCATATATGACTTATTAGAAAGATAGTGCACCACAATCAAGTGAGATTCATCCCAGGGATCCAAGGTGAATTCAATATACAAAAATCAATAAGTGTAATTCATCACATCAATAGACTTAAAGATAAGAATCATATGGTTATCTTAATAGATTCAGAAAAAGCTTTTGACAAAACATGACACTCCTGCATATTCAAAACATTAGAAAAACTAGGAATAGTAGGAACATAACTCAACATTGTGAGAGCTATCTGTGCTAAACCCAAGGCCAACATCTTTCTAAATGGAGAAAAATTGAAAGCATTTCCTCTAAAAACTGGAACAAGACAAGAATGCTGTCTTTCAACACTTCTATTCAACATTGTTCCTGAAACTCTAGCCAAAGCAATTAGACAAAAGAAACTAAAGGGATATGAATAGGAAAAGAAAAACTCCAACTATCAATATTTGCCAATGACATGATTCCACATGTAGAAGATCAAAACAAATTCCTCCAGAAAAAATTCTAGAATGAATAAATGAATTCAGCAAAGTAGCAGCATATAAAATCAACACCTATAAATCAAACATAGTCCTATACATCAGTGATGAAACAACTGAAAGAGAAATTACAAAAACTACCTCATTTACAATAACTTCAAAAAATACTTGGGAATCAACCAAAAAAAGAGGTGCAAGATCTCTACAATGAAAACCAAAGAACACTAAAGAAACACATTGAAGAACTTAGAAGGTGGAAAGGTCTCCTATGCTCTTAGATAGGCAGAAATAACATTCTCAAAATGGCCATATCAGTATAACTATTAAACAGATTTAATGCAATTCTTATTCAAATCCCAATGACATTCTTCATAGAACAAGAAAAAGCAATCATGAAATTTATTTGAAAAATAAAAGACCCAGAATAGCCAAAGCAATCCTTAGCAAGAAGAGTGAAGCAGAAGGCATCACAATTCCAGACCTTAAATTATACTACAAAGCCATAGTAACAAAAATGGCATGGTGTTGGCACCAAAAAAGGCATGTAGACCAATGGTACAGAATAAAAGACAGAGACAAACCCACATAAATAGTTATCTCATACTAGAGAAAGGCACCAAAAGCATACATTGGAGAAAAGATAGCCTCTTCAACAAATGGTTCTGGAAAAACTGGAAATCTATATGTAGCAAAATGAAATTATATCCCTCTCTCTCACCCTGCACAAAACTCAATTCAAAGTGGATCAAAGACTTAGCACTAGAACAGAGACCTTGTGCCTAATAGAAGAAAAAGTAGGCCCAAATCTCCACCATGTCAGCTTAGGAACTCACTTCCTTAACAAAACTCCTTAAGTACAATAAATAAAATTAAGAATCAACAAATGGGATGGTATCAAACTAATAAAACAACTTCTTAGTAAAGGAAACAATAACTTTAAGAGAGGGCCTACAGAATGGGGGAAAATCTTTAACACCCGCACCTGGGATAGAGCATCAATCTCCAGGATATATAAAGAACTCAAAAAACTTAACACCAAAAAAATCAAATAACCCAGTCAATAAATGGGCCAAGGAACTGAATAGACACTGCACAGAAGGAGAAATACATCAATCAACAAATATATAAGAAAAATTCAATATCTCTAGCAATTAGAGAAATAACAATAAAAACTACACTGAGATTTCATCTCACTCCAGTCAGAATGGCAATTATCAAGAATACAAGCAACAATAAATGTTGGAGAGGATGTAGGGGAAAAGGTACACTCATACATTGCTGGTGGAAGTGCAAGTTGGTGCAACCATAGTGGAAAGCAGTATGGAGATTCCTCCGAAAACTTGGAATGGAACCACCATTTTACCCAGCTATCCCACTCCTCGGTTTATACCCAATGGACTTAAAATCATCATACTACAGTGATGCAGTCACATCAATGTTTATTATAGCAGCTCAATTCATAACAGCCAAACTATGGAACTAATCTAGATGCCCTTCAACAGAAGAATGGATAAAGAAAATGTGGCATATATACAAATGGAACATAGCCTTAAAGAAGAATGAAATTATGCCATTTGCAGGTAAATAGATGGAGCTGGAGAATATCATGCTAAGCAAAATAAGCCAATCTCAAAAAACCAAAGTCCAAATGTTTTCTCTGATACATGGGTGCTACTTCACAATAAGGGGGGGAGAGCTAGGGAAAAATAGAGATAGTTTGGATTAGGCAGAGGGGAGTAAAGGGAAGGGAGGGGTATGGAGATGAGAATGATAGTAGAATGAATCCAACATTATTACACATGTACATATATGATTACATGACCAGTGTGATTCTATATTATATATAACCAAAAGAATGAGAAGTCATACTCCATTTATGTATGATGTGTCAAAATACATTCTACTGTCATGTATAACTAATTAGAAGAAATTTAAAAAGAGAGATACATAGACCAATATTATAGAAGACAAATAGACAAACTCACACAGAGTCATCTGATTCTTGACAAAGGTACCAAAAACATTCATTAGAGAAAGAGTTTTTTAAATAAATGGTGCTAGGACAACTGGTTATCCATATGAAGAAGGAAACTAGACCCTTATCTCCCACTCTGAACAAAATCCAATTCAGAATAGATCAAAGACCTCAGAATTAGCCCAGAAACTATGCAACTCCTAGAAGAAAATGTAGGGTCAATACTTCAGCTTTTAGGGACAGGGAACAACTTTCTCAATAGGACCCTAAAGCTCATGAAATAATGCCAAGAGTTAGTAATTGGGAAAGTAACAAATTTAAAAGATTCTGCACAGCAGGAAACAATTAGGAATGGTAGAAAAATCCCACAGAATGGTAGAAAATATTTGCTAGGTACACTTCTGACAGAAGATTAATATCTGGAATATATAAAAAGCTCAAAAACTTTACAACAAAAAAAATCAAATAACCCTATTAGTAAATGGGCAAATGAACTAAACAGACACCTCTCTAAAGAAGAAATAAAAATAATCAACAAATACATGAAAAAAAATTTCAATATCATTAGCAACTAGGGAACTGCAAATCAAAACTACACTGAGATTTCTTCACACACATAATGGCATTCATAAGGAATACAAATGGTGCATATCAACCAGTTCTGCTATGGGGTGACAATGAAACTAATAAAATAAAAATAATACTTGAAAGTTATAATAAAAATAATCTGTCTAAAAAGAAAAGCCTAAATTTTCCAATAATTTTAAAATTAACCAAAACATTTGTGCATTTAGAGAAAAGTATAATAGCCTTTATGTACAAGTTATCTTGAATCCATTTAATAATCACACACAGACTTTGTATCCATTCACAAATATGAATGGGTACAAAGAATCCATATACAAGAAATAAGGTAATTCCCTGGAACATTCCATTAAATGGCATCCTCTGATTTAATCTGCCTTGATTCACCATGGCAATAGCGATAACATTAAAAAATACTAGTTAACAGAAAAAAAAAAAAGCTCCCAAATTGTTCAAAGAATGATGTACAATTCTCAGCTTTTCTAAGGGTAAATATTTTAAGGAACAGCATACCATATAACTTTATGTGGAAAAATGCAAGAATGAAATTCAGATTTAAGTGCAATGTAAAGATCATAGAATTGGCTGTAATCCCAGCAACTCAGAGGGTGAGGCAGGAGGATCACAAGTTCTAAGACAGCCTCAGCAAATTAGTGAGGACCTAAGCAACTTGGTGAGATCCCGTCTCAAAAAAATTTTCAAAAAGGCTGGGGCTGTGGCGCCCCTGGGCTCAACCCCTAATACCAAAAAATAATAATAAAAAAAATCATAGAATTGTAATAAAAATCAATTATAATGAAAATTGAAAGAAAGCTATTCATTAAGATAAATAACCTAAAACACTTTACATTATTTAAGCAAGTGTACATCAAATGTTAACATGTTCCATTTTATATATACTCGACTTGTGATTTCTAGTTTCTTCTTTAAATCCTGTGTCTTATTTTCTAAATTAATGTGATTACCTGATGGATCTTCTAGTAAAAACTCTGACATAAATTGTTTTTTCAGGGCATCAGCCAGGTCTTTTTCATCTGGTCTCACAGTGACCTAATGGATATTTCCGTTAATGACTTTGTAAATCACCTCATTATTAAAGTATGTTGATAGTATTTAACACTGATGTTTACTCCGAAAAATATCACCACATACATCAATTCATCCTTTTTTCTCATATGTATACATGCCTGCTTATTTCTGAATTCCATAAGGAAAGAGAAGGTATTGTCTTCCTAATCAATCACTACTATATTTCATAGACAATAGAGTCAGTCCTCTATCAACCTCCCTTGGTAAAGCTGCAATGCTTTACAACCCTCTGAATTCTCAATCAGAAATGGGAATGAAGGTCTGACCACTGGTGGTAAATTCTACACAGATGTGAATTTTATCCTTCTCTTTTATTAGAATCTCAAATTACTACCAGAGTTCCTCACATATATGTAAACCTCTGCTCAAATTATTCTAATAGATTCCCCTCTATAAGATGGCCCTAATAAAAGTGAGGCCCTCGGCAACCTGGCCTTTACCTCCCTCCCTGTCCTCACCCCTCCTCACCCATTCCTGATGTACATGAATCCTGCACCCACATTAGTCTGAAAATGGGGATTCAATGCCATATTAATGAACCACAATAGCTACAATTATCTTTGTACTGGAAGAGGTTATATCCTTTATATGATAGCAATTAAGATTTGAAATGAAAAGTATGAGCAAGTTATCATGAACATATGCAATAAATTATAGATGCGGTGGGAAGATTAAATCAATTATAGTTTTGTTGCAATTCATCAAATTTGTCCCAAATTATGATTTAATAACAAGTAGATGATTTTAAATAGTTTCAACGTCATGAGGACAAAAAAATAGGATGATTATTTTCAGATTTAGTTCAAGTTGACATAATTAAAAAATAAAATTACCAACTAGAAAATTATAAATGCTAATGAAGGAAATATAGCATTTACATTTCAGTTCAGCTGGGAAATCTGGAATTAATTGTCAAAGTAAACCACTTAATTGAAACTAGGTATGAGCATTCCATTTACCAGTTTCATCATGGTCTGAAAATATGGCAACACAAAAACATTAAAATTATTACTCAGGGCTGGGCTGTAGCTCAGTGGTAGAGAATGCACTTAACATGTGCAATTCCTTGGATTCCATTACCAGTGCCAAAAACAGATATTGTTTCAGTACTATTAAGACTACTTTATTAGTGACAGCATGGATCTACTAAAAATCTATAAGTTATTCTCTTAAAACTTCAGAGGAAACACAATTCTCTAGTTTTTCAATATAAAACACCTGTAAGTTCCAAAGTTTTTAATTTTTTCCTTTTCTGAAATTTTAAAATCAATTTTATATAAATCTAAGTATTTCCTTTTGTTTTTAATTGGCAATAATGGTACATACTTATGAGGTAGTGTGTACTATTTCAAAATTTGTACACAAAGGGTAATCATCAGAGCAGCAGAAGTGGTAGACACAGCACTTTGAACACGGCTCATCTCTTTATATTCAAAATGAGGTCTAACCTGAATTGTCCAGAAACAAGGTTATGTTTCTGAGCTGAAAGAGCAAACACATTTATAATATACAGATTTTTACATACAACTGGATTCAATATTCAGCCATAATCAAATATCACGTAGAATTTTCCTTCAAAGACAATTTTTGTATTTATCTTGATTGATGCTTACTTCTCTTTCTGCTTCCTCCTTTTCATATTGATAGTCTTTCTTTTAAATGGTTATGTTCATTGATTAGCTCCATATTTCTGTAAACCAGTGTGAGATTGTATTTTTCAGTCTCAGCTTGAAGTATTTTTAAACTATCATAAAATTGGTCTTGGATACTAATGACTGCATCTTCTTTATTGCCAACTTTGTTGTGAAGGTCATGGAATTGCTGTTGTAGCAATGTATTTTCATTCTGTAGTTGATATAATCTCTCCTCTCTAGATTCCTGCTTTCCTGCTTTCCATTGTATTTATTCCCTTGACATTGTTCATTTTGATACCTGTATTCCATTTCCTTCATTTAGCACTGTGTGTGTTTTATCTCTTTGTACCTGTTCTAAAACCAAAGTCATTTCTCTAAGATCATTTCTAGTATGACAGAGCTAAGAGTTCATTTTCTAGGCTACTGATTTTTATTTCATACTTAGAAATGTGTAGAGAAATAATCACACTACTCACTTATAGGTTGGACATCAAAATTCTCCTTGTCCTTGAAATAACACACTCATCTCTTGCTCTCCGGAAACCAAGTTCTAGTTTTTGTTGTTGCTGTTGTTGTTTTGTTTATTTTTTTATGTCTGACTTTCATCATGATGGTATGGAACAGCAGCCCATCTGGCAGGGTACGATTTGACTTCTGTTTCCCGTCTTGCTGTGTTTTGTTTTTTATTTTCCAGTTAAAATTCTGCATTATAACCTCAGTTTTCAGAATAGTAATCTGTTTTTCCTAGAATGCTGTGTTTACTTGTTCAATTTGATTGTCCTTTGAATGCCATCCTTCTTTTCTCTTAAAATTTCGATATCCTCATGATATTTCTTTTCATTTTCTTGTTTCTGGCATTTTATTGTGTCCATTTCCGGACTCAGCATAGCATTTTCATCCTGCAATGTGTGCTATTTATGCAACAGCTCTTTCTCTGTTTCATTCCCAATGGAAACCTAAGTGAAAGCAAGGAGACATTTATCTAGCATCAATAAAATAACATGTCACATTTCCTCTGACATTAAAAATAACCTGGACATTTATACAGTAAAATGGTTGCCACAAATGGATGTCCAGCTGGAGAAAAGTTTGATGTAAACTTCAGAACTCATAGAAGCATAAATTTCTTAAAAAGTTTAAAAGGTTCATTGAAGGAAACAAATCATAAGGGTAAAAAGAATTTACAATTTTAAAGACTCTCAGAATTAAAAAAGCTTTTCTCTGAATTACAATAGATTCAAGGTATAGAGTAAAATGACTAGTAAGTTTGACCACATTAAAAAATAAATTTGCACTCCAACCTCATGTATACAGCCAACCCACAGTATGAGCATTAGTTCTGCATGTTTGGATGGATGAAATTTCCCAAAGTTCTTTAGTTCTCTTTTCCTGAAAATATTTATACTCTATTTTTTTCAATATTTTTGTAGTAAGAATTGTATGTATTGATAAATGACAAATCTAGAAACTGTAGTGAGCATTTCTATATACAGCAGTAAATATTTTCATTATGATTCTGAAAAGCAGAATGAGTTTATAAATATAAGCAAGCTGCAGGATTTTTGCCAAATCTTTAAAATTTGCTTCTAAACTCTTCCACCAAACCAATTATTTCTCTACTATAAAAATATTAACACAAAGGAAGGCTTGTGCTTTATCATGCTAATGGTAAATAAGGTAAAATTGTTAAGACTTTTCTCAGAAGAATCAAGATTGTCTGCTACTCAGTAACATTGGTTTCTGCTTTGTAAAGTCTCAAACATGAGTAAATGTGAACTAGACAAAATAAACTGACCTGATTTATTAGGAACAAACTACTTACCAATAAATCATCACTCAGTATACATTATAGTGTATCATTGCTTACAAAAGCTTTTTATACTGAAATGGACATTTCTTGGAGCAAATTGTTTCTCTTCTCATAAATGAGGAAATGATATCCAAACTAGGGTCTCCAGCTGGCTAAGATTTTCCTGCTTACTTAATGGTGGAAGTCATAAGCAGACCTCCACATTTACATGCCAAGAGGGTGAAATCACTGCCCCAAACTAGAACAGCTATTGTTAGTGACAGGGTTTTGAGATCATGGAAAGTCATCAATTCCTATGAAAAATATTAAAAGCATTTTCTCTAGATGTGGCCAATGTGAAATTCTCTATTAGACTGCTGCAGACAAATGGAGTTGAATTAAGAAAATTAAGCCAATGGGACTAAAATACCACCCTCATTTCTAAAATATGTACATTAAGGATATTATATATGGTTTTAAAATTTCTCTATGCTTTCCCATGATGGATGCAGTTACTGTTTAAAAATATGTTCATTCTCTCTCTCTCTCTCTCTCTCTCTCTCTCTCTCTCTCTCTCTCTCTTTCTCTCTCTCTCTCTCTCTCTCTCTCTCTCTCTCTCTCTCTCACACACACACACACACACACTTTAAAACAACATAAGAAAATAGCTCAGAAATCATTTCCTTTTTAAATTTTTTTTGCCATGACTATCTTCTTTTGTTCACAAAGATAATCTGCCAGAATCCCATCTTATAAATTTTAGCATTCTGTTTCTCAAAAGATCATTGAAATTTTTGTAAATTCTGCTTCATTTCTGTTTGAACTTTTCAAGAATTTCAAAAAGTACCATTCTTTATACTTTCATTTTCATCTACCCTTTGCTATCCAGCATTTATATTCCCTGCATGATAGGCAGAAGTAAAAACAAAAACTCAAAATGTGTGCTTTTGTAACATAGAGCATGCAGTCAGAACGAGATTCACAGACAGTTATGGGTAAATAAAAAGTCTTAAGAATTTATTAAAACAAAGCAAAGTAAAGCTGGGAGTGGACCCGAGGGTTGCCAATGAATGGCTATTGTCTAGGAGTTCATATGGATCTATAGGTTTAAGGAAGTCAGCCCCCAGCCAATCCTGGGTAAGGCACTTGGTGTTCATGAAGCATTCATGAAGCCTTTAGTCCAATCTTTTTTTTTTCCTTTTCTATTTATTCATTAATGTATTTAGTATCAGGGATTGGATCCAGAGGTGCTTAACCACTGAGCTACATCCCAGCCCTTTATATTTTTTGAGACAGGGTCTCACTAAGTTGTTTAGGACCTCCCTAAATTGCTGAGGCTGGCCAGGCATGGTGGCACATACCTGTCATCCCAGTGGCTCAGGAGGCTGAGGCAGGAGGATCACAAGTTCAAAGCCAGCCAGTCTGACTAGTCTTATCTTTTCCTCCTGACCTCACTTTCTTTACTTCCTAGATTTTACACTGAACAGTCATACTTAGGGAATGTGGCATTGTGGGGCCTCAATAAGAGAAGGAAGCATTCCCTTGCTGCACTAAGCAATTCTTTCCTGTACTGGTTTTTTGTTTTTTTTTTTTTTTTGTTTTTTTTTTTTTTTTTTTTTTGCTATTCTTTCTCATTTGGATCCTGGGATATCAAAACAGTGAAGGTGCTCACTGAAATATATAAACCAAAGTTTCCCACAAGACAAGGAGCAGAATAAAACCATTCCACTGCTAGTTCTTTTTATGACAATTCAAGCTTTAAAATAATATCAGTTCCCTCTAGGTCAAAGACATTTACAGATGAATCTGCTCTATTTGTTTATCCACATATGAGTGAGCATGGTCTTTAAAATTTTAAGCTGTAGTAACTAGGTCAATTTTTGTCATTTTCCACTGACATTTCACCATATCAGACTATGATTCCTCTTCTAAAGGCAAGTACATTTAGTTATTTATCAAAATAAGTTTTTTAAAGAAAGAGAATCTACACTGTTGTGCTTTTAAATATTAAAACTGTAAAATCATACTGACATCCTCATTATATAGGTATACTTATTTCATAGCTATAATTCTATAAGCATTTTCTATAATATTAAATAGCTGTATATGCTATTATTATAATAATATTACAATGTACAGTATTATAATAGCTATGTGATTATATAAATAATTTTAGTACAAAAAATGAATCCATTTATGGCGCTCTTGATCAGATTGTCTCAAGATCAAGAAGGACTAAGCCACTTCCATGTTTCTGTTTCCTGGTATATTAAATGTAGAAGGGGAAAAAAAAGCCAAAATGTGAATATAAAAATCAAGTTATCTGTTAAATGTTGACTTAAAATTAATGCTAAGGTTTGTGGGTGAGGCTCAGTGATAGGGTGTTTATCTGACATACATGAGATCCTAAATTTAATCCCCAGTGCCACACCAAAAAAATATTTAATGCTATCAACAAACAAGTGATTAATATTAATAAAACAACTATTTATTAAGATTATTTATTATTTAGCAATAAAAAAGATTGAAATACTAATGTATGTGGTAACAAAAATGAACCTTAAAAACCCTAAGCAGTGGGGCACTGGCACATCTGTAGTCCCAGCATCTCAGGAGGCTCTGGGAATGGCACCTTTGAGGTCAGCCTGGGCAACTTAATGAGAACTCATGTAAAAAAAAAAAAAAAACTTAGCATAAGAAAGACCACACATCATATGATTCCACTTACATGCAATGTCCAGAATGGGCAAATCCATAGAAACGGAAAGTGCAGTAACTGCCTAGAACTAGGAAATTTTGAAGTGGAAAATGGAGTGAATGCTAATGATTATGAGATTTCTTTTTAGTGTGTACTACACACTTTAAATAGGTGAATTGTATGATACATGAATTGAGATTAAATACAGGTATTATTTTAAAAAGTTAATATAGACCCCAACTGTTAAAAACTCACTATATTGTATACTTATGATTGTTTAATTCTATTGCATGTAAATTATATTTCAAGAAAGCTGATTCTTAAATGAAAAAAAAAATAATGTTATGAACACACATGTTGACAATGGCCATATATTTGGCCTGATTTGGAGATAAAATCGACTATATCCATAGAGACTTTTCATAAATGAGAGGCCCCAGAGGCCAGTGGTCCTTCTCTCACCCTTGTCTACTGCCCCGCCAACATACACACCGAGGTTTTAACCTAGTAACAGTTAGTACAAGGGGAAAAAAATCAGGAGATTGTGTGTTACTTATTTCACTGGCATTGCAGCAAAGGACAATGCAGCAAAGCATCCCAGGCACAGTCATGACTAAACATCATAAAAGAATCAGAGCAATTAAAACAGCATGAATTAAAGGTTTCTGAAGTAAACACCACAGAAACACAAAATGAGGTGAAAGAAAATCATCTAGGGCTGGGGATGTGGCTCAAGTGGTAGCGCGCTCGCCTGGCATGCGTGCAGCCTGGGTTCGATCCTCAGCACCACATACAAAAAAAAACCCAAAAGATGTTGTGTCCGCTGATAACTAAAAAATAAATATTAAAAAAAATTCTCTCTCTCTCCCTCTCTTTCTCGCTCGCTCTCTCTCCCTCTCTCACTCTCTCTTTAAAAAAGAAAAGAAAAGAAAATCATCTAAAGCAAGTTAGCAATATCTTCCCTTGACAGCCTCCCTTATTCCCCTGAGTGCTACCATGTAGGTAAGGTAAGAGTGGAAGAAAGGAAGTGTGGCTAATACCTTGTTCCAGAGTATCAGGAAGTGAGTAATGCTTAAGAGCATGGACTTTATTTTTAAGTGAAGATCTGCATTATGATTCAGTCTATGCTACTTTCCAGGTGATTTTGAGCTAACTACTTAATAGCTCTGAGCCACAGTTTTATCTTTTGTAAAATGGCATAATAGTTTATTAAAAAGGCAAAACTCAGTGACTGGCATACAGTAAAATCTTTAATAAATGTTAGTTATTAAATGAATAACATGAAGGAATTTCTCATAATTTCATACTTTCTAAGGAATAGTTACTGGATATTCACCCCTGTTCTACAGTAACCAGATACTTAATCATTGAAAATCTAGGGCTTTTAGCCAGACATTGTGGCACATGCCTACAATCCCAGGTACTCAGGAAACAGAAGCAGGAGGATCACAAGTTCAAGGCAATTTAGCAAGATCCTGTCTCAAAATTTAAAAAATAAATAAATAAAAATAACTGGAGATGCAGCTCAGTGGTAGAGTACTTACCCAGCAAGTATGAGGCCCTGTATTTGCTCCCCAGCACTGAAAAAAAGAATTTTTTTTTCAAAAAGGAGGAAAGGAAAAAAAATGAAGATATAAAAAGAAATGAAATGAAATCTAGGGCTTTTAAGATTATCTTTGTCTTTGCATCCTGACAATTAAAACATTTAAATCAAGATCTGAATATTGGCAGAATGCAATTTGGAATAATTTAAAAGTATTATTTACTGAAGGATGAGTATCTATAAATCCAAAATCCAATATCTGGAATGCTCCAGAGTCTGAAACATTGGGGGCAGAAATATGATGCACACATGGAAAATTCTGTATCTAACCTCATGTTACAGGGCAAAGTCAAAATACAAGTATACTAAAAAGTATTTTATAAAATTACCTCCAGGATTTTTATATATGAAACCAATAAATTGTGGTTAGATATGAGTCTCATCACCAAGATATCTCATTATCTATATGCAAATATTCCAAAATTAAAAAAAAAATCTGAAACACTTCTAGTCCCAAGCATTTTGGATAAGGGATACCTAACCTGTATTAGAATTTGGCTTCAAGTAGTAAGTATCTTAGTGTGTGAGAAATTTCAAAATCTGAATTTGTGGTGTGAATTTGTGCGTGTATTTTTGATCATGGAGACTGAATTCAGGTGGGCTTCACCAATGATCTACATCTCCAGCCCTATTTTTTTTTTTTTGAGACAGGGGCTTTTTAAGTTGCCAAGATGGCCTTGAACTATTGATCCTCTTGCTTCAGGCTCCCAAGGAGTTGGTGTTATGGTTTAGCTGTGAGGTATCCCCCAAAAGCTCATATGTGAGACATTTCAAGGAAGTTTAGAGGTGAAACAATTGGGTTATAAGATCCTTAACCTAATCACTGCATTAATCCTCTTGAATGGATTAACTGTAGGCAGGGAGGGTGTGGCTAAAAGAGGTAGATTTTTAGGTGGCATAACTTGAGGGTATATATTTTTTCCCTGGTGAGTAAAGATGTCTTTCTCTGCTTCCTAAGTGCCGTGTTCTGAGTTGCTTTCATACACCACACCCTTTCTCAGTGGTGTTCTTACTCAACTTGGAACCAGAGCTACAGTTTTGGCCATCATGGGCTGAGGCCTCTGAAACCATAAGCACCAAATAAATAAACTTTTCCTCTAATTGTTCTTGCCATCTTCACTCTCATTGTCTTTTGGTCACACCTTGGAAATAGTGGACTAAGACATTTAAGATTACAGGTGTGTACCACCATATCTCGTAAATCTGTTTTTAGAAAGGCACCCTGGAGTTCTGATCCAGGTCATCCACACTGACACTCTGAGAAACTTCGCCAAACCACAGTAATTCTCAACCTATCTGGAATCTTCTGCAGAAACTACACAAACCTGATGCCAACTCTGGTACCTGCCCTCCCACTTCCTTCAGAAGCTTCCGAGAGTCTGATGTGCAGGGAGGGGTGAGAATCACTGCCCTCTAGAGCAAAGAACAACTCTCCCCTCTTATGACTCAGTGCGGGGAAGGACTCAAGCAAGAGAGAAAAAGAACAAGAGGCAGCTGTGGGCAAGAGGGGGACTGCAGCAAGTGTAAACTCTCACACTGTCCTAGTCATTCAGGCTCCTCTAACAAAAAAACAAGCTGTGGAAGGCCATGCTTGCACGTGATTCGAGCTACCTCCCTGGCTGGGCGAGAGGCGCTTAGACACATCTTTGTGTTCAGAGCTTTCCCCACCCTTCTGGATCCAAGGGCTTGTCCGTGTGGAGGCGTGCCTGACTACAGCCCCTGAAGACCCAATCATCTCACCTGACCTTGGGACACTGCCCCCATTAATCTTCATTGGATGAGATTTTCCCCAGAATTTTTTGTTCCCCAATAAAAGTCCACTCCATGGTGTGTTCTCTCTCTCTCTCTCTCTCTCTCTCTCTCTCTCTCTCTCCTCTCTCTCGCCTCTTCAGTCAACCTCGCTACTTTAATAGGTAGCTAGAGGCTGGGGGTACAAGAAGCCATCCTGAAGCTGGTTTAAAGGTAATTAGAGTCTGTCTCTTTAATTCAGACTCCCTTTGGATTTCCCACGTAGCCGAACCTTCACTTATGGAGCCTGTGCTGGCCACAGGCTAAACAACCTGGGGTTTTAGAATAACAGAATTGCTCAGAATTCTCAGGAATTGAAAACCCATGATCAAGGTAGATGCTTGTCTGGTCATAGATGGTTCACTTTCTGGTTAATAAATGGTGACTTCTCACTGTGTCCTCACATGATTCAAGGGGGCCTGGGTATTTTTCATGAAGCCTCTACCCTCTGGACTTAAGATCATACCTCCTGATACTATCTTGATTAGATTACCCTATCAAGGGCATAGTTAATTTAGCACACACACCCAGCCTAGTAATCATATCTGATTTTCAAAGGAAATTTCTGTAGGAAGGATGGACAGGAAAAAAAATGATTTCTTGATTTTCTATAAATGTTTATAATTAAATTGATCTATGAGGTAAAGGATAATGTATGGAGTGAAATCAGAGAGAAAATTCAGGAGGTAAAAGTTCACTTCAATAAAGAGATATTCTGAAAAGAAACTGAGCAGAAATCCTTCAAATGAAGGAATCCATAAACGAAATTAAAAATTCAATGGAAAACATCACCAATAGACTAGACCACTAGGAAGACAGAATCTCAGGCAATAAAGAAAAAATATATAATATTGAAATTAAAGTGGATCACACAGACAAGATGTTAAGAAAAACTGAACAGAACTTCCAAGAATAATGGGATAACATGAATAGATTTACAAGATTCATTAGGATAGATGAAGACATGGAGATACAAACCAAAGTAATGCACAGTCTTTTCAATACAATAACAGAAAATTTCACAAACCTAAAGAATGAATGGAAAATCAAACACAAGAGGCTTATAGGACACCAAATGTACAAAATTAAAACAGACCCACACCAAGTCACATTATAATGAAAGTGCCTAACATACAGAATAAAGATACAATTTTAAAGGCTGCCAGAGAAAATGAGAGGGAATTTCAAGGGAAACCAATCCAAATCTCAGTTGATCTCGCAACCATATCCTTCAAAGCGAGGAGGTCTTAGAATAATATATTCCAAGCTCTGAAAGAAAATGGATGCCAGCCAAGAATAATATAGTCGGCAAAATTAAGCTTCAGGTTTGAAGATGAAATAAAAACTTCCATGACAAAACAGTTAAAAGAATTCACAAGAAAGCATGCACTAATGTTCTCAACAAAATATTTCATGAAGATGAAGTGAAAACCAGCAAAGGGAAGAACTACACTAAAGGAATAGTCAATCAAAGAAAAACTAATTCAAATTAAAAACCCAGAAATAAACCAAGATGACTGGTTTATTTTATCTCACAATAAACATGAATGTTAATGGCCTAAAGTCATCAATAAAAAGACTTGGACTGTAAAATTGAGTTGAAAAACAAGATCCAAGCTATGTCCAAGAGACTCAACTCACAGATAAAGACATGCACAGACTTAAGGTGAAAAGATGAAGAGAAATATCTCACTCACATAGATTGCATAAACAAGCAGGGGTTTCTATCCTTTTATATCAGATAAAATGAACTTCAAACCAAAATTAATCATAAGGGACAAAGAAGAACATTTCATACTGCTAAAGAGAATTATATATCAACAAGAGAGAACAATCAAATATTTTTGCTCCAAACAATGGAGCATCTACATTCATCAAACAAACCCTTCTCAATTTCAAGATTCAAATAGACCACAACACAATAATACTGGGTGACTTTAACATACCTCTCTCACTATTGCATAGATCCTCAAAAAAAAAAAAATCAGGTCAATATCCCTGATGAACATAGATGCAAAAATGCTCAAAAAAATCTGGCAAATCACATACAAAAACATACTAAAAAGATAGTGCACCACAAACAAGTTAGGTTCATCCCAGGAATCTAAGGTTGATTCAACACACAAAAATCAATAAGTGTAATTCATCACATCAATAGACTTAAAGGTAAGAATCATATAATCATCTTAATAGATTCAGAAAAATCATTTTACAAAACACAGCACCCCTGCATGTTCAAAACACTAGAAAAACTAAGGATAATAGGAATATACCTCAAAATTGTGAATGTTATCTATGCTAAACCCAAGGCCAGCATCTTTTTAAATGGAGAAAAATTGAAAACATTTCTTCTAAAAACTGGAACAAGACAAATATGCCCTCTTTTAACACTTCTATTCAACATTGTTCTTGACCCTCCAGACAAAGCAATTAGACAGACAAAAGAAATTAAAGGGATATGAATAGGAAAAGAAGAACTCAAACTATCAATATTTGCCAATGACATGATTCTATATTTAGAGGGTCAAAAACTATTCCACCAGAAAACTTCTAGAATGAATAAATGAATTCAGCAAAGTATCAGCATATAAAATCAATGTGTTCTCACATATCAATGTGATAAAACAACTGAAAGATTAGGAAAACTGTCTCATTTACAATAACCTCCAAAAAATACTTGGGAATCAATCAGAAAAAGAGGTTAAAGACCTCTACAATGAATACTAAAGAGCACTAAAGAAATACATTGAAGAAGAACTTAGAAGGTGGAAAGATCTCCCATGCTCTTGGATAGGCAGAAGTAACAGTCTCAAAATGGCCCTACCACCATAACCATTAAACACATTCCTATTAAAGTCTCAATGACATTCTTCATGATAAAGCAAAATGAAAGTCATTTGGAAAAATCAGAGACACAGAATAGCGAAAACAATCCTTAGAAGAATGAAGCAGTACTACAGGGCTATAGTAACAAAAACAGCATGGTATTGGCACCAAAATAGACTGATAGACCAATGGTAAAGAATAGGAGACACAGAGACAAATCCACATAAATACAGTTATCTCACACTAGACAAAGGCACCAAAAGCATACATTGGAGAAAAGATGGCCTCTTCAACAAATGGTGCTGGGAAAACTGGAAATCCATATGTAACAAAATTAAATTAAACCCCTATCTCTCACCATGCACAAAACTCAACTAAAAGTAGATCAAGAATCTAGTAATTACACCAGAGATCTGCACCGAATAGAAGATAAAGTACACCCAAATCTTCATCATGTTGGTTTTGGACTTGACTTCCTAAACAAAACTCCTAAAGTACAAGAAATAAAATCAAGAATCAGAATCAATAACTGGAATGGAACCAAACTAAAAGGCTTCTTTCATAGGAAATGAAAGAATCAATAATGTGAAGAGAGAGCCTACAAAATGGGAGAAAATTTTTCACACAGGCATCTCAAATAAAGCACTAATCTCCAGGATATATAAAGAACTCAAAAAGTTCAAAACCAAAAAAACAAATAACCCAACAAATAAATGGGCTAAGGATCTGAACAGACACTTCACAGAAGAAAAGGTACAATTGTTCAGCAAATATATGAAAAAATGTTCAATATCCCTAACAATTAGAGAAATGTAAATCAAACAATACTGAGATATCATCTCACTCAAGTCAGAATGGCAATTATCAAAAATACAAGCAACAATAAATGTTGGAGAGGATGTGAGGTACACACATACATTGCTATTGGGACTATAAATCAGTGCAACCACTCTGTAAAGCAGTATGGAGATTCCTCAGAAAACTTGGAATGGAACCACCATTGACCCAGCTATCCCATTCCTTGGGTTTATACCCAATGGACTTAAAATCAGCATACTTCAGTAAGACAGCCACAATGTTTATACCAGCTCAATTCACAATAGCTAAACTATGAAACCAAACTAGGTGTCCTTAAACAGAAAAGTGGATAAAGAAAATGTGGTATATATACACAATGGAATATTACTTGGCCTTAAAGAATGATAAAAATTATGGCATTTGTCAGTTAATGGATGAAGCTGGGGAATATCATGCTAAGAGAAATAAGTCATCCCAAAGAACCAAAGACTGAATGTTTTCTCTGATATGCACATGTCAATTCATCATAGGGTGGGAGCTAGGGAAGAACAGAGGTACTTTGGATTTGGCAGAGGGTAGTGAAGGGAGGGGAGAGGTATGGGATAGAAAGAACAGTGGAATAAATCGGGCATATATACATGCATATGTGATTACACAACCAGTGTAATTCTACATCATATACAACCAGAAGAATGAGAAGTTATATTCCATTTATGTACGATATGTCAAAATGCATTCTACTATCATGTATAACTAATCAGAAAAAATTTTAAAAAAAGAAAATTTGAGGGAAGAAAAAAAAAAGTCTGGCCAGAATGTCCTTGACTCTCGACCTTCCCTAACACAACAGAACACCTTCTACTAGACCCTTGGTTCTAGAATTTCATTATCTCATCACACTAGCCCCGAAAACACACCATGCACACATTAGTATACACCCCCCAATATGTAAATGATATTTTCAACATCCCTGGGCCTAATTTCTTAACAGAAATAAAAGTCAACCAATGGGAAGAAGGCAGTTTCAGTGAGTGAAGACCACAATGACAGTGACCAATTGATTGCTTGCAGATCACCAAAGGCCTCGGGTCTTTGAAAAAAAAAAGTGGGGGGTTAAAATAAAGTCACTGAAGCCCAAACAAGGTTTGTTTTCATGTCTTTTACTTCCTTCCCTCCTTCTCATCTTCCTTCTCTCTGACCTTCCTCCTTTCTTCCCCCCTCCCTCCCTGTCTCCTCTCTTTCTTCTTTTTCTCCTCAGTGCAGGAAGCCCCAAGGCTCATGAGCATCCTTCCTGCAGACACTGCTGAACAGTTACCAGGATGCTTGTGATAGGAAGCAGACAGACCTGGGGGTGGGCATGAAGTTCAGGGGAAGATTCACAGACTGGGCCTACCACAGCCACCACATGCTGCCCCACCACATGCTTTCTCCTAAAAAGCTCTTTACCTAAGGCCATTCTGGCTCTGCTCTGACTTAAGTCAACAGGATAGGTTACATTCCTGGCAAACAACCTGTTATCCATAGAGCTCTATTTCTCAAGGCTCTTGATGGTAAGACTCCTCCCTGCTGATAAGAACACAAGCTACCCTGAAGGTGAGACTTTTATGACTCTGATCAAAGCCACCTAACCATAAAAATCTATAAAAACAAATTCCAATTAAAACCAGTCAGTGCACACCAAGATGACCAAGAGTTGCCTTTAGTTCTTTAGCATGTGATTTTAATCTCATTATAATAGTAAACCGCACCCCACCCCCCGCCCCAGGATTTCACTTGGGTACATGAAGGTATAACCATGTGCTATAAGGACTTAAAAATCTGATGTAATCCTACTGCCATTCAAAAGTTGAGAGCTGGTACTTGAGCAGGACTCTGTAAAAACTCTAAGACCCCCAGTAAATCTAGGAAGCATGATAAGCACATGCCTGTAATCCTAGTGGCTCAGGAGGCTGAGGCAGTAGGATCTCAAGATTGAGATCAGCAATTTAGGGAGACCCTATCTAAAAAAGGAGAGGGCTGTGAGAGAAACTCAGTGGTAAAGTGCCCTCAGCACTGCCTAGGGAACAAATGGGGCACTCTCTCCTCTTAGAGAGGATCCACTGTCTCCCTCCCTTTTATTTTTATTTTATTTTATAGATAGAACCCAGATAGAACCCAAATAGATATTTCTATTTCAGATAGAACCCAGAAGTGTTTAGAACCCAAATAGATATTTCTATTTCAGATAGAACCCAGAAGTGTTTAGAACCCAAATAGATATTTCTATTTCAGATAGAACCCAGAAGTGTTTAGAACCCAAATAGATATTTCTATTTCAGATAGAACCCAGAAGTGTTGACCACTGAGCTACATCCCCAGCCCCTTCTTATCTTTTACTTTGAGACAGAGTCTCCCAAAGTTGCTTAGGGCCTCACCAAACGGCTGAGGCTGGCCTTGAATTTGCAATCTTTTTGCCTCAGCATTCCCAGCCGCTGCAACTGTGGGTATGCAACTCTGCCTCTGGCTTCTCCTTCCCTCTTGAGGGTGCTTTCTTTGCTATACTTTTACTATGTTTCATGTCTTGCCTGAACACAGGAGCCAAGAAACAACACCATCTCCAGACTGAGACTTAATCTTCAAAATTGACAAGGGCCTCACGTGACTTTTTAAAAATCAACTGCTTTTTCTCCTGAGCATGGTGTTTTAGTGAGATTTTTCTTTGCTACAACCAAAAGACCTGACAAAAACAATTAGAGGAGAAAAAGTTTATGTTGGGGCTCACAGTTTCAAAGACCTCTCTGTCCACAGAAGGCTGGCTCCATTCCTTAGGGCTCACAGTGAGGCTGAACATCATGGCAGAAGAGTGTGGCAGAGGAAAGAAGCTCAGGAAATCACATCCAGAAGCAGAGAGAAGAAGAGCTGTCCTCACCACTACAAAACATAAACCTCAAAAGCACACCTCCAACGGCCACCTCTAGCCACACCACCCAGTTAATCCCTATCAGAGGATGAACACTGATTGGGTTAAGGGTCTCATAACCAATTATTTCACCTCTAAACTTTCTTGCATTGTCTCACATGACTTTTGGAGGACACCTAACACGTGGCATACTCAAGTTTGTGTCTGCATTCTTCACGCCCCAGTTTTCTGCTCTTTCCCCAATTCAGAGACTCCTTTCTCTCCAAACCAGTTCTTAAAAAAACATGGAAACTTGTCATGAGGGAGCTATATTATTAACCAAACACATTCATGTCTTTTCACAATGTCAGAATTTATTGACTAGCACTATATTCACAGGCTGCACCACTTTCATCAGTGGCAGCTCACTGAATACTTGTGGGTCACCTGGTGGCCATAAGCCAGACAATGACAGGTTCTTTTACTCAATCTTAATTTCTAATATCATATATATTATATACCCTCAAATCACACATCACACTTCACACAATTTTATACATATATATAACATTACATATAATATTATATATAATCATATATTATGTAATATATAATATATGATTATATAATATAAATACACATAATATATGTTAGTTATAGGACAGGCTGAATAAATGTTAGCTGCAGGGTAAACTGAGTACCAAACCTCCACCCTTCATTAGCCCTTCCTTTTGGGACCGCTATTTGGCACCTTTTACCTTTACTTCCTCTTGTTATTTTTTAGTTTGAAACCTACTTCTAGCCCATGCCCAATCCACTTGAAGGCAAAAGATGACACCCTTAGCAACTACTGTGTGACCCAATCACTGTACACCAACAAGTCAGCTTGCAGACCCAGAGACCCTATTAGATTTAAGCAGCACAGCAAAGGACTATAAAAACCTTCTCCTGCCAGGCCCTCTCTCTGTCTCCTCTTTTTCTCTGGTCAATCAGACACCACCACAATAAAGATCTCTTGGTCGCTCCAAGTGCAGGTCACTTTCCTTTCAATATAAATGATATATAACTATATAAATAAATATATATAATGTATAATATAAATATATAATATAATAATATAACATAAATTATATATATATATTTCAGAAAAGCTAAGAAAGAGTTAAGGCAGCCACAGGGTTTCAGGAGGATGAACTGAGGGCAAAGACAGAGAGCAGATATGAATATAAATAAGGTTATAAACCATCCAGAGAACTTGCTCAAGGTGCAGAGTTATCTAAACACAGGAACTTATTCTAGGCCAAGGTCCAGATGAAAGGCAGTTCCACAGTGTCATCTTGAAGTGGGACTATATGGTCATTATGAGCATAAGAAACCACACTATGCTAAAACCTGAGGACAGAGATTTGTAAGTTCATCACTGCTGTGATTTTCCTGGGCAAGATAGTGATCATGTAATATGGTCAGGGTGATCAGTGATCAAGTAATATGGTCAGGGTGCCAAAATCCAGTCTTGGAGTGGTCCTCCTTTTATTGGCTTCAAGTGAGGGGATTTCCTCATTTGATGGTCTGGTGTGTTTGATAAGCTCGTGGGCCTGGTTTGTCCAATATAAGTTTGATATGCCATGCATGCACATGCTTCTAATTAATTTGATAAGTTCACAGTGGTCATTCTTCCTAGAACAATTAATTTATCAGTTTGTACCTTATGGTTGTGCCAGGCAGATGGTGGATGTTTACTTATACAAACAAGGTACAGAGTCATTCCACTTCAGGACTTACACTCAAAATGGAGCAGCTTATGGCAAATTACTGCTTTATGAAGTAGAGTAATTCAGGTTTAGGCACAGTCTAAAAACTGCTGTTCTATTCATCAAAGAGTAACTCAAAGCAGAGCAAAGCTAGCCTTCCACACAACTCAACATTTATCAAAAATGGCCAGGCACAGTGGTGCACATCTGTAATCCCAGCAGCTCCAGAGACGGAGGTTGGAGGATCCCAAGTTTGAGGCCAGTCTCCGCAACTTAGCCAGACCTTAAGCAACTTAGTTTGATCCTGTCTTAAAATATAAAATAAAAAGAACTGAGGATGTAGTGGTAAAGCACCTCTGGGTTCCAGTACCCGCCCTCCATAGAAAAAAAAGTACATGAAGGATCACATTCTAAGGTTCTAGTTCCTCATGAACATGTTCATAAAAACAATCAAAGCCAATGTTCGAGCTGGGCATGTGGCACTCGCCTATAATCTCAGTATTTTGTGAGGCTGGGTGTAGCAAATTCAGTCCAACCTTATCAACTTAGCAAGACCTTGTCTTAAAATAAAATTTGAAAAATAACCAGACCTACTCTAGCCTGTAAGGGATTTCAAACCTGGCTGGTGCTTGAAATAAAGATTTAGTAAGTGTTATACATTCTTGAATCCTTTAAAGGTTTTCTTAAATGATCTTCAAAGAGCACTCTCTTGGCCTCTACTTCCTAGCCTCTTCATCATTCCTCAAATCAGTGCTTTATGTCTTCAGATGCATCCAAACAAGAATAATGTCCTTGCTGTGATATCCCCACCTCCCCTACCACCTCCTTAATGCAGCTTCCTCAGACCTAAAACTGTTTACCTCTCTCCTTTGAAAACAAAACAAAACACAAAACTGCCCCATAATTTTCATGATCCCTCCCAAGCTCTGTGACCCTCCCAAGCTCTGACTCCACTACATGATCACGACATGCAACGCAAGAAGTCTGACATCTCCACCCCAGCCCTGACCTCTCTTCAGAACTCCCCAGATCCATATTTCCAGCCAACTTCTCACCATTGTCCATGTCGACATCTCACCTGGATGTTCTCAGGCCCCTCACACTCAACATGTCCATTATCCCTCTTCCTGAATTCCATCTGGAAACCAACATCACCTAATTCCATCAGTCTAAGCACAAAGATTCCTCTTCATGGCATCACGGCTCCTCCTGACCCAGAATCCCAGTCCTTCAGACAGTGAGCTCTGTACCATACTCTTCCTCTCCATCTCCTCCACAAATCCTTGGCCTGTCACAGCCACCTACTTACTGATGAGTCCTCTGCTGACTCATCCTCCCAGACCATAGTTCTCAGACGGTCTTTCATTGTGCTTCCACTTTGCAAATTCTCCCTTGCTCCTCATCACCCACAGCTTATCCATTAGCAGAACACAGGTTTTCACCTCATTTCTTACTTTAAAAAGCACACTAGGAAAACAAGAACAATCATTTGGACCTCGTGGACTTATAGTTTTCTATCACTGAAACTATAACATTATTCAAAAATCATGAGTAAAAATGAAAAAGTTTACTTTCTAAGTCCATGATTTTTCTCCATGATATTAGATATTTTTACCTTTAAACACCCCGCCATGGTGAGTGGGGTGGCTAATGCCTGCAATCCCAGTGACTCAGGAGACTGAGGCAGGAGGATGGCAAGTTATAAGTTAGTGATACCATGTCTCAAACTTAAAAGGTGGGGGCTGGGAATGTTGCCCAGTGGTAGAGCACCCCTGGATTCAATTCCCAGTACTAAAAGATAAGACAAATAATAAACACCCAGCTATACTGGGCACAGTGGTATAGGCCTATAATCCCAGGAACTTGAGAGGCTGAAGTGGAGGATTGCAAATTTGAGGACAGACTCACAAAATTAGCAAGACCTTCTCTCAAATAATAATAGAGGGACTATTCAGTGGTTAAAGAAAATACTAGATACCCTACTGGTATATTTTTCCTCTAAAGGTTTATTGAGACCATGCCCCATCCACATTCTCTAGGATGTCCCACAAACCTGTGCTCCACATCCCACAACTCACAACTCAGTATTTAGGCCCTGATCCTTCCCTCCTCTAGACCCAGACTCTTCATGCCCACCAGCTACCGGAGGCAATGGAAGGCCCATCTCCAACCTACCTGTCAAAGTCCTGCTCTTTCTTCATGACACAGGCTAAAGGTTTCCTCCTCCTTGATAACACCATAAAACTTTCCATCAATTAAGATATTTTTTCCTTTATGATCTCACAGCAATTTGGGCAATGTTGCTGTGACAAATTTTATTACAGTGGATTGTTATTTTTTGTGATGGGATCAAACCCTCAACTCAATCCTCTATTCCTAGTACTAAGAATTATGACTGACACCTAGTTTTTGGCTGACTGTTTTTTTGTGGTGGTGATGGTGGTAGTGGTGGTGGTGGTGGTGGTGGTGGTACTGGGTATTGCTCTCAGGGAGGCTCTCCCACTGATTATATCCCTAACCCTTTTTAATTTTTATTTTAGTTTGTTTTATTGCTGTTTGGCAGAATTATAATGCAAAAAAACAACAAAGTACAAGTATAAAGACATGAATTGGCATGAACATACTTTATATACAAAGATACGGAAAATTGTGCTCTATCTGTGTAATAAGAATTATAATGCATTCCACTGTCATGCATTTAAAAAACAAAATCAATAAAAAAAAGAAAAAGAAACCAACATGGGGGATTGAACCCATGGCTGTTCAACTACTGAGTTATATCCCCATTCCTTTTTATTTTTTTATTTTGAGACAGGGTCTCTGTAAATTGTTAAGACTGGCCTCAAATATGCAATCCTTCTGCCTCAGCATCAAAGTGGCTAAAATTATAGGCATGCACCACCCTGCCCAGCTTATCAACTTTGATACATAGTAAATGCTCAACATATTGTTATAAAAGGAATGAATGAGTAAATAGAAAATCTGCTTACCCAAATCCCCTGTATATTCAAATAATCAAACATCTTTCTTTCAAAGCAATGAATTAAATACATTCAGAATGCACTGTGGAGTGAAGGAGGTGTGGTCCCCGTCTTTGTGGCACTCAGAGTCTATTTCTACCACTGAATCTGAAAGGCTAGGCAAATTCATGGGTAAAAATAAAGAAATTCAGTTTTTAAAAATCAATATTTTATCAACATAACATCAGGTGATTATCTTTAATGATTGGATAATTATCTGATCTTTCCAATTTGGCTAAACATTCAGTATTACTCAGCCATAAAAAAAAAATGCACTCTTGAGGCTGAGGTTATAGCTCAGCGGTAGAGTGCTTGCCTCACTGGGTTCGATCCTCAGCACCACATAAAAAAATAAATAAAATAAATAAATTAAAGATATTGTGTCCATCAAAAAAAATTCACTCCTGTCAATTGCAGAAAAAGGGGTAGAACTGAAGAGTATTATATAAGTAAAATAAACCAGGTACAGAAAAACAAATACTACATGTTCATATGTGGAATCTAAACAAGTTTATCATGCCAAAGTGGAAAGTAGAATAATAGGTAATAACTAGAGACTAGGAAAGGTGGTAGGTGGGGTGAGGGAGAGAAAGAAGTTGGATAGCAGGTACCAAAATTTAGTAAGATAGAAGGAATTAATTTTAAGGTGCAACATACAGTAGGGTCACTATAATCTACAATAACTTATTTATTCAATTTAAGAACTGGAGATTTAACCCAGGAGCACTTTACCACTAAACTACATCCCCATTCCTTTTTCTTTTTTATTTTGAGACGGGGTCCCACAAGTTGCTGAAGCTAGCCTAGAATTTACCAATCCTCCTGCCCTAGAATCCTCAGTTGTTAGGATTACTGGTGTGTGCCACTGTACCCAGCCAAGAAACTCATCTTTAAGAGTACAAGTGTACACTTGGGGCCAAGTCTACAAGTACACTCTGTCCAAGTGGAAACCAGAATCAATTTCTTAGCAGTTTATTTCCCATTGGGATGGGAAAGAAGAGTAGAAAGGAAGATATTTAGAGAAACAGCTCTGGATCCTGGAATTGCCCCTGAAAGGAATAATTAACACAAGTAATTAGCTGCTGAAACTCTAAATTTTATCAACAGCACAGCCATGGGAAAAGGATATCCTTTGAGCTGCAAGGCCTGTAGATGGTCATATCTGTGCTTGCCAAAGAGCTCCTCTAAAGTATTACCCTCTGGATACCAGGAACAAGATGATGTGTTTCAGCAAAAGGGCAAGATAGGTTGGAGATAAAGTGGATTGGTTTAGAGTCATAGAAGCTGAAGCTAGAAGGGACCCTGGACATCGCCTAATCACACACTGGCAACACTAGGGCCAAATCTCATCTCTAAGGGTGTGTGTGTGTGTGTGCATGTGTGTGTGCGTGTGTGTGTGTGTGTGTGTGTGTGTGTGTGTGTGTTTTAACCTGCCCTGTGTTTTTTAGCAAATTTGAATGAATTTAAATGTTTCAGTGTTTCAAATCAGGAAGAGTTCAATCAAGGGTTTGTGGCTTGCCTACAGTCCCAGCACTCGGAGGCTGAGGTAGGAGGATTGTTTGAACCCAGAAGTTTGAATCCAACCTGAGCCTCATCTCATACCCTCTCTCTTCCCAAAGAGTCTTAGAGTTTCTTTTGAGTGGGTCATGGAAGTACAGGGCCATATATTAAGAGTGTGAATGGAAGGCGATCCTCAGGGTTATACAAAATGACATATAAGAGGAAAGGAGGGGTAAGACAAGATAATACAATGGAAGAAATGATTTACAGTAGAAGGGGTAGAGAGAGAAAAGGGGAGGAGAGGGGAGGGGAGGGGGGATAGTAGAGAATAGGACAGACAGCAGAATACATCAGACACTAGAAAGGCAATATGTCAATCAATGGAAGGGTAACTGATGTGATACAGCAATCTGTATACGGGGTAAAAGCGGGAGTTCATAACCCACTTGAATCAAACCTTGTAATATGATGTATTAAGAACTATGTAATGTTATGAACGACCAATAAAAAAATAAATAAATAAAACTTTACTTCCAAAAAAAAAAAAAGTGTGAAAAATATCCCATGACTACATGTATAGAGTAAAAATAATCAGAATAATGGAAGTGAGGATGCAAAGAAAAAAAATACTCATTAATAGTAGTTAGGCCCAATTTCTAACTACTATTAATGAAAGTTATCATGTGTGATGCCCTTGTTATGTGATAACTAATAGTTCAAAGGCCTGGCCCTGAAGGTAAACTGCTTAATGAGACCCTATCTCAAAAATAAAACAAAACACATGAAAGGCAGATTTCCCATAATAATCTGAATTTCAGATTTTTCTCAAGAAATCAGAAGTTCTGGCAACACTGGGTTCTCATTTTTATATGATAATTATTTAGACCTGAGTAACCTTGTCCCTCAATGGATGAGGCATAGTCTTTCCAATTCACCCTCCTCCCTAATGTCTTCCTGACAAAGGGCCAAGGCTGGCTTGCGTTTGGAACTTGGCCTGTGCTCCCTCCCCTCATGCCACCACCCTCAGCCTCCTTTGCTCATGTAGGATACCTGTCTCACCTGGATGAACCTCATGAACTTGCTACCATGGATCACATTCAACCCCTGGATTTACATGAGGAAACTGAGGTTTATAGATGCATATGTGGGGAGAGACTAGCATCTCTCCAATTACTCACCAATCCAGTGAGTGGTTGGTCACCCACCTCTAAGTCCTGCTCTCAAGCTCAGATGAGAAGGCAGAGGCTTTGTAAATTATTCAGAGTCTGAGCACAGATGGAAAGTTCTAGAGATTTAGCAGAGTTAAACACAGGCAAAATGAGTACTGTCCACAGATACAGATTGGCATCATCATCTACCTGCTTCCCACATTCTTGTCATGCTCTCTGTGCTGCCAGACCCTTGTTACAGTTTGTCTTCCATACAACCCTCCCCAAAGCTTGGCCAAGGAGTGGTGTTCTGGTACAGAAATCCACAGTGATGGTATGGACTCTGTAGTCCTCTTCCGCTTTGTATAAATTTACATGTGATCATGTGGGGCCCAGACTGTTGTCAGAATACACACTTTAGAATGCCATGTACAAACTGGTATGTTTGCTTCATCACCTTCAAAAAAAAAAATCAAGACACACAGTGATGTATAGGAGATGCTGAAATAGAAAAACATCTGGTGCATTTGAGGAATTTATTGGGAATAATGAGAGTACTGGAAATTGATCCTCTTCCAGACAATCTATCTGGATTGGTCCTCATATTTAAGGCTATGAATGTTTATGAATGTTTTTCTCATCCCATATCTTTAGTCAAAGAGTTTGTTTCTTTCAAGTGGTTTATAAAAGAGCATATAATATTTTTTTCCAGTACTAGGCATGAAATACTGGAGCACTCTACCACTGAGCTACATCCCCAGCCCTTTTCATCTTTTATTTTGAGTCAGAGTCTTGCTAAGTTCCCAAGGCTGTCCTTGAACTTATGATTCTCTAGTCTCAGGCTCTGCAATCTGATCATATAATAGTTTTAAGGGGTATTAAGATGTTGAAAAATGCCAGGCATGGAGATGCCCACCTATTAACCCAGCAACTTGAGAGGCTAGGGCTAGAGGATCACAAGTTTGAGGCCAGATTCAGCAACTTAGCAAGACTCTGTCTCAAAATTAAAAAAAAAAAATAGAAAGGACTGGGGATGTGGCTCAGTGATTAAGTGCCCCTGGTTCAATCCTCAGTACTAAAAAAAAAAAATTGCAAAGTGCCCCATTATTGGATGTGTACAGTGAAACTGATCAGAATGATGGGAATAAGGATGTAAGAAAAATTACTCCTGCAAGTACCAGGCCCAGTTTCTAACTGCTATTAATAAAAGTTACATGTATGACACCCTTGTTAGTGACAGCATAACAGTTCCAAGGATCAGCTCTGGAAGTAGATGGCTTGGGTTCAAATTCTGGTGCTACTATTTACTTAGTTGAGTGGCCTTATCAAAATTCTCAGCCTAAAATAAAAATAATGGTTCCCTGACATAACATGTTTAATAAACACTATTATGATTAACAATTGAAACAGATAATAGAAAGTGGCTTTACTCTGTAAATTGGCCCCAGGAAAGTAGAGATGTTTCCCTATCTAAAATTTGAATTCAGTTGAGTTGTTAAACCATAAGATTGTGATTTGGAGGGAAATCTTGTTGGATTCGAATAAAACATAGAAGGCTATTTGGAACACATTACTTTTTCATAGTAATGTTGATAGGAAACTAACATTATTGAGATCTAATCACTTACTTTTTGGGGAGGAATGTCACAAAATTGAATTTAAAGATAAAATTATAATAATATATGCTGAGATTATTGGTATAAATAATACAATAATAAATTTCAGTCAAATTTTAATTTCTTAACATGACTTGTCAAGTTCTCCATACTCTATTCCCACTCCACTTTCTAGCATTATCTATCTTAAATGTCAGCCTGTGGCTACTTCAGAATTCTCTGCTTTCTTTGAATACGCTAGATTTCTATGCCTGTATGCCACTTTCTTGTTTTAGTATCCTCCTTCCCCAAAGATAAACTTCTTCTTCTTCTAGTCCCAGATGAAATGCTGCACCCACCGCAAAACTTTTTTCAATCCTTAACCTTGAATAAACCTCTTTTTCTTTGTCATTAAATAGCATACCATTGATATTCTGTCATATGACTTCATTTATACTATCTTGTATAATAGATACTATAAACATGCCTATCTTTCCCACTAGCCTTAAGTCATCATAGGAAGTGATCTTGCCTTCTTCTCTTAAACTCAATTTTTTGGGGGAGTGGAGGGGTTCTGAAAATTGAACTCAAGAGAACTGGTTCACTGAGCCACCACCCCAGCCCTATTTTGTATTTTATTTAGAGCCACAACCCCAGCCCTATTTTGTATTTTATTTCACTGAGTTGCTTAGCACCTCACTTTTGCTGAGATTGGCTTCAAACTCTCGATCCTCCTTCCTTAGCCTCCAGAGCCACTGGGATACAGGCATGCACCACCATGGCTGGCTTAAATTCAATTTTAAGTTATAGTTCAATACTATTATCCACAGAGAATACATTAGTGAGGGGAAAAAACTCCTAAATAAAACATCAGCTAGCTCAAAATATATGGATTATTATGATATTTAATTAAAAGCCAAGTCATAGAACTGGAGATATAGCTCAGTGGTAGAGAACTTTCCTAGCATGCCCAAGACCCTGTTTGAACTTTAGAACCAGGAAAACGAGAAAGAAAGAAGCAAGAGAAGGAGGAAGAAGAGGAGGAGGAAGGGAAGGAAGAGAAGGAGGAAAAGAGGAAACAAAGAAGAAAGAAATAAAAGAAAAAATAAAAATAAATTAAAGTCACTAGTTTATTTCTGGAAATTTCCAGTTTCTTAAATAAACCTTGTGTCATTTCACCTTCCCACATTTCTTCTAAACCCTACTGCATTCTATGAGTGAAGTTCACAAGATAATTCAATGTAGGAAAAAATAACTACAAAAATTTTTTGAGGGTTGTAAAGATTGGGGTGAGGAGGTAAAATCTGAAAATCTGACCACATATGGAGAATTGCCATTCTCTAGCTTTAAATTCATGGCCAGATCCATCCCCCAAATATTATATGTCCTGATAAAGATTCTGACACCAACCAATCAATGCTCACCATCATTACCAACTTCTCAGAATCCAAGTCAAAAGACAGTAAAGATTTCCTAATGTCCTGATTTACTTCGCCATACCTTTCTCCTTTCTGGGTACTCATCCTACAGATCTGAAGGGTCCATGTCATTCCCAGGCACCTATATACAAAATGAAACAATCCAAGGATGCTCTTAAGCTGCTCAGTGGAGCCAATAGTATGAATTATTGCAAAATTGCAGGTTAAAGAATTTTATTATCTAATTTCTACTTTCAAGAACCTTTAAGGAGAGAAAAACAACTTTCTGGTAATAACACTAAATCCATTATCTGCATTTACATACTACTTAAAAGAGACTGTAATCATGTAATGTATAATCTGTCCTACCACTCTTCAAAATCTTCTCCAGCTTCCTCAGGTGTATATCTATACCAGCCTGAAGAATTTCAGGAGTGGTTTTGGTTTTGATTTTTGTGTTTGGGTTCTGGGGATTGAAGGAGGTACTCTATCACTGAGCTATACCCCACACCTTTCTATTTTTTTTATTTTGAGAAAGGGTCTTGCTAAATTGCCTAGGATGTAGCTCAGAAGTAGAGCACTTACCTAGCATGGTGGAAGGCCCCAGGTTCAAATGTCCAGTACTGCATATATATATGGGGGTGGAGGGGGGCAGGAAACTGGCCCAATAAGAATTATATCAAGTAACTTACTGTATAAGTAATATATTTTGTATAAATGCTTCCTAAATTTCCTGGATGCTTTTTGTGGCAGGACAGACCTGGTGGTCCAAAATCTGGTGCAGCCAAATATAATCTGCCAGTCCCACGCCACCTGCACTGCTTTCCTAGCAGCCCAGGTGTACCCGGGGTGTCCCAACACCAGTTCTTCCTGGGCACCTGCGTGAATCCGATCTTGACCAGGGCAGTTAACTGCCCTCCAGGAAATGGTTGCCCACCTGCATTCCATACCTCCTCTCTGCTCTGCCAACAACTCCAGAAGCTGTGAGACAAACAGCCACCAGCCTTACCCTGGGTCACCACCCTCCCTCCAGGAACCCCTTTTTCTCTGCCTGTTCTATGCACAATGTAGCCTTCAGATCCCCCGGGAAACGTGCGCGTCGTGGAGAAGCAGTCCATCACTCCATCAAAGAGCCATTTGTGTAGGGGATGGGCGTGAAAGCACCGCGGACCCTCAGGTTGCAGCTGGTACGCCAAACAAGCAGCCCATCGGCAGGTGACAAGCGTCAACGCCGCCTCTCTCTAGTGTTCAGAGCCCGAGGAGTTACTTCTCGCCTATAGAAGGTTGGGTAGCAGAAAGGGCTGCACACCCTGGGGACCTCCGAGAGCCCTTTAACTTGAGTACAGGTGTCAACCGCGCAGATGAAGCGATGGAGATCATGGCTGCCGCTCCACCCTACAGCTCCGCGCAGCCATTTATCCTGGGACCCTCCCCTGCCGCAGCATGGGGTATTGGTCAATCCTTCCCACTATGCCTTGTCCCTGGGCCGCTGCTGCCCTCTGCCGCAGCCGAGCCCCACGGGGGGGGGGGGGGGCACAGAGCTGGGGGAGTTGGGGGATCCACCTTCTTTTTCTCTTCTTCCTCCCAGCCAAGTTGTTCCCCGTTCCTCCCCCATCCACCCTCTTGTCTCTCTTCTTTGCCTGGCATCCTAGCCCGTCAGAACCAGATGTGACAGCGCAGGTGGCTGGGGGTAGAAGGAAAAGAGGGAGGAGGAACGGGAAGGACGCGGGCAGGGGCATTGAGGGGCGGAGGTGGAGAGGGAGGAGAATGAAAAGAAAAATAAGAAAAGCTGGAGGTAGAGAAGGTAGAGGAGGTAGAGGAGGTAGGGCACTTCCTGACCGAGGCCCAGCCCAGCCCACTAAGACGGTGGGAGAAGCTGGTACCCGCTGGCCAGGCGCCCTCTTGGGGAGCTCAAGGGCACGTTCCTGGTGCAAACGCCAGGGGTTTCCCAACGTGAGCTGCCAAGGACCTTTCTGGTTTGTGGGGAGCCAACATCTGGAAAAGAACGTAAATTGCCCCTCATCACTCTGGCTTCTAGGGCCACTGGGAACTCCCCTGAGTGAAATTGTATACCCAACTGGCAGTAATCGCAGAGAAAGGGCAACAAAACTCTGGGCAATAGGCACTCCTGGGCAGCTGGAAGTAAAGATGTCAATGCTGTCCTTTGTGATAGCTCTGCAGGAAAGGAGGGTGTCCTGCAGTGAACAGGGCATGGAGGAGGGGGTGTGGGGGCGTAGGGAGAAAAAACAAATGCCAAATGTCTTCTTTGATATAAGGAGAACAACTAAGAACTGAGCAGGGAGGAAGAGCATGAGGAGAAGATTAAACAGGGAGGAGAGGTAGGAGGGAAAGGGAGGGAGAAGGGAATTGCATGGAAATGGAAGGAGACCCTCATTGTTATACAAAATTACATATAAGAGGAAGTGAGGGGAAAGGGAAAAAAATCAAGGGAGAGAAATGAATTACAGTAGATGGGGTAGAGAGAGAAGAAGGGAGGGGAGGGGAGGGGGGATAGTAGAGGATAGGAAAGGTAGCAGAATACAACAGACACTAGTATGGCAGTATGTAAAAAAGTGGATGTGTAACCGATGTGATTCTGCAATCTGTATACGGGGGAAAATGGGAGTTCATAACCCACTTGAATCAAATGTATGAAATATGATATGTCAAGAACTACGTAATGTTTTGAACAACTAATAATAAAAATTAAATATATACAAAAGAAAAAAGAAGGAAAGGCTGGATCCCAGGCCATGCAGTCTATCCAGCAATTGATTAAACTATAGTAACAATACTGTCTTTGGGTAAAATGTAATGGAAGCCAACATGGATGTGTGCAATATTCCCAATCACTGTAATTGACTGGGGACAGTTCCTAGGTACCTCTGGTTCACCAGGTGTGGGATTCCCCCTCCAGTGATATGAACTTTCTCAGTGTGTGTGTGTGTGTGTGTGTATTTGTGTGTGTGTGAGAGAGAGAGAGAGAAATTGGAGATCAAACCCAGGGGTGCACTACCACTGAGCTACATCTCCATCCCTTTTTATTTTATTTAGAGACAGGGCCTGGCTAAATTGTGAGACTGGCCTTCAACTTGGATTCTCCTGATTCACTGGGATTATAGGCATGCACACCCTTGCCCAGCACTACATAATATTTTTATTGTAATTCTCAGGAGTACCATTTAAGCCTTTCTTGCTTTTTCCTTTCATCATACTCTACTGGTTCAAATGACTTTTAATCTTGTGGAGGTGGATAAATGACATTCTTCAAGTGCTGCTAATTATCAAGAGATATGCGATCTCATTTTCCCTTTAAAGTGATCTCCTGTGATTAAGTTTTTTGATATCTCTCTTTAAACATGATGAATCTGACATTGGGAGAGGTTAAATTATTGGCTGAATCACTTAATGGGTAAATAAAGGAGTGGGCCCATGCGCTTTCCACTCTGCCTTAGAAAAATTGTTCAAGAGCCTGAAACAGTGGTGCAAGCCTGTAATCCCAGCCCCTCAGGAGGCTGAGACAGAAGAATCAGCCTGGGAAATTTAGCAAGACCCTGTCTCTAAATAAAAAGGACAGGGGATGCAGCTTAATGGTAGAGCCAAATCATGTGCCATCTTGAAGCCCTGGCTTCCATCCCTAGCATCATCAAAAATAAAAAAAGATTAAAGTCAAGTAAGAGCTAACACTGAGGATCAACAGCTCACTTGCATTAACTTATCATGAGAAACCTAAGAGGTAAATGCTTTATTATCATCTCTGTTTCTTTGATGATGAAAATGAACTAGAGAGAAGTTAAATCACTTTCCCCCGGTTAGTCAGTGAAAGGTGAGGCTGGGGTTTCAATTCAGGCAGCCTGGCTTCAGAGAACCATATTCTGAACTTTCACACTATATTCTCTTGAAAGTTGTAATCAGAAACAGTGTTACAAAGAATGGACATGATGTCCTCTTGTGTTTATGTGTATATATTTGAGTACAGAAACACTCATTTTCCACATTCATCTTTCTGACTTGCATTTGAAACCATTGGTTTCAAACCAACACACACCCTGGCATACATTCTGTCTCCAAAGCATGCATTCTCTATCCATGTGCTCAATGTGTGTGCACTCAAGGTGCTCACATTTACTCACTTTATCAATGTGCTTGTTGTCTATCTGCATAGCTAAACTATATGTTCCTGAAAGCAGATGAGGTTTAGCCTATTTATCATTCTTTCCTATAACAAATGCTTGAACAGAATAGAAATTTGCTCAGAGATCATTTGTTGAATGAATGAATGACCATATGAGAAAATGCATAAGTGCATGTATATACCGTCAGTAACAGTTTTGCTGCAACAGGTCTTAGGAATTCCTTAGTTGCTTTACTCCGCCAAGCTCTGTTTATTCTAATTACAAGCGTTCTCTTATTTAGTCCCATATGTTTTACTCATCTTACGGAAGGGAAACTAAGGCTTCTTGTGGTGAAATGAGCTGTCCAGGGTCAGAGGGCACCAGAGTGGCAGAAACAAAAGGTGAACATAGGCAGTGTGAGTCCAAAGTCCACACTTGAGACATATGGTCTCTGCTATATTGTTCACAAATGTACCCCAGGATCCAACAGAGTGCTGGTCACATAATAGGTTCTCATACTGTACTGAAGGAGGGGAGGAGAAAATTCCTTCTTGTACCAAGGAAAGTTCAAGGACATTTCTCACATTTTTAATTTACTCAGAGAATCATGCATATTACATATTATTTTAAAACAAGCACAAGACCAGTGAATTGAACCTTTTGATGAAAAAGTACCAGTTTTTTAAAGTGTGTCACCACCTCAGTCTCTGCCTTGGATGTATTACATGAGGAGGTTTAGACAGCTCCAAACAAGTTTTCAGTTCAAAACATTAAATTTTAGCTGCCTTCTCTTCTTCATTAAATGATGTAAGGAAAAGAGCATGACCTCTACGCTATGTGCAGGGTCCAGACAAGCCCAAATTTATGGGTAGTTCAAAGACATTACTCCATGGTTTCAGCAAGTAAACATTTTTTTTTTCCTTCAGAAAATGTGGTCACTTTTGTCTGTTCAACGTGCTACAATTTTGATTTCCTGAGTGTGATTTGGAAGATGAGGCTGAAAGTTAAAAAGAAAAAAATAGACCCCTAAGGGAAAAAATGTAAGTCCATGCATTTTCCATTACACTTCCATAAAAGTTCTTTGAACATAGACTGAAATTAATACAGATAGAAATAACCTTAGCTGGATTCTGTGGCACACCCCTGTAATCCCAGAGACTCAGGAGACTGAGGCAGAAGGACAACAAGATTGAGGCCAGCCTCAGCAACCTTGCAAGACCCACTATTAAAATAAAAATTACAAAGGGCTGGAGATGTATGGACACACATAGAGTGCCCTTGGGTTAAATCCCCAGAACTGCAAAAATAATAATAATAATAATAATAATTTAAAATTATGAATGAAATATCCCCTATCTGCCTCTGCCTCAGGCCAGACTCATATAGAATGATTTGCTCATTTCTATCCCTATAACCCACCACATCATAGAATTTAAACATTTCTGTCATAGTACTTCGGAGTTATAGTTATTCCAAACTATAGGCAAACAGTCAGTTGTTGACATGAAATGTACTTGAGGTTTCCTGTTTTATTTTAATGGTATCTATTTGCTTTCATACTTTAATTAAACACTTAATGTCAACATTTACTATTAATAATTTAATATCTAATAATAATAGCCCACATTCTTAAGCAATTGATTGGCACAGTATCAGGGTCCAGACAGGAAACAGAGTTTATCCCAGACAGTCAAATGAGGGAAATTTAAGGAAAAACAACTATTTGTGGAGATGCAGGCAGGGTTAAAGAAATAAACAAGAGCCATCCAAAGACTAGGGGTGGTGGGAAGGTATAACTGACTCTGGTGCTTACATGACAAAAGGAAGACCTAGTATTCCCAGCACCTGGGAGAAGAGCATCTACAAATAAGGGACCATCTGAAGAAAGCTGGAGTTGGGAAAGGATAAAAAACAAAGGCAAAACAGTGTGGAGAGAAGACCCTCACCTCTCACTCTGCTTTCAAGTCTTTTGATGGAACCCACCATTGGCCAAAGCCCAAAAGAAGCCAAGCACTGAGCGAGTCCAGGGATTGCTGCCCACAAAGGGTCAGAAGAGGGCAGATATTGGATTGGGGGTGGCAGTCAGTCAAAGGAGAATGACCGGAACCACTAAGCACTGAGCTCAGCATTTTACCTGTATTGTGTCTCAGTTTTCATAACTACAACCTTATAAGGTAGACGCTATTGCCCCATTTTACAGGTGAAAAACAGACGTGTAGAATTTGAACACAGGCTGTCCTTCTGACTTTGAATTCTGTGCATTTTATCACAACACAATTTAACAAATATTTATTAAAAATAACCTCTTATTGTTTTGTTTGATTGTTTTATTATTTTGCTTTTTTTTGAGATGGGGCCTCAGTATGTTGCTCAGGCTGGTCACCCCTCCAGCTTTAAAAATAACATTTTAAATTTACTTACTTAGGTTTTTAAGATGCTTAGCTAATAACATACATATTCTGCTTTCCATGTGTCTTTGCGTTCATCCATTCTGTGGTGTGCCTTAACTTCATCAGCAGTTCACCTAGGGGCAGCCTCTTGCATTTTATGGTGGTACTGTGATCGTCAGCTTGTAATTCCTTTATTGAAATTTGTAGATATGTCCCATTTGTTGTCTATTAAATAAATCCTGATGCATGAACTGCAGAGTCTGCTCTCCATTTTTATTTATTCATTTATCCAAAATTCTTAATCATTTATTTTGTGCCTGACATCATTTGAAAACAAAAGAGAATACCATCTATGAGGGAAGAGTGATAGTTATCAATTATTCAAATTGGTATGTACCGCAATCAGGACATCTGTGCTACGTGAAGAGAACACAGTCAAAAATCACTGCTTAGATGGGGTGGGAGGCATTCCAACACAGAGGGAAGAGCATTTGTGAAGCCTTCGTGGTTTGAAAGACTCCAATGAAGTGCTAGGGAAAGATAGCAGATAATTACAAATGACTAAAGGTCTGAGCATTTGTGGGAAATAGAAGGTAAACAGGAATGGGGGTATTGCCTGCAAGCAACAGTTCCCATCTGTTGGCAAAACTGCATAAATTATAAAATTTGGGAGGACCCATGTCCATTAAGAGATGTTATTGTTAGGGACTACCTAACCTGAGGGAGTTACTTAGCTCTAACTATTATATCTCCATCATTGCAGAAGTTTGTTCAAGACTCAAAGTTCCCAAAGAGAGAATATAACCAACATGGGATGCTTTGAGAGGTAATTCTCCAAAAGCAAATCAGGATGCTGATTACCCAAATATAATAAATGTCCTCTACGATGGTTTAAGCCATGGACATTCTTTAGGATGCTGATTAACCAAATGTAATAAATGTCCTCTACAATGGTTTAAGCCATGGTCATTTTTATCTCCATATTAAGGCTAACCAGGAAGCAAAGGAGAAGTGTGGATACATGCTAAATAGAGAAATGACATGGTTGAATTTGTATTTCAAAAATTATTACTCCTAGAAGCTATGGTGGAAGTGTTATGGGGAGCCACTCCAGAAAACACTCTAAGTCTGAATTTCAAGTCAAAAGAGAGCTTTATTTACCTGGCCAGGGACTGTTACCCACTGTGGAGACTCAAGCTCTGTGGGAGGACAGCAGCTTCCTGGTCCATCCAAGGAGAATATAAGGACAAAAACCACAACTTAGTGACTTGCTTATCATGTAAGCAGCCAATCACAGAAATTAACACATTAATAAGTGGGACCTGTGGGCTCTAGGCAGGACTGGAGTTTTCCAGTCAGCAAGCAAGTGATAAACAGAAGCTATACAAAGCATTAGCTTTGTAGTTCAGTTGATCACAGTCCCAGGTTCAAGCAGGTGCTAGACAGTTGTATCCTGAATTTGGGCGGCGGGGCAAGAATCTACTTAGATCCACAAGAGCATTCAAACTCAGGATGTAGCTCACCACGACCACCGCAGCAGCCTTAGTAGTGTACAATTTGTGTGGTACAAAGCACAGAAAAACAATTTTTTATAAGAAAACAGCTTTAGTCTCTACTTCCTAGAAATGGGTCATGCAGTTCTCTCTTCACAGGTGCAATAACAAAGAAACTAAGATGGAGTTTCTATAGTCACATCTTTTTACTCATATGACTACAGTGACCCTATTCCCATAATCCCAGCAAGGCAGGAATTGTTGCAATCGACTAATGAGTCTCTACCAGAGCAATTGCTTTACACACTCAGTACTAGTAATTTATTTGATGCCTACTTAAAACTACAGTTTTCTTATGGCCTACACACACATTTTTCATCTGTCATTTTACTAATATCTATAAATATTAGTATTATAATATTTTACTATAAATATTATAATAGGATAATTATAAATATCATAATATCCTATGTCCTTTATCCTATTCAAGGCTACAAGATCAAGTTGCTAAGTTAATATAACTTTATCTATATCTATATTAACCTACTTGCTTATTGATTATCTATTCTATCTTGCCTTATACCTATAATTTATATCTTATTGATTATATTGGTAAGTTCTCACCGTAACAGAGGATGGACTGGGAGGGAGACTCTTTTTAACAGCTGGGGTAAAAATCATGAACATTTAAAAATCAGCAGAATTATGAACATCTAAAATCAATAAAATTATTAAAAGGTAAGAGAACTAATTTCAGAGATTAACAAGAAGGACAGCTGATGAATATAGGAATTAGTAAAGAGAAAGGCCTAGGATGACTTCCAGTTTCATGTAAGAGTTCACAAAGATTTGCTGTACATTGAGGAAGTGTGCCTCAAAACTGCAGGATCCTCTAGAATAGTTTCAATTTCAAATATTTTGTCTTGTTGTTCTAACAACACATAAAACTAAGAAGATAGCCAAAATTTCTTTTGTACCTGAAAATGGTTTAGATTTCTCTTGTCAGGCTTAGTTTCCTGATTTGTGGTTTGGAATAAGTGATCATAGATCACAGAATGGATGCAACACAAAGTGTAGGAAACCCATTAGATGCAAGTGTTATGCTCTAATTCGGGACCCCCAAAAGACCACCAGAGACCCAAGATGTAAGCAGCAAAGAGGTGTTTATTGCGATCTAGCTCGGTCCTCCGAGCGCACACACAGCAACTGGTGACGCTGAGAGGCCCCGAGCCCAGGGTTTGCAGCAGTTTTATACATTCTTTGGAGAAGGCAGGGACTTCACATACATCATAGCAAATCATCACACACCGCGGGAAAATCAAATAACAACTCTAAAACATGATTAGCACATTCACTGGCGGGAACAAGTTGGGTAGGGGTGATTGGTCAGTACAAAAGGGGTATTCGTTTGAACTGATTGGTTTGAGCCAAGAGGGGTGTATGTGCTGAACTACATGGTTTTCCAATATGTTATCAACCACCATAAACTACTGGGAGGGTCATCTGGCATCCCAGGTATTTCCCTGTCTCATGCTGATTGGTGGCTGCTAGGGGGCTGCTATGGATCCCCACCTAGTCTGACTGAGTCAGGGACACCTGGGCAGCAGATCTCTCCTGTTATTTGTAGATAAACAACTTAGCAGGGTGGGAATGTGCCTAGGAGTGCTCTGTGGGTTTTTCCAAGGACAAAGGTCATGTCCCTTCTTTGGACAGGCTTTGCTCTGAGGTAGAGGCTGGTTTTTCACCAGTAGAGTGAGCAGCGGTGGCTGGCAAAGCCAATGATTCAGTTGCAGTGGAAATAGCCTGCTTTAGTCAGAAAGAATTTAGAATGGATGACTACTAGGGTTAAAAAGCTTCAGCAAGAAGAAAAAAAAAAAAAAACAATGATTATTGGCAGTAGCAAATACCTATCAGACACCAGTTGTATAGCCAGCTCAGAGAAAAGCAAGACAATAGCCCTTTTATCTTCTAACAAATCCATCACTATATACTCAGAGGAAAAAATAATTTGTTTCTACATCCACAGAGTGGTAAAGCCACTGTATCAATGCTGGGATCATTCACACAGATTTTGGTACCCATCAAGCTCAGGTTGAATTAACCAACAACTTCATGTACAGTTATAATTAGAGGCATTTCCTTCCATATCACCTGGATCTCCAGACATCCTCAGAAGCACAAAGAGGATGCTTCTGGATATTTTATTTTCTAGGATATTTTGTACTTTGATTATTTCCCTTAGTCACAATCATGAATGTGTTTTTGTCTGGTTGGTTGGGCTTTTGTTTATTTGGTTGGTTCCCCGCCCCCCACTACTGGAAACTGAACCCAAGGGCTGGTACATGCTAGGCAAGCACTCTACCACTGAGCTATATCCCCAACCCTTTTTGTTTTTTAAATTATTATTATTATTTTGTATGTGATGCTGGGGAACAAGCCTAGGCCCTCATATATACTAGGCAACTGCTCTAGAACTGAACTACATCCCCAGCCCACCCTTTGTATTTTCAGAAAGCATCTCAGTAAGTTGCTGAGGCTAAAAACAAATCTGTGATCCTTCTGCCTCAGCCTCCTGAATAGATGAGATATATATATATATATATATATATATATATATATATATATATATATATATATATGATGGTTTTTGCTGTTGTTATTGTTTTGTTTTCTCAGTACAGGGGATTATTGAACTCAGGACTTTGTGCATGCCAGGCATGCACTCAGCCACTGAGCGACACCCCCAGCCCTCTGAGTGGGTTTTATTGAGACTGCTGAATTTGAGTCAGAAACTTAGAACTGGACAGGACTTGGAGACTAGCATTCATACTCCCTGTAGAATTTTTTTGATGAAGAAACAGAAATGCCAATAAGTTAAAGGAAGAGGCAGATGGCAAAGAGGACAAGAGCCCAGTCCCTGAGGCCAAGGCCTCCTATAGCTGTATTATTTTTATATGGTTTCCTATCTTCTCTTTGCCTATTTCTTCATTTGTAAAATGGGGAGAGTAACAACTAACTCAAATGATAGCTGTGAAAATGTGTGAAATAAGTAGAAAAAAAGTACCTATTACAGCCTAATACATAGTACAAGCAATATGAGTACTTGCTTTCCTGAGTGTACCAAATAACCCCACTACAACTAAGGTTCTGACCCACCGCTCCTGTTCATAGCTAAAAGAGAACAGTGCTAAAATTGACAAGTTTACAGCGACTAGAATGGAAGTCATGTACAATATCCATTAAGGTGTATCATAAAAACAGTTATTGAAATTCATTCAAGAAGTTTCTATAATGATATGCAGGCATAGTAAGCAGTTCAGAAAATCAACAAAGTCCAAAATGAACAAAACCTGAAAGTTAACCTTTTACTCAAGTAGTCTTTCATCATTTCTCAGACATCAACCTCTTTCCACATCACATCAATTTTTCTACAATTCTTATGTACATCGCCTGTCAGCTATGGTCTTAACTCCAGGGTTGAATTCTAACTTAGATGTAATTCTTGGAAGGCTACTAGTTCAACTTTTCTTTGGCTGGTCAAGATTGTTTTTCAGTAGGTTCTTTAGCCAATGGTGTTATAATATGCCACCAAATAAATCAAGAAATGAACACTACTATGAGATGGGAAAAGAAATACCTAATAAAATTCCTGCAGTGCTGAGAACTGTAATCTGCAATAAATTTGATTTACTAAGTGTGGCTCCAGGGGTGTATTTTAAAAGAAGTCTGTAGCTAATGAATACCAAAAGCCACAAGCTCAATATGCCAGGGATCTGCTTATAGAAAATGAGCCATAGGAATTGTCTATAGTACACACACAACTAACAAAGTGAACTTCTTAAAGTAGAGAAAAGCATGTAAACTAGCCAGCACCTCACACATGCCAGACATAGACTAAGTACTCACTGATTATATACTACAAAATGATAGACTTTAAAACATTATGCTAAGTGAAAGAAGCCAGACAAAAAGGGCTTCTTATTTTATAATCCATTGAAATGTCCAGAATCAGGCAAATCTGTAAACAGAAATTAGATTATTTGTTGTGTAGGGCTGGGGAGCAAGACAGACTGAAGGAATAGGGAGTAACTCCTAATTTGCTTTACTATGCACAGCGTTCCTGTTTAAGACAATGAAAATGTTCTCCAACTGATGATGGCGATGGCTGTACAACTCTATCAAAATCATTGAACTATACACTTTAAATTACATATAAGTTGTGTGTTGATCAAAACCAAATGGTATATGAATATATGAATTAATCTCAATAAAGATATTATTTAAAAAAATACAGCAGATGCAATTTTGGCTTGACCTGGTTTTTAAAACGCTATCCTAAAACACATTTATCAGAATAATTGAGCTGCCTAGCATTTTGCCAAGTTAAGAGCCAGACATGATGAACCTAGAGTAATCATGGAAAAACTGCAACCCTGAGAGAGTTCACTGTTTGATGTGAGTTGTGATGTGCCAGCGCAAAGGAAAGACAATGCCACAAAGAAAGTCTTATGGTCTTTTGTTTTCTCTATCTTCTGCCATGGAGAAGTATCCTAATTCAATGGTGAGAAAAATGTCAAAAAAACTTAACACAGAAGCTGATTTTTATCAATCCTGAAAATGTAACTTCCCATTTGCTCACTAAGCTATAACCACACAGGTCTTCCTAATGTGTTTTGATGCATTCAAGATACCTTGGGCCCTTTGTACCTGCTATTCTCTTTGAGTCCTCACTCACCCTCCAGGTCTCTGCCCAGTAGGCTCTATCACATAAGCCTTGTCTCTCATTACTCTTTTATTTTCTCACATAACATGAAATTCTCATGTGTTTATCAATTCTTTTTTTTTTTCTGTCTCTTCACCAGAAAGCAAGTTCCATGAGGACAGACACCCTGCCTCTCTTGTTCTCCAATACAGACCTGAACCTACAACACTTCTGGACAGGCAGTAGGTACTTGACAAATAATCTTTGAGTAAATGATCTCATAACCAACTTCCATAAACAACAGCTGAAAGGTCAATCTCTGTGCCTTGACATCACACCTTTTCTAGGAGTCCAAGGGCACTGACACCCTGCAGATCAGTTTATAGCCACCTCCTGGCTGAAAGGGCAGTGGCTCATACTGGAAACACAGTTGGCCCCTAAGGACTTCCCGTGCTTTCAGACTAATCTTCCCTCACCCTGGTCCCAGGTCAAATGGCGGGGCATGTTCAGGAGCCTCTCCTGTGGGTTTATAAATAAGTCTGCCCTCATGGCTGGTTTTAGACTGGCCCACATGGCATCTTGCCCTCAGTTTGCTCAGTTAATAGGACTGGTCCCAGAAAGATCAGCAGAGAACAACCCAGGACAACTGGGGTGTAAGAGGCCACACTAATAACAGTTCAATCCATCATGCCCCAGGGTTAGGAAATGTCCATTCTTATTAGAATTGCTACGTGATTTATTGTTCTTGTATGTCTGTCATTTAAATCAAGTAGATACCTAAAACATTAGACTATTTACAACCTTTGTCACTTAGTGCTTCACAAATTAATGAGTGCTGTTACAATTTTCAATTAATGCTCAGTTTGTCTCTATTTGGTGTATGTTTAAATATCCAGCACCACTGAAAAGTTAGGTAAGAATCAGTTAAGGAATATGTCTCAAAGGTCCGATTCCTTTCATACTTCATTAGGTCCTCCTGAAACCTTGCATTAATGATTGGGCCAAATCTGAGAAGACAGTCATCACATGGAAGAAATTAGAATTTTGTTAAGTGTGTGTGTCCAATATAAAAATAAAAAAGTGAGCCAAGTGCGATAGCATACACCAGTAATCCCAGCAACTAGGGAGGCTGAGGCAAGAAGATTGCAAGTTCAAGGCCATACTAAGCAACTCAGCAAGACCCTGTCTCAAAATAAAAGAATAAGAAGGACATGGGTTATAGCTTGGTGGTAGAGAGCCCCAGGATCACAAAAAAAAAAAAAGTCTAAAGGACAGAGAGACCTTGTTTTTCAAAAGCTTTTAAAAAAATTCAACAGTTATATTCTAAAACTGAGAGAATTAAGAAAACAAGGCAATAGAATGAATTTTTTCAGATTAGGCATGAGAAAAGTGTAAACATTTTTTTTTTCAATGATGGGTGTAAACCCAGCACTTGACTTATGCTCTGCAAGTGCTCTACCACTGAGCTGTACCCCTGGTTCTTAATCTTTCCTCTTGATAAAAGGTTTTTAAATGTGGAATAAGAAAATAATCATGGGCAATATTAAATGCAGCAATAGGGACATAAATGGAGCATTATTATTAATAAAAAAGGATTAAACTCTAGATTTTAATTATATTATTTTAGTAACATGTTACTGTTTTCCTCTGGAGGGAATCTGATACCATAGATTGGGAAGGCTCAAGACCTAAGTCTTCCAATTCCTGGTTATGGACTCAATCTGGCATAATCCCCCTAAGATTTGGTTTCTTCATGGGTAAAATGGGGACAACACACACCTGTCTCCTAGGATTATGGTAAGCCTTATATGGCATACAATGCACATGTAGTTCCAAATAGGATGATAGCACAGGCCATCCACTTTCCCCCCCTCTCTTTGCTTATATGTCATGTTTTCCTAAAAGAATATATTTTAAATATTTCCATTTCAAACTCTTAAGTCTTTCTTGGTAGAAATATTTCTCTCTTTTAATTTCCCAAGGTTAAGAAAAACAATCTACCTACAAACTAATGAAGCAGGTATATAAGAAAATGAACACAAGCTATCGTTTTGTATGTCAAAACTGTGCTTCTGGGATGTTACGTGTGGTGCATTAAAATAGAAAAATATAAAATTTCACATAGGCATAGATCCTTAAAAATCAACTACACTTATAATATGACCTACAAATTTTAGTCAGTATACTAAATAAAAACATTGTTTAAAAATCAAGAAGTCTTATAACTCAGTAGTGTTGATTTTGAGGGAAGAACTTCCAATTCAATCATTGTGGACTTTATTTATAAACCATACAATACTGACGAATGCACAATGTTGTTTTTATTGTAATATTCTGTTGGCTTCTAGAATGAATTGGTGATGTCATCAAATTAAAAATCACTCAACATATTAAAATACAAATCTTTATTCACTGGAATTTAATTTGAAATGCACATGTAAAGTCAGCTTTCTAAGAAGTTATAACAACATACATAATAGACATTAGGTCAACAAATAAAACAAACAAAATTTTTAGAAGTCTCCCCACAATTTCATCTTCCAGACTTTGGGGGGTAGTAGTAGAAATTAATATCCAACTTTTTCCAGTCATATTCAGAATTTTCCTGCTCCCTAGGGGAAAAAAGAGAAAAGTATCCACAAGTAAACACATTCATAATCTAGATTCTTTCCACTCAACCTAATATTTGCATTATTAAAATACAGTGATGAAGGTACGACTTCTAGGGAATACTTCGTACCTATTTGTAACCAAACATGAATTAAAATATTTTCCTCCATATCACTTTCACCATGTCATGGTCATCATGGTTGGTCTATATGACAAATGCTAAACTTCCTTTCATTCTAAAGATGAGAAATAGCTCTTTTCACATCATCAGCAGTTCACTTAGGAAAGATCTTCAGTTATTTATCACTTAAGCATTTTATTGGAATTTGTGAAGTTGCCATTCCTCTAGCTTATACAGTTGGTATTACCAGGAAATGATGATTTGAAGACATGGAAAAGGTAGATAATGACAAAAAAAAAAAAAAATCTTTCCCTAGTGTTTGGGATCACACCCAGGACCTCCCACCTACTGGGCAAGTGCTCTACCACTGAGCCATGTCATCAGCCCAAAATTAAAAACAACAATGAAAAGTTTTTCCTTTTTTGACCTTTCCTCAAGTTCCTCCTTCATGTTTTGTCACTGAATAGGACATCAAATGCTTTATTTCCTCCATGTCTCTGAATTAAACTCACCTGAAATAAACCCAGGTAATGATAGGTAGCACAGCTCCTTGTTTTTTGTTTTCTTTTTTTTCCCCTCAGTCTGCTCTTGCTAGACCCAGTACATTCAGCACAGGTGGTCTCCTAGCAACCTTGGCTCCTGTGTCAAAGCACATTAAAGGGTTTAATTGGACCTTGAGGTAGTGGAGGTAGTGGAGGGGTGGGGAGCCCGCCTGCAGAAACTCTAAAATAACTTTCAAAAGTAGACAGGAAGATGTTGAAGAGTGGGCTTTGGAAAAAATGTGACATTTTAATTTCATTTCATCAGACTGTATGGCTAAAACCTGAACATTTAATAGAAACATTCAGCTGACTATTCTAGAGTTTTCCTGGCAGGGCAAACATTCACAATTTTTAAAGAAAAAAGTTCCTAAAAAAATATTTTAAAACAAATGCTTCAATATCTTCATGGCAAAACAACACTAAAAACAAACAAACAAACAAACAAAAAAAACTTCTGTATGTAAGAGAGTAAGTAACTCATCAGATTGTATGACTGATTTTTAAGTATTATAGTTTTAGGATTTTGTATCACTTTCAGAAATTAAAAAATGGAAGAGTGAGTTTATAACAACAGATTTTAAAACATGACTGCAATATCCCTCAACCATGTAATTCTCCTTTGGCTAATCTATGCTAATTGAGACAGAGCTGGGAGGGCCCCATTCCCCAACTCCTGCCTAACACAAGCTTCTTTCAAAAAACACGTTTCCACTAATGACCAGGTTCAGGACCTGTTGATTCCTCATCACACTTTCCCACAACCCCCACAAGAGCAGTATGCCTGAACTTGACCTCTATGTGACCTTCCTGAAGAAGGAGTTATTGGCACCTCAACTGTTTTTTTCCCAGCCTATTGCAGAAGACCCAGTGCACAGGAGCAGATCCCCAGTGTCAAGTGCTGCTCCCAGTGCTGAGAACAAAGAACTGATAAGACATGTGCCTGCAGGAGCCCACCTTTTTGTCTGTATAAGCCCACCCTTGCTTCTACACGAGTCCACCTGGAAACCCAAACCCCTATGCTACTCTTTTTATGCTCAGTAAAGCCTCGTTCCCATGGTGTTGCTTCCCTCTTCATCATTTCTGTCTTGAACAGAGCAAAACAAGTCTAAGCTGAGCTGGTAACAAGAATGGCATGTCTTAAATATAAAGACTTTGTGCTCGAAAGCCTTCACTGCAGTCTTTTTGCCTTGCCCTGACACCACACCACACCCTTTCCTGGTAAGACATTTTTTAAATTTTATTTTATTTTTTTTAAATCAATTGAAGTACAGGTTGAAGAATCCTGATCCCAAATGATTGTTACAGATTTCTGAGTTTTCCAGATTTGGAAAATTTGTTATATATACAGAATGATATATCTTAGGGATGGGACCCAGGTCTAAACTAGACATTCACTTATGTTTCATAGCCTGAAATGTCATTTCATACAATATTTTTAGTGCACCTGTGGTTTGACTGCAACCCATGGCATGAGGTCAAGTGTGGAATGTTCCATTGGTGTCACGTTGGTGTTCAAAAAGTTTCACACTTTGGAGAATTTTGGATTTGAGGTTTTTGGATTAGTAATGCTTAATCTGTAATATTATACACATAGAAAAGTAGATAAAACATAATCTAGTAAGTGAATAGTAAGTCATAAGTCAATAAACCATAAACTTAAGATTATTACAAGATAAACACATACATCATATCCATCAGGCATATCCACTGTGTCATTTTCATTATAGGAAAAAAATTAAAAGCAACAATAAGAAAACTGGCTAAATAAACTATGAGTTCACCACAAATGGAATACCATTGTCCATTCAAATGATGATTATTATCAAATAAAATCATGGAAATGCTACTTAGAAAATATTTAAGTGTGATTATAACTCATACTTATGGCCACACATTACACTGCTAAGTACAACCTCTAAGGTAACATCAGGTTATCTGTACCAGGACACACATCCAAACATCATTCATAATATCTTCAACAACTCAAGTGCCTATTAGTATGTAGGCAAACTGCAGCATAGTCACACAATGAAATATTACACAGTAATGAAAATTAAACTACGGCTACAAAACAGGGATCTCACAAACATACTATTGTATTTTTTAAAAGCAAGGAACAAGAGAAAACACACCACTTAAGTATTTTTGTATAAAGTAGAAAAACAAGTTAAAGGGCATGGTTCAGGGGTGTATGTCTGAATTGCCATAGTATCAGTGGTAAATTATCAAGAAAAAAAACCAAGATTGGTGGCCATAAAATCAGGGTCATGGTGCCTAAGTGAGGGCAGGGGAAGGGTAAGGCTGGAGCTTCGTTTCTTGTTCTGTGTGGCTACCCTGGCAATCACTTTCAACTATTTGTTAAACTGTGGGTAGAAGTTTTATGTGCTCTTCATAATAGAAATAATAATTTTTAAAAGACAAGAGAGAAATACATACAAATATCAGTATGATCATAGCAATTAAGGTAGGGTGAAGCTGTTCCTATTCCTCATGCCCTTTCTTTTAGAACGTGGCTGTCTCTATTACATCAGAAACTACAGAAAGTGTTCTTATTGCTCCTGGTCTTCTTCCCTCTTCATATATTTATTTCTTAATTTTTTATTTATTTTTTTGGTACCAGAGATTGAACCCATGGGTGATTAAACCATTGAGCCACACCCCCAGTCCTTTTATGTTTTGTTTTGAGACAGGATCTCTAAGTTGCTGAGGCTGGACTAGAACTTGTCATCTTCCTGTCTCAGCCTCCAGATTGCAGGTGTTTGCTACCACATTCGGCTCCTCTCCATTTATTTAAAAGTAATTTATCCTGATTGTAACTTTCTCTAAGCAATTATTTTAACAAACATGAATCAAATAAAAATTACATTTGTCAATGGAACATTTTAATGAGAATGTGTAATTTATATGCTCAACAACACAAATCTTTCACTGAAGGACACATTCCTGTCTCATTCGAAATGCTCATTAAAAACAGGAATTTGGGTAATTCCTGTTTGGTTCTTCCCCTTGTTACTATGTATGAATCATTGGAAAGCACAAGTTTATATTATTCCAAATTTGTTAACAAACACAGATTTTACTGATGATTAAAATTGTAAGTATCACAATACTCTTTAAAAATTTTTTTGTAGTTTTAGACGTATAGCATGCCTTTATTTTATTTATTTATTTATCTACCTATTTATTTATTTATTTTTATGTGGTGCTGAGGATTAAACCCAGTGCCTCACACATGCTAAGCAAGTGCTCTGCCACTGAGCTACAGCCCCAGACCAATACTTTGATTTACATTCATTCTGACGGCTAGAATCTCAGTAATCAAGTGGTATTTCTTCAGGATGTAAGGGAAATTCTTTCAGTAAGGGAAGCTATTTAATAGCAGAAATTTTCAGAAAAAATATTTCCTAGTGTTTTTATCTAATAAAATATATACCAAAAATGTGCATAGAGTTCAAACAAATTAGAAGACTTTAAAAACTATGCTGGAACTTATTAAATGTGAATCTCTCAAGACATTGGCTTTATCTTGAATGCATAATTTTAACATCATAGTTAATTACAGGTAGGGACCATAGTTGTGGTCCATACCTGTAATCCCGGGTACTCAAGAGGCTGAGGCAAGAGGATAACAAAGTTCAGACCATCCTGGGAAACACAGGGAGACCCTGTCTCAAAAGAAAATAAAAGGGGAGGTGGGTGCAGCTAGTGGTAGAGCACTCATGTGCAAGGCCCTGGGTTCAATCTCTAGTACCAAAAAAATAAAAATAAATAAACATAAAAATAAAATACATCTAAGTGACATGACTTTCAATTTCTGCTATAACATGCTTGGTTATTCTGGGCCAAGTGTACCTTACATTGAAACTTCACATGATCACATTTTCCCCTCTCATTTGAATGTGTCTCCCTCTCTTTTCCTCATTTCCTGAGGCCACTGTGAGTCAATTTATTATTTTATTTATTTATTTAGGCACTGGGGATTGAACCGAGGGATACTTTACCATTGAACTACCAATCCAGTTCTTTTTATTATTTATTTTGAGACAGGGTCTCCCTAAATTGCCCAGGCTGAACTTGGACTTGCATTCTTCATTGTTCAGCTTCCAAAGTAGCTGGGATCACAGGGAATGCCACATACTCTGGCCCGGTTCATTATTTTATAGAAGGTCACATTGAAAGTAGAATCTCTCATCTAGTTTTAAAGACTTTACTTTTTCTTAACTCCATGAAGATTTAGGTGCATCTAATTCAAATCGACCTGTTCATTGTTTATTGGACAGCTGAGTAGTGACATCTCACACAGTAAGCTAGACAGGTAGAAGGTGGAGAGTAGCAATAACTCTTGGTTTCTAAGAGCTGGACTTCACGGTATTCCTTGTTCCTCACTCGGCCACCAGCCCATGCCTTTGAAAGCTTTATTATCTTATTATTTTTGTATTAAAATGTTTCCCAAATCAATCCCAACTCCTGGGACTACAAAAAGAATACATTTTCTAAATGGCTTGATCCACTGGGAGCAAAACAAACAACAATGACAACACTTATCATATAAAAGTATTACTACTTTCCTTTTCTCCATTTCTTTCCATCCTTACCATGTCCCTTTATTCGATGTGAACTTTTGGTCAAAACAAAAAAACAGAACATACTTGGAAAAATCTCTTTTGCAATCAAGAGAATAATACTTTTCACTGAGTTCAAGTTTATAGTCTTAATGGTATATGTTACATTACAAAAATATTTTCTTTTTTCAAATGAGGTTACTTTGGAAAGAAACTGTAATACAATGGAAATTGATCATAGTGAAAAGGAACTATCCACATAATTAATACCCACTCTTCTTATTTGATCCTGGCTATTTTCTGTAAATGTTAATTGATTATTGAACAATAAATGGATTGTCAAACAATGACCTCTCTGGGCCCAGAGGTTTCAGAATTTGACAGAACATCTTTATAACAGTGAGCCATTCATTTATTCACATGAAAACAGTCTGTGCTTTGTCCCTGGAACAGTCCCTAGACCACAGCTACAAGTTCACTGTCTAGCAACAAGGTTAACTAAAAGTACAGTTTCTTATTTTCCATTTGTATTATCTAATTTATTATTGTTTGTTATTGATGTTTTTGCTCTTGTTTATAACCACTGGTGAACTTATACCTGACAAGTTTCTCCCATGAATCCTCTGAAAATTAACTAGACACAATGAGAATGCTCCCAGGAATTGAATAAAGGTCCAGAATCAAACTAAGATTTGAATCTCAGGTATGCCACTTATCATGAGATCTTTGGCAAGTTATATTAACTGTCTATTTCTTAGAACTTGTTTAAACTGAGGATGACAAAAGTCCAATTTCATAGGATAATGGAAGAATTAAATGAGATAATACTTCTGCCTAGAAAGCAAGCAATTACTAAGCATTGGTAATATTGTTAATTACATTCTAGCCTGCTTCCTACTAAATTGTACCCCTTGAATGAAACATTCTCAGGCTTTTTTTTTTAGCATTTAAACACACAGATCTGTCAAACTTCTACTCATCTTTTCATTCTCAATGTTACCTCCTCTGGGATCCATTCCAACCACCTCAGAATTTATTTTCCACTTTTCTATAATGAATGTCCAGTCACAACACTATGTTATATCCATTTCCATGCACTAAACCATGGACAATTGCTGTCTTTCTAGAAGTTGGGAACAGGCTTGTCCATCCTGAATCCTAGTCACAGTCTCTGGCAATAATTACTTCTCAGCTAATATCAACTTAAAAGCTGCACTTAAGGTAGAAAATTTCTTGGGAAACTGAAAGTTCATTTTGTTCAAATGACCATCACAACAAGAAAAACATATATGTAAATGTAAAAATAAAACCCCAGTGTCAAGTGCTTTCATCTTATCTCCACTTGCAACATGTCTCCCTTTCCCATAAAGATTATGTTCAATAAAATTGTCTTCTTAAAACTTGTGAAATCACAGGAAAATTTTGTTGATGCTGTTGCTTTTCTTGTGTTTTTTTGTCTTTTTGTTTGTTTGTTTGTTTTTGTTTGGGGGGGGGTTGCTTGAATTAAGAAACTAAGTCAAATTGTTGGAATGCAACAACAATGTGGCAGAGGACCTGCAGGGATTCAGGATAGGAGTGTCCTTCTGGGATGGCCACTGCTCCTATAGCGTAATGAAGATGTTCCCTCATTAAGCTCCTCAAATTCGAATAAATTGGGAGTTTGTTGAAAAATATGCATATTCAATGGTAAATGGATTTTGAGTGTTCTGTAAGTCTCTGACATTTAGTTCAAGTTTCATTTTCTGAACTAATCAAAGTGCCATTAAATTGTGCCCAAAGCTGAATTATATCAGAAAGAAAATTTTAATATGACTCTGAGAAATTTATTTATCAGTGCCTTGATCCTTGTATGGGAGAAAGCTTGAATGAGAATAAACAAACAGCTTTTGTATTTGAATGATTGCAGCCCTAATTTTTATACTTTGTTTCCTGATTAGAAATGATTTCAAGGTGACTTTCCTCTCTCCAGCTAAGAGAAACCATAGTAAAATTTGAAGTAAAAAAGAAATGTTGGCAACAGAAATGACATTTGACCTTTCATAAACTTCTCATTTAACAAATGAGGCCCAGAGACGTATAGAGGTCACAACGAGCTAGCAAAATACACCTATTGGCAAATATTTACCTTGATGATAAATTAGATTCTGTGTTTCATCAGACTTGGCTATTGGGAAAGAGTCTACCATCTCCCAACATCATTGATTCCAGCCAATGTAAGAACAGAAAGTCCAGAATAAAGTAAATCACAAAAAAAACTGGAAAAATTGGCAGGTCAAGGTCACAAGGAAAAAACTTGTCAAAATAAATTTTGAATGTTTTGTCACAGATGGTCAGTCCTCAAGGTGGGAGAGGGAGAGAAGGTAGGATCTAGAGCCATATGGAACTGGTTTTAGATCCTGTTTCTGGCACTGTTAGCTCTGCAGCCTTGGACAAGGCACTTGACCTCAGAAGCTACTTCATCCAGAGAGCAGAGATGACAACATCTGTCTTGCATGGGTCTGAAAGGTTTTAATTCAAAACTAAAGTTAAGCCCATACACACTTTGATTTCCATTCCATAAAACCTCATGAGGGGGGTTATTAATACCTCTGCTTCCTTAATCAAAAGACCTAAGCCCAGAGTTAGCCATTCTATCCAAATGTCCTATCACACATTTAGCAAGAGGTGACCAAGGATTTGGATGGAGATGTGTTTGCATCCAAAGCCCACAGCCTCAGCCATTGTAGTTTCACAGCATTGGTAAGAACTCAAGCCAGGAGCCCAGCATGCTGCCTGCTAATCCATAAACAGAGCTTTAAGGGAGCAGCAGAGTCAGCCAACTGTGATGAAGAATGGAGCAACTCAGACTGATGAGTGGAAACCAACAATCCTTAAGACATGGAAAACCCTCGGAAATTGTGACAAATACATAGTCGGAAACAGCAGAGCACTGGCCTGCCTAGCTGTACTCACAAGAGTCCCCTGATTGCCTATAGGCCCCAGGGGAAGGCAGGACTGGAATCACTATTTCTCATCTCTCAGACTGAATCTCTCATACTTTTTCCATGTCAATGCCTATCAGTTTTGACTTTCCCAAGCCATCTATGGCCATGCTTCAAATGTTTCAAGTCAATGCTCTGGGCCTAACATGAACTATTTTTCAATACATGAACAAAAGTATCCCCTTAATCATCAACAACTAGGAGTCCTGCAGGCTGAGATTTCCACCTGCCATATTCCCACCAGAAATAGATTGTGCATTGCCCCTAAAATGCATGAATTACTCCGTTATGGGCACATGACATTTAGAGATATTCTGGTATCAAAATAAACACAATGTTATCAAACTTATCTGTGCAAATTTCCCAACCCTCTCCATGAATCACAGCTGTAGCAAAGCCATACGAAATGCTCAGAGCCCTGACTGGGGAACAGAGGTTTTCTGACAGAGCCCCCAACACAGAGGCACCAACCAAATCTGTCTTTCAAGAGATATGAAGAAACAGAAATGGGAATGGGGGGGTGGGATTTGTTAGATTGGTGGGGGTTTCATCTTCAGAACTCAGCTGTTAGAAGTATCCTCCCTGGTTTGGGGTCAAGGAACAGAGAGTAGAGAATCTCTGAACATGTTTGAGTTCTCAAGATCATTTGGCAAAACCTCTTCAACTGTCTACTGGGCATATACCACATACCCTCCTGCAGAGATTCATGGCTGCCATCTTTTAATGCTTTCTAGGTACAGAAATGGTTCTTCAAGCCAGCTAGATTTCATGTGAAGTCAAGCTTAGTTGAGAAAGTAGATGGCTTGAAGAACAAAATTTCAAGTTTCAATCAAAGCCTATGTCCTCCTTTAGAAAAGAAGGGGCTTCCAACAAAGTGGGTGCTCAATCATTTTTTTTTTCTTTTAGACAGGGGAGATGAGGCATGACATTGAGATATTGTTCTTCTATGCCTCACAAAGTTGCTACTTTGAAGATGACACCCGTGGAGAGGCCCTGAAAAAACACCAAATCATGAGCAAGCCCATTCTGGCTCTTTACCAGAGCTGTAAATAAAATGGCTTCTTTCTCCATATTAAAAGGCTATGAGCCCCTTCCTGGCTTACCTCTGTATCTTTCACCTGGTAGGAAATAAGTGTGTCTTTGCAAAATGAAAGCTTACGGAGGAAAATACAAATCTCGTATTTCCTGATTCACAGGGTAACCGCGAGAAGCAGGTACACCTCAGAGACAACTTTCCTTTCTGTCTTACTTAGACACAGAATGGAATCCAATTTGGCAAGGCAGGAACCAGTCTCTTGGAACCATAGAAGCACAGTAACTAAAAGAAAAACTTTAGAATGCTGATTATAACAGAGCAGGTAAGTTTATGAAAAGCAATAGCTTATTCTCTGAAAGGTTTCTGGAGCTTCCTATCATCATTGAGCTTAATTGTAGCCTTCATGTCCTGAGCTGCTAAGACCCCATCTTCCACCCACCCATCCTCTGTGTTGCATGGCTTATGAGTTTGAATATGAAACAAATGAGAGATGATCAGGAAGATTTAAGAAAATTTTGAAGGAAAATTCTATAAATAACTTTAAGATAGCTTTCGCTATACTTGGCCACTTACATACATGATGAGTAAACTGGACAACCCAGTAAAATAGGTTATGATTCCCATTTCATGAGGGTGGAAACTGGAACTCAGAGAAATTGATTTCTGCTTGCTATCATACAACTTATAAGTGGTCCAAACCAGGAACGTATATGCCCCATTCAAAGTCATTATAATACCTCCCTTACACATTCTGTCTGGAAGCCTGAGGCACATGTTTAGGGACTGAACATATATAAGCAAAGTAGAAAGCTATGCTAGTCTGTGGTCCTGCAGAAGGACTGCAGTGTCAGGTTTCAGCTCTGCCCACAAGGAGTAAGCAAAGTGTCTATCTCTCCGGACTCTAGGACTCTTTTCCAAGCACAGTGACCTGCTTTGCAGGACTCTCAGAAGCAGTGGTTATAAAAGAAGACTGCAGACACAAAGCCTTTGGCTAAAAAGCAAGGAAGCAATGGCCCCATGCAAAAAAAACCAGCACTCTCTCTCACCCAAACCTGGAATGTGGAACAACAAGGGCCCATGTCTCCCATCCAATCCCTCCCTCCAACCCCCCGCCTCTTCATGTTACTTTTCAAATGTGAAACTTCTCTGTGAAATTCTGTTTGGAGAGGAAACCAAGGAGACAGGAGTACCAAATCTGCCACAGGGCTTAGTCAAGTAATTTATATATAGTATTATTAATCCCTTGCTTCTTCTTCTGCTTTTATTTAGCCAGAAAGGAAATGAAAGGCATGAGATTCTAATCAATTAATATTTCTCATAATCCACCTTATAAAACTTGCCGAGATATTGAAATGCAGGAAATGGAAAGGGGCTTTGTGAGTCTTAACCTTCTTCTACCAGAAGCAAACAAGAGTCCCACTTAACTTTCCTCCTACACCCATATTTTAAAATGCTATAGTTTAAAAAGAAAGAAAGAAAAAAAAAAAACAGCACTTACTGTTCAGGGGTTTAGTAAGCAAAGTCCAAAGTCAAGAAAATGATCTCTCTTTCTGGTGAAAAATACCTTACACTCTTGGTGGATCAGGAGCTCACTGGGCTGTTATTAATAACTGGCTTAGAGCTTTATGAAGGAACATGAGCCAGAATGTCATGGAGAAGGCAAGTGGAAAGGAACTGACAGACACAGGTGGAATAAATTATGGCAAAAATATCCCATACAGCAGCTCAAATAAGCCACCAGGAGGGAATCAGCTTCTCCATGATCAATAGGCCCTGATGTTAAGTGCTCTGAGTTCCACAGCCAACCTACAAAAATACCCTTAATATTGAAAACACAATGGTTACACTACCCTCAGCACTGCTGATCACTCCTTTTCTGTAGATAACTGAATATATTTTTAAGTGTATACATATCGCCTTATTTATTTTGACTCCCGTTTTCAAAATATATCCGCAAAGGGATTTTCAAATGTACGTTATCACTTTTTTAAAATTTGTTTACCTCTTAGCTCATTAGCCTCCCTTCTTCCAGGATCCTTAAATTATTCCTGGAAAAATACAGTTATGTGTGGGATGAGGGGAGTGGGCTTGGGGTTGGTGCCATTCATAACAGGAAACCTGCAAAACTGACATCGTAGAAACAGGAGTAAGAGTCATGACCTGGCTTCTGATCTTCAGTGACTTCTTTTGAAAAGCTACACTTTAAAAAATTTCAAAACTGTATCTCCTCCCTCCACAGTCCCTCAACTGACATCAGATCGTTCAGATCACTAATAGTGTGTCTTTAGACCTAAATGACAGTGAGCACTGGCTCTGTCGTGTTACAAAGAAAATTGACACTTAGACAAAAGTTATTGAACTATATTAAGGTGCATCATATGTCTTGAATGGAGCCATGGTTGTGAAAATTGCTTCATTTTTAAGCTCCACTTGCCTGTTACTGTAGCACAGGCCTAAAAACTCCATTTTTTTCAAGTTAAACCATTTTTCAATGACACACTGTGGGAATGCCTTTCATTATTTTTTTAAAAAAATTTTTCTCAGTGGACCACTTTAGAAATCTTGACTGTATACTGAATGTATGTACAGTTGTGCATTAATGATGATGTGAAATGCATTGCCAGGTGATTCCCTTGCTGTGCAAACATTATGGATGGTACTTTCACAAACCGAATGCCTACACACAGGTCAATCACTAGACGAGGCCTTGAGATGCGAGTAAAAACTTTGCCTCTAACACCCATTTTTGTTGCCAAAGGCAGATCTCTCACTTTCATTAAATTTCAAAAACAGTCATAGTTAAAACTTACCACTGAATAACTGAATATCAGATATGAAAAAAAAAAAAACATTGCATGGAGCCAGGCGTGTGGTATATATCTGTAATCCTAGAGACTTGGGAGGCTGAGGCTGGCAAATTCAAGACCAGCCTCAGCAACTAAGTGAGGCTCTAAGTAACTTAGTGAGACCATGATTCAAAATAAAATAAAAAGGGCTAGAGATTTGGCTCAGTGGTAAAATCCTCTGGGTTCAATCCCCATTACCAAAGAAAAAGGTAGGGGGTTCGGGGGAAGGAAGGAATAAAGAACATTGCATGGAATTATGTATTCAAGCTGTTTTCAAGATGTTGGTTTCGTACAACTCTCCCACTCCTGGGTATTTTCCCAAAAGATCTAAAATTGGCATGCCACTGTGACCCAGCCACATAGTGTTTAGCAGCACGATTTACAATAGCTAAATTATGGAATCAACCCAGATGTCCATCGCTACATGAACAGATTAAGAAATTGTGAGAGATATATATGTGATATATAGACATATAATAACACACAATTGAGTTCTACTCAGCCATTAAAAAGAATGAAATAATTATGGCATTTGCCAGTAGATAAAATGGAAATGGAGACTATTATGCTTAGTGAAATTAGTCAAACTTAAATTCAAAGGTCGAATCTTTTCTCTCATATGCAGAAATTAGAGTAAAATAAAAGAAAGTGGGTGGAAAGGGTAAGATTACACAAAGAACCAATCAAATACAAATTAATAGATGAGCAGAAGGAAGTCTAGTAGCCTAGAGGTAGGAGAAAGTGGAGAAGGACTGGTGAACAGAGGGGGAAGGAAAAGGAGGATCAGGAACGGAAATTGACTTTCATGCATGTATGAGTTTGTCGGGATGAACCCAACTGCTATGTATACCTATAAAGCTCTACTAAAAAAAATTGTAAAAAGAAGTTGAGTTGGAGTTTTGTTATTAAGCAGAACTGATCTTGAAAGATGTGTGTTGAATGAAGGAATTGGTGAACCTGAGTAAGAAAACTAAGGAAGGGTTGGGGATGTAGCTCAGTGGTACAGCACTTGTCCAGTCTGTGTGAAGCCCTGGGTTCAATGGGGCGGTGTTCATATTTCCTTAGCAGAATACACAGGATTCCATGTGACTGAGCTTTCCTTCAGGAAAGAAGACAGATTATTGCAGAAACATGTATCCAAAGTGAAGGCTACTGGCAATTTGTAATGAAAGGACTACCCTTTGGCAATAATATTTACCAAGAAAGCAACTTCCTGTCTTTCATCAGCACAATATTTTTAAAGAGATGAGAATGTGTTTGTGATGGCTGGGGTAGTCAGGAGGAACTGACAAAGAATGGTCATCTAAAGCTGTTGCCCTACCTAGCTCAACTTTGGCCCAGTTACCATTTCAGGGCAAGTTGGAGGGCCTTCTTGTGGATGATTTAAGTGTGGATCTCACAGGCAGACAATTTTGGATCTGACAGATACGTTAACACATTTCCAAAGTGGGAACTTGATAAGTGTGAAATACATCAGCAATTCTTAACAAATCAAAGCACTCCAAAGGAGATTATATCAAACTCAGAAAAATGTGGAAAGGTGATATTACATCTTTTAGATGCAGCATTTGCACACCACTGCTTCCAGGAAATTTAAGTCAGTTTTGAAGAATGCAATTTTGTTTGAATTTTCAGAATATGAACATTGAAAGAGAAAGATGGAGATATGGCAAGCTAAGTTAACTTCTACCATCAGAAATTAATATTGTGGCAATCTTGATGCTGAAAAACTAGGTGCTATTACTTGGATATAAGGTGTCCCCTAACACTTCTATGTGAATGCAAGAATGATCAGAGGTAAAATTACTGGATTGTGAGAGCCGTAACCTAATCAGTCCATCCTTGGAGCCACATCATTAGGTTGACCTTGCCTTATATATTACCTTGATTTATGTCATGTTGCCCAACTTGGAGCGATGCATTGTACACCTGAAAGGCTTCCACAATGAGTCACCAACACCCAGTAGAGAGAAAGGCCATCAATGTAGAAAGTACCCCAAATGTGCCCAAAGTTGAACCTTATATTTCAACAAAATTGAAAATCCACAGAAAAATAAAGACTAATGTTGTCCCTAATCTAGTTCTTCAGCTCAGACATATTTATTGGTGTCTCACTATAATACTTGGATAAATGTAAGTATTATAGTGAGACACCAATAAATATGGTGTCTTTCTTCAGAAGCCTTCATTATTGGTGTACCAGGGACTTCCCAGCTACTATGTGAATTCAATTCTTTTCTCCTTTTCCTCCCTTTCTTCCTTCCTATTTCTGGGGCTAGGAAGTAAAGACAGGGCCTTACATATGCTAGGGGTAAGCACTACCACTAAGCTATATTTCCAGCCCCTACCCAAATGCTCTTATGGTCCCAAAGTTCCATGAGGTGAACCCTGTTGGGAGCCATTCTCACACGTGATCGGGTGCCTCCCGTTGAGGGTCTGAGGCACTTTGGCACATGTCGAAGTTTTTCCCGTCCCTCTCCTGATGAGAGAGCCCATCCGTGTGGGGGTGTGCCTGACCACTGACCCCGGGGACCCAATCGCTGACCCTGACCTTGGAGTGCAGCCCCCCCTCAACCTTCATTGGATGGAATTCTCCCCTGAATCTCTGGTTCCCTAATAAAAGGCTACTCCCCGGCGTGCTCGCTCTCTCTCTCCTGCTAGCCCTGAGTAATCCTTGCTGCCCTGCTGGGCGGCTAGAGGAGCGAACCAGAGAGGGGAGCCGTCTCGGACCTAGCAATAGAATTAAGGTAATTGAGTCTTGTGTTTTTATTTCGATCTCGTCTAACTAACTTTATGCCTAGAACCTCATTAATGAAACCACTGCGCAGGCCGCGTGGTAGAGAACCCCAAGCATAATGACAGCGATAACACACCCCAATTAAAACATCAGAAGCCTGTGGGACTCCTTTCATAAGCAAAGGGAAGCCCCCACCATGCCAACCCTTTTATCTATAGAAATCTGTAAATGGGAACAGAAAGGGAATTGTCACATTCCACACTCAAACCTGCCCACCCAGGGACGCCACCAGGGACACTCAGGGGTCACTCCCGGGGAACAGGGCTGTGCGAAATAACCACACAAGAGACAGAAATACCTTTTTCTTTGGGGGTGCTGTGACGGCTTCTCTGACTTTAAGAAGAAAGAGAGAGAACAAGAGCTTGTAAATGATGACCCCTTTTGTTAAGGAGAAGCCACTCAAATGAGGCAAGGGGTCAGGTTTCTAGGGGCTGAGTCTAGCTTCATGATGTCTGCTGTCAGCAGGTTGACTGACAGCTAGGAAGGCCACACCCAAGGGCAGAGTGAGAGAAGGGGACATACAAAGGGGGTTTCCATGGAACATTCTATCCCAAACAGGGCAAGGGGTAATATCACAAAGGAACAGGTGAGCGTACCCCCACCCATGGGGCTGCAGGAAGGCACGCCTAGACAGGAAGACACATTTGGTTGCATTAATTCTACTCTCAATATCTATAGCTACTTAAAAGCAACCAGATCATCAGGGGGATGACCCACAATGCCTCAAACCAATCAGGAGAGGAAAAATTCTGGTCACATGACATGGCAGCCTCCCACAGGGAATAAATGAGAGGACATTTTCTTGACTTCAACTCTACCATGATGTCAATTATTCCAATCCAGTTGCCCAGAACTTACAATTCTTACACTCCTAAACTTATCCTTGGTTTAGAGCAAGTTCTTACCAATTTCTCATTTGAGAGGCTGGTATATAAAATATTCTTGTCTTCTTGCAGAATTAGAATATTCTGTTGGCATCTGTACCACTGTCTTTTCCAAACTCACTTCTTCTTTTCCATCATTAAAAACTCTTGATACCCATCCCCTCCATTGTGAAAGTTTTAGTATGAAAATCTGTCATGGTGGTGCTGTTTGTATTCCCAGTGGCTAGGGAGGCTAAGACAGGAGAACAGCCTGTTCAAAGTCAGACTCGGCAATGTAGGGAGAATCTGTTTTTAAATAAAATTTAAAATGGGGCTGAGGATGTAACTTAGTGGTGGAGAACCCCTGGGTTCAATCCCTGATGCCACACACACACACAAAATAATCCCTGAAGGAAAAAAAAATCTTAAGCATATACAAAAGTAGAAAATAGTATAATCAGATTTTGGCAATTGATATATTGCTCACTTTAGTTCCTTTATATACACAATCATTTCTCCATCCTTCTCATGAACTATTTTTAAAGCAAACCCTAAATATGTTATCATTGCCTCCCTAAGTATTTATTAACCTTAAAAAATACAGATCTTTGAAAATATTATTTTTTAATAAACAGATAATAAACATATATGATGCATTTGGTCTGTTTATTATCTGTCTAGAAAAAAATAACATTTTTAAAGATCTGCAATAAAAAGAAAAAAAATAATAACAAGGGAGGTTAGAGACACTCAAGAATTCTCATAAATCATCCAAGAGTTGATTCATCTCAAACCTGCTGAGTGTTCTGTAAAAGGTTCTGACTTTTTCCAGAATACTCTGGTACTTCCTAGGCAACCCTGACACCTCCCTGTTGGCTCTGCTGAGTAAGGAGAAAGTTCCCCCAGGGACAAAATCTGCCTAAAGCCATGGAGAAAAGTATCATGAGAAGCCTGGAATCTTCCCCAGATGCAGGATTGAGCTTCCCAGATGCAGGATTGAGCTTCCCAGAGGCTTCAATCTAGGTACCTGAAACTTTTCATGGATCTGTATCCTAGAATCTCATCTAGAAATAGCCATTGCCTAGGATAAAAACCTTTAAAAAAGTAGATAATCATAATACCATTATGATTATCTAGAAATGAAATAACAATTTTTTCAATGAAATCAATAACAATTCTTCAATATCAATATCAATTTGAGAACTGTTCTATCCATTCTTCCTTTGATCCAGACATCCTTTGGCCATGCAGGTGCCAAAATAAACATAGAGAGACAGGCTTCTTTGCTCTAGAGCATATGTCCCCTGCACAAATACATATGCAAGTAAGTCAGGTAGCTCTTCCAAACAAAGTTCACAGGCTTCCTTCAATCTGAAACAAATCATCCCCTTTCCTCTGTGTTCCTATATCCCCAACAGCTTCTGAGGGATTTCATGATAGCTGCCAAGGGTCATTGCCTAAAATTACTTAAGTCTGTCAGGCTGTCTCACCATGGACACACTCACCTTGTTCCCACATTTTTTTTTCTCCATTAAGTAGCTAAGAACACGTGTTCTGGAACCATACTGTCTGGTTTTGACCCTTATCATGATTCCAACAAGTTAGTATAAACTTCATAAAATGCAGTTTACAGACAAAGAGAAATGAGATGAGGGGAAGGCAATTTAGTCTAGACTGCTTGAGAAGGAGGATAGCGGACAGAAAAATGATCCATCACCCAGTGGAGCTCCTCAAGCCCCCTTGTAACGTCCCTGCATCTGTGTCTGTGCAATGAACTTCTGGCATCTCGTCCTAGCTGATTTAGGATGTTGGAGAGAGAAGTTAAAGGTAGGGTAGGATGGAAAGCAATGCAAAAACCATGCTGCCTCAGACATACACATACTCAAGCTCCCGAAAGGAGTGTGCCCAAGTGTAGCCATTGCATTTGGCATGAGACCCTTCCCACAAGAGCAGCTGCCTCAGCTGTCTTGAGAGTTCCAAGGAAGACTCATCCCCTTGTTCTTCACCATGTCCAAGTCCACCACTGCATTTGGAATGGGACCTGCAAGCATCACAGATATTGATAAAGGAGCCTCCACTGACCTCTCAGACCCAGAGATGTGCTACAAACTGGCTCAGAAAGGCTCATGAGAGCCAATTGTTAAATGTACAGGAAGTTTGTGAGCTGATAGCTAAACATAGATACTTAAATATTAAATTATATAGAGTTGCATTAAAAAGATATTAAAAACAAAAGTAATAAATACTCAAAGCACCCCACTTTCTAATTATTTTACTTTTATTGTGCTCTTAAGGTTATTTATATGTAATATATCATCTGCATAGAGGAAAAGCTATACAATGGTGTGCTACTGTACAAATCAGTCATGGTGGGAAGAATTTACACTATAAATTTGGCAAACAATACCAATCAGGGCCATTCTCCCAGAGAGCAGGACTCTTAAACACCTGTCAATCACATCTGTCTAACTCATCTCTCTACATAGGAGCACATCCTCACTTGGCCTGCTATATATTTAGTTTGGGGATATTAGGGACAAATTAGATGACAGCACTGAGAAGAGACTCCAGGAACATTTCAATCCTATTTCATCTCTTGACCAAACTTGAGACAAGATTGCTTGATATTTCACTTTCCCTTTATTAGCTGGACTTGTGCTAGGAATTTCTGGCTTAGGCCTCTCCTAACTGGCCTTCAATTTCCACGTCTCCTTCCCAAACACACACAAGAACTGGCCATATCAAGCTTCCCTCATTCCTTAAATACACTATGCAAAGGAATTGCAAACTTAAAAGCGCTTATGTGTCATCCTGTAATAACTGTGTTGAGCAGAATAGCTCTGAAGATCAGGAACAGGTATTCTCTGCTTTTCCAGGTATAATTATTGCTCAGCCCCAGTGGAGAGTACAATGTGGCTACGATGCCTTCTTTTTTTCAAGACACATTAGGAGTCTATTTTTTAAAATATAAATTGCCCTTATTTTAAAGTATAAAGTATTTCAAATTATCATGATCACTTTAAATAAGCTAAACCAAATAATGGTGAAATATTTAGCCCCCAAACACCTGAAGCAAATCTTGAGGGATATGTCACATGCCTGAGGCCCACCTGATTTCACCATGGAAACTCATGAACCTCATTGGCACACCTTATCAAGCATGGGGTGGCCACTTGTCATGGCTTTGCTGCCTCAGGCTTGTGCAGAAGACATTTAAGCACAACCTGGAAAACCCAAATGTGGTGCCTATTCTTCCTGGGGGATCAACTTCAACCAATGAAGAAAAGAAGTTGGTGCATCCAAGTTCCAGAAGCCTGATCCTCTAGTGGGACAACACTGAAGTATGTTCTATGTGATTCCTTGGGACAACCCACTGGAGTTGAGCACAAGTTGCTGACTTTGTTATCAACCAGCTCATTCACTTAGGCTTCATCTCTCTATTTCCAAGAATTACTTCACATATAAACTTCCTGTGCCCAACTTCCGGTCTCGTGGAGTTTGCTTCCAAGGAACCCAGTTACTAGTTATATTCCTTATTCCAGTTTTCACCCATGCCTCTCCTTCTGTCCTAAAGATTTTTCCTCAAAATCCTCCCTGTTCTCAAGAACCCACCAAAAATCAATTGTTGCAAGTCTTCTTTGACCCTTCCTTTCTCCCAATGCTCTGGGGTCTCCCTGAACTGGTTCCCCAAATCCAACACTTACTGCATTCATAAACTGTGAGCTCCGAAAGAGACAGAACTGCAGCTTTCTCATGCCCTGCAGCACTCCCTGTACTATGTGCTCAATGGCTGATGCAACCGGTGTTTTCAAAGCATTTGTGGAAGGAATGGAGTGACATTGGAAAGAGTGAAGAAGTCAATTCAAAGAATTTTATGCCCTAAAGTTTTGAAACATGTTCATCTGATCATAAAGACACCGTTCTCATTCATATTTTATAGATGGGAAAACTGAAGTTCAGGAGACTGGACTTAGACCAGACTTGAACTCACGGGATGCTGTCTACTGTACAGCTGCCTGACACCTTCTTCAGTCTTCATGCCCAAGGTTAGAAGTGACCAGTTGGAGTAGCATGCACTTGAGCACGCATTTACCAGTAGTGGGAACAGGCAAAGCTACTTGGGGGAAGAAAAGTAGGGCAATTTAAACAAACCAAAAACCCTTAATTTGAATTTATGTAGTTGCCCTGGACTATGGCTTAGATACAGTTAAAGAGAAGAAACCTAAATCCACAAAGAACTTAAAACAAACTTTTGTTAAATTTCAGGCGTTGCAATTTTCTTAACCTTTGGAGTTCAATTTGGGTCACTTACACGTTCTACTATTTTCCTATTATGCTCATTTTCCCCATCTACCTTCTGGATCAACATGTGGAGAATGTTGATAATAAGTTGCAATATCAATGTCTACTAATTCATCTTCTTTTTCATTTTAGTCTTTAAAAAACAATAATCATCTAAAAATCTTGGGTAACTAATAATCTAGAAAATTGCTATAGATTATTACAGGTTGAGAATCCCCAATATACAAATCTGAAATCTGAGATGTTCCAAATTCCAAAATATTTTGAGTGACAACATGATGTCACAAGTAGAAAATACCATTTTGTTTCATGTACTTTAAAATATTGTATAAAATTCCCATCTGGCTGTGTGTAAGGTGTATATGAATTACAAAAGAATCTGTACTTAGACTTGAATCTTATCCCAAGATATACCATATATATGCCAGTATTCTAAAATCTGAACTAATCATTAACCTGAGATACTTCTAGTCCCAAGCATTTCAGATAAGGTATACTCAACCTGTAGTAGGGTTTCGTAAAATAGGATCTTTGGGAAAAGATCTAAATATATTTATTTCATAGCACTCAATGCAATATAAAATTAGGGATGATGTGTAAGAAAATTTCAAAGGACAGGAATTCAATGTTACATGTCAAAATACACATCAGACACAAACCATAATATGCACTATTTTCTTCCTCCATTTCTAAAGAGAAAGTTAAGTAACATAAGCCTGGATTAGATATTGGTGATAAAAAAAATTCTTGCATACTTCTTTAAAATTTATAAGCCTATACATTAAAACAAGGACCAAGATTACCTTAAAAGTTTTACACAGAAACAAAGATGCTGTAAACCAACTATTTCAATTTTAGAAGCACCATGTGGACACATAGACTTTGAAATATATTTTTAAAATGACTTGGAAGGCTTAGACAGGAGGATTTCACATTCAAGGTCAGTCTCAGCAATTTAGTGAGACCCTATCTCAAAATAAAAAATTGAAAGGGCTGGGAGTGTAGCTTTGTGCTAGAGAGCCCAAATTCTATCCTCAATACTACAACAACATTGCTGTATCTACATCTATTCCTACAGTAAATGTCTTTAAAGGGAAAAAAAAAAAAAAAGCATACTTGCAGCTTAAAGTTATTTGCTGCTTTAGAATTTTTATTTATTTTTACTAGTGCTGAGGATCAAACTCAGGGCCTCCCACATGCTAGACAAGTGCTGTACCACTAAGCTATACCCCCTAGCCCTGTTAAAGAACTCTAAATCCTGTTTTCTTCAATTTTACTTGAGATAAGAATAGCCATTTCCATCATACAGAATACTGAAGCTGGTGGATGAAGTCAAGACTGAATTTGTAAATCCTGGGAAATTTCCTGATCAATATTATCATCAAGTTACATTAAAACCTAGCTGTCTTGTCATTTGGTCATTTCAGTTTTCCTGATCAAATTAAAAATTCACTGCATTAAAAATGAAATCTTGCTTACACCAAAGTGAGTCAAGATTTACCCAAGTTGAATTTACTTTTATACAGAAAAGGGCCTAGATTTAAATGGTTTGCACTTGCAAGAGGGTATCATAAATAAGTTGTTGAAGACTCTTCCTGAGAGAGAATCCTGCTAAATTGTGCATTTCCTCCCCAGAATGTGGACTCTAATCGATATGGGCTTACAATTGCCAAATAATACTTCCCATTCCACCCCCATGCCGATGTGTATAAACATCATTCCTAATATTCACTGTGTTTCTTCCTGAATGAATGGATGTGGGACCAGTCCATGTTATGTTTGAAGGATTGTACTGTACTTTCAAACCAATTTTCTCCTTTTGGCAAGGTATATAAATCAAGTTATTTTATAGGTAAGAAAATTAAGCCCAAGAGAGTTTAAGTAACTGGCCCAGTAAAAGAATGGACACTTAAACCTCAAACCCAGAATTGATGGATTCTTCCTACAAAGTAGGAGGCAAAAACTATATTGTACAATTTAAACTTTTAAGAATAAGCTCAATACTACACCAACAGTGACATCCAAAGCCTGAGTATATGCAGTTGTGTGTCAGCTAATGACAGGGATGACATTCAGGGAAATTCACTGGTAGGCAATGTTATTATGGGGACATCAGAGATTGTAATCACACCATCACCCTGTGTGGCCTCCTAATGCAGTCCAGAGATGCTAAACACAAGATGCATGAGGCTGTTGCCCGCGTAACATGACATATTGTTTTATAGTATGCTTTTGTAAGTAGTTCATTTTCTTAAAAAATGATAAATAAAGCAGTAATAGTCATTTATCACATATGATGCACTGTTCATACTGTGTTTGTGTTTGACTAGTAGCACAGGTTTATTTACACCAGCATCACCACATACACTGAGTAATGCACACAGCATGACAAATGACAGCTGCAACGTCACTAAGCAATGGGAATTTTTCAGCTCTACTGTAGTCTTGAGGGACTGTTACATAGGCAGTTCCTCATTGATTGATGTGGCATGTGACTATACATGCCTGTGTATATGTGACATTTTGAGAGTAGGTTATCCTTTCCATTTCATAATCTCCTAGGGTTACTGCTTTAAAGAAATACAGAACAGAAGAGCACAAAAATCTTCAGTGCAAGGATCAATGGATTTTCAAAACTCCAGTACTTTAATTTAACCACACCAGCCCCGTTCATCCTATCTTCCCTAAGTTTACTTTCTAAGGCAGCATTTAGTGTTTATAATCTATGTTGGCTATCTGCCAGAAGCAACAGGGATGTGTTTGTTTTCCAACCCAAAGAATGGGGGGGGGAGGGGAGGAGGGATAAATAGATAGATAGGGCTTAAGGCTCAAGAGGTACATTTTAAAAAATTATCTTTATTTAGGTTTCTGATTCAGCACACATATCAAAGACTAATAAACATAAAGTAAATAAGACATTAATTGGAAGTCTTACATCTCTCTAAACTCCGTCCAAGAATGTCAAGATTGCCACTATTACCAGAACCCCAACATAGTCAAGTTGTAGACAAGCCGCCATGAGCAACACAGAGTGTGCACGGATATGCAGAGGGAAAAGGCGTGCTAGCTGGCTCTCCTCTTTCCCCTGTTGACCTCTTTTGTTTTGACAGTCCACTTTTGCTTTCCAGGCTAAGTTCCAAGTCAAGTCCAAAGACAACTCAGGGTCAATCTGACCACATACTTTTCCAGAGGAATGTATTATTCTTAACATGTTGTGCCTGCAACTTTGTTTTTGGCAGGATGAAGTTCAGACTGAGATGTACGGTACAATCTAGATGACGGTGCAGACTAAGTCAAAAAAGTAAAGTTGAGCAGTAGCCTGAGTTAAGGCATGAATGCACACACGCACTCCTGCACACACAGCACCGCACTATCATGAGCACGGGTTCCTTCAACTGCCTACCAAGAGGCAACCTAGACATAGCAGTTAATCACAACTGCTAAGCATTCTGGAAAATGTACGCCAAAACTTTTTGCTAACATGTTTTATCAAACACACACAGAGAGAGAGAAGAAAAATTAAAAACCAAAACCCCTAAAACCCCTTAATCTCTCTTACAATGGCTCTTGAGCATGGAACTCATGTAGCAGCGTCAATGGCTGGCTCTTTAATAATTTGGAAATAAAAATTTGTTTTACTATGCATTTCTTTGGTAGTCATGACTACAAAGTTCTCAGTGTAGGTTACCTATGAGATAGGAACTAGACAGAAGATTTGAGTGAACATACTTCTTCTGTATTGATAAATATTAAGCTCTCAAAGCACAAGTGTCTATGCTTTTTCTTGCCTTACGGGAAAGCAAGGCTCTGTGCAGGGAAAGTTCATATCTACCTAACAAAGGGTGATGCACATTTTTTTCCCCTACAATTGAAGAGTTAACAATTCACATTATAGATTATTTCTGGTCGAATCAGAAGCCAATCACAAGGCACAGCAGTACTTGGTGTCAAAGCCACATTCTGGTCACATTCATTCCATGGTTGCTAGTGGGAATCTCAGGAGCTCAGAACTGAAAACTCCTTCCAATCAAAGGAGTAGGTAAAATTCAATCTTAAATACTTCCACCATCTGCCAAATTTCTAGAATTCTGTCTAGAATGCCAGCATGCTTGATAATAGAAAGCAGTTCAGAGCCCAGAGTTGTCAGGTATTAGGTAGGTTAATTTGGTTTTGTAGAAAAGGCATGGTAATCCGGCAACAGAGTACTTATCCTATTAGCAGCACAGTGGTAGCCAAGGGTCTCTGTCAGTAAGACAGGAAATAAAGCTACTGAAGCTACTGTTACTCCCTCCACCTGCAGGATGGCTACTGATTTTACAAAGACCTACTGGGACCAAAAGCAGATTAGCATGTCTGAGTGGGCAACAAAATGGCAGGAAGCACATTCAGCCCCCATGAGAACTTCCCAGCCTAGGTAAGTCCATTTCCCACAGGGGAGGGGGCTTCTGCCTCTATGGGCTTAGGATCTGAATCTTATCAGTCCCAGGTGGCAAAAGAGTTGCCAAGAAATTGTCCTAACTGATACTGCCCAACCATTAGCAGCTCCACATGAGGTCATAAAACACTTTAAAATGACATGAAACATCATAAATTCAAAATAGTAGTGTTTGTTCTATGAGTTCTGAATGTCCACAGGGAGAAACAACTAGATTTATGTTGAAAAGTGCTGTTTGAAGGAGCTATATTTTGAAGTGAAATGGTGAGTCTAGGGGAACCAGCAGTACATTTCTTCAGAGGTCTGAATGTCAAGAACTTATCTGTCAAAGGCATTTATCAGGAAATGTCTGGTCACTCCAAGTGCTTTTTCGTTCACCATATGGCAATATTTTAACCTTTGTGCTTTCAGGAGGTAACAAAATTGAAAGGAAACCGAGGGAAGATCATTACATTAGGGGCTTTCCTTATTTGAGCACAAGATACCATCCAACAGCATTGAAATGTACAATCTCATAAGAGTCTTGTAAACATGTACTTCCCATAAGAAAAACAAAGAACTGTACCGTGAAGGCAAAATCAGTTTGCCTACTCTCAGAATTCCTTGGAATGGTAATAATGTACCAGAAGGATCAGTGAGCTGTTGGGGAAATCCCCAGTTTGACATGGCCCAGTCAGATCATATTAAAAACCTAAAGCCTCAATAATAAATGCCAAACTTCCCCATGTTTGAGAACTGCACTATGATCATGTATGTAACAGACATATAAATAAAATTTTTACAGATCAACAATTTCTTCCTAACAATTAGGGATGACATTCTCGGTTTGGGGGTAGAAGCAGGAAGAAGTGAAAAAAATCTTTTTGTTGCTTTTACTCTCAAGTTCTTAAATGCTAGTCAAACACTATTATCCAATAACACTTTTTTTTTTTCATTCTGTTTACTCATTAAATATGCATTCGAAGGCAAAAATGGAAGTTTCTATACTGTACAATATTAAATATCTACAACATCATGGTTCCTTATTTTTAGGAGTGTGTGCAATAAGGAGTTAGGTATTAGAGATGGTTGTCACAAAACATGAACTCTTAAAAATTACTGATAAATTAATATTCAGTTCTCTGATTATATCCGCCAGATAACACGTTCTCATCATAAAATATACATTCTCTAGTAAGTTATTTTCATCCACAGCATATATAAATATGCAAACACAGGAGATAAAAAGCACTTTACTACCAAAGTACAGATTAATAACTGCTGAAAAACAAAAAGAAAGATGGACCAAGTATTAAGAAAAGACTGAGGCCGTGTTCCACGTCAAAGTGAAACCAAATGGTTTATTTCTGCTAAATGAATGGAAATAATGTATTCAGAATATATTTCTTTGTACACCGTACTTGCTTATACTGGGCAAAATAAGCAGTCCTCAGTGCTAACGTACCACTTTCCTCTACATGTCTTTTCTTTCTGCCAAGCAATACAGTATTTTGTGGCCATTTTGCCTAGACAGTCTTCTAATGGCAGAGAGTATTTTCTAATAGCATTTTGCACCTTTAAAATATTTGTTCAAATTCTATCTCAGGAGAACACAAATAAAGAATAGGAGGGGAAATCACACTGGTTGGGTTACAATCACCTTGCCCTCTGTACCAGGAATCAAAGAGCACATTCTAATCAGCCGCTGAGACCACCCGAGGTTGGACACTCATGTTAGACTCATGTTAGAGGGGCCAGTTTAGATAGATTAGCATTAAGGATAAAGGGAAGAATCACATTTTATTATGTAAGAATTATCCAGCCCACTATGTGGAGAAGATTTAGCCATGTGATTCATTCTTTAGACTGTTTTACAAAAAACATGGATGTCAAATTACATTGAAAATAACCTACAAAAGTGTACCTGTAGAAAGCTTTACTAAACAGTGTGTGTCTTGGGCACTCATTCTTCTAACTTCCCACTCTACACTGAAAGTCAGATTTTTCAAAGGTGTGAACTGTAGTGCTGAATTCTTGGTAGGTTTGGTAAACACCATAATAATTGGACAGGGGGTAATAACAGCTCAGTAATTTTCTGCAGATTCATGGAAAAAAATATAAAAAATATATCCCTTTTTATTTTACAAACCTAAAAGCCAAGGAAATGAAGCTCTGGGGCCAAGCAAAAATTGCACACTGCTGCTGTATTACCAAATACCAAATAGCCAATGTTCCAGCCAGGGAATGGACATACATGTAGATTCAAGTAAAACACGGATGGAAAGTCGTCTGGTTAGTGTTGTAGACCCACAACACTGGCTGCGTTTCCAACGAACGTTTACAACACAATGAAGAGTGAAGCCTAGATAACCTCAGTGCAAATAAGTCAGATCCAAATATGCCAGGGAAGGAAGCCTTTGGCGTTGAGTAGACGGCTCCAATGGACGAGTCCCAACTTGAAATTCAGACTAAGCACATGCATTAAGGCTGGGAGGAGGGGTGCACCGAATGTTGCGAAGGGGCAGGCTGCGAGGTGCCTGCCGAGGGGATCGCGGGCTGCATGGGTGGTGGAGGTGGAGGCGGAGGCGGCTGGACTGGGGTCTGTGTGTTGGGAGACGGAGGCGGTGTGGGCCGTTTGAATTTGTCAGGACTGTTGCTTCTCCGTGGTGAAGGCCTCTGTGGAGAGGACAGGAAGCAGGTCAGCCTGGGGCGCCAGCAAGTACCAACACAGCATCACCAGAATCAGAGACTCCTGGAGCACTGAGCTGCAGACACCAGGAACCAGTGGTCTCCTTCTGTATCCCCACTGGTTCCTGGGGAGGCAGGAAAGCTCCATCAGTGCTTACACCTACACCTACACCTGTGGGAAAGCTAGGCAACATTACTATAAAACTGGCATTGACCACACTACTGGATGTGGCCCCATCAATGACACAGCTGTCACATTTAAAAACAGCTGTCATATCTTATATCTTTACTGCCAGTTGTATGTCCTCAATTTCTTCTATCACCCCTCTCAAACAACTTTTCCATATTCCAAAGGTCACAGCTCAACAAAACAGTCCCCTTTCGCACAAAGTCCATCAAACTGGCTTTAAACAAACTTCACAAATATCTTAAATGATTACATAGAATAGGGTTCCTCTTTGAAATATTATCTCAGTGAAAATATTAAATTCTTTGCATCTTTCTCACCTTATTAGCTACCTTTCTTCTCTTCCTTTGTGTGGTTATACAGATTGCCTGGCTGGCAGGCATTAGGCTCTGGACTCGAACACTCTACCATTGAGAATCATCCCCAGTTCCTTCCCCATCCACCCTTTTGGTTTTGAAGATAGGGTCTCACTAAGTTGACAAAGCTGGCCTTGAGCTTGTGATTCATTCTCCTGCTTCAGCCTCCTAAGTGTCTGGGATTACAAGTGTGGGCCACCATGCCAACTCATATTAGCTACCTTTTTGATTGGCCTGTTAGTCAACTATATAACAAATTCTACAGGGAAAAAAAAACAAAAAACAACTCCTCCCCTTAATGGAATTAGAACCAGATACAGTTAAGCTTCCTTCTAATACCAGGAGAGAATTTTCTGAGTAAAACTAGAAACAGAATTAACTTCAGGGGGACTATAAAGGGTTAGTAGTGACTTGTAAAGGTGCAAACAACAAATATTTTCAGGTATCATGGCAACCAACAGTAATTCTTTATGGCAAGGAACTGGTCAGAGTTCAATGGAGGCACTGGCCACACTACAAGTTACATTCCACACAGGGCAATTTTTCACAGGAAGTAAGTTGAAGTTTTGCATCCTGGGAAGGAGTCTAATTTTAACATTAGAACTTTGTGTCAAACTATAGGGAAGTACCTGCAGTTTAAGGTGCACTGATGGGGAAAGATGGGAAGAAAGGCGAATGTTTAAGGGCATCAATTATAGCCTCTGAAGAGGACCATCTGGTACCACCCTTAGAAATGCTGCTTCCCACCCCCAGAGACACTTACTGTGATACCATGGGACGTTCCCATGTGTTGCACGTGGAGACCCGGAGAATTGTAGTAAGACATTCCGGCTCTAGTCAATGAAGTTGGTGGCGTGAAACCAACTGTGTGACTTGCATATGACAGACCTGAAATATAGCAACAAATTAAGTATCATCTCTAACGTAATTAAGTATTAGTATCTTCAACCATCTACGTTTTAAAATGCAGATGGTCTCCATTAACCAAAACACAAAAGCAGATGAGAAGGGCAGAAGGCTCACTAAACGGCATGCTGGATAACGAGAGAGAGAAAAGTCAAGCCCTGGAACAGAACAGAAAGCTCACAGAAATAACCCCACAGAAATAACCTCACACATATACCATCAACTGATCTATGAAAAGCATACCAAGAACACACAATAGGGAAAGGACAGTTTTGGCAACAAAAATATTTGGAAAACTGGAAAGCCATATGCAAAAGAGTAAAATTTGACCTTTATATTACACCACACACAAATCAATTCAAAATGGATTAAAGATTTAAAATTTAAGAACAGAAACTATAAATGCCCTAGAAGAAAAATAATCAACAGAGTGACAAGTCAACCTACAAAATGGGAGAAAATATCTGCAAACCACATATCTGATAAGGGATCCAGAATATATAGGGAACTTCTATACTCAATGGTGAACAAACAAACAAACAAAATCAAACTAAAGAGCAAAGAACTCAATTTAAAAAAAGAGCAAAGGAGGTGTTGTTCAGTGGTAAAGCCTATCATATGTGAAGCCCTGGGTTTGATCCCCAGCACCACCATAACGAATAAAATAAAATAAATAAAGCGGAGGAATTGAACTTGCATTTCTTCAAAGAAATACAAATGGTTAGTCAGTATATGAAAAGATGCTCAATGTCACTAATCATCAGGGAAAAACAAATCAAAACCACAATTAATATTTCACACTTACTAGGATGGCTATTATTTTAAAAAACGAACTGTTGGCAAGAATATGGAGAAACTGTATTGTTGGTGAGAATAAAATGAAGCCATCACTACAGAAAATGGTATGGAGATGCCCCCTGCCATCAAATGAAAACAGAGCTGTCCCTGAAAACCAGGAATTAAGAATGGAAATCAGTATCTCAGAGAGAGATTTGCACTCCCATGTTCCACATAGTATTAGTGACAACAGTCTAGATGCAGAAACAACCTAACTGGATGAGTTCATAAGGAAAAATGTGGTAGACACAAATGATATTATTCCCTCCAAAAGAAGGAGATCCTGTTATAAGTGATAACACAAATGAACCTAGAACACTCTATGCTAAGTGAAATAACACAGTCACAGAAAGATAACTCCATGGTTCCAATTATCTGTGGAATCTAAAATAGTCAAAACTAAGAGAGAGAGGAAGGTGGTTGCTAGCGACTGAGGAGAAAGAGGAGAAAAGGCAAAATTGCTGTTCAACAGGAATAAAGTTTCTGTTAAGCAAGGTGAATAAGTGCAGAGTCACTGTGCAACATTATACAACAAAGGATCCGTTCAGGGGAGTGAGGATAGGAACTCCCTGTCAACTGCTTTGTGCCTGTGATCCTCCACTACATGCCAAGCCAATGGATTCTACTGCTTTTCTGAATGACATGAAAGACATTCAGTCACCAACGCTCTTCCCTCAGTTGCCCCACAACGGGACTTTGCTGTGCCCTCAACACCTAATGACAAGGCTTACCGTGTTTCTTGGTGATCAATAAATGGTGCTTTCTGTTTGACATGTTTCTATTTCTAATTGTGGATTTTTGATTCACCTTTGCAAAATGGAGGTCTGAGGAAAAGCACGAATCTTTTGGAGACAAGTAGTCCATAGGATGCTTAGCGGTATCACAAGGGCATTGTTCAGCTGGGAAAGGGGAGGAGAAGTTGCCTTTATATAGGCAAATTCTACTTCTTATGAAAAGTGGTAAATTTAAGAGGAAAGTGTACAAAAGTGGTTCTTTATCCCCAAATAGAGCTCAAGAGGTTCTTTAACAAGAAAGAAAAACATAAAATCCCAGCCTGTTTTCTAGTACTACTAGGTTAACTTTTCTGAAAAGTAATTATATTAAGTCACTGACTTGATATGATATGTCACATCTCCAAAGACTATTTACTCACCTAACTGGGGGACCAGGGGTGCAATTTTCTGGCTGCTATAAAGTCTTGTGTGTTTGCCCCCAAACTGCCTTCTCATGTTCTAAGTCAGTATTCTCAATGTGCGTATAAAAATCTTGCTTGCCTTACCCCAAACCAAATAAAGAGCTTGAGCCAGGCACAGTGGAACATGTGTGTAATCAGTGATTCAGGAGGCTGAGGAAGGAAGATGAAAAGTTCAAGACCAGCCTCAGCAACTTAGCAAGACCATGTCCTGAGATTAAAAAATACAAATGACTTAGCTCTGTGGTAAGGTGCCTCTTGGTTCAATCCCCAATTTAAAAAAAAAAAAAAAAAATTCAGGGTAGCTAATACCAGGGCAGCAAGATAAGAAGCAGAGAGATCTTTATCACTCCTCCTTCAGACCTATCTACCCATTCTGTACCCTCTGCCTGAGAATGTCTTCACTTTCCTTGCCCCTTTCTTCCCCCATGTCAATCAGTACTTCCCCAATTCTTTGAAGAGGTAAAAAGCCCAGATTTAAAGCCAGAGTGAAAGATTACCTTGGATTCCCAACTCTGCCACTTGGCACTGAACAACAGTGGACAAGTCACTTAATCCCATTGTGCTTTAAATTCATTAACTAGCAAGTGGGACTACTTCACAAAGTTATCATGAGAATAAAATGAGTTATTGTCATATGTATTGTTTTACCTGCTTCCCCAGGTCCTGTTGTGGCTCACAGACCCTGTTGCCTCTTAGAGGCCAGAAGCCGTGTCTTACTAATTTTTGTTTTCCCTTAAATGCTAATGATCAAACATCTCAACCTCTTGCCCAGGAATAATAAGTATTATTTACCCCTGATTTAGGCACATCAGAACATGCTAATTGGGAATATCTTTTTCTTAGGCACCATAAAATATATGAAGAACTTGAAAAATAATTGTTGAAAAGTAACACTTCCTAAATGTAATTCACACATATAAAGCTACACGTAATCAAAAAGAGGTTCCTTTCATAAATTGTTCAGTAGGTATTTTTCAACCAAATTGTGAAAGAGGATGCAAAATACTTCAAAAAGCTGGTGAAAATAAAAGATTTCTAATGTTAGCCACAATGGGGCAAGAGGAAGAAAAGCCCAAATGTTTAAAATGGAAATAAAAAGTACACAATGAAAAGTGTAGTGTATTTCTACTAAGGAAGATATTCTTAGTACTGAGAACCATAAATTGTTCCAGAAAAAAATAAAGAGAATTATTTTTTCCTTCTCTTGCCTGATTGCTCTGGTAGAGTTTAGAGAACTTTATTGAATAGGAGTGGTGAGAGTGAATCTCCTTACCTTGTCCCTGATTTTAGAGGAAATACTTTCAGATTTTCTCTGTTCAGTATTACATTGGCTTTGGGTTTGTCACAGATAACCTTTATAATGCAGAAGTAAATTCCTTGCATCCCTAGTTTCTCCAGTGTTTTTAACATGATTGGGTGCTGTATTCCTTAGAGGCCTTTTCTGCATCTATTGGTAATGATCATACGATTTTTAATTCTATTTAAGATATTAATTACATTTATTTATTTGCATATACTGAACCATACTTGCATTCCTGGAATGAAGCCCACTTGATCATGGTGTATTATCTTCTTCATGTGTTTTTGAATGTGGTTTGCTAAGATTTTATTGAAGATTTTTGCATCTATGTTCATCAGGGATATTGGCTGTAGTTTTCTTTCCTTGATGCATCTTGGTCTAGTTTTGGCATCAGGGATTATACTGGTTTCTTAGAATATAATTGGGAGTGTTCCCTCCCTTTCATTTTCATAGAATAATTTGAGGAAGACTGAGGTTATTTCTTCTGTAAATGTAGAACGCAGCTGAGGTCCTGGGCTTTCCTTTTTCAGAAGGCTGTTAATTGCTGCCTCAATTTCATTACTTATTATTGGTCTTTTTAGGTTTTGTATATCTTATCTTCCTGGTTCAATTTGGGAAGGTCATATGTGTCTAGAAATTTGTCAATGTATTTCTAGATTTTGCAGTTTATTGGAGCATAAATTTTCAAAATAGTTTCTATCAATCCTCTGAATTTTAGAAGCATCTGTAGTAATATCTCCTTTTTCATCTCTAATTTTTGTTGATTGGGTCTTTGTTTGGGGGGGGGTTAGCTTGGCTAAGGGTTTATCAATCTTATTTACCTTTTCAAGGAAGCCACTCTTTGTGGAGTTGATCCTTTTTATTGATTTATTTATTAGTTCCTATCTTCTACTGATTTTAGAATTAGTTTGTTCTTTTTCTAAGGCCTTGAGGTGGAACTGTTTTTTTTTTTAATGCATATATACAATGCAATAAATTTTCTTCTTAATACTGCTTTCATACTGTCCTAGAGATTTTGATATGATGTACTTTGTTTTCATTTGTTTGTAATAATTTCTTTTCTCATTTCTTCTTTGATCCATCCTTCATTTAAAAGAATTAAAAAAATTAATTAAGAATTAATTTAATCTCCATGTGTGTGGTTTCTTTTAATTTTCTTGCTGTTGATTTTTAGTTTCATTCCATTATGGTCCAATATACTGTATGGGATTATGTCTTTTTTTTTTTCTGATATTTGCTAAGACTTACACTATGACTTAGAATGCAATCTATTTTGGAGGAGGTTCCATGAGCTGATGAGAAGAAGGTAAATTCCACTATTTTAAGGTTAAATATTCTGTAGATGTCTATTGCTAGGTCCACTTCATTATAATGTTATTTAGGTTGGATATCTCTTTGTTGATTTTATGCTTTGGTGACCTGTTCATTGGTGATGGAAGTATGTTGAAATCTTCCAGTATTATTTTTGGGATCTGTCTGGGAATTAATGTTAAGGAGTATGTACAATGTACTTGGGTGCACTGACATTTGGGGCATATATATTAACTATAGCTATTTCTTCTTGTTGGATTGTTCTCTTTCTCAGTATATAAATGGCTTTCTGTCTCTTCTGATTTATTTTTATTTAAAATTAGCTTTATCAGATATGAGAACAGCTACTCCAGCTTGTTTCTGGACTCCATCTGTGTGAAACATTTTTTTTCTTTTCTTCTAACTTCAATCTATGAGTGTCTCTTGCAAACACCATATAGATGGATCTTGTTTTTTTGATTCATTCTGCTAATCTGCGTATTTTAATAGGGGAGTTGAGACAATTTCTATTCAGTTATTATGGATATATGCTTGCGGTTTGCTGTCATTTTGATTTTTTTTTTTTTTTTGTATCTAATTCTGTCCTGGTTCTCATTTACATGATTGGTGTTCTATTGATCTTCATTCATTTGGAAATGTAGGGGTTTCTTTTTGGGTTCCTGTGTATGCAATTTATCTCTGAGCATTCTTTGTAGGGCTAGCTTGATTGTCATGTATTCTTTTAGTTTATCCTTGTCATGGAAGGTTTTTAATTCTTCATGGAATATGAAAGAGAGTTTTGCTGAGTACAGTGATCTGGGTTGGCAATTGTTTCCTTTTAGAGCTTGAAATACCTTATTCCATGCTCTCCTTGATTTTAGGCTCTGAGTTACGAAGTTTGCAGTGAGCCTTATTGGTTTGATTCTAAATGTGAACTAATGTTTCTCTCTTGTGGCTTTTAATGTTCTTTCCTTATTTTCTATGATAGCCATTTTGATTATGATGTGTCTTGGAGAAATTATCTTCTGGTTATGTCCATTTATGTATGTATAACTCTTTTCTGATATGGGGAAATTTTTCCATGACTATCTTCTTGAAAATGTTCTTAATGCCTTTCGCTTGTATCATGTTCTCCTCTGTACCGGTGATTCTCAGGTTTGGTCTCTTGATGTCGTACCAAGTTCTTGTATATTCTGATCATGTTCTATTTTTTTTTCCTTTGTGTATTCTGTGTACTCAAATTCATACATCCTGTCTTCAAGGCCTGAGGTTCTGTCCTCAAATGCTGAAGTTCTGTTTCCTACATAATCTAGTCTGTTGGTGATGCTTTAAAGTGAATTTTTAAATTCTTTTTTTTTTCATTTTCAAGAGTTCTGATTGTTTTCTTTTCAATATTTCTATTTCTTTATTAAAACTATTTTTCTTCTCCTGAATCTGTTCTCTTAATTCACTTGTTAGATCTTTAGTTCACTGAACATTTTGACAATCAGTTTTTTTTAATAATCTTTCTCTAGAATTTCCTCCAGTTTCATTTCTGTGGGTTCTTTTGTTGGGGAATTGTAAATTTGGGGGGAGAATTTGTTTGCTTATTTGCTTATGTTTGTGAGGTCCTAGACTTGAGCATCAGTTGCGGTGGGTTACCCTTCCTCTTTTATATGTGTATCTTATGTGTTTTTCTTTTTTATTATAGGACTTCTGTTTTTGATATATGAGTACATGTCTAAGTTCCCCTCTGGTTATTTCTCCTAAGGGTCTGCTTTGGGGCTTTTGTCTCCCCAACTATGAGGTAAAGAAATGATTAGGCTCGGGTAGGGTTAGATCGAATGTGGGGTGATGCTCATTGTTGCTCGTCTGACTTGTTCTCGGCAGCAGGGTCTCTTGAACTGTCCCAATTACTTTATAGCCCCTCTTAAGGGAGGGGAAGCCAGGAATAGCACTAATATCAGTAATAAATGCATAGAATTTTAAGATAAATGCCCAGTGTCTACTTTGACATCTGTATCCTTAATTGTCACCTACGCAGAAATGGCAGGGGCAGCATTTGATATCAGTACCAGCAATACAACTATGGGAACTAGATAGGGCATTCAACTTTAGGTGCCTACTATGTCATCTACTGTATTTATAATCACTTTCATAAGAATGGGGTGTGAATTGCATGAACTTTATAATTTTATTACTTAGTGGGATTACACTTTCTTAGGTAAAGAGAAAGTAAAGTGGGAAGGTGAAAGAAAGGTTGAAATATTTTAAAAAGTGAACAGAAGAGATAAGAGAAAGGTAGCAGATATCAACTGTAATGTACAAGGAATACAAGATTTACTGAAAATAATAAAGAAAAAGAGAAAGTAGAGTAAAGAAATCTTGGGTGTTAGTGGGAGGAGAGAGCAAACAAGGGGAGATAAAAGGGATAAGAAAAAATACATGAATAAACCCACTAATTTTACAAGATCAATATATCTCCAATCAATATATAATTGAACCCCAACTAACACAAGAACAAATAATTATTGCAAAGGAAAACAATTAATGTGAAAGTAAAAATTTAGGAATATACATTTTTTTTCAAAACGATCATGCTATGAGTACACATGTAACCACACAAAATCATGCATAATGAAAAAACAGTGAACACTAATATGATGGAATGATGTTTTCAAAAAAAATTTTTAAAGTTAAACTTAAAAAAGATCAATAAAAAATAAATTACGGAGCTGGGGATATAGGTCAGTTGGTAGAGTTGTTGCCTAGCATGCACAAGGTTCAATCCCTAGCACCACCATCCCCCCCCCCAAAAAAAAATAGATTACAAATGGGAAACGGTGGAATTAAGAGAAATTAGAAAAAAAGGAATACAAAGTTCTCAAAAAGAGAAATTCAAATGGCCAACAAATATATGAAAAAAATGTTCAACATCTCTAACAATAAGGGACATGCAAATCAAAACCACACTAAGATTTCATCTCCAGTCAGAATGGCAATTATCAGGAACACAAGAATAAATGCTGGCAAGGATATGGGGAAAAAGGCACATTCATACATTGTGGTAGGACTGCAAATTAGTACAATCACTATGGAAAGCAGCATGAGATTCCTCAAAAAACTAGGAATAGAACTACCATATGACCCTGCTATCCTACTCCTCAATATTTATCCAAAAGAAATGAAATCAGCATACTATAGTGATACAGCTACTTCAATATTCATATTAGTACAATTTACAATAGACAAATTGTGGAGTCAACACAAATGCCCATGAAAGCAACCAAAAAGTGTGGCATATATACAGAACCAGTATTACTCAGCCATAAAGAAGACTGAAATAATAGCTTTTGCTGATAAATGGATGGTAAGGGAGAAAATCATGCTAAGTGAAATAATACAGATTCAGAAAATCAAAAGCTGGGGGCTGGGATTGTGGCTCAGTGGTAGAGCATTCACCTAGCACAGGTGGGACCCAGGTTCGATCCTCACACCACATAAAAAAAAATAAATAAAGGCATTGTGTTGTAACCATCTATACCTAAAAAATAAATATTTTTTAAAAAAAGAAAAGAAAATCAAAAGCTAAATGTTTTGTCTCATAGGGAAACTAGAGCAAAATAAAAGAAAAGAGGTGGCAAGGGAGGGCACAGGATATCATAAAGACATAGGGAATACCAGTGGAGTAGGAAGAGGAAAAAGAGAGGGAGGAAAGAAATATGGAATTTTAACAAGGGAAAGGAATAGAAATATGTAATTTTAAAAAATCATATTATATACATATATAAATGTATCTTTAAAATTTCACCTGAATGTATATATAGAAAATACCAATCAAAAATAACTATATAAAGGAGGAAAAGAAAGATCAATAGAGGAAAAGAGAGATACTGGGAAAAGGAGGAGAAAAGGGAAGAAGGAAAATGGGGATTGAAACAAAATTCCTTGCATATATCATTTTATAACAATGAACCCAAATACTATGTACAATTATAATGCTTTGAGAAAAAAATAAAATGAAATAAGATTGTAATATTCATATTTTGCTGATCTACTATGTATAGCATTGCAACACTGTCACATGAAAATGAAGTAATCTTACTACCAAATAGGAGATAAAGCCTACTTTGAGGTTATAACTTAATAGGATAAAAACGTTCTCATTTAGGATATCTGAAAAACAAACCTAGATGTCATTTATTACATAGTTTAAGGGAAAACCAAACAGCTAATCTATACAAGCTAGCCCCACACTTGATGTAGGACACACTACTAGAACAGGAGCAGACAAAGTCAAAATCATGCAGATGGGATAAATTTTCCTAAAGAGTATGTGTTATAATATAAGTAATATTCTGAACCAAGATATGACATTTGGATTTTACTTTTTTCAGTGACTGCAACATTTTTTTTAATCAACTGAAAATTACGTACTTCCAAAAATTTCTTCAGGTTTAAATAACTCTAACAGGATATTAAATCATACTAAGAATCAGCATCGCCATCAACTACAAAGTAGCCTTCCATTTTGCCTCTCCCTGATTCATGCCTTCCTGATTCATGTAAAAACATCAATAAATCAGTAGATTTTTTTAAAAAAGACCTTTACATGGTAATACAACCAAGAGCTATTTTGGGAAAACAGAGAAGCAAACAGGAAGAGAAGAAGCCTTTGGAGGGAGACTTAAGGCTACTGGAGAGTTGGAGAAACAGATTCAGGAATATCCTCTTGGCAAGAACACAGGGCAATGACCATGCCATTATCCATAAGTTAAAGTCCTTTTGGTCTGTGACAACATGCTGGCCCCAAATATACACAAGCTGCCACTTTATGTGTTACATATTTCATCTTTTGATTTTCTCCACTTAAAAAAAGTCTCAGCAGCCCAGTGCTGGGCTGGATCCCCCAAATCACAAAACCAAGCCATTCCTTTCTCATGTTCTTATTGATGGCCAATGGAATTACAGCACCATTTCCCATCCCATCATCCTTAAGAGGAGGGGTCCTTCACTTTAATTATCATATCAGAACACATGAAATGCCATTGCCCTACATGAAAGGTGTTTGACTGTACAAAACCTTTACACTGCTCCACTAGAAAGCAGTCACCTCATTGGATTCCACTGTGAAACTCCTCCTCCATCCCCCTCCCGGACTCCATATACTCTTTCTTCCAGTTCTGTTTAAAACATGCTTATAACAACCACAAGAACAAAGGTCTCATCATTTCAGTCACAAGCTGCAATTCCTTAGCTGCCACCTGTCTTTCCCCCCCCTTCCTCCACCTGCCTCCTGCCCCCTCCTCTGCTTCCTCTTCTTCCTCTCTTGCTGGATTCACTTGTCCTCCTGGCCCAAAAGCCCCACACAGTGCTGGTGCTGAGCCAGATGCCCCGGGGAGGGTGCTTTCAGGTTCAGATGAAACAAGCCTGCCTTGGAGGACAGTCTCCCTCTTCTGTCCCAAGAAATAAGAACAAAGCCAAATCAACCTGCCAGACTCAAGTCCACCGCTTCTCATAGGGCCAGCCTACTGGGGCCCAGTCCCACTCTCGAATCTTGGGAAACATTAGGAGGCAGCTCCTGCTAAGCAGAACACAGGCTGTGGAAACAGCTGTGCCCTGCCTTCTGTCTTACTGGATCTGTGACCCTTAGGTGGGGAACCTCCTGATGGCTGCTTCCCCTAGTGTAACACAGGAAAAATAATTCTTACATTATTTATTATACTGAGAATAAAAATGAGATAATGTATTTGGAACACAGTAAAGGAACCCACAGAAGATATATTATAAGGCATCTTGGAAATCTACCCAGGAATTCTGTCCATCCACTGAGATTAAACATCATAGTCAAAGACAGTCTTGTTCTTCTTAACAGTCTTCATTTTAAAAGATATTTCAGAGTCCAATTCCTCTAAGGTTGAAAAAAAAATTGAAGAAAAATACCAGCTGTCACTACAGCTTTTGTGCTTAAAATTTTCAAGTTAAGATCAGTCTTGATAGTAGCATGTTTTTGATATTTTCGAACAACACATGACTGTTATCTGTTATCTCTGTTTACTCGATTTTTATATGCTAGAAGAGAATATCATCAGGGTTGTCTATTAAACCAAAAATCATTCATTGAGATAGTGAAGACATATACTCACCGGGTGATATAGGCCTACTTGAACTTGGAGAAGGTGTGTAAGGGATTGGGCTGGACACAGTGCGAGGTCTTAATCCTTGTGCAGACATCTCGTTAAAATACCTGAGAGAAGAGGAAATGATTAGAACTGCATTTAAATCACTCTTAAGAGAGCTTCTATGAGAAAGTGTTTGGAGATCACATTGAAGTCAAAATCTGGGATGTTCAGAGTAATAATGTAGCTAGGAGACATTTATAACATGGACTCCCAAGTCACACTGCTCCACTGTTGGTAAACCTCTCTCTACAAGGGCGAAGGGAAGGGAACTCAGATGACTTCTTAAGATGGAGGCCTGGTTACAGAGTCACATGATACACAAGGGCTATGCAGAAATTCCCCTCTTCTGTCCCAAGAAATAAAAATCCATCCATGTTTTAATGGTTGGGTGTGTGACATTTTTTCCCTTTTTTTCAGTACCGGAGATTGTACTCAGGGGCACTCAACCACTAAGCCACATCTCCACCCCTATTTTTTGTATTTTATTTAGAGACGGGGTCTCACTGAGTTGTTTAATGCCTCACTTTTGCTGAGGCAGGCTTTGAACTTGCAATCCTCCTGTCTCAGCCTCCCGAGCCACTGGGATTATAGGCATGCACCATGTGCCTGGCTCCCAGAGGCCTTTTACTGCTGAGCTACATCTCACATCTCCAGCTCTTTTTATATTGAGACAGGATCTTGCTAAGTTGCTGAGGCTGGCTTCAAAACTTGCAAACCTCCTGCCTCAGCCTCCTTAGTCACTGGAATTACAGGCATATGCCACTGTGCCTAGCTTAATGGCTATGTCTGAATTGCAATTTGAAACTCAAAACCAAGGAAGGTCCAAAGTTTATGTCATCAAATTAAAGTTTAAAGATACATATGCCAAAGAACTGAATATCACCTCTTAACGAGGCAAGCCATGTTTAAAACATGGCTACACATTAAAATAGATCAGAGGACATGAGTACCAAGCTCCTTCAACTGGTCATGCAAAGCCACACTTTGCTGAGTGTGACTTCCTAGATTTTAAAGTCACATCAGACATGAGAATGCTGAAATGTGATGGTGAGGAATATCAACTTTCACTATGTGAAAGTGAAATCACAAAGTGCTGAAGAGGGAAAATTTCTGCTTGAGAAACTTTTTGATAAACTTCATGGGCTTGCAGCCATGTGTGTGTGCACCTTTAACCCAAGGAAGATCTCAGCCTTGATATTCAGTCAGTTCACAGGAGAAACTGAGGTGGCCACTTCTAAGCACATTTATGGGACTTGAACAAAATCAGGCTCCTTGATTTCACAAGTATTTTAATTACATAGCCACCACTTATTCTTCCTCTTGAGTGCAGCTCACTACAGTGACACTGGGAAAGACCTCTCTTCGTATTCTACATCCAGGTAGGCAGTCACCACACCTCTTGTGGGCTGAAGTGTCATGATTTTCTTTCTCCCAAATGTGAGATCATCATTTCTAGAATGCAGAGAAGTACTTATTGGGCAGCTGTACTATGGCTGGGGCAACTTGACCTACAAAAGGTAAAGCAGACTTTCTGGAGCAAATATCTGTTCTGGGAAAAAATATTCATCTGGAAGTTGGAAGTAACTTCAATATTGTCACCACACTCAGAAGAAACTGTCCCTAGAGTATGTCTTATCCAAAATTGGGTACAGGATGCTGTGTAGGGTAACGTGGTCTGAGAATCAAGGTAGTTAAAAAAGTAGTTAATAAGATGTTTGGTATTCTAGATGACATTATTAGTCAAAAGATCCTCAGGATTCCAGAGGATTTTTAGGGAAAAAGAAAATGGAGAAATGCCAGAAATGTATCAGTAAAATTTAGAATTAAAGATGACAGTTTTTGTAATATAAACTTTTCAGAAATGTTTATTCTTTTCAAATGAGAACAAAATATTTTAAATGGGATAACCTACTATCCTCTTTTTATAAATGTCTTTTTTCTCATTTCTAGACTCCCATCACAGAAAATCTTACATTTTTCTCGAAATTGTCCACAGGAAATAGATCAAAAGCTTTGGCAGCCCCCTGGATCTATGGCTCATGTGGCTTAAGGTCCATACATGTGGCTTAATGCCTCACTTTTGCTCAGGCTGGCTTTGAACTCACCAACTTTGTCATCATCACTGCTACTCCTCAGACACCAGATAATCATACACTGACTGCTCAGTCGAGTTGGAGGGGCCACCAAAGAGGCTCGGTCTCACCTCTCACACCGAGATGTGATCCTAGCTCACAGAACCCTGATCCAGGGACTTTCCTTGCACAAAATTTCCTCACAGAAATGATCTGGTTCAGAGAAAAGCTAATCTCCTACCTACAGGGTTCCTGTTTTGTATTTCAATTTAGATCTATTGCTTATCGTCTGAAGTTCAGAGGAGGAGGTAGAAACGAGAGACAAAAGCTCAGACCATTTCCTCTAATTAACCAATGGATGACTCCCTCAGTTTAGCCCATTCCTAGTGAGACAGTGAGGAGGTTCAATGAATAGCCCCCTGCAGATGAAAAAAAAAAAAAAAAAACCACTTCAGTTTTATTTTTAAAAGTACCATCAAAAAGGCTCAGAAGTTATCCACTGTGCTATGGCAAGTCCTTGAAATAGCCATTTACATCTGTCTCTCCTTCAACCTATAGGAAACATTTGTTTCCTTGGGCTACACTACAGCTTGGTTATCCTTCAATGGGAATTTAGCTGGGCTTAAGCTTTACACAGCTTTAATACAATCAACAACAAAGGCAAACTCTGCTTCCATTGCTTCCCCCACCAAATATCTTTAAATGGAATTTTTTTCTTTCTTTTCTGTTTAAGGAAAGTGTCCAAGCTCCTGCATTCATCCATTCTGCACATCTATTTTAATGGTGGCATTCGTCCTCACTGTTACCCCCTCGATGTGAATTAGATGTGCATTTAAGCCATCTAACGTCACCATATCTAATAGGATACAAAGACAAGTCCTTTCTTCAGACCTCTTTTGGTTTTGTTTGTTTGTTTTAAATCTGATGACACAGGACAAACCCACACCTTTCATCATCCATTTCTAAGCTGGACTCGCTCTCGGAGAGCTGTCGACAGAGGGCTTCTCTTCTCTCCATTTCCCTCTGCAGCTTCCTCTGCAGCCGCAAGTTCTCTTCCCTCATGTGACGTTCCTCCTCCAGATACTGGGCCATTTTCTCTGAATCTGCAAAGCCAGAGTTCTCAATTAAACCACATTTCACACAATTAGTAGCCAAATCTTAAAAAAAAAAAAAAAAAAAAAAAAAAGGAGACTCCAGGTCAGCTCCTACACCGCAGAGAGGGCAATTACTCTGAGACAGTCTTTCTCACTCTCATGCCTACAGAAGAGATCTGAATTTGGAGTTTATTGCAAGCATCAAAATTTATCACTGATTTACATTTAGAAAAAAATACAAAAGGCAGTGCTGGGAGGTGGGCATCTTCATTTCCATTCCTTTGCATTCTAAGGAGCTTTAAGCAGAAGAGGAAATAGAATTGTAAGTGAGTCTGGAGGTAATGGCTTCTCTATTGCTGGATCTGGAAGACAGGGGAGTCCAGTTAGGGAAATGCATTCTGCCACAGGATGCCCTCCAGGTACCACCTTGGCTGCTTCCTCCAGGCACTGCAGATCACCTCTGGGGCCTGTCACACTTGTTAGCACAAGTATCGTCCCTGGTAAAGGAGGTGTGCAAAGAAGCACTGTGCTAGTAACGCTCAATAACAGTTAACATTCTCTTGATAAAAAACAGAAATTAACAGTAAACCAGAAAGTTTGAGACTCATAGTTGAAATAGGCCTCATATGTAGTGTGTGATACTGTTGCTGTGACAGACGTACAGCATGAGTCAGATGGAAAGTACAGGTCTGGATACTGCCAGCACCTTTAGGGCTGGTGTCCTGCTTATGATGTACACCCAGGACACCCAGCCTACAAGCTATACACAGGGCCCAGGATGATCCAGGCAGATCCTTTTCCCCAGGATATGAAATGGGAAATTACATCACTATAAGGTCCCTGAATCTCCTTCTGCTAAGGTCCCTTGTCTTTCTGAAGTTACTGTTCATAGGATCATATCACTTTTTCAACAAAATGCAAAGCCCTCCTCCTCTACTTTCTGGTTAACCTGAGATAGAATCTGTTGTAACCAAGTAAACAGAAAAATTTCAGTATAAAACTCAGTATCTACCAATTATCTTGCTTTCTTTGTTTCTTCTTAGTCAATGGACTTAGGAAAAATAAAAATCTCTATGTTTCTCTCCTTTGAAAAACAGCTGCAAATTCAGGGATTATGTGAATGTCTCTGAGAGCTTTCTATTAGTGGTTACTACTCTGTGTTATTGGCCAAGTCCAAATTTAAGAACATGGGAGGAACTGAATGCTGTGTGATGCTCTCCCACATCTGACCCTACCTGGATTCCCAATGGCCATGAAATTTGTTTAGCAACTCTGAAGGTCTAGCAAATAACTTATGATGGTAACTGTTTAATGATTTCCAAGAACACAACAGTACAGAACGTTAAAAAGTTCAACATTCTTATTTTAGAATTTTTTAAAAAATTATTAAACACTATTATGTAGACTAAACACTAAATCCCCCAATTGTTTTCAATCTAGCTAGAAACCCTGCTGTCTAATCTAGACTCAAAAAATCTCTTTAATTGAAGGCATGCTGGGAAAATAAAGTGCACTTTTAATACGAACAGTTTCTTTCTTCCCAAATACGAAAGTGTGCAGAAGTTTTCACTTAGCTCTACTGGAAGCACAAGATGGGCCCCTGGGCTTACTTACTGTTCCTAGAGACACAAGGGTGACCATCACAACAAGTTGCCTTTCTCTAACATAAACAGAAAAGCCTCCCAGAATTGAAGGCTCATTAGGCTCACAGAACAGTTATTTAAGAGGAAGCATGTCTTTCAAACAAAATGTCGATTATTTAGCACCTGGGGCATTAGCAGGGCAATACTGAAACAAAAATCTATAAGAATATTTCCTAAGTGAGGTAGGGTCCTACATCCCCAGGCTTGCTTGCTTGCTTATTCATTCATTCATTCATTCATTTTGGAGATAGGGTCTCGGTGGGAGGATTAGAAGAGTACCTGGCAATTCCACAATTCACTCAGATGCCAGAGACACAGACAAGAACCCAGGTGGATGTCAAGGACCCAGGCATAGAGGGTGGCACCACCTCTACTGGGCTTACTTACCCTACAGAGTCACCCACCTTCCTTCACTCCCTAGTATTCAAGGGCCACGGTTTGTATTTCTTCCATCTTTGGCTACCTCCCAAAATTTAGTCAAAAATACCATCAACCTGAGGGCGACTTCCAGACAAACTTGAAAGAGGAGGCCCACAAAGGATCCTAACCTGGTCCATACATTTTGCATTCCCTTCTAATTTGATGGGTTGGAAATACCAATGCCCAGACCCCATCTGAGCCAATTAAATCAGAATCCCTGAGCATGAGAGGCCCAGCCACTGTTATATTAAAGCTCCCAGCAGATTCTAATGCTCAGTTAGAGCAAAGAACTACTGAGAAAGAGGATCATGTTCACATGCAGTGGGACTTCCAGGTGGGAGCTAATGCCACATCTGCACCCATAGGAAGTACAAGTCAGCAAATCTAAGAGGGATGAGGCAGACGGTGAGGAAAAGCCATGGCTCATCCTCCAAGCCCCAAAGAACCAACTGCACACAGCTAAAAGCCACTTGCTGCTGCTTTGGTTCAGCTGTTTTTGTCCTTATAAGCTCAGAATAGCACTTATGGATACCTTCGTTGGTATCTAAAGTCTTTTCAGAGACCAAATTGTGTAGTAGGGAGAAAAAAGTAAAAATGAAAAATCCTTCCTCAACATTTTTCCCCAAGAAGTTTCCTTGGAGCAAAACGAGGCAAGTATAAAAGAGCAAAAAAAAAAAAAAAAAAAAAAAAAAAAATGGCAAACTGACAGCACTGAAAAGAGCTCAGAAAGGTGCTCAAAGGTATTTGTCTACCCAACGCAGAAAAACTCAAAAACAGACAAATAATAGCCGAGAAATTTTTGACTAACCTCACATGTTTTCATGGTGTATAATAATTAGTATATAGAAACCTGGGATACACATCAGAATTACTTGTGTTTAACATTAAAAAAAAAAAAAAAATTGAGTGATCCACTTGCTCTACCCCGGGGTAAGTCCAGAACCTCTGTGGTGTTAGAATGATGGTCTGTGTCCACATGCTGAGCCCCAACACTTATAAATGCTACTACTTTTCATGACAAAAGGAGCACTGCAAATGTGATTAAGGATTTTGAGATGGAGAGATTTTCCCAGATCATCAGGGTAGACCCAACATGACCATAAGAATCTTGATAAAGGGAGGCAAGAGCCAGGTGTGGGAGTGTTCACCTGTAATTCCAGTTGCTCAGGAGGTCAGACAGGAGGATTGCAGGTTTGAGGCCAGCCTGGGCAACTTAGAAATATCCTGTCTCAAATTTTTTAAAAAATTAATTAAGAGAGCTGGGGGAGTAGTTCGGTGGTAAAGCTCCCCTGAGTTTGAGCTCCAGTTCCACAAAATAAGAAATGAGAATGAAAAATAAAAAATAAAGGGAGGCAGGAGAATCAGAGTGAAAAGGAGAAGAGACAAGGAAGCAGAGGTGGGAGAGACGCCATGCAGGGAAGGACTTGGAGCCCAGAAAGGCAGCAGCCTCTAGAGGCTGGAAATGGCAAGACCAAAGATCCCCTCAGTCTCATCTGGAGCCTCCCCACTGGAACACAGCCTGCTGACACTCCAATATTAGCCCAATGAGACCTACGTCAGACTCCTGGCCTCCAGAGCTATAAGGTAATAAATGTTGTTTTGACTACTATGTCGGGGTGATTTGTTCCATCAGAAATAGGAAACTTATACACTGTACTTCATAAAGACCCTGAGTGCTCTTGATGCACCATCCCAGATGCATTACTGGACTAGAACTTAAAATGAACCTCAAGAAGAAACTGAAATCTCCAAACACATTCTGTATGACCCTGCACAAGCACCTGGGATCTAGGCTGAAGGTGTTCTTGCACAGGTATCAAACATGTATGCAGAAATGTTCTCTGTAGTTGTGGCCTTAAAAAGAGTCCTTTGGGATGGAGCTACTTAAATTATGGTATAATCAAAGGACCTAAGGCAGCTCTGTAAGTTTTAGCTGGGGAGGGGGGCGGATAAAAAACTTGTAAGACATAAAAAGAAAACACAAAGTTACAAAAAAGTATATTCATTTGTATGAAAGAATTTTATACACACAAGTTTATCTAACTATTCAGAAATCTAGTTCCTTTGATTTCCAATGCAACATCTTGGACTTTTCAAAAATATTAAGTATAAATATCAAATGCATTTATTCTTCAAATACCATGAACAAATGTCAGATAAGACTAAATTTAATAGGAAGGCAAACCCTCTATTCTTTGGCTATGTAAGTGCCTCTATAAGTGTATTGAAGACTCCTACACAGGTTTGGTTAGCACAAACTGAGAGATAAACATGGGAGAAAAAGATTTAAAAATATCACCTGTGATTCTGGACACTTCTGATATTATTTGGATTATCTTCTGGAAGTATTCTAAACGGTTTGCTCTCCTCTACTGTAAGACTTAAAAAATGCATTCCAGGATGACAGATACATTTATGAAAACATCTTTCAGCAATAAATACAATATGAATTTAATTAATACAAAATGACCAGTAAATTGAGTAATACCATGTATTTGGTAAATATATTAAGTCAAGAGATTTAAAAAAAAAAAAAAAAAAACAAAAAAACCTCAGTGAAACAAGAGGGTACGTACGCTGTAGCTGAGCGGCTCTCAGTTGCTTCTTTAGCCTTTCCACTTCATTCTTTAAAAACCTGATGTGGCGCATCATGTTTTCTGGAGAATCAATCTCCATGGAGATATCTCTAGGTGATGGTGGAGCAGAGACAGGCTGGTCCAATTTCTCTTGCAGGATTCTTCATTGAAAAGAAAAATTTCAACAATGAAAACCATTTGCCTTCAAAACACAAAACAACATGCTAGCTGGGAATTTTATTTTAAAATCAAGCTCCTGCAATTGCCAGAATTCCTAGGGTTGCTTAACTCTCCTGCCCATTTTTTAATTTGTTTGGTCATCCTAACTTGGTACTTTTGGTCAGAGGGCAGAGCTAAAAGATCTCACCTCCTATTTTTCTTTTGAATGACCACTGGTAATTCAGCCTTACTGCAAAGTCTCTAACATTTGGCTCTGATTATTATGCCTGGAATACAGTGGGCACTCAGAATTATCTGTTGACTATTTAACATGTTGGTTTTAGCGCACAGAGACAATAAGGAATTACATTCCTAATACTTTTGGTCAAACTTATGAATCTCCATGGAGGATGAGGATGAAGTCACATAAACAAACTCAACATTTTTTTTTTTTTTTTTAAATGAACTGGGAATTGGACCCAGGAGCACATTAGCACTGAGCTACATCAGCAGTCCTTTTTGAGATGAGGTCCAGCGAAGTTGTTGAGGCTGGCCCGGAACTACCATTCCTCCTGCCTCAGTGTTCAGAGTCACTGGCATAATAGGCATGCCCTGTAATGCCCCAACAAGAAAAAACTGATGCCAAGGGCATGGCAAGCTGAACTGAGGCTCCCTTTTCTTCTGGCCAAAATAAGGCAAAAAGTTAAAAACAAAATTTAGTTACTAACTGGTGCTTCCACTGTTACACCAATTATCATTAGGTTGAAACACTAAATCTGATAGCTTTTAAGGTAAAAAAAAAAAAAAAATGAACACTTCATACCTTTCAACTCAATAACTTCATATTTATATATTTAAAGTCTCCAGGTGCATTCTACAAAGCCTGAACGGTAACATCTTTAATCCCTTTCCACAAGCTGCTGGTATCTCTGGGTTTTAATTTTTTACCTATGTTTGCCCAAGTACAAACTATGAATTAACTCTAGGTGTACTCTTTCTATAGAAAACTATAATGTCAAATAGTGTAATGGTCCCTACATTTACTACACAAAATATACTTTGTGCATTTCAATTTATTAGTATTGCTATAATAAAATGTATTCAATTTTACATGAATATTCCTTACAGATGTATAATTTCCATTTTTCTTAAAGCTGTGTGGTATGTCTGTACTTGTTAATCTAGAGGGGATTCAAAACAATTTATGAAAGTGCATCCAAACAATATTTATGACAGAAGGAATTTGGGTGGCAAACAAAAGATTACGGTGAAGTGATTTAATACTTTCAAGACACTCATTTTTTATACTTATATGCACATCCTACAAACAGAACCTTCCTACTATTCTTAAGCCCTGTCTCAACTACTCCCAAAGTACAGTGATTAAAACTGAAAGCCTGGGCTGGGGATGTGGCTCAAGAGGTAATGAGCTCGCCTGGCATGCGCGGGGCACTGGGTTCGATCCTCAGCACCACATAAAAAAAAAATAAAGATGTTGTGTCCACCGAAAACTGAAAACTAAATATTAAAAAATTTCTCTTTCTTAAAAAAAAAAAAAAAAACAAACAAAACTGAAAGCCTATTGGCATCTTGCACAAAGGGGTTTAATAAACATTGGTTGTTGAGTGAGTGATAGTTCATACCCCTACATACATTTAACAAAGATGCTTCACCTTAAGCATGTACAGGCATTTCTTTACAGTAGGTTTTAAAACAGATAGTTATTCTTCTATTAAAGTCTCAGCCTCCCTAATTAAGAAATTCTAGAGATGTATCACAATTAAGAGCACACAGTATATCCTAAGTACTTTGGAGAGCAGCCGCAGTAAGCAGTTCAACAAGTTGAAAAGTTGCAATTACAACCACCTTGAAAACAATTCAAAGGTGAACAATAGCACCATAAAGAATTCTATTGTTGCCTCATGACACCAAATGAACAGAAATTCTACTGAGGAGGATGACAAAGTACAAAGAGGAGACCAAAGATTTGACTTTTTTTTTCTTTTGGCAAACTATACTGATGTGTGTCACCCAAAGAAGTCAAATGTCCCATTGTTCACCTTCAGTCACACAACCACACCCACACCCCATACTGAAGAGCAAGACTAAACAAACCGCTTTTCAGCTTCAAGTTTATCCATCCTTTTCCAGAGACGATTCACTAGTGCTTCTTGTTCTTGTTCCAATGTATTTTCAAGGTCAATCTTCTCCCGTCTCAACTAAAGGAAGGAAAAAAAGTTTTACCAAAAATGGCAGGCTACTGAAACTCTGAGCATTAGGAACACCTTGCTTGGAGAACAGTGCAAAGACACGACCAATCTTCTAGCACAGATATATTAAATGCTATCTAGCTCACTCTTTCTCTCTTTTTTATGTAATGGGGATTAAACCCAGAATTGCTTTAGCTCATCCCCAGCTATTTTATTACTTTTGAAAGAGGTTCTCCTAAAGCTGTTAGGTTGCTGAGGCTGGCTTTGAATGTGGGGGTCCTCCTACCCCAGCCTCCTAAGTTGCTGGGATTACAGGCCTGCAATACCACATTCTGCAAGTGCATCTAATTCTTAAACCTTACTCAAGAAAACCAACACAGACTCACTCTTTGATATGAATGCTTAATTGCCATCTGGCATATTAAATACTGAAACAAGAAATTCAATTAATCAAGGATCTTGGAATTCCTCTCTAGGTGAGTTTGAGGCATTCTGTTTACTAGGAGTACAGGACCTATCTGGACTTGTTCCTTGGTCCAACATATAGTTCAATGTTAAATCATGAAGGCTAAATTACCATTTATATAAATAACCCTAATAGGCCTGGAAATGGTTCTACATACTGGCTGAGGTAGAGGAATATACACTAAGACAAAAAAAAAAAAAAAAAAAAACCCAGCATGAAAAAGATAACACCAACTTCACCAGACTGGTTACTCTGAGGTTTGAGGGAAGAAGGAGAAATTGATTTGAGGGAGAGTATATATTTGGGGAGGGAATCCCAAAGTGTATTTCATTTCATGAGATAATGTAAACATGGGAAAAATTTGTATAGTAGTCAATATTGAACAATATACAATAATCACTGAGAGTAATGCCAGATACTGGATAAAAGGGATACATCAATGAACCAAGGCTTCAGAAATTTCTACCCTCATGGAAGTTCATTTTAGTGCAGACCAAGACAGTAAAAGAAATAAGGATACATATGTGAAAGAGATCAGAAGAAAAAGAACTAGTAAAATAATTGTAGAAATGACTGGCCATTTGAATAACTGATTTTCTATAACTTTAGCAGCAACCAAGGCATCACACAGGACTCCTGTAGTGACATTTCTCTCTCTCAAAAACACTATAGATTGAGGTGGTTATGATCACAGACCTCGAGTACAACATCTGGTTTCAAATTCCACAAATTCCACTTCCATCAACTACTAGTTAGAAAGACTCTAGGAAAATCACCATACACAATTTCCTCATTTACAAAATAGAGGATAAAAAATAATGTCTAGCTCATTAAGTTATTGTGAGCCTATAAGTAAGTTAACTCCTGCAAATCATTACTGATTAGCACATAGAAAGCGCTCAAGGGTTGTTGGCAGTGAAAATTGCTGTCTCTGATTAGCTATTCTACTTCTGTCCCACTGTTCTAGAACACAAGCTCCACGAAGCCTCCACGCTTGCCTGCTTTGTTAACTGATGTACCCTCAGTGTCTAGAACATCTGGCCGTTTACAGACCATCAACAGATACTGGAAGGTTCTTGAACAAGGGAGTGAGCCCAGATCACATAGATTGAAATCAGAGCTTCAAAATATTGTTTGCATGGTGGAATGTGACTTTGGAAAATAGTTCAAGGGCAAGAAATGAAGAGGAGGCAGAGAGTCAGCATAAGTTTAAAAAAAAAAAAATGCACCGTCAACGTGGGAGCCAGCTCACATGCAAACATCCCCCAGATGTTGAATAGATCCCCCCATCTCCAGCAAAAAGGAGGAACTCTTGGATACCTCAACAGAACTCCCACTCACCTTGGTCAATCCCTGAGCTGATCAATTTGGAGCCCAGTTCAATCCATAATCATTTCTTTAAAGAAACACAATTTCAAGGAATTTACATAACCTCTGATGGCCCTGTGTTAGACTAAAAGTGAAAAGCAAGCATTACAAGAGGCCTCAGCCTGGGCCCTGATGAATTGAGTCAGCGGAGCATGGTCTAAGACCTATGAAACCATGAGGTGAAATGAACTTTTCCCGCTGTAAGTTGTTCTTGAAGAAATTCAAGAAGGCCTCATTTGATAGTATGAAATCTGTAAATGTAAGTACCCAATTATTTCTCAAGTAGTCATGTAAATGCTAAACAGTAACCATGAAAAGCAAACTCTAGAAAAAGGTATCTTTATCCATGTAAAACTTACAAATCACGACCCATGAGTATCCCACTTACCTGCCCTGAGCCTCAGCATCTTCACCTATGAAATGAGAAACCAGGCCTAAGAGAACTCTGAGTTCCCTTTCTGGTTTACCCATCATATATTCTCTACACAATCTCAAGAGGCAGTTGTTCATGCTGAGTTAGTTGAGTCAGAGACTCTATAAGCAGAAGTAGCAAAAGAGAACACCTAAATCTACCCTCTTATTTTAGAGATAAGGAACCCATAAGCCTGCAAGATGGCGTGACTAAGGCAAAGTGATACAAATGTAGGACTGGAGAGTGGTCAAAACAGCAGTCAACATTGCTGGGCACACCCAAGCAGTAAGTACAGTCCTCTTCAAATTCCTCCAAGGGGAAAGAATTGGATTTGCAGTAAATTACACAGTGACCTGAAAGCTGTTATGATTTGGATAGGAGTGTTCCCCCGAAAAAACTCATGTTAGACAATGCAGGGGTGTTCAGAGGTAAATGACTGGATTTTGAGAGCTCTAACCTAACAAGTGAATTGATATATTTGATGGATTAATAATTTGAAAGGACTACTGGTTACTGCAGGTGGGTAGAACACTGAACGTGTGCCCATGAGGATTACATCTTGTTCCTGCTGGCTCCTCCCTTACTCTCGCTCTGCTTCTTAGCCACCAGAGCCAAGTCGTTTTCCTCAGCCATGCCCTTTCACCACGATGTTCTGCCTCAGCGTGGGCCCTGATCAATGGAATCAGGTGAGCATGGACTGAGACCTATGAAACCATAAGACGAAATATACTTTTCCTGCTGTAAGTTGTTCTTGTTAGGTATTTTGGTCACACCAACAAAAAGCTCACTAACTGTAGTGAGCCGTTTCTGTGTACTGTGGCCGCCATTACAAGATGGCGCTGATAAGCGCCGTGGCCTGTGATAAACAACTCCTTATTTTGGGAGAGTTGGCACGTAGCTGTAAAACACCCTATGAGAAAGATCCACGTGGCAGTTGTGCATTGGGGCTTTATCTGCTTTATTAAGGCTGGGGCAAGTAGCAGGAGTAGTAGTAGTAGTAGTAGTAGTAGGAGTAGGAGTAGGAGTAGCAGTAGAAGTAGCAGTAGGAGTAGAAGTAGAAGCTAGAAGACATGTCAAAATAAAGGCCTGAATAAACTGCTGAAGGAAGAATCCTGTGTCGTGTTTCCTTTGCTGGCGAGGGGACGCGGCAGTTGGTGGCCCAGACTGGGAAACCTCCTGGAACCCAGGATCCAGAACCTTCAGCAGTCAAGGGTGGTGCACCAGTAAATTCCCAGGTAAGTGGGAATCCGCAATTAAAGCGGGGCAGCTCCTCTGTAGATAAAGAGAGAGCTGGGAAAAAATAATAAATTCCCGGGTAAATGGGAATCCGCAAATGAAAGCGGGGCGCTCCTCGGTAAATAAAGAGAGAGCGGGAATAAGTCCCAGGTAAATGGGATCCGCAATTAAAGCGGGGCAGCTCCTAGGTAGATAAAGAGAGAGCAGAAAAAAATAAAATAAAAAAAAAATAAAATAGGACGCTCCTCTGTAGATAAAGAGAGAGCGGGGCTTTGTACTTTCACTTTCTTCATAGTTTTGAAAACATTATAGGTGTTAACTCCTCAAGCCCAATTTTGCTGGCCTTGGATGGGCTGCTGCGTTCTAAGGAACTTAAAGTGAAGCAGAGCATATTACAGAGGTTTTTAGAAGAGACTGACTCTGTAGCTCTTTGGTTTGTTTTTTCAGGGAGTCTGACGATTCCCAGCTGGGACAAATTAGGGAAGGACCTGGATTTCGCTCGTGAGCAGGGTATCTTGAAAGATGGTGTTATACTACTTTGGAAGTTAATTAGAGGATGTATAATGGATGGTAAATGTCAGAAAGCTGTGAGCGAGGGTCAGGCCGTTCTTGAGCAATTACATGAAGAAAAATCGGAGGGGTCACATAGCGAGGTAGCAGAAAGTATTAGGAGTAAGAGTGGTGAACAGACAAGGGAGTCTGAAGTTAAACAGGGGAGAAGGCTCTATCCGGACTTGACTGAGTTAAAAACTCCCAAGGACACAAGTAGCTCGGACAGTTCTGAGGAATTGGACAAGTTATTACAACAATTACGTAAGACTAAGATAAGAAAGAAAAAACGGGAAACAACAGATGTAAAAGCCTGCTGTGAGAAGGGTAATAAATTTAGTTCTGGGGAGGAAGTTGAGAACCTAGAGGAGGACTCTATACCTGATGTTCCACCCATAGATCCGCCCATTGCTCTGCCCCCGTACGTGGGAGGAGTCCAAGGCTCCGGGAGGACTTTTCATTCTCATTGGTTCTTCCACAGTCACTCAGACAGGACTTCTAGTCCCGCTTTCCAGCCACTAACCTGTACTGCTGTGTTTCAGATTTCTACCGGAGCTGCTCAGAGCCTGTATTTATAAAAAATGCCTACCTGTAAATGCTAACAAAAGATATCTTTTTCAGACAAAATTTAATTCCACAGGTTTCTATGTTACAGTCCTAAATTTAAGCTAATTCTAAGTTAAATAACCTGACTTTTTCTCTATAGTTGTGTTACTGAATAATGTTCTATTGATGAGAGATATCAAATATGCTTCTTTATATTTTACTTTTAATTTTGAAGGTTATGAGGATGCATTTGCTCGCCACAGGAACAAGCCGGCAAAGTTCCTGTGATGACCAAAAAATCCTTATTTTCATTGCTAACTATAAAAATAAAAATGTATACTCAAGGATCTTATTTCAGTTACATCAAGTGACGTCACATAGAAGAGTGCACTCCTAGTTAAAAATAAATTTAAATGGATCCAAATATTTTAAGACCACGTGGTTACATAAAGTTAATACAATTATAAGTTTTGTTCTTATTCTTAATATATATATATATATTTTAGATATTTAGATAACCTATATTTGTTAATCTATAAATTAATTAGTACATGCCTAATTAATTAGTTAATATATATTTGCCTAATTGTTTTTCTTCAACAGAAAACCCATAATTTATGTTTTATATTTACATTTATCAGATACTCTGCCTTTTCAGTTACAGATATTTGAGATAAATGTGTTTACTATAAATTTGCTTTTAAGTAAAAATACAATCAAGTAATTTCTAATTCTCAAGGTTATTGTTCAAACTCATAAAATGATAAATTATTATAATTATTTCTCCAAAATATCTAAAGGTTTTAACTTTATTTTCATTGATATTTCTTATCAAAATATAATAATTTGTTTATAGATTCTAAGGTTTTCAAAAATTGTTCCAAAGTATAAAAAGAAAGTAAAGATTAAGGAGCAGCTTGCTGAATACAAACAGGCTCTTAATCAGGTCCAAACTGCTGCCACTATTAATCAGGTTATTCAACAAACTTCCACCATACTCGAATCTCAAAATAAAGTTAACCAACATCTTTTGTCAGGGATTTTAGCTGCTAACCAAAAAATAGACCTACTTCAAGCTCAGGTAGAAAAATTGTCTGACCTGATGCTTTTGGGTTGTGTTGACCAACGTACACATTTGTGCATAACTTCTGTCAGATTTAATGATTTCAGAAACGCTTCCCACATCATCGGAGAGTATTTATCCGAAACCTGGTCCATGGAAACAAAAAACTTGATCCAGTCTCAACTAACTCAGATTGCTGTTTTGAATAGCACCCGTGTCGATCCAGTGACCTTAAGTCAATTCACCACTTGGATATCTTGGATATCTTCTGCCTTTTTCTTTTTTAAGGAGTGGGTGGGAATAGGCATTTTTGGTGCAATGTGTTACTTTGGTATGTTTCTCTGTTTATGGTTTCTCTGTCGCCTCAAGGCCCGCAGTGCTCACGATAAGGCTATGATCATACAAGCTCTTGCTGCTTTAGAAAATGGCAAATCACCACAGGTCTGGCTTGCGCATCTTAAACAGTAAACCTTTGACATGGTCGTTGCACCCCAAGTTATTATAACATTGCACTGGGATCGACATGTCCTTCTTTTGTCACTCTTCTAATGCTGGAACTTCTACTATATCTTTCCTCTATACATACCTCTCCTCCCTGCCTTTCTGCGCTAGGATCTTTGCTAGCTAATCCTACGGTCCAACTACACCTGCCATTTGATGGTGACGGTCTTGGGTCCTGTTTATGGAGGCGGTTACCATAACAATGTCCTGTTGGCCACAACACGCTGAGCTGATCTTGTAGTACCCAGTGACGGGCAACTTCCACGCTTGCACTGCAACCTAAGACAGGGGAATGGGGCCTCCCCAAAGACGGGTAAGCAGTGCAGGGGCGGTGGACGACCTAAGACAGGGGCTACTTGATTCCCTTTGACATACAATAAACAAAAGAGGGGAACTTGCTGATAGCAGGCCTTCCCTGGCCCCCGGGGCCCAGCCCCCAATTCCTTGTTCTGCATGTCAAGGTGGCCAGCTCACAAGGCCATGACATATGTGCTCCACAGGAACATCTTGACCTTTATCTAACAATGGCAGATGTCACCACCAAATTTCTCCCCCTTTCTGCTGTCCGTGCCTTTCTTTCAGGGTGCTGCCAACTTGTTTGTCGTCGTATTTCTAAACAGCCACAGTTCAGCCTCAGCTGTCCCCCTTCGTCTACCATCATCACGATACAGGATGCGAGGCAAGGCACTGCACTTGAGGGATCCTTGAAGTGGACCTCAAGGAGAGCATGTCCTATTACATGCAGGTTGGACGTCCACGCCCCGCCCTACGAAAAAAGGCGTCGGGTGATATGGAGCCAGATCTGGGGAAGGCGCCTCCTTAGGGCTGAACCATATGCAGCCACTTCTGCACAGTGGGATAGGACCTCTACTCTCGCCTGTATTGTCTTAGTAAAACAAAAAAGGGGGAACTGTAGTGAGCCGTTTCTGTGTACTGTGGCTGCCATTACAAGATGGCACTGATAAGCGCCGTGGCCTGTGATAAACAACTCCTTATTTTGGGAGAGTTGGCACGTAGCTGTAAAACACCCTATGAGAAAGATCCACGTGGCAGTTGTGCATTGGGGCTTTATCTGCTTTATTAAGGCTGGGGCACGTAGCAGGAGTAGTAGTAGTAGTAGTAGTAGTAGTAGTAGTAGTAGTAGTAGTAGTAGTAGGAGTAGCAGTAGAAGTAGCAGTAGGAGTAGAAGTAGAAGCTAGAAGACATGTCAAAATAAAGGCCTGAATAAACTGCTGAAGGAAGAATCCTGTGTCGTGTTTCCTTTGCTGGCGAGGGGATGCGGCAACTAACACATAAGCCCATCTCTTTTGTCAACAGTCCTTGGGAGTAGCAGATTTGGTGGTAGCTAATGGAGAAGAAATAAGGACAGCTAAGGGAATTCAAGAAAGAATCCTCAAAAACAGGTGATAAAAAGAAAACCCAAGCTGAAAAAACACGTGAATCTTAGCTATTTCTTGGGACCTATTGGTGAAGTTCCCAGCTATCAGGCTACTAACCACCCCAATCAGGGTTCCTTGGGTGTGAAAAGTGGGTGGGTTTGCTGATCCCAATTTGCTCTACAATTTATTTCCATGAAGTAGACAACTCAGAAGGCCCCACCGTGGCAGTTTCTATTCTCCAGTATTTCATACTCTGGCACTGCCATAGGAGTCTGTATTATCTTTAGCCTTACAAAGATCACGGGCCCTTGTTTTCTCAGCTTTAAGAATCTCAACTTGCCAGCAATGCTGAGGATCTATCACTGGCACTAAAGGCAGAGAAATGAAAGGAAATCATATTGAGCCCCATATTCAATCATATTGAATAACTTCCCCTTAAGTTCTTTATCAGGCACAACTCCTGCCCACCTAATTCCACATTGTATAGAATTACAGCCAAGTATACACATCAATTCTGCCAATTCAGAGTGGGAGACTTCCAGAGCTTATATTGTCCTGGACACTGTACAATCTTACAGGACAAGAAGTCAGAAACTCTTCCCTGAGATGGAAACATCTACCCCATGATGCAATGCTTTTAATATTGTTATCCATCTGGAATAATTTTTCCAAGCTTGTTGTTTGTTTTTCATTTTAAATTATATATTCATATATTAAGCATCAGCTTATCCATATTCAAATATCTAATCCTCAGGTTGATGGCTCCCTTCCTGTGATTATTATGCAGGTACCCAACACCAGTGGATACAGCTGACTTGTGGAATATTCATTTAAAAGGCCGATTTGTAATTAAGTCAGTTCAAAGGACTGCCAAATTCTTTACTCCAGTTCAGTAGCTCCACTTTTCATTGCAGGTTAGTTAACATCAGCCAAGCATTCTTGTTATGTTCATAATTATCCTCATAATGTTCTTCAATGGATGTGGCTCTGCTGAATTCATAGCCTGTCCTACCTACATCATCTCAGCAGACAGATGCTGACTACCCCTGAGGAAGCAGGAAGGTAGGGGCAGCCAAGGGATGGCACCCAAGGTTACCATGCTTCTTCCTCACTGGTTTTTCCTAAAGAAAACTCTGACTCTGGGGTGGGAATAGGTAAAAGAATGCTTGGCAAAAGCCTGATGAGAACTCTAGCCTCAGAATTGTGCTCTGCCACAGAATGTGAAAGGTTTCCGTGCAGATTGTTCAATGTACTTTGAGGGATTTGGTCTGACCACCACTTTATCATCATTACCATGGGAAAATATAGTCGGAACTTCCAACATCTGACTCATTTATTTATTTAGGTACTGGAGATTTAACCAAGGAGCACTTTACCACAGAGCCACATTCCCAGTACTTTTTCATGGTTTTTACCTTGAGACATGGTCTTGCTAAGTTGCTGAGGCTAATCTTGAAGTTGTGATCCTCCTACCTCAGCTTACAGGGTTGCTAGGATTAGAGTCATGCACTCACTGGGCTTGATTACAAATGAATTTTTAAGTAGAACCACATTTAATTATTCAGATTGATATCATTTCTGAACTTACTTCCTCACTTTGACATGCTAATTCACAATTCTGGAATAAATTTTGGAAAGTAGTCCATTACAATCAAGACATTTACTTATGTAGGCATAATGAAGAAAAGGAATAAAGGACATCATACAAACAGAACAGATAATACAGTTCATTACAGCATATGATTAAAAAAAATTTTAAATGATAAAAGAAGTATACCTAATGTTTATAAAAAATAAACAGAATACTCTAAGACCTACATTGACCAGACTCCTAGTTGAACAGATTTTTGTTGTTTTTGTTGTTAATGAGAAAGAGGCAAATGAAAACAAGTGGGAGATGGGAATTAACAATTCCCCCAAAATCTTCCAAGTTGTCATTTCTGACAGCTCAGCCCAAACTCCTATCACTTTATTATGTAACACAATTCATGTTAAATTATTAAAAATGCTAAATGGGAGGTACACTAGAATCACTTGGGAAGATGAAAGTTTAATATTCAGAAAATGACTAAATCAGAATCAGAAAAATAAACATTCTTGTTTCTGCTACAAAGTAGACATGACAAATGGTCTTGCCTCATTCCATTTTACTTTCCCATACACCTCAGTTAATCCAAGGTGTACATATACATTGGAAAGCAGTAACTAATAGGACTTTTAAGGGGACTATTAAAATATATCTATGCTGGGAGTGAAAGAGGAAGTACTAGAAATTAGAATGGAGTGAACTGTGTTATATATATGCATTATGAATATATCAAAATGGACCCCACTACTATATAAAACATACATAATACATGTAATACATTTTATAAAAATAAAATATATCAGAGGCAACTGACACAAAAATAGCTAACAACAATGCACAGTGGTCCTTGCTCCATAGCAAACCTTTCACAAATTAAAGCAATAGAAAAAGAAACTTAAGTGCAGTCGATGTCAGCTTTTGCTTAGGTAACTGGTGGAATTTTTCTCAGTCCTGGCAACTCTCCTCCTAGGCTGGAAGACATCTGACCTTTGCCTTCTGGAAAATATTCTTAAAAAAGAAAAAAGCAGCCAGTTTGTGTTACAGATGATTTAAGACAGGTGTTCACAGATCACAGAAACCCTCAAGGTACTTATTTGATTAATCAAGCTGCAACTGTCTTCAGAATCCAAAACATGTTCTAGGACATCCCCATGGCTCATGCAATGCTGAGACAGAAAGAGCCAAAGGAAGTCTGCTAGTGAAAAGCAAGAAAAACAAGAAAGAATGATGGTCACTTTTAAGTCTAGGTTACAATCACCACCAAAAATAAATTTATCTATATACATCAGAATATAATGATAGAGCCAAAAAACATCAGAAAGCAAAATATATATGGTTGTCCTTTGTGTAAAAGCAATAATGTTGATATTTTATCTGCCTATCTTTTTCCTACCCCGCCCAATTTTTTAATGAACAGCTACTATTTTTAATAGAAAAAAAATTAAAAGACATCTTAAAAATCTGTTTCCTTATATAAGTAGTAGTATACCCAGTAATAGTAATTCATTAATAGAGTATTAAATTATATATATTATATATCAAAGGAGCCAAATGACTCTTAGATAAATGCAGTGAAGTTTCAACCTCCTGGAAAAGAGAATTTTCTAGAAGCTCAAAATGAGCCATTACTACACCATACATCCTTTTTTTTCCCTCCAAAAGACTGGGAGCCAAGCATGATGGAACACACCTGTAATCATAGCAATTTGAAAGGCTGAGGAAGAAGAATCCTAAGTTTAAGGTGAAACTCAAACTTATGGAGACCCTGTCACAAAATAAATAAATAAAAAGGTCTGGGGATGTAGCTTAGGAGTAAAGCTCAGCTGGCTGAATCCCCAGTACCCAAAGTTTTTTTTTTAAAGGGGGTGAGATTTTATTCTTTAAATTATAAGATTTGTTCTCTGAAACTAACAACATCATGACATAAAAATATTTTATTAGTATATGTAAAAATGACCCTATTTTATAATTGACCATCTCAGTAAATCTTGCTTCTGTTCAGTGATGCTGAGAGGTGAATATTTATTTATTTAGGTACTGGAGACTTAACCAAGGGGCACTTTATCACTGAGCCACATTCCCAGTACTTTTTCATGGTTTTTACCTTGAGATCTGGTCTTGCTAAGTTGCTGAGGCTGCCCTGAACTTGTGATCCTCCTGTCTCAGCTTATCAAGTTGCTAGGATTAGAGTCATATACACACTGGGCTGATTAGAAATGAATTTTTAAGTAGACCCACATTTAATTATTCAGATTGATATGGTTTCTGGACTTATTTCCTCACTTTGACATGCTAATGCACCAATTTACATACTGGGTTCATAATCTGGGGGGATTTTCAAGCAAACAACATTGATGGAAAGCAGGTTTCAAGGTATTGGGTGTATGAAACTGTATGAAAGACAGCGTGGGGTGTTTTTTGTTGTTGTTTTGTTTTGTTTGTTTTGGGCAATATATGGAGCCCAATGGAGAAATCCTTGGGAAATAAGTCATATGTGTAACTGTCACAGGCACACTATTCCATCAGTCCATTATCTAAAATAAGATTCAAGAAAATAACCTTACGGAAACTTCTTGTAGAACTGGCAGGAGGCCAGTGCATCTCCCTGTGTGAGAGAGAGGGTGTTAGGAGATGAGGGTGGAAGGAGATGCACCTTTATCCAAAATGGAGGTTTCCTTGATTAAAAAATAATTTCTTTCCCGTCTTTACTAAAGTCAAACTTTCTCACATGAAGATATTTGAGTTTACTTAGTCACTCTCCTAAGGACAATGCCTTTTCTAAGCCATCAACCAAATTCCATTCTGGTTATAAGGAAATAAATAGTCTTTGTGCATTTCAAAATAACAAGCAACTAGAAAATCTCACTATATTATATCTGTATTTTATTGCTTTTACTGCAGCACATCCATGTCCTTCAATTTAACAGGCAAGGTCTCTCTCCCCAGTGCATGACCAGAAAATGAACACTCTTGGATGGGGTGCTGCCTCTCCTTTTGCACACAGGATATTTTAAGTATTTTTCCTCTCATCATGTAACATATCTGTGCAAACTGACCCATATGGCAAATGATATCCAGTGCTTCAAAATAAAGTCTGATGAAGTAGAATACAATGAGTTTTTGTACTTAAGAAAGAGGGAAATTGCTGTTTTAGATATGAGGTGTACCCCAGAAGCTCATGTGAGAGACAATGTAAGAATATTGGTAAGTGAAATGATTAGATTTTGCGGTGTGGCCTGATCATTGCACTAATCCACTGATATGGATACTAGGTGCTAACTGTGGGTGGGATGGTGTAGCTGGAGGAGACAGGTCACTAGAGGTGTGCCCTTGCAGTTTACTTTTTGTCCCTGGTGAACAGAGGGCTCTCTGCTTTCTTATACCATGTCCTCCACCATACCCTTCTGTCACGTTGTCCTGCCTCACCTGCAGCCCAGAGGTATGGAGTCGGCCACCTACGGACTGAGACCTCTGAAACCAGGAGCCAAAATAAACTTTCCTTTCTCTATATTGTTCCTGTCAGGTCTTTTGGTTCCATTGACAAAAAAGCTCATGAAAAGAAAATGCATTCGGCCAGGTGGAGGGTGGGTAGGTATTCCTCTTTCATATGTCCTGCAGAGAGACTTATCTGTGTCCTCAGACAGAGCTCACAGGCCAGGAGCTCAGCCTCTCAGTGGGCTTCTTGACATCCCAGCAGGTCCAGGATGGCAAACAAATCACATCAACTGAACGTAGCCTGCTCAAGTTTGCGGGGTAGGGGAGGGAGGGAGAAGCAGGAGTATTAAACCTAGCTAGCCTACTTCCAAGAAAAAAAAAAAAAGCCTGCGTATTTTGTCACTATGACCCGAGGTTTGTTTCCCACTTCCCCTGAGTAGCTGGGATTCTTGTACCCAAGCTTCTGAAGTGACTGAAACATCCTCCAGGATTTGCTATGATCCAATTCTCACCCAGCCAACTTCAGGGTTTACTTACTATGGTAAAATCTACCTGTGCTCTCTGTGCTTATCTACAGGAGCAGACATGGGTTCTGATGTTTCATCAAAAAACAGAAAGCAGGGCAGCAAATGATACATAACTATTGTTAAAAAATGAGGGGATTCATTCCCCAGTATGGGAGGAGTGGGGTGGAATAGAGGAGGAAAAAGAAGGTAAAGATGAAGAAGAAAAAAAAAATAAAAATAAAAAAACAATAGTTGTTTGAGGGAACTGCCATCTAATTTTTTTTTTGTAATTTTGTAGTTCTTTTTGTACTTGTTTTTCAAACTTTCTGGAAAGAGTAAAGAATTGCTTTTACTATGCAAACATTTAATTTCATGAAAGATCCTAAGACTTCCATAATCTGAAATTAGCATTTGAAATCAAACTTCAAAGTATGCATGGCAGTCACTAAATTTTATATCCATATTGCAAGTGTATCCTCAAGGAGCAGAGTTATTTATAATGCTTTCAAATGGTACACAGAAACCAGCACTATTACAACAGATTCTTCCCACTTCCAGAATTTGCAAGAAATACCTTGTTTCCCCAACAATAAAAAGATCAGGCAAGGATGAAAACCTGAATGTGAGCCCCAAGATACTCAATTCACTGCTGCGTAAGTCACAATGACACAATTATCTGTGAAACTCACTAGTTTCCATATCTAACATCAGCATAAGACCTTTAGGGCAACTGCAGCCATGACAATTAGGTTTGCATTTTGAATCAGTTACCTTCTAGACAACAAGACAGAAAGGCACCTAGTAACCTTAACACCATCATTACCATTTTTAACACCTGAAGAGTCGCTGTTCTAAGAGTTTGAAACTAATACTTTTCTTTCTGATAGAACTTATGTTAAATATTCCCCTGCAACTGGGCAAAGGGGAGGGAAGTCAGGGAAGAAACAGGGGGGACAGGAAAGATGGTGGAATAAAATGGATATCAGTACCCTAGGTACTTGTATGACTGCACGTATGATGTGATGCTTGCTACATCATGTACAAGCAGAGAAATGTAAAATTATGCTGTAATTGTGTACAATGGATCAAAATGCATTCTGCTGTCATATATACCTAATTAAAATAAATAATTTTTAAAAATGCACAAAGCTGTGGGCTCCTGCTGTCTGCAGGTTTCTGTAGAATGTGGCTGAGCTCCACCTACTACTGCCATGACCCATGGACAGAGTCAGCCAAACAGACTGGCTAAAAAGATAACCCTGTATGATGACCTGGGAGTGGAGATCAGCAACTCAAAAAACAGAAGGCTGGTCCCAAAGCTTCCAACTTCCACAGTCTCAGCTTCAGATAAAGAAGGCAGCTCACTCAAGTAAAGAGGCAAAGGACAAAACAAAGTATAGCCCTTTTCCCCAGTCACCGGCCTAAAGTAAAGAGGCTCCTCAGACAACTGGCCAACTGTGTTACCATCACACATAACAGCTGGCTTGCAGGACACTGTTACCAGTGGGATTTCTGCAAAGTTGTGACTCCCTTAGCTGATGAATATGATCCTGTGTTTCCTAATGATTATGAGAAAGGAGTGAGGTGCCAAAGGGAAGATCGAAAGAAGCAGTGGGACTAGAAAGACATAGGAAACAGAAGAAAGAGAAAAGAGGTGTAGAGACAGGAAGCCAGTGAGTTCTCAAGGCAACCAGACCCAGATTGTGATGAGGATGAAGATTACTAGGTAGGAGGAAACGAAGTGTAGGAGGAGCTGCCTTAGGCTCACCTACTTCTCTTGTAGAGGAAGACAGAGTTATCCCAGGATTTTCCTTAAGGAGAGGACTCAAGTCCTCCATCACAGTCTTCCAAAGTTGCTGATCCTTCGCAAGTGTATGATGAACAAACGGGGTAGACCAAGGTCTCCAATCAGGCCTGGCAACTCCTTCTTTGCTAACATGGGTGGCACAGTAGCACATAAGATCGTGAAGAGCTATGGCATTGGGAAGGCCAGAGTCTAGGGAAGCACTAGCAGGAGCTGAGCACCACACTGCTGCTGGAGAATACCAGCAAGCAGGATGGCAAGGTCATTGTGGGTGATGCCATGGAGAAAAATGCATCCAAGGCATCAGATTCAAATCCATTAACTGACATACTCAAGTGTCCTACTAAAGTGGTCCTACTGAGGAACATGGTTGGTATACAAGAGAGGCAGACGAATACTTGGAAGTTAAAACCAAGGAAGAAATTTTTTAAAATATGATAACATTGGGAAAATGTGTGATAGCTGAAATTCCTGGTGCCCCTGATGATGAAGCAGTTATGAATATTTTTAGAATTTGAGAGAGTCAAATCACCAATTAAAGCTGAATAGGAGGTATTTTGGTGGAAGGACAGTAAAAGCATGGCTTACAATTTAAATAAATTCAGGGTCTTGGATTTGGCGGAATGAGTTTGATTTTAATAACTAGAGTCATCTCTAATGATCTTTAAATGAGCTCAGACAGAGCAGAGAAAAAAGAAGGCAATGGCCCCATGGCTATTGGAAACTGAGACTTGTGGAAAGACTCCCAAGATGTGTTATTTCTTTTTCATTTTGTGGATTTTAATATAACATAAAAATACTTTTTTTAAAAAAAGGGAACAAAAATTAAATCTTTTCCCAAGGATCACATTCATCATTCTAAATCCCAGCCCCTATGATTCACTGCAGTTACAGATGGCAAAGGCACTAGGAAGAGTGGGTGTCACTCTGCATTATTCCTGGAACCTGGAGTCTCATTGGCAATTCTAAATCACCTGATGCTGTGTAGTGTAACAGCACTGGGCACCATTAGCATCATGGCCTGGATGGGCCTTGGGACAGCTACATGGCTACCTCCTGCAGACTCACTCTAAAGACAAGCTAATGCCCTCAAGCTCATACAGCCACTTTCGCACCCCAGCTCTCTCCATGCTCCTTAATAATTAAGAGTAAAGACTTGGCTTCATATGTTCACAAACTCTATTTTTAGGCGGTACCTGCAGCCTTTTTTTCTGCTTATCTCCTCTCCTAATTCTCTCTCCTCACACATCTTTGCTTCCTTGAAGCAAGGCTGTCCTGGACCTCCCTGGCCAGCATGTGCCCTTTTTTCTGCATCAATATCAGTGCAGCTTCTAATCTTCTGCACTGGACGGAGGGCTGCTTCCCCCACCACAGTACTTTGTCCAGTGCTTCTTCATCACTAGCCACAGAATACTAGCGTGCCAACCCTGGACCAGGCTCCTTGAGGCCAGGGATCTTTTGCCATCTTTCTTAGGAACACAAAACCAGCACTTAATAAAAGTGTAGTATGTGTCATGTGATCACATCAACTGGATAGTGGCCAAAAATGAAAGCCAAAGGGGCTGGGTCACAAATGATATATGACCATCAACAGATTCATAAACTGAAGAGATGAGTGACCAGACTGAGGAAAGTTGTGAGGTATCTGAGGCTAAGATATATATACAGGTGCATCTTCCCGGGAAGTGAGTACAACAAACACACTATAGGAAATAGATGATGACTTTCATTATTAATGACAGTAGCTACAATTTTTGGAGAACTTACTAGATATGAGTCACCAGGAATATGATGGACAGGTCAACAGTGTCCCTGCTCTCCTTTACCTTAATAGGGAATGAAGGGGAAGAAACAATTGAGCAGCATGCGACTGTTACAAGAGGACTGAAATGATGCAGAAAGACAGTACAGCACAGACACCAGCTGCCAGGATGAGGGGTCTGTAAGGCTTGGATAGGGATGGGAGCAAGTGCTCTAAGCAGAGGAAACAGGTCTGTGAACATCTAGAGGCAGCAAAGCATTTAGTACAGCAGAGCATGTTTTTCAAACTGCAGGTCACAACCCATTACTGGATTGTGAAATTGGTTTAGTCTTTTACATTAAAAAAAAAAGAAGAAGAAAAGATAGGATTGAAGAGAAAATCGGTGCAAAGCACAGGGTATCATCTTATGAAACTGTGTGTATCTTATGTATATCCTCTTACATAATCATCAGCACACAGGGTTACCATGTGAATTTCTTTCTTGCTGTGCTGTCTGCATTTGAACAATCCTCCCTCAGAGGGAATGAAAGAACTTCAGTATATACAGACATGAGAGAGGAGTGTGGAAGATTAATCCTCTCCCCAAATGGAGGGATTAGACATTATGACAGCTTCAAAAAAGGTCAAATTGCATGCCTGGGGTCACAAAGCTTATTACAGATGGAAGGGAGACTTGAGCCCAGTGAAGTTTCCTTAAAGATGTAGACATTATAAATGGATATTAATGAAATGAAATTACCATACCACTCCTAAAGTCAACCTTTATATGTGAGTGTTAGTGCTATGGGAGAGGTGAGACAACTTAGGAGAACAGAACTCCAAATTCCAAGAAAAACTGACAGCCACACTGAGTCACTTACAGGAAGGAAAGTGGAAAGGCATCTGGTACATGGTAGGGAATCCCACTTATCATGAAAGTATTCACTGAATAGCATGTTCTTCTAATATATTCCACTATTTTTTCATTATATTACTAAATAATGGTTAAATGTCCAGTTCACATGTTATATGACATGTTCTTTCCTATATTCATCCATTTTCTGTCACAAGAAAAAAACCCTGGGGGCTAGGATTGTAGCTCAGTGGTAGAGCATTTGCCTGGCACGTGTGAAGTACTGGGTTCGATCCTCCACACCACATAAAAATAAAGGTATTATGTCTGTCTATAATTTTTAAAAAGTATTTTTTTAAAAAAACTGAAGCTGGGCAGTAATAAGGAAAGAGGTTTGTTTAATTCAATTTTTTTTGGAGGCTGAAAGTCCAAGGTCAGGTTCAACTCTGATGGAAGGCCCCTTGGCTGAATCATACCATGGCAGATGCCATCATGGCTGGAGCTTATAAGAGGGAGAGGCAGGAGCCACAGAGATTCAGGGGCCAGTCTTCTTCTTTTGTAACAACTCAATCTCTTGAGAACTGATGCACTCCATGAGACTAGCATTAATCTCTTCTGAGGGCAATAGCCCCCCAAACCTAACTACTTCACATTAGATCCCAATTCTAAAGGTTCTACCACCTCCCAACATTGCCACATTAAGGGACCTACAGCAGTAAAGCTTTCTGGGCAACAGAGACAAACCACATCTAAACCATAGCATTCCCATAAGATAATTTTTAGAGCCAACTGAACACAAGGTACTCATAATCTGCTAACCTAAATGTCACTTAACAAGCTAATGTGGGGCTGGGAATTTATCTCAATGGTAGAGCACTTGCCTCTCATGAGTAAGGTCCTGGGTTCAATCCTCAGCACTGAGGTGGGGGACATTACCGTGCGTGCTTTTTAATGGTAAACAAGTAAGGGGAAAGTCTCCTCTGGTAGGCAAAAAACATTATTTGGATCCAGATTTTTTTTTAATTTTTCTTATTTTTTAATTGGTTAGTTATACATGATAGTAGAATCCATTTTGATATAATTATAAAAGGATGGAATATATATTTTTTCAAATTTTTTTAGTTGTTGATGGATCTTTATTCATATTTAGTTAGTTAGTTTTAGATAGACACAATATTTGTTTTTTAAAAGTGTTGCTGAGGATCGAACCCAGTGCCTCACACATGCTAGGTAAGCGCTCTCCCACTGAGCTACGATGCCAGCCTCTGAAATATATCTTGTTCTAATTCCATCACTAGTACCTTTCTTTCTCCTTCCCTCCCTCCACCTGCCCTGCTCCATTCCCTCTATTCATCTTTCTGACATTTACTCATAGGTTGTTTTTCTTTTTCTTTTTTTTATTAATTTCTTATGGATGTACATGATGGTGAGATTCACTGTAGTCTATTCATATATGTATGTAGGAAAGTTTTGCCAGATTCATCCCACTGTCTTTCCTTTTCCCATTCCCCCTGCCTACTCCCCACCCCCCTTATTGTGTGTGGGTTAGCATCCACATATCAAAGAAAAATAAAATCAACCTTTGGTTTTTTGGGAGATTGACTTCACTTAGCATGATAGTTTCCAGATTGGATCCAGATTTCTTGACAATGAAAGAAAATTCCCAGTTCTAAATGTTTTCACCATCACCTAAGACCACGTGGACAACAAATAACAGACTCGGAGGGATCACATCTTTGAACAAAAATTTTCCAGTAAGGGTTCACAGGTGACGGCCAATAGTGTTTGTTTAAAAAGCCTAGAGCACACGAAAGCCATGTTGATGAGACTAATCCTGTTAGGCTAATACTGTGTGCTTCAAAGACCTCATCGCTTTATATTTTTCTCTACATGCTTTTGCAGATCTACTTATAAACTGTCTTTTGGCATTAAGCATTTAGAATGCAAAAAAACCAAAAAATAAAGTCCAAAAGGTAACTGTAATACTCAGAGTTTTCAAGAGGAACAGAATCAACAGGAAGTATAATTATAAAGGTGGGTTTATTAGGATGGCTTACGCAACCAGAAGCTGGATAGTCCGCTACGGCCATGTGAAGGTTGGAGAGCCGAAAGAACCAGTAGCTGCCCAGTCCAAGAGGCTGAAGCCCCAGAACAAAAGGGATCAATGTTCTACCCTAGTCCAAGACCAAAGGCTTCTGGAAATACCCTAGAGAATCACTGACACAGTCCGCTTTGGAAGAGTAAAGAAGCGAGAGTTGATATCCTCAGCGGATCCCAGCAGCAATCCAGAACCCATTTAAGAAGAATGGAGCTTTCATCTGCTGCTGTTTCCTTGTTCTTTCAACTTTCCCACTGTCTCATGTCCCCCACTGGGGTCTAAAGACAAAGGCTGTCTTCCCAACAAAATAGCCTTCCAACTTTAAGCTTCTGTGAGTTCACATTCTGCAACATATGAATAGAATCATTTATATAGCCCAGACCCCTTAATGATCCACCTGTTAACAGACCCTATTTGAAGAATGAAAGGATCCCAGGTGGTGGGTCTTAAAGAAGAATCCACACTAATTAAAACTTCCATGTGAAGGCCTTTTAGTGAGACAAGACTTGACAATGAGAACCTCATATATGTGAGTTAGCTGGGGTCTATTGAGGAAGGAGGAGCCCAAGACTCTAGGGACTGTTAAGTTCTGTTTTACAGAGAACGGGGACCATTCTTAACCGAAGCTACACCTTCAAAAACAATACATATGATCAACAAAAACCTCTCACAGATCTTCATGAATTATTTTTAAATTATTTTGTACAATTTTAAACACTTACCATGTGACCCAATGATTCACTACTAGATTTATGTCCAAGAAAAAAGGAAAACATGTCCACACAAAACAAGTGCACAAATGTTCAGAGAAACATCATTCATAATAGTCAAAGGGTGAAAATGCATTGGATTAGACAAAGGGGGATGAAGGGAAGGAAGAGGGGTGGGATTAGGAAAGACACTAGAATGAATCAGACTCGACTTTCCTATGTTCATAATACACAACCAGTGAAACTCCACATCATGTACAACCACAAGAATAGGAACCTAATTAGGATAAATTATACTCTGTATATGTATAATATGTCAAAATATACTCTCATGTATATCTTAAAGAACAAATGTTAAAATTTTTTTAAATAAAATTTTTTGTGTGTATGTGCCAAAAAAAAAATCAGATCATATTTCTTAACTATAATACCTAAATGTGGACATAGTTAAATGCTCAGTTCAAAGACTCCCTCCTTATCCAAGGGAATCTCTCAGGAAAGTTGCAGTTGAGTAGAGTTTGTAAAGTCCTTCTTCCTCATAAATGGACTAGTGGTAGGCATTCTGTATATGAATTAAGTAACAGTTGAAATTGGCCCTGAATAGAGTAAGAATAGGTATAAGTTTAAATGTTCTATGTGTGTTTAACAATTATTTTTTAAACACAAAGAATCATGCTTATGCTAATTGTGGAAGATTTTCAAATTAAAGAGTATAAATGTGGTTAGTCTTACTTCTTCCCAAAGACAATTACTATTTCATATCAGCTTTAACAATCTCTATTTTTAAAAGAGTTTTAATCATTTAATTAAATAACAAAAAAAAAGAATGTAAGTTTCTATTATATGTTCACTGTATAGATAAGAGGTCTAAAGAGAGATTTAGTGATTTACCCAAACTCATAGTTACTCTTATGGTTTAGATATGAGGTGTTCCCCAAAAGCTCATGTGTGAGACAATATAAAAAAATTCAGAGGTGAAATGATTGGGATATGAGAGCCTTAATCTAATTATTAGAATCCCGATAGGGATTAACTGGCTGGTAACTGTAGGCAGGTAGGGTTTGGCTAGAGAAGGTAGGTCACTAGTCTTGTCCCTGGAGAGTGAAGCTGTCTCTGCTTCCTGGTGCCATGTCCTGATCTGCTTTCCTCTATATGCTTCTGCCTCTCCTCCGGCCCAAAAAACAACGGAGCCAGCTGTCTACGAAACGAAACCTCTGAAACTGAGTGCCAAATAAACTTTTCTTCCTCCAAAATTGTTCTTATCAGATCTTTTGGTTACCACAGCAAAAAAGTTAACACATGCTAAGCATAGGAATAAGGTATGTATATAGATATGTAGTTTGTGATATAATAAATGTTATATTTTATATTGACCATTGCCACATAAGCATTTTTCCAATTAATATTTTTGGAAAACAGAATTTTAATGAAGCATGCAAAAATATCATTATCATGTGGAATATCTTTTGTTTCACTGTTATCATAATACTGTACCACAGTACATACTATAGTAGAGATATATATAAATTAAAAAAAAAAAAAAAAAAGGTAGAAACAACCCAAATGCCCCACAAATGATGACTGGGTAAAGAAGTGGAATATCCATTAGTGAGAGGTCATTTGGCCAGAAAAAGAAGAAATATGAGAACATGCTACGAAGTGGATAAATACATTATGCTCAGTGAAGAAGTCAGTCACAAAAGATCACATATTATATGATCCTGCTTAAATGAAATGTCCAGAACAGGCAAATGTATGAAACAAGCTCACTATCTCCACCTTGTGGCCATAGCTAGTACCTTGTGGGGGGTCACAGCCCCCATCTCAAGGCTCCTTGGAGCTGTATAGAATATTGACCACCATCATCCTGAAGACTGTGATCAAAGTTTCCACAATATCAAATGTTATGAGACTTTCACTTGGCCACCAGGTGAGCCACAAATAACAATATTTACTATGTACCAATAACAAGTACTTGGTATGTCAGGGACTAGAGCTTTGCTTGGACAGAACAGGAGCTATTTATTTAGGCAGAGGAGATTTTCTAAACTCATATGACTCATTTAAATTTGAAAGCTTAATGGTAAGAATAGATACTAAGTTATTCTGGATATAAATATACAATAGCCAACCCATGAAAACTCAATACCCCCACTTTTTTGGTGGTGGTAGCGATACTAAGGATTAAACCTAGAGTCCTCTGCATGCCAGGCAAGATATATCCCAGTCCTTTTTATTTATTTTTATTTTGAGATAGTATCTCACTAAGTTGCTCAGGTTGGCCTCAAGCTACTGATCCTCCTGCCACAGCCTCCTATGTAGCTGGGATAGCAGGTGTGTGCCATTATGCCCAGGTCCCTCTTTCCTTTTTACATGAAAGGGATGAAGAAATTTTTACAGCCTCCTGCAGTCCTCAAAAACCCAGTAACATTTCCTCTTTGATACAGGCAGATACAAGAATAACACAGAAAACAAGTCAATACTAGTTTAAAATAAACCCCAATGTGCCTTCAAACCTCCCATTCCTGTCAAGGTTTCACTCTCAGATAGAATGTAAAACTAGAACAGTCCCAAGAGGGCCTGATGAACCAGTCTGCACAAGCTCAGGTACAAAGTCAAGATCCGGAACTTGGGACAAATCAAACAATTTTTTATGCATAAGGCTTAGCCAAATTGTCATAGCAGCAATCAGGATCTACAATATAGAAAGCTGGAACATCTCAATCAATTCACTGAATTTTACAAGACAAAATTCAAGGTAACTGTACACAACAGACAGCCTCTGAAAACATATCTAGGGAAAATGTAATTTCAGGACACTAGATTGGGAAAAGTCACTGGAGGACAGGAGGACAGTGATATCAGGGACTTTATTTAGTCCAACAACCAACTCGACTGGAGTGATGATGTCTGCCCACAACTCTGTGTGATACAGGAGTACAAGGACTAGTCTGGACTACAGTCTGCCAAGCGCATGAGACAAAATGATCGTGCTCCATTGCTTTCCCCCTTTTGCATCTTCCAGTTTGCCATTTGATGTTAGTCCACCCTGCTGTGTTTGCAAATGGAGAACCTGAGTTCAGAGAAGTTTGTGAAGTTAACTCAAGATCATGCCACTCGATGGCTGGCCCAGGATGAATTACCAAGTCTAAGACTTTACACATTAGTATCAACAAAGTTAGCTGGGAGAAGACAGCATCATTTAAGGTTGCTAATCATTCAAAGAAGAAAAATAAATGCTGATGGCTTATTCTGAATAACGCTTGAAAGAAATCTTTAGGTCCACAGTAGTAACACGTTCTTACAGACTTCCACAGAAACAATCCTGTGGTTATAATCACTCTTCCCCTTTTGCTTTGCAAAAAGGAACCTGACATTTCCTGCTATAAATCAGAGTATCACCACATATCTCCTGAAACTGAACTAACTGTGGTTGAGTGAGGGGTGAGGGGATATGTGAAGAGAATGAGCAGAGACTATGCAAATGCTTCCTTCAGAAACAAAAGTTTCTTTCCACTGTAGAAAGAACAAGCTGAAATAATATTTTTCATTCATACTCTGCAGGGCATCTTAAAGCTGAAAAGAATCAGCTAATCATGAGAAAGCAGTGTCCAGGGACAGCTACACATGCTTACCTGCTCTAATGTAAGCTGCTTAGAAATGGTATCATTCTCCAGCTTTTTAATTTTCTTCATCAGTTTGTTGACCTGAAATTCCTGCTCCTGTTCCAGATGCTGTTCCAGTTCAGCTTTCTCATGCTGCAACTGTAAAGTAAAAAGAACACAGACATGGGAATCAAGAAACTCAAAAGTCAAGCAAACACTGGTTCCAAAAGTTGATCACATTAAAAGTCTTCATTATATTATCACCTTAAAAAAAAATCGAATTTCAAAAACAGAAATTCCACAATGTCAGTTTTTATTAAATGAAATGCATTTTACTCAGATTTGCATCATGTCTGTAGAGAGAAAAGAGATATCAGAGATATCACAATCACAAAATATACTTCATAAATTATTCAGAATTTTTGTACTATTTCCATGTACAAGTGAGCACAGTTGGGCAAAAATCAGCACTATTAATTTTCTTTGCCTAATGAAATCATACATCACACCTCCCACAACCTTCCTAAAACCACAGGGGGGAAAACCTCTTATTTATGCAATTAAAAGATAAGGCCATGGTGTGATTAGAATAGATTTTATAAAATTTTCCAAATTTCAAAACCAAAAGGAAATAAAAGACAGGACTGCCTGGGGTTCTCATTAATAACACATTATTTCTAACATTCTTTTTTTTTTGGTAACGGGGATTTTACTCAGGGGCACTTGACCACTGAGCATCATCCACAGCCCTATTTTATATTTTATTTAGAGACAGGATCTCACTGAGATGCTTAGCACCTCGATTTTGCTGAGGCTGACTCCGAACTCACAATCCTCCTGCCTCAGCCTCCCAAACTGCTGGGATTACAGGTGCACACTGCCACGCCAGCTTTCTAACACTCTTGACTGTGGGTTTTGTTGATGCATAGCCAGAGTTGGCCCTATGTTCCAGAACCAAGGAGAGAATTAAGTTTAAAAAATAATGAAGTACAAATCTATTTCTTTGGGCAGACAAAGATACTGGACATCAGTTTCTTTAATGCATTAAGACAGGCATGACCACCTCCATTTTATATGAGACAAAATAGGTCACTGGACTAGGGCAATATAGCTGCCAAGTGGCAGAGCCTGGAACACACATGCAGCTCTGAATTCTAAGCCAGTGCTCACCCACTGTATCACTGGGCCAAAGAGGTTGTCATCAGACTGCCACCCATCAGTGCCTGGTGCCTGCTTGCCCAGGGGAAGCTGTATCTCTGTATACAGTTTGTTGACCTGTATACAGCTTGTTTTCCACAGGATACAAGGACAACTGAGAAAGATCCTCTGGGCCTGATCAACCTCAAAATGGCCACATCTAACTTTCTCCACTTTTGACACGTTTCCACTGCTCTGAAAGCACATACTCAGTTGGGGAGGCGGGTGCGCGGGCGGGGGGGGGGGGGGAGTTGGAAAAAGAGAACTCTTAAAATTTATAGTCTTCTAGCAATGTTGACTAAACAGATGCTGTTTTTTTCTCTCCAACTGTTTTTGACATGCAACTCAAAAAAAAAAAAAGTGTCAACTTTTTGCAGGAACCCTGGGGTAAAGGGGAACACAGATGTGAGGTGCTTCTAACGACAAGTCTATTTTTACCTAGTTTGTTAAAACTCAGGTTCTGCAAGACTGAGCAGTCATTACAAGACCTAAGAAGAATGAAACAAGAAGAACAAGAGGAGTCCCACATAGAAGACACAAAGACCCCAGTGGAATAAATAAGGATTATAAGGGGGAAAAAGTCTTCATCAAAGACTTTTATTCAATAGACATTTGCTGTATGTCTTGTTTAGCAGGTACTATAGAGTGGGAGATAAAAATCTATAGTTAAGATATTATCCATGCCCAAAAAGAGTTCATGCATACCAAGCTTAAATGATATGTACTAGTTTTAAAGAAATGATGAACTTGAATCTTAAGACCATTGGCAAAAAGGTGTTTTTAAATACAGTAGCTGTGTTTCTTCCATCCAAAGTTTTCAATTGCTTCCATTTCATTTGCAAGAAGCTCCTCCTTTTCTTCTTTTTAAAGAATTATGCTTCTGCCTCAACAATCAAGGATGTAATCTAACACTGAAAAATCTTTTGCGCACCAACAGCGCATGTCACAGGACATTAAGGGGAGGACAGTTAAGGCTCTCATTGGCCTCAGGAAAATATTCATTTACACAGATGCTCAAACCGTATCAATATCTAGTTAGGTATTTCCTTTAGGGCTCAAGACTGGACAAAGGCCATAAAAGCTCTCAGTTTTAGGAGGTTCATTCTCTCAAGAGCTATCCCCAAAGGCAAACTGGATAGCAAAGCTGTCATTACCAGGACTCAAGAAAGGTCCCCAGGTTACACTAATCCATTTGGAGACTATCAAGCCAACCTGAGGCCTAACTGTTTGCTTAAGATTCAGTTTTCATCTTCCCCAAAGGAGAGCTGAAAGGAACAGCTCTGCTGTCTGCTTTGGTCCCCCATCTCCCGGGCGACAACCAGTCTAGAAGCAGGGAATGGAGCTTCTGAACAGAGAAAGCAAGGAAAAGAAAATACAGTTCTTCCTTGCAACAACGAAATCATCAATAAAAGAAAAAACAAGGAGAAATATAGACATACTTTCAAACCCCCAAAATTATAAGACAAAAAAGGGGGAGGGGCAGACATGGGAGCAGCGACTCTGAGGAACTAATAACCACTGTGTTAGCCTCATATAATTTGTGTGAGAAAAATTTGGGAATTTCTGTTTTAAACAGATACACACTGCGCATTCTTAATGTGAAGATCCAAAATGTTCCAAAATCTGAAACTATTTGAGTGCTAACATAATGCCAAGTGGAAAGTGTCACAGCTGACCTCATGTGATGGGTCACAGTAAAAACACAGGTACACGGACTTCAGGTTATGTGGGTGTCAGGTATATATGGAAACTGACATGGGATTCATGTTTAGACATGGGTCCCATCTCCAAGATATCTCACTAGGTATACACAAATATTCCAAAATCAGAAAAAAATCTAGAATTCAAAATATTGCTGGTCCCAAACATTTCAGAAAACAACCTGCCCCATGTGGCCCCAGGAGGACTCCATCCAACACTCTGAATCCACCTGCCTATTCTAAAGCTGGCTATACCTCACGACATCATAAACACAAAAACCCTCCAGGGAAATCTGGTGCAGGGAAACCCAAGACTAGCTATCAGAAACAGACTCCCATTTTCTCTATTGCTCATCTTCAATATGGGCAAATAATTAAAGGGATGGTTTAAAATTTCTAATCAAAGGTCCTAACCTACTACTATATGAGCAATTTTAAATCTTCCAATAAGGTCAGATTTTCTGAACCACACCAAAAACAATTCAAGTAAGAAGTAATCAAGCAAATTAGGTTGATATATTTGAAATAAAACTCATTTATCTGATTTATATATTTCTAAAGCTAAATGCTCAGGCAGAATAAAAGGTTTTTTCAAAATCAGAACTTTTTATAAATACATTTTTTATATAGTCATTCTCAAAAAGTATGGAATAATTTTATGGTCCTTGGCAGTGCAATATGCTGTTACCATGAACAAAAAAATAAAACCCCTGTGGAACTGGAATCGTGGTATAACAGATTTTCTCCTGGTGGGTAACATTTTCAATGGAAACAGGGCTTTAGAAATAAAGGTTTGTTCCTTGGGGTTCAGTGTGAAAAAATATTCACCTAACTAAGGAAGTCATAAGTAAAGATACAACTATATATCAGGACTCTTTTAAAATTTTAAGGACTAAAACTTGAGCATTTTCTTATTTTATCCACTGACAACAGAGAAGAGTCCCAAAGCAAACATCCAGACCCTTAAAAAATTCAAGTGTGGCATTAATTTGATCTCAAGCAGATTTTCTGGAACCACTTCAATGAACCAGGCATCTTATATAAGAGATTCAAGAACTGTGTACCAAATAACTATATTTTCAGCAAAATTCTCTCCAGCAGGTAGAAATACTAAAATCACTCACCTAGGAGAAACGCCTTCCAGTCTCCACAGGAGCATACACAGGTTGGCTGTTAAGCTGGCCTTCGCATCCAACATGCAATGGAAGTCAGCCAAGGCCCCAGCTGGGCAAAGTGAAAGTCTAGTGGTCTGGGCTGGTCATCAATCCTGCCCTTATTAAGCAAGGCAAGCCTCAGGCTGTCACTCTCACAACTGAGTTTCTCAAAGCAACTTGAGTATAAACCCAAGATGCCCCTACCTCTGTTTTAACTAGCTGACACTCATACTTCTGTGTAATACTTTCTGTCCCACGACCAACATTCTTGGTTTCCTAACAAATACTAAACACTAGAACCACCTGAAGAGGATCAAGTAAAAGCTTCCACAGGATGATAACTGCATTAAGTCATTGGATTGTCAAAAAACTATTAAGTTATTAACAAAAGCTTGGAAAAAATGTTCAAAAATACCTCTCAGAACATCAAGCATCTCTTAAGAACCAACTTTTCATCTGTTCTAGCAAGCAGCCCAAGAAGAAACTGACTCCCACCACAAATTTGGTGAATCACTGCTAAGTGTCTCTTGAGCCCACTTCCATTCCCACCTCCTCCACCCTGCTACTGGTGCCGTCATTCTTGCTCAACACCTCACGTCTCTTCAGTTATCAAATCACACTGTCAGCCTCCATAACAACTGTGGAACACACTCCTCTTCTTTCTCTGCTCATGAGCCAGTCTAGTTCAAGCCTTTTATTCCTCTGCATGAGGCTACACCAAAACCTCCTCTTCCCAGATCCACTTAGATCATCCCAGCAGACAAGTCCTAGCACTTCAGTGCCCTGCCCCAAGCCCTTCAGTGCTCCCGACTAGTACAGATTAAGTCCAAGATCATTCAAGTCTTTCCACAAACCCTGTTGTCAGGCTCAGTCCAAGTGACAGTCCAAGGTTGGCAAACATAAATGCCTTCAGCGTTCAGGCATCAAGCCAACAAGGAATGCGTGGATGTAAGCAAGGGAATGGTTACAACAGCAGTTAAAGGCAAAGTCTGCTTCTTTTTCCAAAGACTTTTTTCTTAAAAGAATATAATAAAACTCAGCATAGTGGCCAAATCCTTATGAAGAGACCATGCTGGTCCAGGGGTCTGGAAGTCTGACCACCTGCTAGTCACATGGGCCCACTCTTACAGAAATTGCAACACTTGTTCCACCCCATGTTCCTGTTCATGAGGTGCATCTGCCTGTGGGGCCTGACTCCCTCCCTCCAGATTACTGAAACTGGGGGATGGCTCAAAAGACTTCCACAGTGCCTTCCCACATGCCCTCAGCATAACGTGCACGCCCCTCCTTCAGCCGTGACAAGCACACTGCTGTTCGTATGCATTTTAATGTCTATTTCCTGGCACTTCTCATGTCTTTTTTATCACTTCCTTCTAAAAGCAGCTCACTCTTCTGGTTCTTATCACATCTCCAGCATTGCATATACATGGATGTGCTTAATCACCATAATACTACAACAGATAGTATTATTATCTGCATTGTGCACAGAACAAAACCACACTTTAGAGAGGTAAGATGGCCTGCCTGAAGTCTTACATATAGCTGGTAAATTCGGGATTCAAACTGAAGTCTGTGGCTTTAAACTTTGGCCTTGACTCCTAGTGTGTGCTGCTGCCTTGAATGCCTGGGCACACTCACGGTCACCCTTATAGGACTGCAGGCTCCACAAAGGACAGAAGCCAGGACTTACTCGACTCGACTCAGAGCATCTAGAAAATGCCATATGTATGCAAATACTACCTAAATGATAAGTGGACTGTCTGCCCTAGATTAAGTCTTACAATGAGCAAAACAACTGGATAAGTACAAGAAGCTGACAGAATAACAAACTAATATGATCATTATGATATACAAGTTAAATTACATCAGGTTTAACTTTTGTTAAAGAGGCTGCTGAATACAGAATAGCAAGCAGTACTATATAGTTCTCTCAAGTGACTGTCTTCCAAATCAATATGACTGACAGCTTATCTGAAGCCCAGCATGTCGGTTCCTGACCACAGCTCCTCCAAAATGGTTATCAACATCCTGATTTTTATGCCATTCACTTCCCTGCAGTTTTGTTTCATAAAACGTTTTTTACCTCTATGTAATTATTCCTGGATATTCCTTTTGCTTGGTTTTGTTTTCTTTTGTCTGACTTCTGCTAAGTGAACTTGTGATCTGTTGAACTTTAGTCTGTATTTTTATTGCTTTATATTATCTGACAGAATGGGCATATCACAATTCATCCTCTTTACTGATGATAGGTCTTGGGGTCATTTCTAGTTTGGGGTTATGATGATCAATGGTAAAAAAAAAAAAAAACATCTTCACATCTGGTGCCCATCTGCACACAGTAGACACACTCGGGAGCAGAATTGCTGGGTCATAAAGAATGAGTATTTCTGTCTTAATTTGAGAGTGGTTCCAATAATGTCCCTTCTCTACCAGCAGAGCATGCAAATTCGTTAGCATCTTCCTGCAGTTCAATTCATTTTCTTGATTAGTAATGTGGTTATGAAATTTGTTTACTGGCCTTTTGGCCATCCACTGAAGTCTGTTCGAGTCTTTGGTCACTTTCCACTGGGTTGTCTGCTTGTCTTACTGGTATGTAGTTATGTGTTGGTTATATATGTTGCAAATGTCATCTCCCATTCTGTGACTTGTCCTTGCATTCTTCTAATGGGATAACCTATGATAGGTCTTTGGTCCTCTTCTTTATGCATACCCTCTCCCCTCCGTGACAGCATTAATTCCCATGGAAATTAGTAAGAGGCAACACTTCCAAATTTCTATCCCTAGACTAGACTTCTCTGCTGATAATCAGAGCTTCTGTCCAACTGCTTATTTGTTTTCTCCATTTTAAGTCCAGACATCTCAACTGAACTTCTGACTTTTCCACTCTAACCTACTCTATTTGCTGTCTTTCCTAAGCTTAAATGGTGGTAACTCCTTACTCTTCCCATCATTGATGCCCAAACCTCCAAGTCTTTCTTCATCCCCTCTATTTTTCCCCACACTATCTACACTATCCCACTATTCCCACTTCCCCACACTATCCACAAGCCTCTGGGCTCTTCCCTCCAAACACACCCAGAAGGTCAGGGTTACCATTTTCACCGCTACCATCCTGCAAGAGTCCTCTCCATGTCTCATCCCATAATACAGAGTAGACGTCCAATGGGTCTCCTTGCTCCCACCTTGGCCCCAATTCCATAATCTTCTCATGACACAGTAAGCACAGCAATCATGTGAAGAGTCACATAAGATTATTTCACTGTTCAATACCCTGTGGTGGTTTCCATGGCAAAAGAAAGCCAAGTCCTGACAGTGGCTCCCAAGGTGTATGTATCCTGAGTACTAGCTACCCAATCCCCAGGCCCATTTCCCTCCCAATCACATTTCATATTCCTCTCTCCCCAGAACCCCACTCTAACCTCACTAGCTTCTCTGCTGCTCTTCCTACATGGCAGGTACCAGCTCACCTGAAGTACTTTCTTATTCCCTCTGGCTATAAATAAAACCCACATGGCCAGTTTCCTTTTCTCCAAGAACTATTCCTGTATTACCTCTATGAGTAAACAATTTAAAATTTCAACTACCCTCACGTTCTTTACCATGTTCTATATTTCCCTGTGGCACTCAATAGTATCTTTTTATTTTCATATTTAACATTTGCCGGTACATAGAAATACATTCTTCTCATGTGGGGAAAAAATCCACAATTCTAATTACTTACCTGTAGATTGAGACTTTCCACTTACACAATTAATATAAGTAGTAATCATAGTTCCTCCTTTCAATCCTCCAATCTTTTTTCTTACCTTTCTATACTGGCTGGCAATCTACAACAATAAATGTAGCAAGCATCCTGTTCATTCTTCATTTCAACGGGAAAATTGTTAATGCATAATTAAACATGATGTTTGGGGAGGCTTTTGTAGGCTCTATCAGAGTTAAGTTTTCTTCTATTCTTCCTACAGGATTTTATCAGGAATTATTAATTTTTTTATCTAATTCTTTTTCTCCATTTATCGACATGATTTTTTTTTTCTTATAATTCTGTGAACATGGGTAATTACATTTACAAATTTTTCCCCTGTTAAACTAACTGTGTCCTCTTAGTATACATCCAACACATTCACGGTACATCCTTTTTAATATAACACTGGCTTCATTTTACTTTTAATTAGGATTTTTTTTTCTCATGATTGACATCAAACTATAATTTGCCTTTCTTGAACTATACTTGTTAAATTTGAGCATTAAGGATATATGTTAGTCTTTTTCTTTTTTTCCTTTAGAGTGCATGCAAGATTGGAATTTTTTATCCTTGAACTTCTGGTACAACTCTCAATGCAGCCATTTGAGTCTGGAATTCATTTTCTACAAACGCTAGCTTGTAATCGGTGATTCCATTTCTTCTACTTTCTTCTTCCCCGGTAGCTATATAAAGTTATGCTTTTTTCAAAAATTTGTCCATATCACCTAAATTTCAAATGGATTGTGACATCATTATTCTTAAGTTTTCACTTACTTTTTTCAATGTCCGCAATACAAGTGATATTTTTTCTGGATTTCTGCCAGAGACTGTAAGCATGGCTTTTATTTCTTTAATTGTAGTAAGCATAGTTGCTTTGTAGTTGAGGCCTGATAATTCTGATATCTGAAGTATCTGTGAAGTTCATTTCTCTTCTGTTATTTACGTTCATTTGTTCATGGAATCTTGAGCTTCATCTCTTTGATGTGAACTGGATACTATGTTTCAAAATTTATCTATAGAACAAACTTATAACCTAGGATGGTATTATTTTGTTCCACAATATTCTGTTTTCCTCAGCCAGGCACTTTAAGTCTCTGTCTGCCTTAATCCAGAATCGAAGTTTTATGTCTCTGATTCACACAGTTCATAGAAAATAGTTCACTCTTTCACTGAGGATGCAACTCTTCATGACTCAAGCTTCAAGTGGGAGGGTGACCCCAACTTTGGCTGCTACAATCTTTTACTTCTGTAGCCCCAGTTCCATGTAATCATCACAAACACCTTTCAGCTGTTTCTGAGTGAACTGCAAATGCCCTGGGTTAGCAGCCCTGAGGCCAGAGTCTCCTCCAGATCTCAGGACAATAGCTCTTCACCATCTTGTTATTGTTAGTTCTCTGATACTTTCAATGAAAATTATAAGTATCCTGTTTTGCTTTTACTTATCATCACTGAGGTTGGTCTGAATTAAAAGCCACATATCACTTTGGTGAGAAGAAAACATAGCTACTTCCTTTCAGAAAACTGCTTTTATTTTGGTTCCTTGTCAGTATCTCAACACTGAAGGCTAGATACAGGCCCTCTATAGCCAGGTTCCAGATAACACCTGGCTTCCCATCTACTCAAAGCACCCAAAGAGCAAAGTTTGAGTATTCTGGAAAAAGAAAGGTCTTCTCACCTAGGGGCTTACCTAGCTTATGAATAAAGGGGAAAAGAAGGTGAAAGCAGTTACAAGACATAAATTAATTATACAAAATTATTATTATAAGGTAATGAACTGACTGGGCTGATGATTAATTACTTTGGAAAAGAAACACAAAATATTGCGCCATGTATAAATACAAAGTTTTAAAAATATTTGAAGTGTTTCTAGTGATGGCTAAAGTTCATCTACAGTGGGGCCAAATATTCAACAGATGAGATTCACCTTTCCCACAGAAATAGCAAAGCCTCCCACTTCTGAAAAATAAAGCAACCCTTTGCCCCAGCTTTACCTAATTGTTTTTATTTTCCTTCTACCTTTGTTTTTCCCTTCTACCTGCTTTTTTCTCACATTTTATGTCAAAGAAGTCAGCACAGAATACCTCTGAGTCTTCATTATTACTGCATATATATATATTTTTCTTTTTTAATCTGTAGGAGCACATCAATTCTAGCAATAATACTAACAAGGGTGTGTATGCATACACACACAAAATACACACTTTAAAAGACAGGCTGGGAGCAGTGGCACATGCCTATAATCCTAGCAACTAGTGAGGCTGAAGCAGGAAGACTCCAAATTCAAAATCAGCCTCTGCAATTTAGTGAGGTCCTAAACATCTTAGCAAGATGTGGCTCAGCAGTTAAGCACCACTCAGTTCAATACCTATATCCAAAAATAATAATAATAATTAAGCCACTTAGCAATTTCTTACAACCAAAGAACTATTTTAAGTTTACTGTGTTTTCTGATCATAACCCAAATTAAGTTTTATTGAGAGCTTTGGAACATGCTATTAACAGGAAAATTCTAGTTTTATACTTTGAGCACTAGCAGTTGCAATTAAAATGCCAAAAAAAAAAAACCTGGTGGTTCCTTGCAGATAGATGGTGAATGCCATATGTTAACCCCTTGCTCCATGGAAAGAAACAAAGATCAGATAAAGTGGAGACTGAGATCATTGGGAATGAAACAAGAAAAACTTGTGCCCCAACTGTTTTGAATGTTATTATGTGATAGCAACTTTCTCTGATCAGTTTTAATAGCCCTGAAAAAAAAAAAACTACAGGCCAAGAGGGCCTCAGGTCTAGCCATTTTAATGAAGAATATATTTCAAGGTCCATTCTCCTCTCCCATAGGGAGACCCAAGTTTTCATCTGAATGGATACAATGGTAGTCTTAGCCTCGATGTCTTTGGAATTAAGGAATTAGTTTCATACATTATTTATCACCCTGACATGTGATTTTGCTGCCTGCACAAACAAATTCATTACTGTTTTAGTGAACTGGGGGACAGGAAGCAGCCTCCGACTCTGGGGTAGATGTTTGAAAAGCAGGGAACTGGGGAGTTGAGGCTCACTTCTGACACCTGCAGACACGTCCTGCTACCCACACACAACCCTTCTGGGGTTAGGAGAGTGTGAGCTCTAGAGGGAAAAATGAATCCATTAGATGGAACTAAAGGAAGAAATGACTTCTCCAGGGAGGAGAGAGAGAAAGCAAAAGAAGTGGTAAGGCTTCTGTCTAGGTGAATAGGCAGAACTGGGACTTGCTGAAATTCTTCCAGTTTTATTCCTCCATGAAAAGAGATGGAAGAAAAATGCTGCTGCATATTCTCCCTAACTGCTCAGCTCTCAATCTTTTGGCAGTGGCAGTTTCAGCAGCAGTGTGGCCCACGACTTTCTTCTCTACATCCTCTTTCCAGAGATGCCAGGAACATTTCAACTGGTTTAATTCTAGGAGGCCTTTGAACCTCAGGAAGCAAGTCAAAAATAAACAAGCCATGACACTATACAGGAGGTCCAGAAAACTTTTCTTCTTAAGTATTTCTAATCATTGATAAAAAATGTATCCCTCTATAAGGACTTGGTCATAATTATTTCTATTATAGCTATCATGGTATTATTTTCTTGGGACCAGATTCAATTTAAAATGCAAATCAAAAGAACACCACTTTTTTTTTTTTTAATCTGTTATTCTTAAGGTAGAAAATTGGGAGTGGGAGGCAGATCGAAGGTCTGAAATTTCAAAGTTGGATTACGTTAATACCCAGCACTCTTCTTATCTCAGTGTTGTTCTCACATTAATAAATAAATAAATATATATATATATATCTGTTAACTTTTGGCAGTCATGTTTGCTGAGAAAACTGTAAACAACAACTCTGAGCCTGAGGATAGGCTCCCCAAAGAACAGGAAGTGAGCCTGATACAATCAGGCCAACATAAAAGCAAGTGGGAAAATTTAAAACAGCTAACACCATTATCAGTCTCAGCAATAACAGGTCTTCCAGGGAATACTGGTGATTGCTAGTTAACAGTTAGCCAGAAAAACCAGGTTGGCTTTTTTGTTTTTTCCTCTAAGAGAGGCCAGTGGAGTGAATCACATAAAGACAAACCAGAGAATTAAGGTTCTGATTATACTAGTGCTTATTGATGTGGGCCATCTATCACCCATGAATAAGTCTTATTCTTCAGGGGTTTCAGTGCACTGCTCCCCATGACAAAGTGACAAGATTTATGAGAGCAACATTAGAGGAGGACTCCGAATTCTCAGAGTCACAGGCCCAGATATTGTTTCAAAATGTAAGAATAACCAGGCAACACAATTTTTAAGTTCCCAAAAAAAAAAAAAAAAAGTTATTTCCTAACCACTAAACCCATCGTACAATCATAATAACCACCTTAGATCTGGGCGTGGTGGTTCATGCTTGTAATCCCTACGCATTGGGAGGCTGAGGCAGGAGGATTGCAAACTTGAGGCCAGCCTCCACCACTTAGCAAGACCCTGTCTCATACTAATAACTGCTAATGTATTAGAGAATCACCTTTTAGATATTTCTACTAACACGTTACATGTCAAATTGTGAGTTTTGCTCGTAAAAAATTTCTTATCAATTTTAATTACAAATAATGACTAAACTACAACTTTTCTTCAATGCATTCCAGGGCAGCATTCCGCTCAGAGGCAAGTTTTTGCGAGACCTGCCAGAAATGCTAGAACTTTTAGACCAAATTCTCACCAATCAAGTAGTCAATCCCATGATCTGGGCTCAGAAATGAGCAGATTTTCCAGACCAAAGAGTTTTCACAAAATGGAGACATAATGGACAGTCACAAAATCAAAGGAGCGAAGCTGCATGCTCTCCTTGGTGTGTGTATGTAGCTCTCCTTGGTGTAGGTAGTTTGTTTCAGTAAGGATTAGCATGCCTGGGGGTGTTGAAGCTACCACCCAAACAACTGGATCTTCTAAAGAGCAGGGATTTCCTCTCATCTACACTTAAACTTGATTCAGTTTTTAAAGGTATACCAGTTGGGCAACAGCAGAGAGGAAGGGAGACATTCTACAGCAATATTCTCATTTTTGTTCTCAGGATGAAAGAGTCCCTTTGAAATGCACATAAAAGCAACAACCAATTACTGTCAGAGAAAACAGCCAGAGCTTGCGGACAACCTCAAACTGTTCTATAAATAGCCCCTCCGTGGCCTCTAGTGAAAAATGCTAAACACTTTCATGGTGCACAGGTCAATTCACCCACTTGTCTATTGGTGACACTTGCAGTATGGTTTCTCTAAGCAGGCATTTCGTTGTAAAGTCCTATCCAGAAGCAACCATTCTAGAAAATCATATTTAAGTAATTACACAGTTGGAAAAGTCTATTGGTATCAATTACTCTAAAAATCTTCCAGATGGAGAGAAGTACTTCCATGCTGGGTGGCAGAAATTCTGAGTATTCAACAAAGGACTGGTTGAAACCATTAAGTAAATATGTACTGGGAGCCTGGGAATGGCTGCCAAAAGCCAGGGAGCCCTTCCCCACTGGCCAACAACAGAAGGCAACAGTTCTTCGTTTATTACAAAATGTTGTGATACCTGGTATCTAAAGTGATAGATTATGTATCAGGCCACAGAATGGACATCATTTAAAACCCTGCAATGGGCCTCAACTTGAAGCCTCTGGGTATCCATCTCCTTCCAAAAGCCTAATATCCCAGAAAAAGAAATATGGCATTACTGTTTAGAGGATAGTGAGTTTCAGTCTGAAAATGTCCTGGAGATAGATCCACCTGGTGACAGTTGCCCAACCATATGAATGTTTTGACTGAGGGCGAATGTAAGACCTGGCCACGCAAGGCCTAGAACTATACCTTATACTATTTTTGACAAAAACAGTTTATTGTATTTCAGCTTATAGACTATTCCATCTCTTTGGAAAGGAAATACTGGGGGAAGTGAATCTAGGGTTTAATATATCAATTTTTTTCTCCTACAGCCACTCATAAACTTTTAAAATACAAGAATTATGGAAAAATAATCACTACAATTCTTCAGGCTATAGCATCACTTGTAGGATGTTCAGAGCTTAAATTTAAGTCCAAACCTTCTTATGGCAGTTCTGTGTTACATGGCTCTTAGGTTTTCATTCTTTTTTACTCTTATTTAAAGGGACACCAATGTCCTTGGAAAGCAGGTGGGTTATAAATGAATGAGAGGTCAGTTATAAACTGACAGCCACTCACAGTGGAGACGAATCTTTAGAGAGCAAAGGAACATCATCTAAGTTTTTGTTGCTTTTCTATGGCACTTTGATCAAACACCCCCCAAATACTAAATATAATGTTAAGTTTGGGGACAAAAATTTTTCTTACAGTATCAAAAAATAGGGCACCTAAACTCGGGAAAAACAAACCATAATTGCATCCCTATCGTTCTAGAAGCACCATGCAGAATAAGCCACCTAAGTTGCCAAGGTGAGATACATCGCAAGTCAAATTAACCTTCTCCCTCTTTTTTTTTTTTCTCTCTAAATCCAGTGCAAATGAATAAATAAAAAGTTTCAGTGCAAAACTTTTGCCATGAAGCTCTGCTAAATGATAATGGCTAGGTACCTCTATCCTACAATTTCAAGAGCTACCATCTAAATCAAATTTTGTACAAGACTGCAACAGTATCCTTATTCAGTAATCAGGAATAAAAATGAAAAAAAGAAAAACAAAAGTTGCTTGTACAGTCTTCATACTAAAGTTTCTATATAACAAACCTTCTAATATCCTGTAACGATCTTCTTTGTGAGGAGATAAGAAATTAGAATATTTTTTTAAAGCCTCAAATATTTTCTTATTACAACCTTACTAAAATACATACTTCAGCCTAACTGATGAACTTGTTAGTAATCTGGTAAATAGAGAATACAGGGGTGTTTCTTTCAAAGATACGTAAAATTAGTAATAATGTTCCTGCTGTTATGTTTATATCTGTTCACTTATTTTGGACATACAGTGCTAAGTAATGAAATCCTAATATCCTATGTATTCTTAACTTCATCCTGAGTAATCCATAAACTATTTCTTCTAAAAAATTTTTTACTTGTACTTTGTTAGTAAGCTTTGAAAGTGATTCTTTTTAATATGGAGAGAGGAATGCATCCTCAACTAGACAAATCAAACTCTCCTTTGCTTTATATGGTGTCTTCTTTATATTATTAATGATTGTTGGTAAGTTTTAATACTTGTCTGGTATCTGTTTAGTAATACATTACTCACCCATCTGAATGCTTGACTGCAGTTTTAACTATCATGGATACCTTTTTTTCCTTTAAAGACATTTCAATTTATGTCCTCATATTTTAGTTCAAGAGACCCACTTACAAATATCAAAATTATATACTCATTATAAATCCCCTGTAAAAGGAAAAAGAAATCTCATATTTGGTGTTAATCCTTATATTTTCAAAATGCTCCATATAACATCGCCTGGGTTGAGGCCTCATACTTATCAACCATGTTTTGAAATATCCAGGGTATAAAATATCTTACTTTCGATTACAGATGGGCTACAGAACCACAGTTTCAAGTATCACACTGCTGCCATCCTTAAACTGGTATTTTTAATCTCCAAAGAACTTCAGCTGTAACCTCATCAGCAAATGTTTCAAGCAAAGTGCTCTATCAAAGTCTTTTTTTTTTTTTTTTTTTTTTTTTTTGGTCCTACAGAGGAAAATAGGCAGGGAAGATGAGAGGATAGAAAAGATAATTTACCTGCATCAATTTTCTGGAGAGCTCATTAGTGAGGAACTCTTCTTCCTTCTCGTAATTTACAGCAAGGGTTTCTTTCTCCTTCTGCAAAGCCTGAATTTTCTTGAATAAAGTATTACTGATGAATTCTTCTTCCTGCTCAGCCCTGGCTTGCTGTTTTACAAAAAAAAAAAAAAGTAAAAGAGAACAAAACAAAAACACATGTTAAGGAAACAGGAAATTTACTAATTGTAATATAGTTCTTATTTCCAGAGAGGGTGCCTATTTTAATTAGAGTTCTATTTTTAACTATGACCAACACACCCCAGCAAGCACAAAACAGCAAATATTACTATTACCCCAAAGGGACTCTCTGTACTATGCATGGCCCTTCTTCTTAAAGTGATATATCAAATTAGCAAAAACTGTACTGCAGTTTTGGGATACTTTTATGTTCATTTTTTGGTATTGGGGATTGAATGGGCGTACGGGGGTACTGAGCTGCTAAGACAGGGTCTCACTAAATTGCTGAAGCTGGCCTCAAACTGTGACCATCCTCCCTCAGTCTCCCCAGTGACTGGGATTATAGGCACACATGTACTACAGTTTTTATGAAGCATTCACAAATCAATAACTGGAACACAGAAAGTTCCTTCTCATGCAGCAGAAAGGTCCAGTATGTGAATGCATTCCTACTAACTCTCCAAGTCACTACTTCTCATAGGCTTGTAATTAAAAAAAAAAAAAGAATGTTGTCTACATATTTTAAAACTGGAGCAGAGAAGTTCAAATCACTTAAAAGAATATCACCTCTCTTTAAGACATTATTGAAAGCATATGGGCATACCATTAAAACAAAACAATAGAGGGCTGAGGTTGTGGCTCAGCGGCAGAGTGCTCGCCTTGCACATGTGAGGCACCAAGTTCCATCCTCAGTAAAAATAACAAACAAAATAAGGGTATTGTGTCCATCTATAACTAAAAAATTTTCTAAAACATTTTTTAAAAAGCAATAGATACACATGGACACATTAACGTGTTCATGGATATAATTACTAGAAGACAATAAACCAAAGCTATTAACAAAGTAGTGAGAATCTCATCTGTAAGAGGTAAGGGCAGATGAAAGGATTTTTTTTAACTTTATTTCCCTACTGGGAATTATTGGGGTGATGGAAAATACAGGTATTACTGAATTAAAACACCTGAAAAACAGAAGAAAAGGGAGTCAGGCTTAATTCAATGACAATATTCTTCTGTCGATCCTCACAAATGCTTTAATAGACTAAACAGACTAATAAAAGTTAATTATTCTTTTATGTATGGGAAGAGATACTGGGGAATGGACTCGAGGGTACTACCTTTTTCTTCCCTTTTTTGAGACAATCTTGCTAAATTGCTAAGAATGACCTCAAACTATGATTCTCCTGTCTCAGCCTCCTGAATTGCTAGGATTAAAGATGTATGCCACTACTGTACCTGGGAAACCTAACCATCCTTGAAGGAGAGTCATCTTTTCAGAAAGAAATGGACTCAATTGTATTAAAAGCACTTTTTAAACTGCAACATTTTGATGCATCTGTACCAAATAATGCATTTCTATTTTACCTGCCAGTCAAGGGAGGGAGAGCTACATGAATTCCAAACCTCTAGCACCTCCACTTATTATAAAAGGGCCAGAGGACAAGAAACAAAAGGGACTCACATCAATTACCACCTTTTAGCATTCAAAAGTCCAGCAACCACTCCCAGGTCTTATGGCTTAAATTTGGTACCCATTTGCCAGCTTCCAACACTTGCACCCTAATACCACAGTTTAATGTAGCATCACTCCCTGGGCTCCACATCCCAGCAGCCCTCGAGGAAGTATACCATAGTTCCCAGAACTGCTTGCCAAACAATTCTATAAGAGAACCATGCACAGTACTTAGACTGAAAAACAGTTAAACTAAAGCTGGAAACTTTAGGAGAAAGTCCAGAACTCGAGTTCCTAAGGAAGCCATTCTGGAATAGTCCAGGAGAATTGAACAATGAAGAACACATCCACCAGCTAATAAATTCCTGTGACAAGCCAAGGGCACACACTGAATACTGTGGCTCCCTTAATCGCCTCCTGTTTCACTAGACCTTCTCAATGCCTGGTCCTTGCACTAGAGTCAAAGAGAACTGCTGGGCACTGGGGCTTCCCTGGCCCTTTAAATCAATCCCTACTCCTCTTCCAAAGTCGCAAACTTCAAGATGTCCTCCTGCAATGGGCAGAGGGCCAAGGTATTTACTTAAGGCATATCTGACATATATATCCAAGCCCACAATCTCTCCAAGCTACCCGTTTTTCCGGTTTTGATGGACAAAGCCCTATATGATTTGAATGATGATTACTCTGAAAGTTATAGAAGAAAAAGAACAATAGGAACCATAATGCTCTCCAGAGTCTTAGAATTCAAAAGGGGGGCTGCCATCAATTAGTTTCATTATCATGCCAGACTCAACGACTTGCAAATTATTGCACACTTAAGAGTTCAGACATTTAGTAAACTTAATCATTATCGACAAAGAGGGCCCCCGATGAGGCTGAGCAGATCATCCTCCCATTTACATGGGGGCTTGGAAGTAACCAGCAGAAAATAAGCTAACAGTTTATTCCCGTGAAACTGAAAATAAACCCAAGTTGTATTTGTGTAGCTCTCTCTTCCATGTGATATAACCATTAAGTTATAGGGATAATAGATTTCAGTGTATTATAAAAATGAACTCTCAGAGAAAATAGGTTGCCAAAGGAATGGACAATGACTGCTCAGTGAATGGTTCCCTAAAAAGGGTTTCTTTTAGAGGTGAAGACATTTTCTGGAACTGGATGCTAATAGTTTACACAAGCTTTTAAATAGACAAGAATTCAAAACTCAGCTGGGTGTGGTGGCACACACCTACAGTCCCATTGGGTGGCTAAGACAGGAGGATCACAAATTCCAGGCCAGCCTTAGCAACTCAGGGAGACTCTGTCTCAAAATAAAAAATAAAAAAGGATGGGGATATGGCTCAGTGGATAAGCACCCCTGGGTGCAATCCCCAGTACCTAAATAAACTAGAACTCACTTAACTGTACATTTTTAAAGGGTAAATTTTATGGTATGTGGATTGAGTCTTGATTTTAGAAAAAGGGGCTCTGATAATTAGTAGGATCTGAATTTCTCAGAGCCCAGTTTCGTTGCAGTTCTTCACGAAGAGAATGGCAAAATTTTAAGATGCGGGCAGAGAGATGAAGGATAGGCTTGTTCTACAGTTTCTTCCAAAGTGAGTGACAAATCAGGGGTCTTGGGAAGCTGAGGCTTTGACAAACAAAATTATTCACCATTTTAGAATAGCCTCTTCTTTCTAGGCAAAGCCCATTAATAGAAAATGCCACTCTCAGGAACTCTGAATGACCACGAGGGATTGGCCTGTTAAAGGCTATTTAACTTAACAAAGGGTTAATGTGGCTAACAGTTTATCCAAAGCTCCCATGAGCCAAGTTTTCTGCCACCAGTTCTAAACTCTAGTGGGGGGAGACGGATGTTCAAATGGGACAGATTGGCTTAAGAATGAACACATAAATGAAGAAAAAAGACAAAGATATCCAGTGTATCCAGTGAACCTCAAAGAAAAACTTTAGAAAAATCAGACATAGCATATTAACACTGTGGATAAACTTGATATTGGAGAAGGAACCATGCATGATAGAAAAGTATCCAGTGTCCATTCACTTTCGCTGGCAAGTTTCTCCCTGTGCTGTGTGTAGTATGATCTCACTCTTGATCTTAGTCTTGGTTTTATTTTCCAATCCAAAAAAAAAGGCCATTTTTATTTAAGCCATAAAATAAATTATCTTTCCAATGTATTCCCACAAAACAACCCCACAGGCAACACAGAAGACTGTGGCCCAAAGAAAAAAAACAACAAACCCCTGGGCACCTATGTGCAAGATAGGAAGAGAGTCAGCCAGGCAACAAGTGGGCCAAGAGGAGCTGAAACAGGTCCCTTAAGAAATCTCATCCACGGGTTTTATCAGCATATTTTCCCCCTTTTATCTGAAATGCCTGAAACCTCAGCAGGCCTGAAGAAATACAAATTCAAACTTAAAGCTACACTTCAATCAAGGTTTACCTAATCCCCCTCTAAGTTCTCAAATGAAAATGTAAATAAAAACATTAGAAACTCTTCCAAAGAGGAAAGCTTTTCTTATTACCATCTGGTATATTTGTATAGTTGAAGACTGGGAAATTCAAGCAGAAATTTAAAAAAAAAAACTGATTACATTTTCATGCTCGATAGATATGGTTCAAGTTGCTACGTTTAGAAATGGAGTGAATCTTGTATAATCTCACTTACTTATTAGTGTTTGCTAATAAACATGTTACCCTCCACCCAGCTGTAATAGTGTCTACTAATATGAAGACTAAAGTACCTTTCCATCATTTTTTTCTCATTTACCAAAAGCCCAACACAATCAGTTTAAGGGGGGGGGGGGCAGAAGGAGGACAGGAAAAATTTGCCAAGTCCTCAGGAGAAAATAAACACTGAAACAATTCTTGTAAAATATTTTCTCTTGAGTCACCACATATTTAGGTAACCATACTATACATAAGCATAATTTTCTGCATACAAGGAAAACAATTTGCTCTGATCCACTGTTATCAAGACCTGGGAACAACTTTGATGGGAGATTCCAATGTTATTGCTTAAGGTCTCTGTTATCCATAGCATCTGGAGGGTTGGTATAAAAAGAATTCCAAATCTCTCCACAATGGCACTCACTGCTGAGAAAATCCACATGCCAAAACCAAAATCACGTAAGATGATGTAACTCATGATCTGTCAAGCATAAGCTAAAGAAGGGTTTTCCAAAGCAAGAAATTACAGGCAAACATCTATTTGATAGTGGGTGTGGGGAAAGGATATAATTAGGAGAAAGTTCACCTTACTACAAAGAGAAGACACTTGCATCAGCTTTAAAAAATTACTTTTAAGTTGGTTCATAACTTCTTTTAACAAAGAATCATAAAACTAAGATATCTTAAATGTTCAATGCTTAAGGATCTAAGCAAGATTCATCTATTGTAATTACTTAAATCTAAATAACATATTTGAATGCATTATTCCAAGCATTTAAACTTACTCTTTGATTGTCTAGTCACTTATAATCTAAATTTTAATGATCTTAAATCTCAGTCTGAAATATCATCTGAACCATCTAGTTAGAATTGCAGGCACTACACAACACACGGCCAAGCAACTAAATAAAACCCAATTCTTTTTAAACTGTCATTTATATGTGCACCACTGCACATATGGATTTTTTTCTGGGAGATGCTTGGAGTTTGAAAGAATTCCTCATGACTGATGGCTGCTGGCACTTACGAGATTAGCTCAAATATCAAGCATGCCAATGGTTTTATCAACACAAACTACATTCCTAAAGAAATCTGCTTAACACTGAAGTACCAGGATGGCAGGGGTGGGTGGCAGTGACACAGAACACAAGCCTGCAAACACCTTCCTTTCTTCTAATAGAGTCAAGAATAGGATTCTGATGATATGCCTGAGAATCACAATTCTGCAGTTAGTCTGGGAAGTACTAGGACAGGGTGTGCTTTCTCCACATACTGCACACTTGCTGGCAGTAAAAGCAATTCATCAATTAAAGCACTTTTATTATCTGCTCTACTCTAGAATAGCCAACAAGTCACTAACCTACACAGGGATCAAGTAGGACATTACATGTCCAGGCAACTGCTATTTTTGCCTCAGAGTCCATGCCCAGGCTATTGCCACAGAAATGGAGGGTAAGACAAACAAAAAGCACCACAGGGTAACTTCCTGAATAACACAACCTAGACTGAGGTTAATAAGGACTAAACAGTTACCAAGTTTTGTGAAGCTGTAGTACCTCTAAAACCAGCTTTGGAAAAAGGACTAGGAGACTCTGCAACTATGGATTCTGCAGAGGACAGACACATTCCCCTGTGTGTGTGCTATTGCCCAGGAGCAGAACACAGCTCCACACCATGTGCATTCATCCCCACCCAAACTGGTCCACAAATGGCTCAAGAAGATAAGTCCATTGGTCACTTGCTTGGAAACAGAGAGATGAAAGACTACTAAAAAATTAATGTTGACACTGGCTTTATGAACTTTATGTCTCACAGACCCATAACAAACAGGAAGGGGAAGGTTCATATACAGTGTCAAACTCTGGAGTCAGGCTGCCTGGCTTACAAGGTAGCTGTGGGGGCCGGGGAAGGCATGTGACTTCTTCAAGGCACAGTTTTCACCTTTGTAAAGTGAAAGTCATATCTCCCTCTAAGTTGGTTACAAAGACAAAATGAAATAATCCACAGTAAGGGCTTATCACAGTGCCCAAGTTTTCTAAGAAACCATATATTCATACAATAGAATGTTATTCACTCATTTAAAAAAAAATGTCATAATATATGTTAAAACATGGATAAACCTTGAAAACATGCTAGGTGAAATGAATAAGACACAAATTTCACATACAACTAAGATGCCATAAATATGAAAAATCCAAAATAGGCAAATCCACATGAACTAAACGTAGATTTGCAGGTGTCCAGGATTGAAAGGAGGAAAGAATGGGAAGTGAGTGATCCCTAATGGGTGGGCCATCCCTTTTCAGGGTGATGAAAATGTTTTAGAAATAAGAAAACGATGGCTGCCTAACTACTGAACTGTTTACTTTTTAGGTGCTCACTGTGGCGTATGAATTGTCTCTTTTTTCAAAGCCTTTATTATGTGACGGTGGAAAGGACAGCAAAACTCAATCCCCAGGGCCAGGTCAAGAATGGCAGCTTGAGGAGGAGGAGTAAAAGCAAAACTGGCCTGTGCGTGCAGTGCATAGGGGCAGGAAGGCCTGCCATCCCCAAGACTTGGGCAAAGACCCACTGTCCCAGGAGAAAAGTAGGTAATGCTCTCCTGCCCCAGACACACATCAGATTGAAGGCAGGGACTGGCGACCAGAGGAGGAGGGGACAGCAATGCTGAACAGACCTTATGTCCTTGGCCCAGGTTCCCAGGGCTTATCCAAGAGAAGAGCTGAGAACCGCCCCTCAACATAGGAGAGACCACCAACAGTGCAGCAAGTGCTGAAGAGGGGGCCAGAGTGTGGGGAGCACCCTGCAGCCCAGGAGAGTAGAACATTAACACTCAGGAAAGTGGGACCCCCACCCTAACTCCAAGGTGACAGTAGCCCACAGCTGAGGCATTTAAAGCCTACAGTACAATAAAAGAAATAATCCCAGCAGAACCCAAACCCAACTCAGCTGTGGATTAGATTACTTCAACCCCACTTTAATGACCTCACAGAAGAGGAGGCAAAAGTTCATTTCTACCTCAGTCTCTACAGGTCTTCTATATAATATCTGGCATTCAGTCAAAATTATTTTTTTTAAAAAATCACAAAAAAATGCAAGAACAAATTAAGATATCAGTCAATCAACAGAAAAGACTTGGAGATATACCAGATATAAAAACTGTTGATTTTAAAATAACCAAGATTGATGTGTTAAAAGATCTAATGAAAAAAAGTGAACTACAAGGAGTATACAGAGAGAGGGAAACTAAAATAGTTAAAACAGAAATGATCAGGATAAATAACTTGGTATCAGAGAAGAAGTGTTCCTCCAATGAGATCATCGTAGAGAGGATGGTGTGAGAACAGGGTAAGAAACCCTCTCATCCCAAAACTTGGACAGAGACCCACTGACCCTGAAGGAAAGCAGACTTAGCATAAATTAGAAAACAGAAAACTAAAGCATCCATAGAAACCATTAACTGAAGTAAAAATTGGGGGGGAAACAAAAAATTGTGGTGGAATTCTCATCCATGGGAAAATTTCTAATGTTCTATTAATGTAACTGGAGTCCCAGAAAAAGGAAAAAAAAAAAAAAAAAAAGAATTACTTGAAAAGACATGGCAAAGAATTTTCCAAAATTAACGAGAACAAACCACAGATTCACAAAGTTCAGGGAACCTCAATCAGGATAAACACTGAACAACATAAAACAGACACATACCCTTTAGTCATCATAATCAAATTACTGAAAAATCAAAGATAAAAAGAAAATCTTAAAGACAGCCAGGAAAAAAAAGACCCTATTAAAAAATAGTGAAGAGGAAGCCCTCAAACTTGAGGATATTTGCAATGCAGGTAACAAATGATTAGTACACAGTATAAAGAATAACCGTGAAGAAATCAATCTCTAATAGAAAAAATATATAAGCAGGAACTTTAGAAAAACAAATATTTGGCAATTTTAAACATTCAGATTCAGATTCACAAGTAATTAATGCAAGTCCAAGTTAAGATCTTCATTTTTCTGTACCCAAGATCAGGAAAAATTAAGGAATTCAATGAGATCAGATTTCTGACTAGAATGTGGACCAATGGCAATTCTCATATAATATAGGTGGGAGTTTGAAATGGTACAGGTTTTTGAAAAATTAAACATTCTTAAACTCTACCATGTGCCAATTCTTGGGCATATGCCTTAATTAATATGTGATTTTAAAGTAACAAAGAATCTCTTCCATCTATATAAGAAACAATTCAAAAATATTCATTGCATTGTTTTCTTAAGTAAAATACTGGAAATACCCCCAAATACCCCATTCAGGAGGGAAACAGAATATTCATAGAATTTTAAAAAAAGCAGTGAAATCAAAGAAATACAGCTAAACACAATATGAACAAATCAAAGACATAGTACTGAGTGGAAAAAAAACTGCAGAAAAATATATTTCTTCAGGGCTAGGGTTATGGCTTAGTGGTTAGAGCGCTTGCCTCGAATGCATGGGGCATTGGGTTTGATCCTTAGCACCACATAAATTAATAAAATAAGGATATTGTGTCCATCTACAACTAAAAAATTTTAAAAGAGAAAGAAAAATACATTTCTTCAATGAACTTTAAAAAGCAGAATAAATTACACATTATTTATGGATGCACTTGTGAGATTAAGGATAGGAAAATAAGATAGGAATGAAATTCGTATGTAAATGCAATGGTCTCAGTACCATTCTTGTCCTTATGTTGAGTGGAGAACCCTCTCACGCTTTATAACTTGCATGTGTTATACGGTCCATTTGGGTTTTTTCCTTTACTACGTAAAAAATATTAAAAATAATATTTTTTACATAATAAAGAAATGTTTAAATGTTTAAAAATGGTCATAAATCATTTTATCTTAGTATTGATATGTGTTAAAAATATGTGCTAAACCTCAAAAACAACATAGTTCATGATAGAGGCCTGACAGAAAAGAACACGTATTATATGAACCCACTTATAGGAAGCATCCAGAATAGGCAAATTTACATAGACAGGTTTGTGGTTGTGTGGAGCTGGGGAGAGAGGTTGAGGTGGTAAGGAGAGAAAGAGAGTGAATGCTAATAGGTACAAAATTCTTTTTTTGGAATAAGAAAAAGTGTTCTAAAATGAGATTATGCTAATGATCACAAAAGTGTAAATATACTAAAAACCACCGAATTGTACACATTAGACAGATAAATTTTATGGTATGTAAATTATATCTCAATAAAGCTCTTTTTTTCAAAAAAGAATCATCTCTAACAAGCATGTTTTTGTTCCTATCAGAAATACAATGAAACATAAAAATGTCAAATAGCCTTAGGTACAAAAGAGATGGAGGCTTAAATTGAATATAATTAAATATGAAAAAACTCTGACTTTATATATCACTATAGTGATTCATGAGAGTACTCAGTATATATTACTGATGTCTAATATTTATCATTTTGATAGGTGGCACATGCCTGTAATCCCAGTAGCTGGGGAGGCTGAGGCAGGAGGATCGTGAGTTCAAAACCAGCCTCAGCAAAAGCGAGGCACTAAGCAACTCAGTGACACCCTGTCTCTAAATAAAATACAAAATAGGGCTTGGGATGTGGCTCAGTGGTTGAGTACCCCTGAGTTAAATCCCTGGTACCCCAAAAAGAAAAAGAAAAAACAGTCTTTGAAGCATGGGCTAGCTATCTCTATTCTGCTCAGGCAAGCTTTAATTATAAATGCTCTAAAGTTATAAATGTTCTGATTTTAATTAAGTTGGTCGTTAGTATAACATTTTGTACTGCAACAACATTAATTGTGATTCAATTCTCAAGGCCAGTTTTCAAAAACTCCTTCATAGCGTGATGTAACTGAATTGTGGTATGAAAAAAAAAAAAAAAAAAACATGGCCTGAATCTGGGTTCTGAAGCAAAGAGATTCTATCAAAATGGAAAAAGGAAGATTTTTCTCCTCTTTAAATATGGATCCAGTTTAGCATACCACTTTCACATTTCCTTGGTATTTTCTCATTTTTCCTTTCAACAGTTCTTTATTGCCCACTACTACCCTTACCAGATAAGCAGTATACTCATATCCTTTAACTCCCCAACCCTAATACGGGATAACATCCAAGTAATCCTTTCTCCAAAATGAATCATGCCCCCCCCCCAAAAAAAAAAAAACATCCACTTTCCTTCTCTAGCTAGCGCCTAATAACCCTTCCATCTGACCGCTGAGAAGATGGATCCAAATTACGGTAAAATGTGGCAGACTCTTTCCTCACCCTAATGATCATTTCAGGGGTTGGAATTCAGAGGGCATAACAGGAGGCCTGCCTGAGTACTGTCACCCAGAACAGGCTCATGATCTACCGCTGCCTCAGAAACCATCCCTGAGCTCCAGGCCCATCAACGATGTATCACTGTATCATGTATCAATGTATCATCATCAGGCTGTGGGTTGGTGGTCTCCCTCGGCTGGTCTGACTGGGTCTGTTTGCTCCTGTGGTAGAGAGATCAAAGTCAAGATCAAGGGATAGGAAACAGACTCCGCCTCCTCAGGAGAGAGAGATGCAGCACAGATCCCCTCAAATGTATGATAAGAGAAAGAGACCACACAAAACACGTCGGTGTCTAACGATGCCTCAAACCACACACATTTGTAAAAACAAGTGTCACAGACTAGAGAGAGAAACAAAGGGAGAAACGCCCACTTCAGTGTCCTGTATTTGTGGTTCACATCACTGATTAACTTAAATACATGATGTTCAAGTAGATGAAATTACTACCTCCAAAGTACACCTTGGCTCAGAAGCCACTGGGGGGGGAGTTCTACGAAGTGTTCTTAAACCGAAGCCTCTCTCTGTTGTTCATAAGGAAGCCACTAAAGCCACTTCCACCTACCCTGGACACCAGAGGCTTCCAGCCCTGGCCCTGCGGCAATGACTGAGGCCTGGAGAAGGTAAGTGCTTCCAAAATGCCACCTGTGTGGATTGAAGAGTTTTAGCCACACACCTCCTGCTACCAAGAATCAATAGGGGGAGCTCTGTGATAAAGGTGCTCTGGAATAGGAAGGCAGGCCAGCTAGAGACAAAACTGACCACAGAATCGACTCCCTTCTCAGCCTTCTCCCACAGGCACATTCCCAAAGACAGGGGAATCTTCAAAAAAATTTAAAAAAAAAAAAATGAGCAAAGGATCAACTGATTGAAAGTGACCATCACTGCAGATTGAATACTGGTCATGTACTTCTCATGTGCCTACCAAAGCTCCCCTATTCCAAGAACCAGTATATCTAAATACTTCTCCACTTCCGATACAGGCAGAGGGAACCTCAACACTAGTCCCAGAAAGCAGCTGCCTTCTTCTCTCTTAAGAATTAATTCCTAATCATAACAGCTACCAAGTAGGAAGAGAGGCCACAGTCAACAGATTTTTAAAATGTATTCAACATAATTGACAAAAGTATCTCCTACACTGCTAGTGCTGTATGGATACGGCAGTGAATACCACAGATATTGGCAATGCCCTGAAGAGGTATATAATCTTCCTAGCAATCAATAGCAACAACATTAATCCATACATTCAACAACTGGCTGTAGGACGATCTTGCCTTGGCTGTATAAAATAGCCTAAGGAATAAAGACTTCAAATGGGACTAAGTTACACTACAGTAACAGAAGAAATAGAAGCCAATGGAGTCTAATGCCTGGCACATAAGCAATCAAACATCTGCTGAACAGTGAGCAGCATAGATGTACACAAATACAGGAACCTTATACAGCAGGCTCTTCCATACATTATCCCCTATCCATTGCAGGACAAGCAACTAAACCCAGAGGTGCTTCACCACAGATCAACACCCCCAACCCTTTTAGAAACAGGGTCTTCTTAAGTTGCTAAGACTAGCCTCAAACTTGTGATCCTCCTATCTTAGCCTCCAGAGTTGCTGAGATTACAGGTACGTGCCACAGCACCCAACAAACCCATTATCCCATTTAATCCACACGTTGATTTCACATTTCAGCCCTACATCCTATGTCGAAAAATGAATTCAGAAAAGCCAGGCAACTTGTCTGAGAATCCAAACTACTAAGGACAAGGGCTACAATTCAAACTGAAACCTTGGATTGGCTCCAGGTCTCCCAGTCCTTTTATGGGCTAACCTCAACACCCAGTAACAACACCTGCCACTGATCCAAGAGTCGTAGCATCATGCTCCAAAAGTCAAAAGTCACCAACTTGCAATTAAAGTGAACATCATTTGTGCTGTCACACAGAGAAGCTCATCTTTACAAAAAGATACCCTGTAATTTCCTTTCCCAACCACGAGGGTAACTAAATGTTGGATGACGGACAGGTAATCTTTAAGAACTGCAAAGGAGCCACTTTCCACTACTGCTACCAGAAGTTCGTGTAGGAGACTAGGTATTTCCTGATGGCAAACTCGCCATATGTAGTGTTCCTGTGGGGTTGACAGCAAACTCTGGTCACTTAGCTTTACTCCACAGACCCTCTTCCCCTCTTTCAGATACTGAATGAAGGCAGATCTGCTGGGGAACAGAAGACCTGTCAAAGGGGCAACATGGGAAGGTCTGCCACAAGCAAGCCAGTGAGGATATGGTTTCAAATCTATGAAGAATCTGTAGGATGAGAACACACAGACTTCCTAGGTGAAGAAGAGTTCACACAGCAGGTCTAATTGGGGTCTTTTGAGAGTTCTGCATACAAGGTTGGCCCTTGGCTGGCAACTGGAAAGTTAGATTTTGGAAGACTTCCTCCCACTATGATAAAAGTGGCTCCGTGTGTCTGAACTTTACAAGCAATACTGTTTGTAATGCACACCCGCTTTCCTTTGAGAACCTAGAATGTTGACATATGCTAAGTGGAGACAGTGCCTCCATGAATTGCCCCCAATTAAAAAAAGACCTGAACTCTGGGTCTTAAAGGAGATTCCCGTAGACAACACTTCATACATGTGGACACTATTCACTACTGGAGGAATTAAGTACATCCTGTGACTCTACTGGGAGGACTCTTGAAGCTTGCACTAGGTTTCCTCTGAACTTCATCCCATGCACCTGTTCCCATTGCTGACTTTGCTTTGAAGACTTTGGCTGTAATAAATCTTAGTAGTGAGAATGACAAGACACAAGGTCCTGTCTGTGGGTAGTGCTAGTGACCCCTGAACTTCCTATGTCTGAAAGGAATGCCTTCCAGTCTCTCTTTCAAAAACCAATGGAAGCCACAGGAAAGGGCAAACGCTTTATACCTGTCATGCTTCAACGATCTCAAGGTAACGGTATTAGCTAGAACCCAAAGCCTTACAGTTAAGAGAACTTAAGAAGTACATGAGACCACTTTGCCCAAAAGAAGCTCCCCAGATCTCCAGGCTCTTAGCCAACTGCCTGCATACCATCCTCAGCCGGAGCTCAGACAGGCATAGCAAACAGCCAGCCACAGGTGCATCTCTTGACTCCTTCCCATCTTGACTAAGCACCTAGATTCCCAGGTGCACAAGCAAAGATCAAGGAGTAAAGTCTGGGGTTTTTCATTCCTTCAATGCCCTGATGCTTATTGAGTCCACTGGAACATTCTGAGTCTAATGAAATCAATTGAGAACATCTCTTTCTAACCTTTTCATTGCCTTTATTCCATCCACCACCCTCTCTCTCCAGGTGGATAACAGCTACCCCACTCCTGCTTTCATGTTGTCTGTGTTCCACTCTGTATCCACAGTGTTTTTACAGATGGAAAACGATCCCATCATATTCAGAATCAGTGATTCCCTCCTATGATCTACCAACCCTCCCATGATGGAGCCCCTGTCTGCCTCTGCCACCTGTGTTCATGGTAATCTAGCACACCAGAGTATCCATTCCCATATGAGGCCAAACCTGGAATTCCTGCTGTAGGAACCGGATATTAACTAGACTCTCTACATAGCATGCTGGCTTCCTATCTGTCATCTCAGGTCTCCCCAAAGAGGCTAATGACCACCTAACCTAGAGCCAACAACCATCAGTCACTCACCAGCCCATTACTGTGTTTTTCCATCAGAATAGTCACTGCCACTGGGATTTATTTTACCTTCTTCTTAATCTTTCTGTCACTTCTACCAGAATGTGGGCTTATGACACTGAGCCATATCTGCTGGTCGAACAGAGTCTAGAACTGTACCTGGCACACAGCAAGCAATCCAGTACTGGTTAACAGTTACTAAGATGTGGGAAAAGCCCTCTCGATCTCTAAACCTCTTGTCTCCACTCTCCTCTACTAGTTTACCAAGCCCAATGCATTGGGTCAAGAACGTATGACGGAAAAATAACTATGGTATTAGTGCTGCCCTTGGAGGTGCTCAGTCTAGCAATTCCAGATCCTTACAGCTATCTGTGTCCCCACATTCACTTTCACAGACGCCATCAACACCCAACATAGAACCATACCAGGTAGCTTCAACTAACTTTTCCATCCTTATATCCCATCGTCACTGCTGGTTGATACATTGAGCTGTAGCAGATACAAGTGACTGATTCCAAAGTATTAACCTTCTTCTTCCTCCTTTGGAAAACAGACCTGCTCCCCCACCCATTCTAGTTAGACCCATGACTACCCAGTTAAACTACATATTCCAGGCTCCCTGATAGAAATTAGTTACATATTAGTTACTTAGCTAACAAACAGAAGCCAAACGGAAGTGGCCACAAGGTTGGAGTCACATCTTTAAAAAGGGAGCAATTATCAATGTTTAGACCCTCTTCCCACAGTCTGGAATCTGACATTAGTAGCTATAAGCCAGTGTGCACCACAAAGGCAGGGTTAAAACCCTGAGCAATGAGGTAAGAATACCCCACACCAGTGACAATGCTCAAAGACAAAGTCGCCTGCCAACCCTGAATTCTTTAGTGTGAACAAACTAAACTGGTGAGTGACTGATGCCACTGTATTCTCGAATCTCCCTTTCAACAACAGTGTAACTTCTACTTTAACTCATACAATCCTGAAATGAAAACTCAGAAGACCAGACTGTAGAACCTGGAACTGAAGACCCTTACTCTCCATTTACTGTACTTCACACATCATCCAGTTTGAGAGGAAGTGGTGGGTCCATGCTACTTTAAACAATTCATGCTTGAGAAGAATTGCAGATCTACGTTTACAAAAGAAAGACTTCCCCAACATACAGTAACTTAGAGTATGCCAATTATGATCTCAGAAGTGAGGATTAGGAACAAATCTATGTAAATAAAATGTATTCGTGTATTACAGAAGTTTATTATGTTGCAAAAATGTAAGTATCATGCATATGAACAATTATAAATACGTGCAAAATTTTAAAATCGGGGCCCAAGAAACTTTGGAGTTCAGAGACAAACCTGTCATATCCACAAAACTGAGAACATTGCCTCCTATATCCTAAGCATGCAAATACTGTAAAAATGAATATATACCTTGTGTTTAGTTGTGAACACCCACACAAATCTGGGAGGGACTGCTATGTAGGCAACAGATTCCCAAAGTCAAATATCAAGACTGCATTACCATTGTGTAATATCCATTAAAAAAAAAAAATCAATTTGCTACTAATGTCCAGATCCAACCTTTGACACACTAAGTCGGCTCTAGGAGATGAGCCTAGAGGTTCCAGTGAGTAGTCTAGTTGGTGAACCAAGAGCAGATAAAATGGTACTGCTCTAGCTAATCAGAAACCCTGGTCAAGCATTGTTATTAACTCCTAAAAAACCTCTGTAAGCTACTTTCTTCCCTAAGCCTACACTTCTCATCTATACAATGTGAGATAGTCTAAGGTTCTTTCTGGCACAGTAGATTTAAAACAACAACAACAACAGGTACTCAAGAGAAACTCTAGGAAATGCCTGTTAACAAAAAAAAAAAAAAAAAAAAAAAAAAAAACCTGAGGTTGAAGACAGACAGACAGTAGAGAACTGGGAACTAGAACCCAAATATAGCTACTCTACATGTAATGCTCTTCCCATATCATCCTGCCTTGAGAAGGAGTAGTGAACCTATGCTCTTTAAACAGCAAGCCCTACAGAAGTATTCTCCAAATTCAGCTAACTGGGGGTGGGGTGAGGGAAGAACACTCTGAATATAAGGAGACAAATTCCCCTAAAAGTAAAAGGCCCCTAGATTGAGGGTCTGGGGTGAGGATGGAGGAGAGATTAAAAAAAAGTTAGGAAATTCTCAAGTATAGTCTACTATGAAAAGCACTGCTAACATCAATCCCTGCTAAACTATGCTTACACATTTTATAAAACTAGTCCATATCATATGCACACTGTATCCCTCTACCCCACTTACTACATTGCAAGTCTTATCTGTGATTAAATGTTCCTTCAACTTCTGATGTCCCAAATATCTTATCTCACTGATATGCCAAAACCAAATCCCTACTGCCTGACATTACAGGTATTTCTCATGCTTCTGTCATAATTTTTACAACGAACACATTAGAACAATGTCTGATGCTCTATGTACTCGATGGATGTTCCTTCCAGCAGATTTCCCAGTCCCAGGTATCATTTAAAATATGGGGATATAAGCAAATCACCTCCTAAATTTGCAACTCCAATAATGTCTCTTTCTCATGCAATTGCAGGAGACAACCTAGTGGCCAGTTTGCTTCCTGATCATTGTCTGCTTGTTCATTCAAAGTGTATAGGAGTTTGGCAGACCATAGAAGCCTAACCCCTTCAAAGAGGTGAAAGGCACAAGGCTTTAGCTTAACAAGAAGGTTGGCTTTGTGATTTGGGGTTGTTTATGTATGGACGTTTCCTGGTATTCTGTGAGGGAGGAGGGATAGAAGATTTAACTTCTTGCCAGGGGATAACTTTCAGCTTGAAGTTTTTATTCTGGTTAGACAGGAGGGCACAGTCGCCACACTACGTCACTTTCCATACCAGGGATTGAGTGTGTGCATCCAGTCAAAAAAGAGAACTTCCCAGTTTGGGGGAAAGAAGAAAACATTAGATATTAGCCTGTAAGTAATAATAATAGAACTTCCCAGAAAGCGCCCTACTCCACAGTCAGGAATTAAGGCAAAAACCTGACACAGGTCCTCAATTCTTTTAAACACAATCCCCACATTCAAAAGACTGACAACCAAAAGTTGCAACCATTTGGCATGATGAAACCAACCAAGCTACTCTGCATTTTTCTGGTGGCAAAACTTGATCTGAATAGACAGGAGGCCCTGTGCAGCTGTATCATCACATTTCGTGTGACTGTTCATGTGTTTTGCTGTGTTTGACATGTCTGCCGTTCAACCCACCAGCAGCATGACATTACACGTCCTATGTGCTCAGTATTAATTTTCCATATCCCTATATTCTGTTAATTCCCTGTTATGGGGTGAACCATGTGTCACTCCCCCCCCCCACAAAAAAATATGTTCAAATCCTCACTCCAAGTACCTGTGAACATGACCTTATTTGGAAATAAGGTCTTTGCAGCTATAATCAAGTTAAAATGAGGTCATCAGGTGGGCCCTAATCCAATATGACTGGTGACCTTATAAGAAGGGAAAACAGAAACACATAGGAGGAAGACAGCTGTGTGACTACAGAGGCAGGGACTGGAGTGCTACAGCTGCAAACCAGGGAACACCTGCAGCTACCACAAACTGGGAGAGGCGAGGAAGGAGCCTCCCCTAAACACTTGTGCGGGAACATAGCCCTTGCCAGCATCTCAGTATAGGACTTCTAGCCTTCAGAACTTGGGCATAATAAATTTCTGTTATTATAAACCACCCAGTCTATAGTACTTTGCTATGGTAGCCCTGGTAAACTAATATACCCCACCATCACTGCCAAAAAGCCTTCTTTCTAACATTCTAACCCTGTGGATAAAGGGCTATGGAATTGTATTTTTAATGTTTCTTTATTCTACATATTGCTCAGTAACTCCACATTTCATTCAAGGTTTCTGTCAATGACATTTATCTAAGTCAATGACGATTTTGTAATAAACTATTTTAAAAAGGGGAGGACAAAGGGCACACTTAGCCTTTAAAAAAATTAGCAGGATAGAATAGTTAAAACCATCCATCTACATCAAAAATGCTTTATTGAAAAAAGAATGTTCCCCAATTCAACAATATTGAGGCAGCATTACACACAGACACAAAACAGTTGTCAAAATGCTGCAAAAATATGCAGTTCATAATTCAGATAGAAGATCTATTAATATCTAATACAAAGAAATAAAGTGAAAAAAGGTGGTTAACAGCAAAGTGCACATAATAAATGTAGACACTCATTTCCTTAGCCATTTACCTAGCAAATATATACCAATAAACTACATATGCCAAAAGGCACAGGGAATATACAATAAAATTACAATGAGTGACAGGACTTCACATTCTTAACAGGAATGCAATAAAGGAACAAATTAGCATCCTCCCAGTTCTAAAAATTCTTCTTTGGCATTAAATTTGCTTCTGTTCTCCTACCCAACCTAAGATGGAGTTTCAATAATTTGGTCATTTTTAACATATTAAAATGTACATTTTGGAAAACTTCTTCATCTACAGAAAGTCAGTCCATGGATTAACCACAGATAGAGATAAACACATAGAGGCATTCATGGAAATGTCATCTATTAGAATCCCAAGAGCCAACATCAACCATAGAATCAGACCTCCCCAACCTAGATGTCCATGCCCTAATCCCCAGAACCTGTGAAAATGTTACTTACATGGTGATGGGTAACTAAGAAAGTGGAATTAAGGGTGCTAATCTGCTGACTTTAAAACACGAAAATTATTCTGAGTTGTCTGGGGTGCACCCAGTGTGACTACAGAAGTACCTGAAATAGAGGAGAGAAGAGGTCAAAGTGATGTCATACAAGAAGGACTCAACCTGCCACTGCTGGCTTTGAGATGAAGGGAAGGATCACCAGCCAAGAAGTACCTCCAGAAGTTAAACAAATCAAGAAAATGGATTTCCTCTAGGGCCTCCGGAAAAGAATGTAGCCCTGCCACACTTTTGATTTTAGCCCAGTGAGATCAATATTGCATTGTAACCTACAGAACTTTAATAAATCTATTATTTCAGGCCACTAACTGTGTGATAATTAGTTAGAGCAACAGGAAACTAATACAGGCACCAATAAAAATTGGTTTATTCTGACAATGGAATAACATGCTGACATAATGAAGAACAAGAGAAAACTGTAATGATTTCAGTAGGAAAAAAAAATAGGCTGAGAGCCACAATATGATCACAACTTTGCTTGCTTAAGAGATTCACATGAACCGTCCATTGCGGTACAGATGACTAGAAGCACATAAACCAGAACAGAGGTAATTCTGAGGAATGGCACTGATGATAACCCAGTCTTTGTATAGTAAATCTATTTTTTTTTCAAAATTCCTACCATAAATAATTATATGTCAACAGAAAAGAATATTTAAAATCTGGTAGAGACTTGCTTATCTAGAAAGAGGCCATGATGGGGTCCCTAAGTGACTGAGCCAGGAATTGGATCTTTGATGGACAAATTTCCTGAGGAAGAGAAAAAACATGGAAGGTCTGGGGGGTGGGGAGCTTAGAAGAGCAAACAAGCTTAAAGATTCTTGTCCAGGTGAACTTCAAGGACAAAAACCCTTTTGTTGTTGTTGTTCTTTTTAGTTATATATGACAGTAGAGTTTGACATATTGATACAAACATGGAGTACACCTTATTCTAATTAGGATCCCAGTCTTGTGGTTGTACATGGAGATTCACTGTGGTGTATTCATATATGTACATAGGAAAGTTAAGCCAGTTCATTCCACTCTGGACAAAAACATTTGTTATCTTCCCATCTTTGAAGGCCAAATTCCTGACCTCAGTAGACATTTCAAAAATCAGCACTGCATTTGAAAGTTTCTGATCTGTTGAAAACTATTACACAAGTCCAAGTTGCATCCTTAAGGGAATCAAAAGCTATTTGGTTAGTTCTCTAGTTACAATATTCCATAGGTTGAGCTAGTAGTCTTCCCCAAACCTATTGTTCCCTCAAGCAATGAAATTTTTAGTGTGTAGTTTTGAAGAATGCACTTTTTTCAGGAACAACAGATTATGTTAGGACAGAAACCCTGGCACTCAATTTGATGATTAAGACCTAATTGGGTACCAACTGGCCCAAACTGACCAAACGGAGAAACCTGCCCATCCCAATTCTTTCACATGGTATTCCAAATGTGTTCTACATTATGTAAAGAACACTGCTATTTCAACACGACTTTGGAAACCACACACTCCAAATACTAAAGCGAATTCTGCAATTCTAAAAACATAATTGCTAAAAAAGAAAATCTAAGGAGCAATAAATCTTGGGAACCCACAATCCCAAGCATGTATGTGAGCAACATGCATTCACAGGCACACATTTACATATATATATATATAACTTTTTAAAAAGCATTATTGATAACATTACATGCCTGGCTATCTCCCTAAATGATTATTGCCATCACTGTTCTCCCAGCAAAGTTTCTGACAGTTTTGAAAAGCCTCCCATACCTAGAAAGAATACCAGAGCCAGGTGTTTTTTGTTTGGTTGGTTGGTTTGCTTTTTTTTTTTTTTCAACAGGCAAGATCCAAACTTAAGACAAAGATCATTGCTATGTTATATAAACTATATTCATTAATTTTTTTTAAAAAAAGGCAAGTTTCCCAAAGTAGCCCTGATCCCAAACTGTACAACAAAAAAGGACAAAGGCCACTTTTATGTAACACATACACAGAAATACTGAATAAAATATTAGCAGAAGGGGGCTGGGGATAAAGCTCAGTGGTATAGCATTTGCTAGCATGCATAAAGACCTTGGGTTTGATGGGCAGTATTCAAAAAAAAAAAAAAAAAGAAAGAAAGAAAGAAAAAGAAAATTTGTGGGATGAATATCAATACAGCAATGTATTAAAATTAAAAAAAATTATAACCTAGTAGAGTTTATCTAGAATACGTGGCTAGTTCAATACATGATCTATTATTATATTTTTACTACATTGAGTTTTTTTAAAATAAACGGCAGGCACAACTAATTTGATGAAATTCAGCAAACAAAACAAAGCAAATGTTCTCATCCAAACATCCACCAAAAGCCTTCCAAACAAGTTTAATGAAGCACTCCCATAAAAGTTGGGAACAAGAAAGGGTGCTTGCTATCGTCGACATTCGTCAACACTGTTCTGTGCTTACTAGCTAACACAATAAACAGAAAGAAAATGTGTGGAAGTACTTCTTATGTCAGGATTAGATTCCAAGGTTGGTTTCTGAGTAGGAAATGGCACAAAGCTGGGTTTCCTTTGATTATGATGTGGATGGGGTAGGGGCAGGTAATTCTGCTCTATAAAAAAAACACCACCAGTGGAAAGACACAAGAAACTGACTGACCCTCTGAGGGAAAGAGAGACTGACCCAGGGCCTACAAACACTCATGGAATAAGCAGGCTGATAGCAGAACCAACACTGTTTAAATTATTACACTCTTATGTTAGCAAGTATAAATAGAATATACTAATTTAAATGTGACTGTGACCCAATTTCACGGTGAGAGATTGGAAAATGCTAGAAAGGAGGACAGAAAACTCATTCTAAACATCATCTGCCTAGAAAGTACAAGAAAACCAACCAATCTTTGTTCATTAAGTTAACCAGAAACCAAGTGACATTAACACAAAAAACAAATCCTACATACAATGAGAAACTGAAATGGAAAAAATCCTTCTCACAGTGGCAAGAACAAGGTACCTGAGAAAAGCCCCAGGCAGCCTGTAAACCCTATGTGAAGGAAAGTCTCCACGAAAACCTCACACCAAGGTTAAAATAAAGAAAATGAACCTCAACAAATACACAAACTAGAGATTTTTAAGGTAGAAATCCTCCCCAATCCCAAATTCCCACAGGATTTAAGGGAAATTTTGTGCAGGAAGAAAAAAAAACCACATTAGTCAAAACAATACTGAAAAACATGTCAAAACTGGGCTGCGGCTTAGCTCAGTGGCAGAGCACTTGCCTAACATATGAGGCACTGGGTTAAATCCTCAGCACTACATAAAAATAAATAAAATAAAGGTATTCTGTTCATCTAGATCTAAAAAAAAAAAAAAATTTAGATGTCAGAACTTACTATATGGTATATCAAAACCTCCTAGAGTTATAGTACCAAAAGAGTTATTAACAAAGGAATAAGAGTGTCCATAACTGGGTATTTATGGAACTGAGATGTCATTTCAAAGATTTCAATGGGATAAACAGACTGTTTGCTTGCTTGAATTGCAGGGGATGGAATCCAAGTCCTTGTACATGCTAAGCAAGCACTGTACCACTGCCCCGCCCCAGCCCAATGGTCAGACATATATTTTGACACAATTAAATCAGCATACCTCCAAAAATGCACCAAAAAAAATGCTATACTTGATAGCAAAAAAAAAAAAAAATCCATTTCCATCCTTCCCATTCCCTTGTTTATTTCATTCACTTGAATCTTCAAATAACTGACTGAAGAACTCCTCTTCATCTTCTTTCCCTTCTTTCTTGAATATTGTCAAGCTGGATACTACAAGGTAAACCTCACCATTCTCATTCAACAGTTTCACATTCTGTTCCATAAAACTGGATGAGAAGCCATAGCCAGCTGCAGTTCACAGAAAGGTTATATTATAAGCATCTATGCAGCAAAAAGAAGATAACCAGGTATCAAAAGGTTAAATAAATAACTCTGTTAGAAAAGAAGATGGGGAAAGCATGAGCTGGCCAAGTCCTATTCCTAGCCCATGTTGAAAAGGGTCAGGAATCTAAAGAAAGGGAAACAACTCCTGACTCTTCACTACCAACCAGAAGTCTGGGCTTGCCAAAGGATGAACATCTGCTCCAACAACTACCTTCAAAGCAATCACAATGCGATATTTCAGTACCTCTATGGGGCATCCCTAGGAGGTTTCAGAAAATAGTTTTCTTTGTGGATAAGGAGTTATTTAACACTGTGACTATTCATTTAGGCCAAGCCTTGAGAAAAAGGGAAAGATGTGGTTGGGTGCTCTGAGGGAAAGAACATTTCCTTAGTCACCTTGAATCCTTTTTGGAAGTAGATGCATTATAAATTAGCAGATAGCATCTCATTGTGAGACTCAACAATTACATCACAAGGTGCCATTAAGAAATTTGGGTCACTGTTATAATCACCTTCACTCAACTGGTAAGGAGAGAAGAGTCAAGTGTGATTAAGCAATTGCCAAAGGCCCCCGTGATTTCACAAGGATAATCTAAAACCACTAAAACCAGTCCATGCAAGGCAACCCAGTCACTTAAGAAGCCCAAAAACAAGCATCCAAAGGGTAATGTTCTAAATATACCTTCTATTTGGAATACTCATTTAGTACTTTAAGGAATAAGTAGCTACTAAAGGTCAAACCTATTTTAAGAACACTCAAAGTATAGATTTATGAAAAACTAGAGCCTATAAATTTCCTTTGAAAAACAAAAATCTATGCCTGCTATCCATCTTATGCTCACAGCTAGAACTCAATGTTATTACAAACTGATCTGACACAAGCTAAGTCACACTGTTCTCCTGTAAGACATAAACAATCTCATAAAACAGTTACATCACACAAGGTCACTCTGAGATCTTGACAAAGAGGGACAAGACAAGATCACTGTGAAATCCACAAGACACCAAACCCCCTCTCCCAGATAAACCAAGGGACTTCTACTTATTTACCAATCATAGCTTTAGCTCATTCTAATCTGCTCTCTCTATAGAGAGAGAAGGTTCAGACACCCGCTTTCTGAAAACACAGAATGTAAAGATAGCCCATGCTTCCATGGACTCTTCCCAAGATTACCCAACCAAAGCTGAAAGGCTTCATAAGTTCTTTTAATCACCTCTTTCTGTAGTGTGTTCTCCCTCCTGCAATGAGCAACAAACTCAACTTGTTCAACAAGAAGTACATTCCTGGTGGTCTTTGGCTGAAGGACACAAATGACTCTTCATTTTACGAATTTCCACATCAAGATCCTGGCATGGCTTGACATTTTGAGAAGTTTAACTTCATTTACAATTGAACTCTTCAGGATCCTACTTATCGCACAGAAGCATGTTACATCTATTTAACAGAATGACTTTGCAGAGGCCCTGAATGCATCAAGATTTACACTCCATTCTTCAAAAACTACCAAAAAACATCACTTTAAATATATAGAGAATCCTTCCTGCCATTAACTCTGAAGATTCCATTTTTTCATCTAAGCATGGCAAACTGAGGACATCTAATGGACCGTTTTCCACATTTACAAGTTCTGAAAACACTAACTGTACACTAAGGGGATTTTTCAACCCTGGAGACTAAATGGTTTTTCTGGGCACTCTAGGTCCCAAGATCCAATCTTAAAAGGGAAGCGCTTCATGATATAGATGAATCTCATAGACATAACATTAGGAGAAGGACGTTAAATACTGAAGCATGTACTGTACAATTCCACTCAGCGTCCAAACTCAGCTGCATGATTGCCTGCAGAGGGATAATGACCGGAAGGGACACAGTCCCAGGTGTTAGTCCTGCTGTTTCTTAATCTGGGTGCAAGTTAAAACTTGAGTGCCTTTGGTCTGTGACAACTCATCAATCTTACTATTCCCGCATATTACATAATTTATACTACAAAAAGTTTTCTAAAAGGAAGGGGTAAAGTAGTAGTAGAATGTTACAAAGTGGCCTCTACATAACTCAAAGACTGGAGGTAGTATTTAGTAGTAGTCTGGAGGTCCACTATTTAAGCCAGTCTCTTAACCTTTAGGAGCCTTGTGTCCCATCTGTGAATGAGGATAACTGCTTATATTCACAGAGCCCTTTTGAGAATTATACTAATCATGCCTGCACTTAGCCTAGTACACACAATATGCCTCCCTGATTGAGCCAACTGGCAATCCTGCTGGGCAGTCTCCAGTGTCTCCTCTAGGTAACTTGGGCAGGAAAGGTCAACTCTGACATCAGAAGAGATGGCTCCCTTCCTAAAATAACCCTTTCATGCTACATGTTACCAAAGAACACACCTGAATTCACATCTGTGTTACACTGTAACCTGGCCCAGAGCAGATGGACATCTGACTGACCCCCGCCACACTTCCATAGCTCCTCCTTCCCCAGCCTGCGGGCCTCAAGTCCTGTCCAGCAGGTCTCACAAGGAGGCTCCTCCAGCAGCACTTCCTGTCTGACCATTCCCCAATACCCACGGTCCTTCCCTAAACTCCATTAATGCTTACTCTATCATTCAACCAGTACCTGATCTGCCGTCTTCACTGTCTTCTCAGATATGTTGTGCTGACTTCCCACCACTGTCACAGGCGCCCTGATACCGAAAGTCACACCAGGCTAGAGATGTTGCTAAGAGAAAGTGAGGCCCAACACCGCCCCGAGAAGGGGTATGAGCTGCAGTGTGACATGTCCTGTAAGTCTCATGAATAATTATAAGATGAACTTCAAGGCAGCATATTCAAAAGAAAGTATCAGGGCTTTACACAGGGGAAATTCCACCCACTCCAGTGTCCCAGAAAAGGCACAAACTGAGACAACTATGACCCTCTTACAGATCATCTGAGAGCCTACTGCAATTTCCAAATTATTTGGAACTAGTTTTTATATACTAATTCATTCTAAAATTCACTGAGGGGTCTTTGCATAAACATACACAATCTAAAGAGGCCAGGAGGCATGGATGGTCAGAAAAGAGGGGGGCAGTCCACTAGCCAAAACCTTACACAGGTGCTCATCGACAGGTCATATGCAATTTGAAAACTTAGATCTGAGTTTCCAACAGTTTCTGTTGCCTCAAAAACTGAGGATCTTTACTTGGTAGTAAGGCATAAGAAAATAATTTCATCTGTGGGTACCCATCAAGGAGGTGGATGGCAACCTCAAAAATATTCTCACTTCCTGGCTTCATCCTGGGAGACGCACACTGAATATACAGGAATGAAGTGACCTGATATTCAAGACCTACTTTCAGAAGGTTGAGCAAAAGGCAGAGGAAGAGGGAGACAGAAAAGGTCATTCAGGAGGGCTCTGATATTAAACATTGGTGAATTTAGAAGAAGAGTATGAGGGTGTTCATTATACTAATATAGTTTATAATTGACAACTTTTTTTTTTTAATTTCAGGAGGAAAACAGAAAAGAAAAGGGGTATATTCTAAAATCCAAAACACATTAAGTCATAAGGACTGTGACTCCAGAGGGTCACAACAAGTTAAATAATCAGCTGGGTCGACTGCCCACTGTAGCCTCTCCAGGCTCCCTGTCTGTCTGCACTGTCAATGGCTGCTGAGTCTTGTTCTTGGAGTTAAATACCATCTGTGTTTTAGTAAGAAGCAGACAACCCAGTGGTTACATAAAAGGCAAAACTATAGCAATGAATGAGATGTGATACTGGAAGCCTAGGGACAGGGAACCAAAAGGGAAGTGAACTGTCTTTATGAGTTTCAAGTGTGAAATGACGGCATTACTACCTTGTCAAGGATGAAAGAGACAAACTACAATGTACCCAGGATATGCCAGGAGCACCACTCTCATGCACGATACTAGATGCAGGGCCAACACCTTTCTTGGGAGCCACCACCTTGCTCCCGAGGCTCTGGATTTAGAAATCCAGACTTTGCTTTTTTCAACTCTATCCAATGAAACTCTGTAAACATGGGTTAATGATGGGGGAAAAACCTAATGGATTAGAAAGTTTTATTGCAAGGTTGCTCAAATTTTAAATCCTATTCAACTGGGCAATAACACAGAAAACTTATATTTTTTGACTGGTTTGATTTACACAAATTGGAGTGAACTCAATTGATCAATTTGGATTTGCTCATTAATTGACCAAATCTACTTTGCTCTAAAACTCCTTAAAATGTATTTGAGAATAGAGGACTAAGATGCCTATCATGCAAACAGACTATGATCAGGACAGAGCCTGTTTAAGAAACTCTATACATACATACCAGATAAAGTCTAATGGGCTATCATTAGCGTTTAAGACCCTCGCTTTAACAGAGAACCCAAACTTTGAACAAATTTCCTAACAGTCCCAAGCATTTTACAAAGAACACCATCTTCTTATGGGACTCGAGGGAGTGGTCCATGCTAACAAATGACAGGTCTTTAATGGGACTTCCATAACAGTTTTGAACTCCCAGTATCTATCAATTTGCAGATTTTCATTGAGGAACATCTGGTAATAAAAGTCAAACTATCTTTGCTCTCTCACTTATTTCCTAGTTACTTGGGTGGAAGAGAAGTTTCCAGTGCTAAGAAAGTAAACTAAATTCCAGGGAGGAAGTGTAAGCAACATGGCAGTTTTTCCTCTGTACAAGCAATCCTTTCAAAACTCAAAGAATACATTGCATTTCCTCCTGCAGGACAAAGAAAAGGCAAAAGATTGTTTAAAAAAAGGGGGGGGGGATTTCAGGTTAAGACAGGAGGGACTATACACAAATGAGTAAATACCACCCAAACATAAATAAGAAAAATTTAAAAGCACATACTTTTTGAATCAGGAATTCCAACCTTAAATTATCCAATAGATAATACAAACCATCACTAAAGTATATGTGCAAACTTTTTTTTTTTTAAGAGGAATGATTTGAAAACAATAAAGGAAGAGTTAAATACAGCACTTCCATTGTATGAAATATTTTACAGCAAGTCATTATACTAATATAGTTTATAATGGACACAACTTTTTTATTTCAAGAGGAAAAACAGAAAAGTAAACTATATTAGTATAACAACTTGCTGTAAAAAAAATAAATAAATAAGGCAGTTCCATGCCCACCATTAGGAATGAACTCATAAGATCTGTTCTCAATGGAGAGAACACTATGTACAGTGTGCTACCATTTCTGGGCATCTCTTAAAAGGAAAATATAGGCACACTCTGTATTTGCATAAAATTAATCTAGAAAGACATGAAAATTCAAAAGAAAGCAGAAGTAGTGGTTACTTCTATGGACACAAACCAGGGTCAGGGATAAGAGATTTTCAGCTTTTATTTTAATATAGTCTGAATTCCAATTAAGTTCATTATCACTTAATTTCTTAAACCTACCTGTCTTAAAATATAAAACTATTTATGTTTTGCAGTTTTAACATGGAGTCTGAATTAATGAAGCATGAGTCTTGTGCTATCATTGCAAAGTGAGTAATAGCAGAGAAAGCTCAGCACTAGGGGTAGAGGTGAACAGTAAATAATAATAAACGATAGGATGGGGATGGGGTAAAGAAACAACCAAGGCCGCATCCTGGGAAAAATGCCCATGGGATACTCCTGCTTGTCTTCATCTTAAACTTACCAATACACAAAGATCAGCTCTGGACAGGAAATGTGAGAGTTGTTCTTTTACAAAGTTCAATAAGCAAATTCTCCTGATGCCCTCTGCAGAACCAAATCATGCCTTGATAACCTGATTCTTCTCCATTTACCTTCCCAGGTGACTGATCCACGCATGAGAAATTTTTCCTACATCTGACCCCTGCCTAATTAAGACTAATAAGCAATCGTTCCTCCCTGCTTTCCTGAACCTCCTCTGACTCCAGCCTCTGGCTGACCTCATTTGCAGTTCCGGCTAATCCACCTTCCCTTCCAGGCTTCCTTTCCAGCTCCAATGTAGATAGATAGCCCTGATCCAAAAAGTACTTGTGAGTCTTCTGGCTCCAATAAAGGAAGGTCTAGAGTCTGATTCACTCAAGGTGCAAGTTAAAAGGCACATTAATAAGATGCCAGTAAATTCCACTGAGGACAGGTGAAGGGTCTAACACATAACTATCTAAGAACCTAATAGATGGGAGGAAAAAATGGGGAGCTGTTAGAGGGATGGTTCTTCTCTTTGTACAAAGTAAACACAAAATGGGCTATTTGCCTTTCAACTTAGGGCAGAGAATAAAAGTACGAAACGGGGAGGACGAGAGGAATGCATTTTGGAAGAATTTGTAGTCTATCTACAGGCTTCGCATCTTAATTCCTTCTTGAATGCCCAAGCCAAGTCTGGAAGTTTGCTTAACAAGTAGTGAATATTTTTGCCCCATCTGGGTTTTAAAGCATGAAGACTATTGGCAAAAACATGTTCTAATGAAAAATTAAAACAAGAAGTGATATTTTTGCAGGCTAAATTTATTCAAGTGAAGAAAGTTCTAGATTGGCATACTCCCTAGAAATTTAAAAATAATAATAATTTAAGCAGCACTGCTCCTTAAATCATCAGGTCTGATTCAAAATTTGGGACTGAGTCCTCTCAGATCTGGCCCCATCTACTTCCAGATCCTTCCTCAGGCCGCATCCTATGGCACTCCAAACACACTCAACTTTTAGTTCCTCACACTTGTCATGCATGCTTCTGTCACTTTCAGGACTTGTGAATAGCCTGCCTGTTCTCTTGACCCAGAACATTCTTTACCAGTTCTTTGTGTGATTAACGTTTTGTTTAAATACACACAGATGATGGCAGTCTACGTGTCACTTCAAGGAAGCTCTCCCTGGCTGCCCCAAACTAGTTCAGTTCCCCTGGCCATATCAAAACGCACAGCTTTTGAAGCACTTTTCACAATTCTGTAACTGTGAAATCAGTTGTTGGATGTCTGTCTTTCCCTGCTAAAACATCAGCTCTACAAAGAAGGGATCACCCTCAAACCTTACACAGTGTACTTGACCCACAGAAGAGCCTCAGTAATATTTGTGAGATGAACGAAGATTAACCAATAGGGAAGAAATTAAATTTAAGGTCCGCAGCTTTAAACTCACCTTTAAGCAGGGGAAATGGAAAATAGCGCAGAGTAAAATAAAACCACCAGACAGAGCAGAGTGGGAGCCTGAAACCAACCAGGTAGAGAAGTAATGCCAATTAAACTTGACTCTCTTTAAGAAGCTTCCGGTGGAAGAAAAAGGCTACAGTAATAGTCGGAATTCAAGAACTGATCAACTAGTCACAAGATTTATCCTAATTTAAGACCTTATGTGTAATATAAAGTGCTACCATAGAAAAAGATAAGGGGAAAAAAAGATACTAGGAAAAGTATCTAATGTCAGCTACAAGTTCAAGTACTTTATAGCAGTAAAGGAAATGTAGCATCATTATTTCTGATTTCTTCTGAACCTCTCTGAATGACATACAGTGCATTTAAAACAAAAACAATAGTAATCTGTCCTTTTTCAAAAAAGTAAAGTTTACCATAAATCTTAATATTTCCCATAGGTTATATATAACATTAAGAAAGCATAAAAGAAACTTCCTTTTGCAGGGCGGTTGGGGAACAAAGACTAAAAACACCAAAAGTCAAGTCAAAACATAAATGACAAATGGGAAAATTTTTTGCAACTCAAAACTGGAATAAAGGGCACATCACTACAACATACAAAGAGCACTGTCTTAGCAAAAAAAGATAAGAAAGATCAAGGTTTCAACGGACAAAGAAATGTAAACAGTTCCTACAAGCACAGAAAAAGGTTTCTCCAATCCCTTGAGAGAAACGTAAATACAATACTACAATGCCATCTTTAATTTACCAGCAAAGTCCAAATTTGAGCAAACCCTCTGATAGCACAGTATCAAGCACCCCTCTCACAACCCACTAATAGAAATGTAAATTAGAACGTCACCAAGGAAAATGTCTATTCTAAGTACACATAAATAAAGCATTGGAGACACCAATGTCGCTTTCAGGAATTTACCCAGAAAGGTATATCACAGAGTAAAGGAATTCCTCTGGAGTCAGTTTATCTGGGTTTGAATTCTGGCTCTGCCACTCTCTATGGTATGACTTGGGTCAAGTCATTTAACCCTCTCTAAGCCTCAGTTTTCTTATCTGTAAAATGGGAATCATACTGGCTTCTTTAGAGGACTGATAAGAGGATTTAATGATTCAATACTGTATAAGGAAATTAATTAAGAAAGTGGCTGCTACATATGTGCTAGGGATCTATCCCCTCAGATATACTCAACCACATACAAAACGATCCATGCTCACAGTTAGTGCAAGAGTGTGAGGCCAAACCAGGAGCATTCTCCCACACCTGCAATCCCAGCAGCTCAGGAGGCGGAGGCAGGAGGTTCATAAGTTCAAAGCCAGCCTCAGCAACTTAGTCAGACCCTAAACATTTAGCAAGGCCCTATCTCAAAATAATAAATAATAAATAAAATAATAAATATAAAATGTAATATAAAAATAATAAAACTGGGGATGTGGGTCAATGGTTAAGCATCCCTGGGTTCAATCCCTCCCTGGTATACACACACACACACAAAAGAGTGTGAGGTCAAAGACTGAGAACACAATAAATGCACAATGGTAAGAAAGAATTATACAATAAATTACCATGCAACTGTAAAACTGTAAGAAAGGGGAGCAGAAAATACTTAAGGGAAAAATCTCCAAAATATAATTAAGTGGGGGAAGGGAGCACAGAACAGTACACACTTTGGAGAATACTATGTGATCTCTTTCCTGTTCAAAAATTTCAATTAAAAAAAAAAAAAAAAGTTGGGGGCCACAGCTCAGTAGCTCAAGCCCAAAGACTGGGCTTGATCCCCAGCATCACAAAAAAGAATAAAAGATTATTTTTAAAGGGCAGCCTTATTTCAAGCCTCAGGAGTTATTAACACAGATATATGAACTAGAAGTTCCCAAATTTTGTTGTTGGGTCAAAAGCAGTTGTGAAATTGCTTAGGAATTTGGGGATTCATTCCCCTTTGTTTCTAAGTGCTCCTCTATCAGCCCCCTTTTTTCCTCGTCTAACAAGGACCTAGAGAAAGAACCCTGGCCTTGGAGTAGTAGGCCATCTACCTTGAAATCCCACCTGTCATGTTTATCAGCACTGTTCCCTGGCTGATAATTTCCTAACATTTCACCTGAGCCCTAGGGCCTTTGTTTTGACCATGAGCCTCTCACCACCTATCCCCCCAGACCTGCCATGAGACACAACTGAAATAATTACCACTCTCTAGACACCACCACACTACAGAAGTGGGAGCTGGAGATTCTGGGCAAACACTGCTTGTTTTTCACTGCCCCTGAGACTTCTATCTACACACACTGTCTACAGCATCCTGTCTTGTGCTATGGCACCTTGGTGGCTTCATACCTAACACCTCACCAGATTTTCTGAAAGCCACTGATGCTAGGTTAAGATTGTCCAGGGCATGATTTCCCCAGGGTGTTCATCAGACATTTCTCAGCTAAAAGCTTTCAGGAGAGACCACATAAGATGTCTCATTTCAGACTTCCTTATAGCAGAGCCACAAATGCTAGGTTTCCTGCTCCGTGCACACAAGGTGGCAACTTGAAACGCATACTGCTATGTGCCATGGGGGCTGGGATACCAGCCTGCATAGCTCAATGAGAGCAGAATCAGCATGACTCCGGGGATTGCTACCAAGAAACAGGGCAGCAGGTCAAAGATCCCAAAGCCTGTTGTCAACAGGTGAAGGGGGAAAATAGAGTTAAGAACCAATAGCCTCAGGGCACAGAGGTAAAGGCGTAAAGCAGAAGGGAAAAACAAGGATAATACATTTGAGCCTAGAAAAGCCTGTTTTTTGGACTAGGGATTGAACTCAAGGCCTCATGCAAGCTAGGCAAGCACTCTACCCCTGAGCATCATCCCCAGCCCTTTTAAAATTTTTAGTTGGAGACAGGGTCTCACTAAGCTGTTCAGATTGGCCTCAAACTTGCCATCCTCCTGCCTCAGTTCTGAGGAGCTGGAATTACAAGTGTGCACCAGCACATCCAGATTGCTGGTTATCTCTAGAACACACATCTCCTAGGGGAAATACTGCCAATTTCTTTAGGTATAATAACAGTATAGCAATTATAAAGTCCTTATCAGAGTTGCAAACTGATCTATTTACAGGTGAAACTATTTCAAGACTGATCAATTTAATAAGCGGGGAAAACTAATATTTGCAGATTCACTCTACTTTTGTGTATGCTTGAAAATCTCCATAGTAAAAGAAAAAAAATATGCAAAAGCCAGTATTATCAGATATACAAATTTCATAGAAGGACAATGTGAGTAACATATTCTACAAGTCTGATCACACAACCAACATTCAGAGCTGGGAAACAAGGCCTCAAGTCACTCACTTGGGCAGCCATTTCTCCTGCCAGGGCACCAGCATCCACATCAGAGTTGGAGTATCTATCATTGAACCCAGGAACCATTCGCTCATCACAAATGCAACTGTTCTTGGCCACAAGCTCCTTTTCAGTGTTGCTGGGGCATAACAAGCTGCTCACCATTGGTTAAATGGTACATACTCTGTATAAGCAGCAGCCGGCCTGGAAGATATCCAGGTGCAGAGCTTTCCACTAAGTATTCCCTGTGGAGACAATGCACATCAGCCACAAACGACAGCATGAATGTGTGAGAAAGCATTCTATCAGAAAGGCTTCTTCAGAAGAAGGGACAGGAAGGTCTCAAGTACCAATCCAGCCATTGAGAGCTGCAGAGGATGCTCCAGGTGGAGCCTGTTGGTCCAAGCAGCTGCCTTTGTCCATGCTGTTGCTTCTCCCTGAACACCTTGTACTCACATCCTCTTGAGGGAATCAAATTCTATGGGCCCTCCAATGTGTCATGTGTAAGACGTTCAATCACTATCCAGGTCAAACAGTCAATCCATTTTCATTTCTTCCTTTGCCAGTCCTGTCTCTGCCTCCACTGGCTTTCTCCTAGTCTAAAAGGTAAGGGTGACCTCTCTCTGTGATCTACAGCTCCAAGTTCCTAAAGTCAGCTAACTTACAACTGGATTCAGCAATGAGAGGTACCGGCATGAAACTAGAAGGGAAAATTCAAGTTGTGGTTCTCTCATCTCCAGCTTGGAAATGCTGCCTGACCCAAGGCCCACTGTGGTTCTAGCTTTCTCTGAATGACGGAAGCTCATGGTCTCCAAGAACACCATCTCCCTCATCCTCCACAGGAGTGGGAGTAGTATCCTGCTACTGTACCCCAGGGCTATTCACTGCTACCTCCTGATGCCCACTTCTCAGCAACTCCACCACTGGAATAACCAATCCCCTGGCTACATTCTTATCCCTCGCTCTGATTTCTTTCTTCCCTGTGAATCTTGAATGATAAAATGACCATCTTCCTTCACCCAGTGTGGCCATGCTTGACCACCAGTCTCCTCAACAGCCTGAGACCCTTCACCACAATCACAAGACCTTCCTGCACTTCAAGACAGGCAGAGCGCACGGGGATTACTAGTACTTGCCTCGCTCCCAAAGGGTATCTCAAGCTTGACACTTAGTAGGTATCTGAAAACTGTTACATTAAATGAACTTGTAGACATTTCATAATCTATAAAAGTTAAAGGTGGACACAAGAAGGGTACAATTTTGAAAATATGTTGAAGGGAGACAAGGATTCTTCTGAGGAGAAAATGACAAGGATTCACCATCCAAAAATTAGGCAGCTACCTGAACTATAGGGCAAAGAAATTGAATTATTAATTTCTTAAAAAAAAAAAAAGAAAGAAACAAAAGTGTTACACTGCGAACTCCTTCAAGGAATTCATGGACCCTCACAGTTGCAAGTGGTCACAGAAAGAGAAGTACAGAACATAGGCTCAGAGCCATGCTGCCCAACCCTGGCCCCACGACCTACCAGCTGAATGACCCTGGCAAATTAACTTCTCTGTACTTCTTGTCTATAAAGATGCAATAACTGTGCCACACAGTTTTGTTTCAAAGGCTAATAACTCAAGCTTGTGTACTTGACTTCATTAGTCATTATCTGTGGCATATGCCAGGGGTCTCAAAATCAATGGTCATCAGAGCAAAGTAAAAAAGTCTATGGAGCTACGAGGTAAAAGCAGCAGACAGAAGCAAGACCTGCATCAGAGTAGAGTGCCTGCCTTGCCAAGACACAGTGTCTCACAGGTCTTTCAGAACTTGAGAGCCAAGCTGGGCACTGTGGAGCACACCTGTAATCCCAGCGGCTCGGGACACTGGGGCAGGAAGATGGCAAGGTCAAGACCATCCTCAGGAACTTAGCAAGAGCCTGCCTCAAAAAATTAAAGGAACAGGAAATGTGGCTCAATGGTTAAGGGGCCCTTGTTATATCCCCAGTACCCCAAAAAAGAACAAGAGCCAAACCATTCACCTAGGCTGAACATTGGCACCAGAAGCAAACTCCAAATCCTCAGCAAACCTTCTCAGTAAACAGGGAGCAAAATGAGGTGCCAAAAGGCTACATGACTGATGCCTGGTCCTGCAGACAGTGAAGATGCCAAGAGGCCTAATTTTCCCTGTATCATCACAGGCCTAGGAGGAAAGGAGAAATGAAACAAGGCAGTTGGAAGCATGTGGCCAAGGACAGGGAGAAACCTGAGATCTCCAGTCAAAGACTCTGCAGATAGGGAGATAAGGAAGTTGGCAGTGGAAGGGTAGAAGGAAAAGCCAACTGCGAGCAGCTAAGAGCAGGTAACAATCTGCAAAGACTCAAGAGCCCACTAAGGAGAAGGATGCTGGCATCTTCCAAGGCATCAATCTAGGGAGGAAAAGGAAGAAAAAAGGCCAGGAAGCAAATTCATAATCTTAAATAAAGAGGAAAAGGGAAGTTCCATGATGAACATGTCCTGGGGGCTTTCACTGAGTAATGTCATTTAAGCCACAAAACCAGAGAACTTAGATAAAATGATCCCGTTTTATAGAAAAAAGCAAGGTAGCTTAGAGGCCAACTCAGCTGCCCCAGGATCAGCTAAGGAGGAGCAGAACTGTGATACATAGCTCAAGTCTTCCAGGGTTTCAGACTTCTAGAAAAATACTGGATTAAATTTAAATTTCAGATAAATGACAAATAATTGTTAAATATATGTAAATTCCAGGCAATATTTGGGACTTACATATGTTTAAAAAAACGTTTTTATAAAAACAGCTGTGCATTCTGTTTTTATTTGCTAACTGTGGCAACTCTGATTTCCAAGTCTTTCCCCATTATACCAAGTTCTCCCCCACCCCCCGAAGAACCCTAGGGTGGAAAATGAAGAAAACTGAAGACAGAGATAATCCACACAGATGGCCTAATAGGAGATGCTAATTGGTAACACATTAAATTAAAAGCAGAAAGCAGTGGAATCTACAGGGGACTTTGATACCTCAAAAAAGAGTACACCATACTTATGGAAAGCAATAAAACCTACTGGCTTCCATTGTGGGCTAACAAGGGAATCCCAATGCCCTTTCCACATCACCCACAAGTAGTGTGGAAGAGAGGAAGACAAAGACCCAAGGCTCCAGTCTTGGCGAAAGCCCTGCACTCCTGGCAGATACACAACAGCAAAAGCGGTGAGGGCATGCCTGGGTTCACCATGGCTAACATCCTGTCCCTGCAGTGCCAGCTGAGTCCTTGAACCAGACAAAGTAGACTCCTTGCCCTCTCTTGCCATTCTCAACGCCTTTACATCAGCCCAATAAAATCAAATTCATGTCTTGGTACAAAGCAATTTCAACCTTAAAAAGTCCCCGGGGCGACCAATACTACTGCTAGAGCAATCGAGAGGCAACAGAAAGAAAACAAGTCATCTGAGGAGTTCCCTGCAAACAGAGATATCATTGCCTCCCGCAGACAGGGCTCTGGCTCAAAACCTGGCATGTCCTTCCACCCTTTAGGTACTGCAAGCCTGCAAAGTCAGTTTCAAAGATATTCATGTTTTGGTTTCTGTTCTTTAAACCAGCAGCTAAGCAGAAGTTGCACTAGGGCGTTGCCCATCAAAGTCCACCTTCTGGTATCTATACCCTCACAAACAGGGTCAAAAGCCAGATGTCAGAGAAGCTGGCTTCAACAGTCTTCTGTCTACCCACAGTACTAACCCCAGGAAAATGGGGCAAAGGTATATATTGGCTCCTTTTTCAAGAAATGATGCAAAAAGCCCTACAACTCACCTACAAGGAAAAAAAAAAAGAATATTTTAGGAAGTATGTGCTTCCTACAGTTCTGTTACATTAACAAGGCCACATGGGCTACTTTAATCCTGACTCACCACATCTTGAGAAATGAGGTGCATTCCCCAGCAACCCTAAGTGCCAGAGAAATGCAGACTTTAAGAAGCCAGGCTGTGGCATTCACCACTCCTAGGTCCACAGGCATCTTAGTGCTGTCTCAACCCTCCTCTTCCAGCTTTCAGGAGATTATTTTTCCACCATCATCGTATAGGATTATCTGGAACAGAGTTAATTTTGAAATGTACTTTGGGCAACAACAGTGTGAAGATGGGTTGGATACCAATAATCTTTAATATCATTTTCTCCAGGAATAATTCACAAATCAAGAAAAAGCTTTTATGTATACCATCTCATTTGCAGCTCAAAATAGCAGTGTGGTACAAGACTATTTTAAACCAAGACCCCAAAACTCTTAAAATATTAAGGCAGCTAGAACCCTCAGTTGCATAGAACCTCAAGTTCCCTAGGGCTTATACATCCTCCAGTGTGCCACATTCCTATCATACTGTCCCACTGCCCAGTGACCAACACTAGGGAAGGGAGAGGGCCACCCAGGAAAGACACTAAAAATAAAAACAGCTTTACAAGGTGCTCATAATACTGTACAGTGATTTAAAAAAAAAATCCTAGGCTATATGTTACAATATGGATACTGAATATTAGTAAATGAATAGCAATAAATCAAAGACACTAGACACACAAAATCCTCTGCACAGTTCCAATTATATAAGTTCAAACACAAACAAAATGTCTATATATTGAAAGGAGTTAGAGTGAATCTGGGGGAAGTACTGAGAACACATGTAAGTCTCAGGAATGCTGTATTCTTAAAAAGATAAAGTAGCATATATCCTGAGTAGGTTAGTAGTTAGGCAGTACTTAAACCAGGGAATTCATTTTTTTTAAATTCACTGAGCACTATCTAATAAATCTGTATGTTCCAAGGAACACACCTATAATCCCAGCAACTCAGGAGGCTGAGGCAGGAGTATTACAAGTTTGACGACAGCCTGACCAACTCAGCAAGACCCTATCTTAAAATAAAAAACAAAAAGGGCTGGGGATGTAGCTGAGAGAGATCCCATGGGTGCAATCCCCAATCCTGCAAAAACAAAAAAATAAAAATTCATACAAAAAAAAAAAAAGTTTGCAAAGAGTAAATGTAGGCCCTCCCAAAATAAATTTCACAGACTTTATTGAACCACTACTGTGTTGAGACTGTGGAGAAATACAAATGATCTTTCAAACAGCAGAGACTTTATGTACCAGTCACCACTCAGGTGTGATCAGACTGTCTGTATTCAAGTCTCTGTTCGACCACTTACTGGGATCTTGAGATGTTGCCGAGACTCCTTGTACCTCATTTCTTCACCTGTGATGGGAAGCTCACAAAGGATTGTTTAAAGAATTAAATCAGTTCCAAACAAAAGGCTGAGAACTGTACCAAGCAAATGCTTGGAAAGTAAGGTTGCAATATGTAACTATTGTTACCATGGAATAAGACCCATCATCTTACAGATGAGACACAACAAAATACTTGTCTTCAAATAATTCAGAAGGAAAACAAATGTCTGTACTAAGCAGCCAGAGTAGATTTCTAAATAGCAGATATGCTCCTACTGGTCCCTGCCCTTCTTCCTCTCCAGCCTTAAGTGATAAGCCAGAAGCAGAATCCACCCAAATGTGTCCACCTGGACACCACCCTCCCTCCATGCTTCATTTTTCTCTGGATAATTAGGTTCTGCCAGTCACCACTCACCCTCCCCCACAACTGATTCCCCACCTTCTTCTGGATTAACTTCAACTTATCCTTTAGATCTTGGCCAAAAAAAAAAAAAATTTAAATTAAAGAAAATTCCCTCTTTTCAGAGCAAGCCCTCTGACTATGATCCCACTCCTGGATTGAGACAAGGCCCTCCACCAATTGACCCAGTACAATCTCATCCTAGTTGGTACATATGGACATAGTACCTGGCATACAGTAGGTTCTCACTTTATTTGTTAAAAAATTCCACTTGTGCTAACTGGACCATTTTTAAGTAGCAGCTATAATATAAATACAAAGGAAGAAACTGATACCTGACTGGGATGAGGGAAGGCAAGAGCCAGACGGTTACACTACAGAGGTAGCAATATACTGGGGTATGTAGGAGAGGGCAGGTGGAAATAGGAAAACTATAGCCCAAGAGCAATAGAGACAGAAAGGGGAGCAGATCATCCCCCAAACTGGCTGCTGCTTTTGCAAGATAGGGCGCTGGCTACCCTGGCAATACTCCCTCAGGCCCAGCATCCTGGGGATTTGCTGTGGTAATGGGGTAACCCTGAGTACCCTAACTAAGGAAGAGAACTGTGTAGAAACCTCTAGGAGGAAAATGCCTACACCCAGATGAAGAGAAAACAGTCCCTAATTTATATCCCAACTTCCTCCTACAGGCTGTGCTTCCTTGTCCTTAAGCTCTAAAGCCAGAATTAGGCTCAAATCCCAGCCCCACCTGATAACCTCAGACAAATTATGCAACCTCTCTGAGCTAAATTTGCAAGATTATAGCACTGAGTAACAGTAGTACTGATCACATAGGATTGTGGTGAGAATTAAAAGCGAAGATGCCTGCAAACCTCTTCCAAAAGTGTGTGCCCCAGAGTGAGCACTGGCTAAATATTAGCTGTTACGGCAACACAGAAGATTTGGAAGCGGGACAATGCTGGTGATAAAAATTCTTCAAGCTTTTTTGTTCCTCCAAGCTTTGTTAAATTATGGTTCATTCAAAATGCTGTCAATGCTAGGAAAAGTGCTGAACGCCTGGAACACTTTTCAGAAAAAAAAATAAAAAGCCACAGTCATCCGTGAGGTGTCAGGTGTTAGGACAAAGTCCCTGCTCCTGGAGGACAAGCCCTCACTGTAGGTTATTCCCTCATCTAGCACTGTTCAAATCTGGGTGATTATGCTCAAAACAAATGAGGGCATCAGGTGCCACGCCCAGGGCTGGGGTACCATCCGTGTTTGTTCCATAACAGAAGAACTAGATGCTGGACAGCCAATGGGGCAATAAAAACTTAAGCTGGAACAAGATTTATCAACAGCATTTTTATTGAGACACATTAGGTCCCCAATTATAACTTGAATTCCAGGACAATACGAAACAGCTGCTTTTGTAGACCAGGGAAATTTTTTCCTTTAAAAAATAAACAAATAAAAATAAAAACAGTAGGCATAGAGGTTACAAGAAGGGGAAATGGGGAGTGACTGTTTAATGGGTAGAGTTTCTGTCTAGAAATGATTTTTAAAAACTCTGAAATGGGCAATGGTTGTAAAGCCTGGCACGTACTTAACATCACGGAATAGCACACCTTAAAAATGGCTAAAAAGGGTTTTGTTCAGCTTTTTCACTGCTGTAACCAAAGGACCTGACAGGGACAATTAGAGGAGGAAGTTTATTTGGGGGCTCACGGTTTCAGAGGTTTTAGTCCACCCACAGATGGCCAACTCCATTCCTTGGAGCCCGAGATAAGGCAGAACATTGTAGAAGAGTGTGGCAGAGAAAGTGACTCAAGATATCACACCAGGAAGCAGAGAGAGAGATTCTCCTCACCAAGGACAAAATATAAACCCCAAAGGCACACCCCAAATGATCCACTGCCTTCAGCTACACCTTACCTGCCTACAATTACCACCAAGTTAATCCCTCTCAGGGGATTAATGCACTGATTAAGTTAAGACTCTCATAACCCAATCATTTCACCTCTGAACTTTTCGTGCACTGTCTTATACGTGAGCTTTTGGGGGACACCAAATATCTAAACCTTAGCAAAAAGATAAATTATTTGTTATATATGTTTTACTACAACAAAGAATTTGCAAGGAAAAACAGATCATCGTCCCTCTTTAGGTACCCCAGGTTCTCTCTCCAGAATAAACACCATGCATTCAAGGTTCACAATGGTCAACAATTACTATACTTTCCCAAAGACACTGCTCCTTACCAGGTGGTGATGGGACCCTGAAAAAGTCCAACTGTCTACTTTATGGAGTATATAATTAAAACTGTATTCTTTGGGGTAACAAAGATATTAAAATGACTTAGCCTTTATCCCCCCTTCCCTCAAAGTTCACTTTCTCTATAATCTGGAGCCTCTAAATGAAGTAGGCATACAATGTTTTGACTCAGCAAATATCTGTTTGGATAAATTAAGGCCTGTCAAGTGAAGAACCCTTCTCTCCTCCTCCCACCAAAAAAAAAAAAAAAAAAAAACTGTAAACAGAATGAAAATATTACCATGTGACTTAGTTTATCAGGACTATTGAAAAAAATCACCACTGATGTGAAAATAATTTCATAAATTGAAGAATTATCTATATCAAACACAAAGTGTAATTATTCCCTCAATCTATTCCTTTTAGCAGTTCTAATGCAATCTCACAAGGCAGACAGCACAAAAGGTTCAAACTGTTCCCTTCTGAAAGCAACACATGAAGTATTTCATCCAGGTAACTAAATTTCTAAGAATTTTCTTTAGTTCGCCCATAACCCATGCTGTTTTCATTCTTTCATTTCCTCTTTCCTTCTATGGAAAAATTTTTTGAATGATGACCTATGTCTGGCTTATCATCCCACCTCTGCTCCTCGGCAGAGCAGCCTCAATTGATCCTCAGTACCCGGAGATGCCCTGGTGGGTATTAAGCAGATCACGCTGGACACACACCTGGCACCGCCTGAGGCTGGATTGATCTGGAACAGATGCATGGAAGATTAGCCCATCAATCAGCACTGCTTTTTTAACAAGTTGGAATTCAAAACTGCCCATAAAATAGTTCTAATTAATTTTGCCATAAGAAGTCTTTGCTTTGAGTTTCAGGTTAAAAATGTAGGAAATTGGATCTCTCCAACAATACTCCATGGAAGATACATGGGTGGGCCCCAGAGTATAACAGGAATAGAGGGAATAAACACCTAGATAATTTCAGTTTAACTGACAGATGCAAATTATAAAATTACAACATCAATGGCATTTCTTTTCAATCATTACCACATAAAAGCAAAAATTAAAAGCAAACAAAGAGCCTCCCTATACCACCTCAGCCTAAACTGAGCAACAACAGCTCTCCCCATCACTGCCTTACAAAACAAACAAGCTAATTAAACTGTGTGTGAATCTGACACATTGTTTTCCTTAAAGGTATTCACAGAGGTGGATAAACCTCATTTTGGAGTTAGAACTGCCCTTCTTCACAATTCCTGCAGGAGTTGGTCTTAACTGCCTTTTTTGTTGGCATAGGTCTGTTGATTTTCAACCTTCCTGGATGGAGAGAAAAGGACTGTTGGACACTAAATGGCCTGTACACCTGACCAGGGCCAAGCTGAATGAAAGTCAGGTGTGATCCTTGCAGACTGCCGGAAGAGCCCTGACCTTCCTTTGGCTGTTTCTGAGCATCTGGCACACAGTAGGTCATGCATAAGCACTTGAAAGCTGAATACTGCCTATTTAAGGTTTTGATTTATTATATATCATTTTCTGCCTTTACCGAAGAAGCAAAGATGTGGGGAGTGGGGGGAAATCACAGAAAATTTCCCAGAATTAAATAAACTAGTATCAAAATGAATTTCAAAAACTAAATTGTACTCCACGCTTCAGATCTTGAGACAAAAGGAGGATTAATTCTTAACCATCAATCACACTGTTAACCCCCACACACACTTTTTTATGCATTCTAAAAGAGAACTTAAACAAAATGATGTTTGCAATTTATTGGTATGAGGGTTGATATAAACTTCACAACTGTGGATCTGACAGCCATAAAAGATAAGAAAAAATGACATTGACGGTCTTGGGGAAGTAGGAAGAGTGTGCAAGTTAACACTACTCCAAGATCCTGATGATTAGAAATAGTTTCCAGAGCATTAGTTTCTCTGTCAAGAAAATTGCAACCACCAACAAGCAGGAACATACTGAACCTGTAAGCATTTACTTTGCTAGCTTTGACAATAATTCAATATGTCTAAAAGCAACCACACTGTGATTGAAAACAAAAAGCAACACCTACCCACAGAGGAAAAAAATTACACAGAGGGTACAAGAAAGATTACTGTTACTCCTTGCTCAGCCTTGCTGCAGTTTAAAAGGAAGGATTAGCATTTCTAGGCATAAACTCAATTATCTCTGCAAGTCAAGATTTAAAGGGGGGAGGGGGGGATGACCCACAGAGAACATAAATACACAGTTGTATCAACACCCCACCTCCACTCTACAAGTCACATGTGGACATCTACAAGAGCTCAGGTCTCTGGATCCTGTTTTCAGACACTTCCCCAATCAGAGATTCAGGTCACCTCGTACTTGTAATGATGCATCTGCCTATGCTGGTCCACAGTTGTTTCACAGGGGTGGCTATGGAACATTTCAACATTAAAAAAAAAAAAAAAAAAAAAAAAGTCATAGGAAACTCCTGGAATGATCTGTACATCATCAAAATCAATGCAGCAAATCTGAACATGAATACTTCCAACAGGGCTACTTTTTCTCCCTAAGCTTTGTGACAAAAAGCCTTGGGAGGGTGAACCTGAAGACACTTTGTCCCCTCTTTCAGATGAAATGTAACAGGAATATCCAGGTACACGCTACAAGGTAGCCCACAATATGGCCTACAGAATCACCCATGGCTAGAAGGCAAGGGCTGAGGACACACACTGATTGCAGTAGTCCCCAACATATACAGTGTATCCATTCATCCATCCAGTATTTACCCATCATGGTATTTGTTGTTAAGGCAAGAGAGTGGCTTCATGAACACAAGGTGCAAGTGAGAGTATTAGCATACTCACCCCAAAAGGAAGAAGGAAAAAAAAAAAAAATCACACACACCCCAATGCCTTTGGAACCAACTAAACAACAACCCTCTGAGTATCTCCCACCTGCTAGGTACTAAGGAATTTGATGAGGGAAGCAAATTCTATCCCCAAAGCAACTTCCACATCTACTGATGAAGATCTGTGTGGTAGTGGGTAAGTGACAGGTTCTATGGACCTGCCTTAGAAGGCACAGAAGCCCCAGTGTGGCTGACAAAGTGGTAGTGCCAAGGCAACTGTGTAGGAGAGGTAGCACAATCTATTTGAATGTACAAGATACAGGAAAGGGAGGAGTAGGCAAGAGCATTTTTAAGGGCAGGAGAACATCCCTAAAGAGCCAAGGAAAAATGAAATTCTGGGAACTAGTTTAAACACGTGAGAGCTTTGAGATGGATTGTGGGCTAAATGCATGGGAAAGATGTGGCTGTGAAGCGAACAGCAAGCAGGGGTTAATCATGCAGAGCCTGATAAAGCACTAAGAAATTTACCCAATTCCAGTGGGCAATGGGGAGCCATTCAAAGTTTTTAAGCTTCGGATGTTTTGCTTCAGATCAGTCTCCCTGGTTTTGAACAACACTCTTCATGAACCAGATATTGTGGATTTGCTAGCTATTTCCCATTTCCAGCAAATAAACAAGAGAAGCACTATAAAAGCCCATCATAACCTCCTTACGGCTTTAGAGTTTTTTACTTTTTTAAATTAAGTTCAACGAGATTACGGGAAATACAGAAGATGCCTACAAATGTGAGAAACTATAGACAAAACACATGAGAATAGCCTCTTTAACATGACTTGTGTACAGCAGACCTGTGAGGTCATATTTTCCTCAAAGTTGTGTCCAAAGTTGGGTGTTTCCATAAGAATCTAAGAGAATTTTTTTTTCTTCTATGAAGGAAAAAAAGACACCACGCCTCTGTATAAGAGCAATGTCAATCGAATGGCTTCCAAGAGTCTGCCAAAATGAAGACTTAAAAATGGAAAATAACACATTAGGCTTCCAGAGTAAATAATCTAAAATGCACACTAACTATAGGATGCCATTTACTGATTAAAGAAACCATTTCACTATTGATGTTTAAAATGGGTTTTCTAATCATGACATACCAACATGTTTTTCTACTATCACTTCAAAACAGTTGCATTTCTATATTTCCCTAAACTCTTATAATGAAGAACTTTATAATGAGAAAGACACCCAAACACTAGCAATTTATTATGGGCCTTTATTTCCAGAACCAACACAGGCTGAAGGTCTGAACCTTCCTGGAAAAGGTACCCACTCTGGGGAACCAGCTGAACCCTGCTCACACCCCTAGAATAGCAGCAGCTAGCTGAGAACTCTGCAGCCTTTCAATTATTGCTCACAGAATTACTGCCCACCACTGTACTTGCTCACCTTCCCAGAGATCATCACCACCACAACCACCCTTTTTTTTTTTTGGGGGGGGGGGGTAACTAGGAATTGAACCCAGGGGTGCTTTACCACTGAGCTACAGCCCCAGCCCTTTCTATTTTTTTGAGACAGGATCTCACTAAATTGCTGAAGCTGACCTTGAACTTGCATCTTCCTGCCTCAGCCTCCAAGGACTCTGGAACTACAAACAAGCATGCATCACCCCACCCAGCCCTTGACTGCATTATTTGCAGTGTATCGGGTATCCAAGATAATATTCTCATCCACAGGATATGCCAGACAGATCTGGCCTAACACATAAAAGCTACTCAAAAGGGTGACTAAGCATTTGTTTTCTGTTTATTTCTGCCACTCTTAAAAAATACATATAATCTATAATCAGTAGCCTGGTTTCACTGCTGATATAATGGGTAAAATTGGATAATCACTCAAAACAATCTATTCTACCTCTAAGCGTCCCCCCAAAATGCACTAGAGGCAAGCAAGCTCTAACTTCCAGATGCACCAGGCACTTATAGTCATGGATAAAAGGCTTTTAACAGTTGATTCTTCCCCACAATGTTTACCTCTTTGATACAGATGCTAAGAACATAAATCCATAAAACCAGTCCTTTATGAAATGGGAAGCTCCATCAGAATAAGCACTTATGTACCAGAAGAGAGAGACAGACCATTGGTTAGAGATTCTTTTAGTCTTTGGACTTGGCCGAGAAAAAGTAGAAATACTACTACATACCCATTACAGAATGGCCAAAATCCAGAACACTGACACCACCCAATGTTGGTGAGGATATGAAAGCAATTCTCATTCACTGCCACTGGGAATGCAAAATGGTTTAGCCAGTACAGAAGACAGTCTGGCGATTTCTTACAAAACTGAACATACTCTTATCATATAATCCAACACCAATGCTCCTACATGTTTATCCAAATAAGCTGAAATCTTTTGTTCCAACAAAAATGTGCAGTTGAATATCTACAACAGTTTTACTCATAACTGCCAAAACTGACAGGCATCTATAATCCTACTGAGGAGGCTGAACCAGGACAGTGGGTTTGAGGTTAGCCTAAGCAACTCAGCAAGACCTCACCTCAAAATATATATATGTAATATATTTTAGATTTATAACATATATATATGTTACATATATATTGTCATAACTTGAAAGCGACCGAGATGTCTTTCAGTAGATTGAATGTAACCATTTGTTATCCATCTAACAATGAAATGTTATTTAGCACTAAAAAATAATTAAGACATGGGGGGGGGGGGGACGGACAGAGGAATCTAAAATACATATTATTAAGTCAAAGCCACCAATCTGAAAAGGCTTCATATTACATGATTCCAACTCTATGATGTACTAGGAAAGGCAAAACTTCGGAGAGAGCAAAAAGATCAGTGGTTGCCAGGGGAGGAAGGAATGAATAGGCAGAGTACAGAAGATTAGTAGGGCAGTGAAACTATTCTGTGTGGTACTATAATGGTGGATACATGTCATTATACATTTGTTCAACCCCACAAAATAGACAATTCCAACAGTCAAACCAAAATGTGAACCACAGAGTTTGGATGATAATGATATATCAATGTAGGATCATGAATTTTAATAAATGCACCACTCTGGTGCAGGATGCTGATGGTGAGGAGGCTATGCCTGTATGGGGGCCAGGAGTATGTGGGAAATCTCTGTAGCTTATGCTCAATTTTACTGTGACCCTAAACCTGCTCTTAAAAAAAAAAAAAAAGTCTATTTTAAAAAGTAGAGGAGGTGTCTCTCTCTTCTCCGGAGTGTGGTAAAAGGCAACATGCCTTCCTGAACATGCTCAAGGAAAAGCAAAGATAGCTATAATCACCTTTAGAGCTCATCATTCTGAAAGTTAATATCATAATTAGAGGAACTAATAAGAGCCAGGAAGACCAGTAATAGGATTATGGTACCACCTTCCCCTCAATTAACTAAAATAGTGAAAACAGCAAGGCCTGTACTTCACTGAAAATCTAGGCCTTGTCACAAACTTCCCAGGCAGCTACTAGCAAGGGCAATGCTTAAGTCAGACGTGTCCTAAATTGTACAGCTTAACCTTGCCATAAACTATGGCACAGTGTTGTTCAATGGGTCCTCATAATCCAGGACCCATTTCAGAGAGTCATAAATATCTCCTCCAAAATTCCTAACTGAGCAGTAGAACCCACTCCAACACAACTGGGATTCTAGGTGGGTTAACAAAACCCTCCAAAATTTGATGGCATCTCTTTTCTACATTTGTCATTTAGCTCCTTAGTTAGGAGTTATGCCAAGTACTAGGGAACCAGGTAAACCACAAGCAATTTTATCTCCCTCAACATATTAGAGATTAAAGAAGAACTGAGAAGTTTCTGGTACTTACAGACTGTCATGTGGAACACTTTACAAACTTTACTCAGTAACGCCACAGAACACTTCAAGTATCTTTGGTTGGATGTCAGTTTTAGTTGAGGTTAAGTGCTAAGAAATAAAGCCACCATCTTACACATTCTTCCCACCAAGTATTCAGAAGGCCTCTGATCTTACATCCCAGGAATGAACATGTTTGTCCCTGCAAAGCCAACATGTTTGTGTACTATGTACAGACCTACTTATAACATGGTCAAAGTATCAAACAGATAACCCTTTCATAGTCTCTCCAACCCCCAATCCTTCCCTCCCAAACAAACAAAACACCCTGAATTGCTCAGTGTATGCAAGAGGCTAAAGATTCTTTCCCATGTTAAGTTTACTACTTTCCATGGTTTACAATCTCCCAGAGACTAACATTCTCATTTACTCACTCAAACCTTAAATAAATGGCCTTCACCAAGATCCCACTCTTCTCAAACCCCACTCAGCAGTCACTCTTGGCCAAGAAAGCTGGAGGCTTGGAAGTGGCTGCCTCTGCAAATTCCTCCCCCTTTCTACCAAAAGGGCACTTCAAGAACTTTACAGTCTGGAGATGCATGAATGTTGATCCAATTTCATTCACCAGGACTGGATTTGAGCATGCAAAGTGTCTTTCTATAATCAATTGCTATTTAGGTTGCCAATCACACTGAAATTCTGGTGGAAACCTGCTATCTACACAAATCAAGAATGCCATCTAGTTTTCTATGAGCCAGCATTGGGGAAACACACACACACACTCACTTCTCCACGGAAGACGCCTTCCTGGCATAGGGGCATCCTAAATTTGTCCCATTTCATTTCCAGGGTGTGATGGGATTTTTGACCCATCCCCAAATTCATCCCTCCCTCTCTCTCAATCTGAGGATTCAATCTAATCAGCCACTGTACAGCAGCTCTGGCAATTTATCCCCTTAATTTCTTGACATTTTCTTCTCTGCTCTTGGCTGGGAAACTGTTTTGATCTGAATAGGGTTGTCTGTGCGGGGATTCTGCATGTTAATGATGTGGAGCTGGCAGGGATGTTAGGTGAGAGCACACAGTGTACTTTTTCCAGTTACGTTTCGCCTCATCGCCCCTATAGGGGCCTTTCTAAACGCCTACCACATCAGAACAGAGACCTACAGACCTAAACCTACCCTCTTCTGGGGGTTTTCAGGTGTCAGATAGAAACAGAACAGACGACCTGTTCTCCTGTCAAATATCTAGTCTCAGAAACAAGATACGCCTAGCCACTCCGCCACCACTGAAGAAAACATACCTACATCTTGCTCACAGTAGCTACCCTTCACCTTGGTTTCAGCCTCAACCCAATCCCAGCCAGTGAGATGCTGCTCTCTCCTGGCTATATACTGCCCATTCCCCAACCCAAGGGAAGGGCTTCCAACCGAGGTGGGAGCAGTAGCTCTGGCACCCGCCCTTCCCTCTCAATCCTGGCCAGAAAACTCCACTTCCCGGATTCCCGGCCACTCTCTCCCGCCCCCTCCCCAGGCGATCCAGCTAGCGCGGTCCTGATGCCAGCTGGGTGCCCAGCCCAGCTGCGCACCGCCCCCCACAACAAGCCAAGCCCCTTGAACAGAGCTCAGTTTCCTCCCTCTCCCGCAACTCGGGTTCCCCACATTATGGACTCAACGCTCAGGCACAAGAAGACTTAAAAACGTCCCACCCCGCCCCCAGCCCAGCCACGCCACCAGGATTCAGCCCTGCCCCGAAGGGGCCTCCTCCCAGGGGCGAAAAGGGACCTGGGTGGTTGCCTCATTAGTCTTCTCCCGCACCCCACGAGTGTCCTGGTCCCCCGAGGAGGACAGATCCATGGGGTCCCAAAGGGTGACCTCCCTCTCCCCCGGAGACCGGTAGGTCTCCGCGGGCAATGTGCTCGCCGCGGGTCCCTTGGAATCTGGGGGAGCCCGAAGGCTGCCCAGGTCTGGGTGCAGTCCCTCCCGAGGGCGGGCGGAGGTCGGCGATGCGGCGCGCCCCCGGGGAGCACTCACGATGGTCACGCTGGCTTTGCGCAGGTCGCGGTTCTCCTCCTGCAGCGCCTTGCACTTCAGTTTGTAGGTCTCCAGCTCGATCTTCAGCACCTTATTCTCCTGCTGCAGCGAGGCCAGGCGGTTGGTGAGCTCCTCCAGGCGGAACGGCGAGATGACAATGCCCCCCGACTTCCCACCGCTGCCGCCTCCCCCGCCGCCGCCACCGCCGCCGCCGCCGCCCGAGGTCGACGAGCAGGACGACTGCATGGCGGCCAAGCTGCTGCTGTTGCCCCCCGCCCCGTCCGTGTCGCTCTCGCTGGCGCTGTCCGCCATGGCCGCCGCGAGCTGGGGAAAGGAGGTGGAGGAGGAGCAGGGAGGCGGCGGCGGCGAAGGCTGAGCTGCGAATGAGTGGGCGCCGGGCAAGCACAGGGGAGCGCCGAGCTGGGCGCCTGGCACCAGGGCGCAGACTCCGAGCGGCGGCGAGAGAAAGAGAGGGAGCTTCCCGCTGCCAAGGGACCTCCTCTGCCAGAGAACAGAGACCCCGCCCGGGCTCGGGCAGTATTGCACTAGGGCTCGCTCCAGCCCGGCCAGGCGCGCTCGCTAGGCCGCCTTGCAAAGCTTGCCAAAAGCTCGGAGACCCGCCCGCCGCCGCCTGGCGACAGCCGCGGTTTGGAAACGCGCGGGCAATGCGGGTGCGGGAAAACCAGGCCTGCTCCGCACCGCCAGCTAGCCGGCCGCACGTGTTCTGAGAGTGGGCCTCCGAGCCCCCTACCCCAAGCACACAGCTGCCCAGCCTCTTCCGGGCTCATGCCTCTCCGGGATCAAAAAAAAATAAAGGCTCCACCAACCCCACAGGTGCTGGGGACACGTGGAAAGGTCAACCTGGCTCCCGCATCCAGCCCCCACTGTATGGTGGCCCCATCTTCCGCCGACTGTGTGCGCGCGTGTCTCCCTCTGTCTGTTTCACCCATACACGCAGTTTTATCTTAACAGTGTCCCAAGTGCTCGACTGTGAAGCTTTGGATAGAGCTAAGAGAACAGAAAGTTCCCCTGCATTGGGCCGAGTAGGGTGAAACAACAGCAGCCACAGGTTAATCTTGTTATGAAAAGAATTTGCAGAAGAGACACACCGCCCTTCAGTAATGTCATAAAAGCACACTGTGCTCAATTGTTTAAACAAGTTACAACTTCTTTTATTCCCCGTTTCTCTTTGCATTTTGCAAACATTTCCAGTACATCTCACGCAATAGGATTAAGACACTAACATTTGTCAAAGAAAAGAGAAACATTTTGTGGAAGGTTTGAAACACATCTCAAGTGCCAATTTTCCAAAGTAGCTGCAGACATAACATTATGCTATACAAACAGTCATGATTAAGTGAGAGAATAACATAACTATTACCCTTCTTTGCTATCTTCTTGCTCACTCCTAGAAAACTTCAGTAAATAAAAATAAAACAGATTAATTACTATAATGTGGTCTAATTCAGAGTTCCAGCATTAAAAAAGCCTAAGAAATTCAAAATAAAATACTCTTACCCCCCTTCCCACTCCACAACAAAGGTTTGCAGGAAATTGGCCCAGCAGGTGAGATGATTCTAAACACTTAACTCTGTTAACACAGAACTTATGTATAAAAATTAGAAAGTGAAACCAACCAGGCTAGTTTTATTATCCAAGTTTAGTCAATGGAAGAACAAACACATGGAAACAGAAAATAGGAAGAAAAAAAGTGTAAAAAGTTTTCTATTGTTTTGAACTGTTGCAAAGGTTTTTAAAATGTTAGTAAAAATAAAGAGATGGTGTTCATGATTTTTTTTACTCCCACTCCCCCATTATCATTAAACCTAAATTTGATCTAATGATTAAACTACTATTCCATGGCTAATATAAACTGGTACCCCAGAATAAAGTAACACACCAAGTGTTCTAAATGACATCATCTTTTATCAAAATGGCTGCTTCTAGCAAACAGCTCAAAAATGCCAACTGCAGTTAAATTTCTCATGTATTTTTTTAGTTGAGTACAAGAGGACCTCTGAATTCAGTCACTGTTGGTTTAGCAGGGAATAAAAACAAATGAAAAAGCATTTAGTTTTGCTCTTCCAAAACATAGATGCAATCTAAAAAACAAACAAACAAAAAATGTTACAAGTGATTCAGTTTGATTTTTACTGAAACTTCTTTTTCTCCCTGACTTTTGCTCTTCAGATCTGCTACATGAGACAATCAGCTCCTTAAATTGGAAAGAGCTTCTGGAAAACTCACTTGCTGGGTGAAATGGAAGAGTAAAGCTAGCAGGGAGTAGCACCACAGGGGGAGAACTCAGATTTAACAGCATTCTTTCCACTTTATTCAGCACTGTGATGGAATCTTAAAAGTGAGTCTGGCTTCCATACCTCACAAGTTCCTATTGTTCCTTTCCCATAGTATCTTAAGGCTTCCACTTTTAGAGCTCACTGCAATAGGAACATTCCTTCCAGGCAGAGCAGGGGGCAAATTAGCTCTCCCTTAGCTTTATCACTAAACTAACTGCTTTGGAAAGGCAGCTTGACTGCTTCTAGTCAGCAGAGGGGTGGAGTTTGAGGCGCCTGGCTTTCTTAAAGGGACCATGTTATGATAAGCTTAAGAATGTATTGGTCTTCAATGGGATTTGGAGGAAATTTGCACTTTGACATGGTACTTGTAGGCAATAATCATGTTTGGAAGACTTTAGGAAAAAAGTCATCTTCTAAAGCTTCCCTGCTGATATAGATGGGAATAAACTGGAGAATATTTTTTTCACTGTGGTTTTTATTGTTATTGCAAAGCAGAAGCGTGTCTAATTTTCTACTTCTTGTAAAAGTGATTCCCCTTTTAAACAGACCATTTATCACAACACTGCTTCAGTAATAGCATTACAATGGAAACACCAGTTACAAAACCAATAATATCATTACAAAACTCCTTCTCGGCTTTCTAGGGGAAATGAATCAAAAGAACAGAGGTGAGTATATGCTGCCTAAAGGAAGAAGAGGCAAATTTAGATCATCAACTCCATTGGAGAAATAATGAAATTTAGCTTTACTCTAAATATAAACTGCAAAAATGTGTGAACAAAAGAAAAAAGGATACCTTATAGTCTAATTGTAAGACACATCGAAATCTAAATCTTTGTTATTCTAACGCCATTTTCACACCTGATTTACTCTGTTAGCCTTAAAATTTTAGTGTTTTGAATAGTAAAATAAAATAAATGGCATAAATTATAGGGAAATTTTGTTGCTTAAGTGTAATGACTATAAATTGCTGTGTGTAACTATTTATTTTTACCTTCCATTCAAGTCATTTTATTAAAACTGAAAAGAATTGACTGAGCCAATTGTGAACTGGAACTATCCGCAGTGTCAGAAGTTGGATGGAATCATAGAATGTGCCCCTCGGTAACTTCTTCTCCGCCCTCCCCCCCTTTTTTTCTTTTTTTGGTCCTGTAGTGCATTTTCAATATTTTTATTTTGAAATAATTTCAGATTTACAGAAGAATTACAAAGATTATATAGGCAATTTCCATAAACTTTTCAACTTGCTTCCCCAGTACACTGATCAAAACTAAGATACAAACTTTGGGACAATATTGTTATTATTTACTGACAAATAAAAATTGCATATATTTATGGCCCCCTACCCCCTTTGATACTAGAGTCAGAGATACTTAACCAGAGTCACATCCCTAGCCCTTTTTTATTTTTTATTTTGTAACAGTTTCTTGCTAAGTTGCTTAGGGCCTCCAGATTCGTGGGACCCCAATAGACCTTCAGGAGCTGAATCCAATGCAATCACACAGGAGTCTTTATTGCAAGTTTGAGCCTGGACTCACAACCGTTTCTGACAAAGGGGTGCCGAGGAGTGAGTCCCAACCCTTAGTTCAGTGAGGATTTATAGGTTTTGGGGGGGAATACTCTATGCATCACAACACCGCACAGCAAATCATTTCATACCTCGGGAAAATTAAACAACAACTCTTAACATTGATTAGCACATTCACTGGCAGAACAAGTTGGGTAAGGGTGATTGGTTAGTTCAATGGTGGATACATTTGAACTGATTGGTTTAGGCTGTGAGGGATTGCAAGAGTGTATATACTAAACTTGCAGGATTGCCTAATCATGCTATCAATCACGGAAACTGCTGGGAGGGTCACCTGGCATTTCAGATATTTTCCCTTGTGAGTCCTGGCTCAAGCTTGCAATAAAGACTCCTGTGATTGCATCGGATTGGGCTCCTGGAGGTCTATGGGGGTCCCACGAATCTGGCATTACACAACACTAAGCCCAGCTTAACTGTTATTTTTTGAAGTTTTTTTTTACAGTGTGTATTTAAATACACTCTTGATTTAGCGCCAGTGTCTCATTCATAGGCCTAATAGAGAGGTTCTCAATATTGGAGATATTGATACTAAGGACTGAATAAAATTTAGTTGTGGGGAGCTATACTGCATATTTTGGAATGTTTAGCAGCATCCCTAACCTCTACCCATTAGATGCTAGTCGCTTGACTATCAAAATATCTCCTGATATTGCCAAATATTTCTCTGGGGGGAAAAATTGCCCCCAGTTGAGAACTACTAAACCAGTAGAATAATTACGTTTGCAGGCTAACGGTAGCCCCACTTTAGAGTGCCTTTTCGGGCAATATATTGATTATGTGCTAATTGAGTCATCATGAGAATTTTCCTCTTATTTAATATTCCCATTGTCAACCAATCAGGACACCCTGGAACCAAACAACCAAATCTACAGTTCCTACTATTGCTGTCTTCAGCCACTCTATTTCTTTAAAATGCTCTTTCAATATTTTATGCTTTTTAACAGTAAATTAACCTTAGACATGCAACATCCCAAACTGACAAGAGATAATGACTACAAAATTAATTACATATCTCATCTCTATTCTGTTTTTGTTCATTCATTATTGGCTCACAGGAATCAAAATCATTTTTATAGAGGGCTGTCTGAAGAATTAAGTGCTCAGCTGAAGTAAATCAGATAAGAATCAAGTAAGAATTTCAGCAAGAAAAATAAAGAAAAGAAACTTATTGTCAGGAAGTTTGGCAACCTGTGAGACCTAAAAGTTGTCCCTATACAGACCATCTAGAATTGCTGTGCTGACCAGAAAATGTTTTTTAAATTCACAGAAGAGCTCGATAAAAGTAAGGAAAAAGTTCAGGTTCTAGTAGCAAAAGAAAAAAATGGAACAACCCAAATGAGCACCTACAAAATAAATCCTGTTACATTCATGCAGTGGACTAATATATAGCAAATGAGCAAACCACAACTACATGAAGCAATGTAGCAGGTGAGCCTCACAAATGTAATGATAAACAATGGAAGATAGATGCAAAAGACTACATACTGTATGATTTATGTAAATTTCAAAAATAGACAAAATTGACCTACAGTGTTAGAAGTGAGAATATTGATTCTCCTTGAGAGGGTAATGATTGGAAAGGACACTAGGAAAGTTCTAGTAGTATTCTTTTTATCCAGGTGCTTGTTACATACATATGCTCACTCACAAAAAGATATTAAGTACACTTATGATGAGCGTACTGTTCTGTGTATGTTATATTTCAACAAAATGTATGAATCCAAAAAGGGTAGAGCCAGACACAATGGTACACCCTTAATTCCAATGAATCAAGAGGCTGAGACAGGAGGATTACAAGTTCAAGGCCAGCTTCAGCAATTTAGGGAGAGAACCTTTCTCAAAATAAAATTGAAAAAGGGCTGGGGAATGTAGTTCAGTGGTAAAGAGTCCTGGATTCAATCCCCAATAACTAATAATAATAATAAAGACTTAGGTGGCAGGAGGATCACAAGTTCAAGGCTTTAGGGCCATACAAGGGAGAAATCTGTAGTTAAGACATCCATAAAATACCAAAAACATTAAAAAGTTACATTCATACTGAAAGACTGAACTAGGGGGGGAAAGTCTTCCTAGTAGGTAAGAGGTGGATAATAAAGGAAGGTTATTTGACTTAGACCATATTCAGAGTTTTGTTTGTTTTAAAAGTCTCCTTGGAGGGCTGAGGTCATGGTGGATTGCCTGCCTAGCACATGCGAAACCCTGGGTTTGATTCTCAGTACCACATAAATATAAATAAATAAAATAAAAGGTATTGTGTCCATCTACAACTAAAAAAATTTTTTTTTAAATTTCCTTGGAAAAGTTATGATCTAGATTTAAGCTTCATTAGATTGGGGGCTCATATGTATGCTTCATACCGCCTCTATTCTAGAAATCCCCCAAATAACATACTATCTTGAAAACTGGCCTGGAATAAGACCTCCCAGATGATAGAAATGTTCCACATAAATTTATGTGATGTTTATTTACATAAACATATACATTTATAAAATCTTATTGAGCATATTTTAGAAGGAGATGGGTGGGCATAGTGATACACAATTGTAATCCCAGATACTTAGGAGGCTGAGGTGAAAGGACTGCGATTTCAAGGCCAGCTTTGGCAACTTGGCAAGATCCAGTCTCAAAATAAAAAATAAAAAGGTCTGGAGATGTAGCTCAGTGGTAGAGCACCCCTGGATCCATCTTTAGTAACATACACACAAACATACACACATTTAAAAAGGGGTGCTCTACCACTGAAAGGATCCATCTTTAGTAACATACACACAAACATACACACATTTAAAAAGGGGTGCTCTACCACTGCATCCTATGGAAGATATAACTGAAAAATCAGTCAACTAAAAAAATTATTAGCACTGGAATGGTATTGTCCTTGGTGCACCTAGCAGAATAGAAACAAGCACAGATTCACTCTGAAAAGACACAGTCTCAAACTAGAGATGGAATTACACTAAGAAATTATAAAGTACATAGAAAAGCAATTCATTTTAACAAAAATTAGCAAATAGTAGGATTATATTTCGACAACTTCAGTTACTAAGAGTATCAGATAGAGCTGGAATGGATAAAATTAAATATGTTCAAAATAATTAAAAGCTATAATGAAAGAATAGACAGCATAGGAAAGAAAATCACCATCAGAATTAAAAACAAAATTACAAACACACCAGATAGAATGTATAGACAATAAAAATACAATTTTTATTAAAAATCTTAAAATATCTTACCCAAAGATCAGAAACATGCTTATAGTCAAAAACAAGTTAGCTTTATTTAAGAAGTACAGGTATTAAAATTATCTCTGGTAAAAAGTTACCATTGTCAAAAGAGCAGTTTTTCATCTTATTGAGTGATTTAATTTTAAAACCCTCAAGAAGTATATTAATCATTAGATTAAATACAACTGAGAACTAGCAAAGTAGAAGATAGATCTGAGAAAATTAGAATGCAGCCCAAAGACATAGAGACAAGAAAAATTTAAGAGCAGATAAGAAATTTCGAGAGTAGAATAACAAGGCCCAACATAAATATAATAGACATTCATAAATTAAAAAACAAAGAAAGGATGGAGGGGCAGTATTTAAAGTAATAATGGATGAGAACTTTTCAGAATTTATAGAGGATATATTCAGGAGGTTCAATGAGAATGTAATAGGGTAAATAAAAATCAAACTGAAGCAGAGTAATTTAAACATATGCAGGTACAAAACCTTAAAAAATACAAAAAAAAAAATTTGTGTGAAATCAGAGAGAAAAAACAGAAATTATCTACAAAGAAGAATGACCTACAATTAGTGTCAACAGATTTCTTAATAGCAACAATAGAAACCAGAAGACAATAAATAAATATCAATAAATATCAAAGTGCTAAGAGAAAATAACTATACTAGAAATTATGTGCTATATTCAAGCTTAAATTGTGGTTTATGCCTATAGTGGTTTATGCCTATAGTCCCAACCTCAGGAGGATGAACCAGTTGGGTCTCTTGAATCCAGAAGTTTGGGGCCTGCCTGGGCAACCTATTAAGAACACATTACTTAAATAGAAGAAGAAGAAGCCAGGCAGGTTGGAGCACCTGTAATCCCAGTGACTCAGGAGGCCGAGGCAGGAGAATTCCACGTCTAAGGGCAGCCTCAGCAACTTAGCAAGATTCTGTCTCAAAACAAAAAAAAATTTAAAAGGGTCTGGGAATTTAGTTCCGCAGTAGAGCACCTGCCTAGCATGCCTGAGGCCCTGTATTTCATCCCAAGTACCACACACACAAAAAAAGACAAATACTATATTTTAAGACAAATACTATACAAATAACAGAGTCCATACAGATATTCATCTATAAGTAAGAAGCATGAGTGAAGAAACTTGAAAAGAAGTGGGTATATTTAAACAAAGACTGACTATATAAATATAAAATAATAATAATGAATAATGGGAATTTAAAACCCAATAATAATAAGAGCTACTATTATAGGGAGAATTAAAATATTGGGGGAAAAAAACAACATTGAATAGAGAGGTATTAGAGCTGAGGATTCCAAAGACTTTGTTTTGCTCAAAAGAAAGTAGACAAAATGACTGTTTGATGTTTTGTACTCTATGTCAAAATTTTAAAGTAAACCACTCATGGACTAGAACTGGAATGTTTAACTTCCAAATTAGTCAAGCAGAATGAAACAGAACAACAAATACTTGCTCAAACCAACAAAAGCTTTAAAAAGAAAAAGGAGAAAAGGAAGCAGAGAAAATAAAAATAAATAGAGATCATACACCAAAAAAAGTTGATAGAAATTTACATAAATACATCAGAAAGCGTTATAATTATAATAGAAACTTCCTATTGGTACAGAAGGAAATGAAAAAAAAAAGAGAAAAAGAAACTCTGACTGACCTCCTTCCCTCTTTTCTCTCTCTCTCTCTCTCTCTCTCTCTTTCTTTCTTTGTCTTTGTTCTGGTGATTTGTTATGGTTTGGAGGTGAGGTGTCCCCCAAAAGCTCACCTGTGAGATAGTGCAAGAAGGTTCAGAGGAAAAAAAATATTGGGTTGTAAGAGTCTTAACCCAATCAGTGGATTAATACCCTGATAGGGTTTAACTGAGTGGTAACTGAAGTGGTAGGGTACAGCTAGAGGAGGTAGCAATCAGGGCATGGCTTATGGGTATATATTTGTGTCTGGCAAGTGGAGACTTTCTGCTTCCTGATCATCATGTGAGCTGCTGCCCTCTACCACACTCTTTTTTTTTTTAAGAGAGAATGAGAGAGAGGGGAGAGAGAGAGAGAGAGAAGAGAATTTTTAATATTTATTTATATTTTTTAGTTCTCGGCGGACACAACATCTTTGTTGGTATGTGGTGCTGAGGATCAAACCCGGGCTGCATGCATGCCAGGCGAGCGCGCTACCGCTTGAGCCACATCCCCAGCCCCTCTACCACACTCTTGTGCCATGATGTCCTGCCTCATCTCCAGCCCTCGAGAAATGGAGTCAGCCTTCTATGGACTAAGACCTCTAAAACCGTAAGCCTCCAAAGAAACTTTATCTCCTCTACAGTTGTTCCAGTCAGATCTTTTAGTCACAGCACCAAAAAAAGCATCTAAAACAGGATTGCACCCCGGAGGTCTCTATCACTGAACTACACCCCCAACCCTTACTTACTTATTTACTTGGTACTGGGGATTGAACTCAAGGACACTCAACCACTGAGCCACATCCCCAGACCTATGTTGCATTTTATTTAGAGACAGGATCTCACTGAGTTGCTTAGTGCCTCACTGTTGCTGAGGCTGGCTTTGAACTGGCAATCCTCCTGCCTCAGCCTCCCGAGCCACTGGGATTACACGCAGGCGCCATAGCAACCAGCTCCCCCAACCCTTTAAAAAAATATTTTTATTAGTTATTAATGGATCTTTATTTATTTGTTTATATGTGGTGCTGAGAATTGAACCCAGTGCCTCACACATGCTAGGCAAGCGCTCTACCACTGAGCCATGATCCAGACTCACCCCCCCAACTCTTTTTATATGTTATTTTTAGACAGGATCTTGCTAAATTTGTCACACTGGCCATGAACTTGCAATCCTCCTGAGTACTTGGGATTACAGTCACACATCAGCTGGGCATCCAACTGTTTCTTACAAGATTTAGAGCACACTCAAACTTAAGACTCAGAAAATTGAAAGTAATAGAATTTTTTAAATATACTATGCAAAAAACCTACCAAAAGAAAACTGGAGAACCCATAAGTTATGGTTTGGATCTGGAATGTCCCCCAAAAACTCATTTATTGAAGACTTGGTCCCAGACACAGCAATGTCTTGAGGTGGAGCTTTTGGGAAGTGATTGGACCACCAGTGAACTCATCCATTTGGTGGATTAATAATTTGAATGGGGGGCTGGGGATGTGGCTCAAGCGGTAGCACACTCGCCTGGCATGCATTGCCCCAGGTTCGATCCTCAGCACCACATACAAACAAAGACGTTGTGTCCGCCGAAAACTAAAAAATAAATATCAAAAATTCTCTCTCTCTCTCTCTCTCTCTAAAAAAAAAATAATTTGAATGGATTACTAGGAGGAGGTAGAAACTTTAAACACGCAGGGCATGGTTGAAGAAAGTAGGGCCATGCCCTTGACTGTACCTTGTACATGGTCTGGTACTACCCCCTGTGTTCTCTATCTCTGCTTCCCAGCTGCTTTGCCTCCCACACCCTTTCACCATGATGTTCGGACTCACTGAAGGCCCAGAACAATGTATCCAGCTGACCATGGACTAAAACCTCCAAAACTATGAGCCATAATAAACCTTTCCTCCTCCAGGTTTGTTTCTGACTAACACAGAATATTGGTACCAAGCAGTGGGGTCATTGCTGTGACTATATCTGGTTATGTGTTCAGAAGCCATTTCAACTGGTTTGCAGGACTTAGAAGAGCTTAGAGATGCTGGCTAAAGAAACCTTAGAATGTTATAATCAGAGCTTAATGGACAGTTTTGATGTGATCTTGGAAGAGATAAAAATGCAAACAATAAAGACTGTGCTTCTGACGTTTCAGATGAGAAGGAAGGTTCTGCCTTTTCTTTTCCCTGTTGCCATAAGCTGGGAGGCTTCTTTCTTGCCACACCCTTCCACCATGGTGTTTCTGCTTTGGAGTAAGCTGACCATGCTGAAACTTCTGAAACTGTTAGTCAAAATAAATCTTTCCTCTTTTAAGTTGTTTTTCTCAAGTGTTTGTCACAGCAATGAATAGCTGACAAACACACCGTATTAAAACAACCCCTCAACGAAATGGAATGCTCTGGGCACAGGTGGCACACCCCTATAATTTCAGCCACTGAGGAAGACTGAGGAAGAAATGGGATGGAATGCTCTGGGAACAGGTGGTAAACACCTATAACTCTAGGAGACTGAGGAAGGAGAATTGTAAGTTCAAAGTTAGGCTGAGAAACTTAACAAGACCCTATCTTGAAATTTAAAAAAAAAAAAAAAAAAAAGGGGCTGGAGTGTAACTCACACCAAGGAAGCACACCAAGGTTCAATCACCAGCACCACAAAAAGAGCGAGAGAAAAAGAGAGAGAGTGAGAAAGAGAGAGAGAGAGAGAGAGAGAGAGAGAAGGAAGAAAAATAAAGAACTCTACAAGAAGGGAGACACCTAAAAATTAAACAAATAAATAATATGGCATAATAATTCTGAATTTTCATATTATATATAATATTAACTATTTTAAATTATATATTCACAGAATTTTAATTATAAATTCACACAATTATAAGTAAAATTGACAAATCTATGATCATTATAGATGATTATAGTGCAGCTTTCTGTTGAAAAATTAGGCAAACAGAGGGCTGGGGCTGTAGCTCAGTGGCAGAGCGCTTGCATAGCACATGTGAGGCCCTGGGTTCCATAGTCAGCAATCCCACATACAAATAAATAAATAAGTATTCCATCCATCTACAACAACAAATACATTTTAAAAAGAAAAATTAGACAAACAAAAAAATGTAAAAGAATGTAGAAGCATTAAGTAATCTTGACCTAATACATATGTAGACCCTGCAGCAAATGATTATAGAACAAGCATTAAAATGCTTGTAATAAATTATAGCACAAATATACCAAAATTGACAATGAACTAGACCACAAAGTAGATTCCAACAATAATAGCACCTCATATATAGGTGGTGGCTCTGGGCCAAACACTGGATAATTGCTTTAGTATATTTAATGTATTAACTTGTTTAATTGTCATAGCAACCCTGCTTGGATGAATATTATTATTATCCTATTGTGTGTGTGTGTGTGTGTGTGTGTGCGTGCGTGCATGTGTGTGTTGCTTGGAATTAAACCTGGGGCTTCATGTCTGCTAGGAAAGTCCTATATCACTGAGCTATGCTTCCATTCTTATATTGCCATTTTTTCCCATCTTTGTTTATTGGTGCATTACAGTTGTACATAATGGTAGGATTTGTTGTCATGTATTTGTGCACGCACACAATACAACAATATAATTTGGCCAATATCATTCCCCATGATTTTCCCTTCCTCTTCCCTCCTCCCACCTTCCTTCCGCCTTATCCCTTTCTTTACTGATCTCCCTTTGATTTTCATGATATCCCCACCACCACCTTTCTTTTCCTTTTTCCTCTCTAGCTTCCATATATGAGAGAAAACATACAAACCTTGACTTTCTGAGTTTGGCTTACTTCACTTAGCACAATGATCTCCAGTTCCATCCATATTTTTGCAAATGACATAATTTCATTCTTCTTTATATCTGAATAAAACTCCAGTGTGTACATATACCACATTTTCCTTATCCATTCTTCCATTGGTAGATACCTAAGCTGGCTCCAAAATTTGGCTATTGTGAACTGTGCTGCTATAAACCTATGTATGCATGTATTACTGTAGTATGATGGCATTAATTCTTTAGGCTAAATACTGAGGAGTGGTATACCTGGGTCATATGGTGGTTCCATTTCTAGTCTTTTGAAGAAACTCCAAACTGATTTCCATAATGCTTCTACTAATTTGCAGTTCCACCAACAGTGCAAAAGTGTTTCTTTTTGCTCTACAGCCTCTCCCTTATTGCCATTTTAAAGGAAAGAAAATTCAGGCTAGAAGAAATTAAGAAAATGGTCCAAAGTCATCAATTGGTAAACTGGAAGATGTGAATCACACTAGCACAATCTACAGATATGAACTTCTTTCCTTTTTTGCTCTCTCCCCTCATTACCCACTTCTTTCTCCTTTTCCCTTGTGTGTGGTGTCAGAGATTGAACTCAGGGCCTCACACATACTGAGCAAGCACTCTCCCACTGAGCTATGTGCTATGTCCTCAACCTCCTTTTTTTTTTTTAATACAGAACAATTTTAAAGATACATACAAGCATGCATTCTTGACACTGGATGTGTTTTGCCATTGGTCATATTTCTTCTAGTCTTTTTCTTTTTTCTAAAAGGAAGAAGATGTCATAAGTTACCTTTTAACAATTATTTCCAGTTTGACTACCAACTTCTGCTTTACATGTTGGACACATACATATCCTTTCAGTTTACATTTTATACATTTATCATAACCACTACCTTCCACCACTAAAACCATGCATGACCATTAATTCTAATAGTTATGTGGAGTAGAGAGGGAAGAGCATCCTGAACAAGGAAACGAACAAACAAACAAAAACTTTCTTACCAAAAAAAACAAAAAAATTTGGCAAGGCCAGAACATAACTGTATGAGAATAAGCAACTAAAGCCTCATAGTTACCACATTTGAAACATTTGTTTTAATGTCACAATAAGGAGTTTGGATTTTATCCAGTGAAAAAATAAATCAAAAAAGTGTTTATTTTTTTTCTCCTCCAAGGAAGGGGATGGTATGTTCAAATACTTTTAATGTAAAATAGAGACAACATAATGTTTTGCTCTAAATAATTTCCTGCACAAACATCACACAATTGTCCATAATAGAATTAATAACAATTCTTTTAATATCACATATCACCCTATTGATATAAAAATTTCCCTAATTGTTTTTAGCATGTTTTTGGCAGCTGGAATTTTTCAAGCCAAGATCTAATCAAATACCACATGTTGCATTGGATTTAGTTCTTTTGTCTCCTTGGTCTCTTTATTTTAATAAAATCTGTCAATACTTTTTTTTTCTCCATTTCATTTCATTAAAATACTAATGACACTTGGAGAATATTTCATTTCTAGATGGCCCATTTTTTCTTTTTGATATTGTTTTTATTTGTTCCTCTGAACTCAGTGTTTCCTGTAAAACAGATATTAGTTTTAAAGCTTGTTTATATTATAAAGATTTTGGCAAAAAATATTTCACAGCTGATGGTGTGTGCTTCATAGTGCAGTACATCAACAGGCACATGATGTTGGATTGTTGGCTAAACATGGACGCTAAGATTAATTGATGAGTTGAACATTGCAGGTCTTAACATGCAATGTTGTAGTTTACTTTTTCTACCAGCAAATGCTCTGTGAGGTGATATCTTGGCATTAGATACATTGTCATCCTGTCTCCCATCATCACTTGAAGCATCCATGGATGATCCTCATTTCAATCAGTAGTTTCCTTAATGGTCAAAAAAGAGTAATTTTTTTAGTTCTATCATTTCTTCTACATTCACTAGCTGTTACTCGTTTATAAAATAGAGGCTCTTGGTTTTAGCTGCCTGATATTAATTTTCCTTATATACAATTTCTACTAAAAGACAGGATAAAATGCTTAATTATAGGGCATGTGCTCTTAACTGCCATGCCTTCCTGCAACTCTGTAAAACTATGAAGTTTTCTGATCATAATGCAATTAAATGAGAAATCATTAATACATATAACTAAAATAATATATATAGAGAGAAATTTAATGTGCTTTCTAAATAAGCCATGGTCCGGAAGTAAATTTAACTGACATATTTATAAAATTGACATGTTTATAAAAACTATACTTTTATAACTACTTGTCAAATGTGTGGGATACTGCTGAAGAAGCAGACAGATATTAAAATTCAGAAAAAAAGAAGATAAAAAGTGAATACCTATAAGCCATTTTGCACCAAGAAATTTTCAAAAGTGAAACGCAATGAACATTTTTTTGTAGAAAAATATTTTGCAGAAACAATAAAAACCTGAATATAACCTTTGAATAAAATTGAATCAGGAGTTTAATATGTCTCCCCCCCCCTGTAAAAAACCCATGCACTGAGATCAGAAAGATTTATGAGAAAGCCACCAAAGAACAAATAATCCCTGCTTATACAAACTGTTCCAGGATATAGAAAACAAGACAATAATTCACAACTATTATATGAAGAAAATATACATCTGATAGTAAAGCCAGCATGTACACACACAACACGAAATGAAATGCTATGAAACTGCTAACTATTCAGCAAAATTGTTCTCTCATTTTTTAAGCAAATACCCATATAATATCTCCTGAACTCTTGCAGTCAGGTGTAGGCACATAATTTTCTCTATAGTGGAATATAAGTGGAAGTAGTAGTATAGCTACACAGAAAGCATAAGAAATTTCAACCACAGCCCACCATGCTCTTTTCCTTTGTGATAGTGACCACCATAAAAAACATAAATTCAGGCTGGGGTTGTGGCTCAGTGGTAGAGCACTTGCCTAGCATGTGTGAGGCACTGGGTTCGATTCTCAGCACCACATATAAATTAATAAAATAAAGATTCATCAGCAACTAAAAAATACTTTTAAAAAACCCATAAATTCAATGACAGCAGAGCCCCAGCCTGGGTCCATGAAAATTTAAATGTAGCAGATACTTACATCTCATAACTAACTAAAAACTCCTGGAAGTGATAAGAAAGAACCTCTCCAAAGTGAAAAGGGGTGGGGTGGGCAAAGAATATTCATAAGACAATTCAATCAATAGAAGCAAAAAACGAAATCACCAGTGATAAAAATGCTCAACCTTACTAGTAATCCAAAGCAATACCACAGTGGGATAGTCTTATACAGGCTTCAGATGAACAAAACAACAAAGTCTATATCTAACAATAACAAGTGTTGCTGAGAACAGGAAGCAAAAGAACTCTTTTTTTTTCATTTGTTGATGATAGAAGCATAGAATGCAGAATATAAAAAAATATCTAGCAAGTTGGAAAATATACTTTTCTTATATCCCAGCAATTCTTCTACTTGATATATATATTCTAGAAAATAATCACACATGTACACAAGGACACATTAAAAAGAAATTGGGACAAATTATACCTTTGTAGAAAGAACAAAACTTATGAACAAACATAAATGTTCATGAGCAAGATAGTGACTGAAGTCATACTATTTGGCAAGAAAAACAAATTCTCTAGAGTGATATATATCAACTGATAATTCTCAAGAACATTACGTTAAGGGGAAATAAAACAAGTAGTAGAAGCATGGTACAGATGATATAAATACATTCAGTTCAAAAGCAGGCAAACCAATTATTGTTTGTGAATACTTACCTATGTAGTAAATATGTAAAAACAAATATACTGATAAATAGCAAATTCAGGATAGTAGTTGCCTCTAGGAAGCAAGAGGAGAAAACAAGGTACTTTGATTTTATATATATATATATATTTATATTTTTATATAATATTTATATAAATATTATATATAATATTTTATCTCTTAAAAAATAAGCATATAAGCCAGGTAAGGTGGTACATACTTGTAATCCCAGAAACTTGTGAGGCCAAGGCAAGAGGATAAGTTCAAGGCCAGCCTCACCAATTTAGCAAGACCCTGTCTTCAAAATAAAAAGAGCTGGAAATGTAGCTCAAGAGTAAAGTGCCCCTGGATTCAATCCCCAGTAGGAAAAAAAAAAAAGTCTATAAGGATCTGATGTAAATGCAACAAAATGTTAAGATTTGATAAGATTGGATCATGCATAACAAGGTGTTCAATACTTTTGCATATGTTTGAAATACAATTGGTCTTCATTGGGCATGAATTTCATATCTGTGAATGTACCTACTTGTTAAAATGTATAATTTTAAAATCAATATTTGTAGTTAGTCATTCACAGATAGCAAAGACTGGTGAAAACTAAAGTCATACATTGTGCCCTGTATTAATCAGCTCAAGGTGAGACAGGGCATCAGGGTGGAAGACTGTGGCAGAGAAAAACAGCTCACATGGTGATCAGAAAGCACCTTGAAATTCAAATGGGATCTTAAGGGACCTTGAACAGCCAAAGCAATCTCTAAAAAGAACAAAACTGGAGGATACATTCTTCCTCATTTCAAAGCTTGCTGCGAATCTATAGTAATCAAAACAGTATGGTACTGACATAAAGACAGGTACATAGACCAGTGGAATAGAAGAGAGAGCCAAAAAAAGAATCCTTCACATATATGGTCAAATGATTTTTGATAAGCTTGCCAAAACCATTCACCCCCAAACTGCCATCTTTCAACAAATGGTGCTGGGAAAACCAGGTATCAATATGCAAATGAATGAAATTAGACCCTTATCTCATACCATATACAAAAATTAACTCAAAATGGATCATTGACCTAAATGAAAGGTATGAAACTATACTCCTAGGAAAAAAAACTTCATGGCTTTGGATTAGGCATTTGGTATCTTAGGTATGATAAAAGCACAAGTAACATAAGATAAAAATTGAGAAATTGGAATTCATTAGACTTAAAAAAAACTTTTGTGATTCAAAGGACACCATTAAGAAAATATATGATAACCCTGTGTAATGGCAGAACATATTTGCAAGTCAAATATTTGATAATGGATTTTATATAGAATATATAAAGAATGCATTGCTCATCAATAAAAAGGAAATTATCCAATTTAAGAGATGAGCAAGGAAAAAAAATGAACAAAGGATTTTGAATAGATATTTTCCCAAACAAGATACATAATGGCTAATATTACATGAAAAAAATGCTCAATATCATTAACTATTAGGAAGCAGCATACTAAAACCCGGAGATACTACTTTATTCTATTGAAACACAGACATTACCAAGTGTCAGTGAGGAGGTGGAGAAATTAGAACCTTCACATAATGCTAATTGGATTTTAAAATTGGCAGCTAATTTGGAAAATAAGTTGGCAGTTTCTTAAAATGTTATAGTTGTTATACTACTCATCGATTTTGCCTAGTATATATCCAAGACAATTTTAAAAGTATGTCCATTCAAAAACTTGGACACAGATGTTCATAACAGTATTGTATAGAACAACCTAAAAGCTGAAACAACTCAAATGTCAATATATTGGAGAATGGATAAAAACAAAATGTGGTATAATCACACCATGAATATTATTTAAACCACTACAAGGAATGAAGTAATGATACATACTATAACATAGATAACCTTGAAAACAATAGGCTAAATGAAAGAAGCCAGGCATAAAAGACAAACATTGTATGATTTTGTTTATATGGAATGTTCAGTTAGGGAGGATCCATAGAGATAGAGAATGGATTGGTAGTGTCCAGAGACTTAGGGAAGGGAGAAATAAAGATACATGCTAATGGATATTGTTCAATGCCACAAATAGAGAAAGGAAATCTGGAGTCAGGTGTGGTGGCATAATCCTATAATCCCAGCTACTCAGGAGGCTGAGGCAGAAGGATCCCAAATTCACAGGCCAGACTGGGCAACCTGGCAAGAGTGTCTAAGAAAAAAAATGTTCAAAGGGGCTGAGAGTGTTGCTCAGCATTGGAGCACTTGCCTAGCATGTGTGAGGTTCTAAGTTCAATCATATTTTTAAAAATTTCAAAAATTTAAAAGTATGATGATTGTGGGAGGTATATAACATACTTGTAAAATAACTAATTTGTAAGATAACTTACACTGCACTGCTTGGGGGACAAACAACAAACAATTACACCTGCAGTTATAGCGTAGTGCAGTACTGTCCTAGTGTAGCAATAGCAAGAGAGATTTCTGGGAAAGAACAGAAAGTATAGAAGATATAGTCATATAATCACAGCAGAGAGAAAGTTTTGAAATGTGAAAATTGACAATGTGACAATGCCTCCAAAATTTATTCACCAATACTCAGCACCTGTGGATACATACTGGTTAGAGAGAATACAAATGGGAAAAAAAAAAAAAAACATTTCATAGCCACATGTTTCTTAAACACTACTGATTTTTGGAGAATTCATTGTGCCCAGAAACCCGAAAAAGTTAAATAATATTTCCAAAACTTATTCAAATTTAAAATGCATTGAACATCTGAAAACTTCAGTACTGAACATTGAAAAAATGTATGCCTTATATGACAATGAAACATTTATAATAAACACCTTGACAAATGTGAGAGTAAAGTCATTATCTATACATTACATCTTGATGTATATGAGGATCAGTAAAAGACAGAACTCATTTAAATATAGAAAATAAGTAGTTGTCTTTAACTTTTGCTTAAGTTTATTAAGCATTATCAAGTTATTTGGTAGAAATATCAGTCATAAATATCATACATGCATAGTGCAGAAACCTCATCTTTGAAAGCATATAATTATTATTTTCTAAATCAAAAATTACTATTTTCACTTTTGAATACTGCAGAAAAGAATTATATGAAATCTATTTTTTTATGTTTAACACTGAATTGTAATATTTTAAACTTTTTTTTTTATTTCAGTTTAAATTTAGGGATTTTTAAACACTCAGCAGGACCCTCATTCCTAAGCCCTCTTCCCGCTTTTTCAAATTTTGAGACTGTCTTGCTAATTTGCTTGAAACCACATTAAGTTGCTGAGGCTGAATTTAAACTTCTGAAACTACTCAGCTTTTCAATTTGCTTGGATTACAAGCATGGACCATCATGCCCAGCTTATAATGCATTTTTTGAATCTTATGTATTCAATATGTCCTTATAACTGAATATTTATTTATATGTTAACACTCATGTATTTCATCCTGTTGTTAAATGACAGTTATCACAGTGTTCCACTTGACTAAGTGTTTTATGTAACAGTAAAATATACAATTGAGTAAAAAAAAAAAAAGAGGATATAGTCATGCCTGTACATAGTGAAAGAGTATTTCAAAGCAGTTGGGAAAGGATGGATTAGTCAGAAATTATGTTAGGACATTTTGCTAGCTATTTGGAATTAAAAAGAATAACCCATGGATTCTATACTATAAAAAAATTAAGTAGGTGAATACAGGTTGGCTCCCTGTATGAAAATAAATTACACATTGATTGAAATTTTGACAATAAAATGACTAAAATAAAGCAAGCATTTATTTACACTTTCTTGGAGTGGAGATGATCATTCTGAACAGCATACAACTCAGAAGACTTAATGTCTTGATGGTAACAAACAAATATGTTTGGATGAGTAATACCAGGAATAGTGGCACAAGCCTGCAATCCCTGCAATTTGGGAGACTGAGGCAGGAAGATTACAAGTATGAGATCAGCCTCAGCAACTCAGCAGGACCCTCAGCAACTCACTGACACCTATCTCAAACAAAACAAAGCAAAAAAAAAATCTTTAGCATGAATTTTAAAATGACTTTGAAAAATCCACAGGCAAGGGGAAGTTTAAGATGTGTGAGGAATAAATAATAACCCCACTAAACAAATTCATCTACAAATGAGAACATTCCACTAGGAAAATAGGCAAAGGGCATAAAACCTCTAAATGAAGAATCATAAGCTCTTGTTAACCATAAAAAAGCAAGCAACTTCAGTAGTAAAGAAATACAAATGTAAAATGTTTGAAAAATGAACCATGATCATATTTAATTCCAGGATCCTCTGGACATTCATAATAAGTAAGTAGACAAATCTGATGCAAATTATGAATGTGTACACATCTTTTTAAAAAGAGCAATTGAAGGTTCATGGAAAAATTGAAAAGGCACAGAAAGGTGCCACATACCCTCTGCCCATGCCCATGTCCCGCCTACCCACTGTCAACATCCTGTGCCAGAGAGGTGGTTTATACATTTACTTCTGGGGTGTTTGTAATGTAGATTCTTAGCCAAGAGCAAAGCACATGTAATTTCCCCCATCATATGTGCTCTAGATGGACCTAAAATCATATATATATATATATATATATATATATATATATATATATATATATATACAATGGACTATTACTGGAGCCTGAATCATGTTTCATTCCTGATAAAATCATTTGAATCTTTGCTACTTCAGCAATAAAAATGATCACTTTATATGAGCATATGATCCAAGTGGAACAATTTTTGGTAATCATTTCTTGTCTTCCAAATGTCAGACATTTGGAAATATGAGGAAATAAATGAGAAGCTGGAAATCCCTCTAACAAATACCTGTTTTTCTCTGGTAGAAATAAAATAGCAAAAAGATGATAATGGTAATTCTCAGCTACAGTGTTCCATTAATTCTCATATATGCTTTTTTTCACTTTTTAACATTTTTTGATATTATAGTCTTACAATTGATGATGTTGTTAAATTAGCATCATTTTTTTTGTTCTTGATCACATATAATATAAAGGAATGTCTCAAAGTAAATACTAGCTTAGATTCAATGGTATATATTTCTTCTCTTTAGGGGTGGGTCTCTGTGTTGTCTAAATAATATAATCCTCTGAATCAAAGTTTCTATCATCAGACCATTCATATTTCCCTGTAAGAACTAGAAAGAAAAAAGAAATACATTGTAAATATCTGTTCATTTTTTTCTATCCCTATAAAATCTGAATTTTATTAATTGTTCTCATGTAAAAAACTTCAAATAGAATATTCACTTAAGATGTTTTTATTCAGAATGATTGAGTTGGGAGAGATGTGCCATAGTTTGGATCTGAAATGGTCTATGTGTTAAAGGCTTGGTCCCTTTTAATAAGAGGGAAACTTTAAGTAGAGCCTGGTTGGAGGAATTTAGGTCTTTGAAAGTGATCTTGGGATTCCAGCCCCTTTCACCCACATTCTCTCTCTTACTTCCTGGCTACCTTTAGGTAAGCAGTTTCCTTCACCAGGCATTCCTACCATGACATGCTGTCTTGTCAACCAGTCCAATGTCAACAGGGCCCAGCAACCATTGACTGAAGCTTCTAAAACCATGAGCCACAATAAACCTTTCCTTCATTTAAGTTGCTTCTCTCATCAATAGTATGTTTTCAACAATTTAACTTTTACTAGTTGAAGAGTAAATTGTAGAGTTTTTCTGACCATAGTGTCGATTTTATTTTTGTAATGGAGGAGTCCTCTTAATGTCCCACCTTTTAGGACCTTTTAGAAAATGCCAACATCTTTAGTAATTAGAGAAATGCAAATCAAAATTACTCTAAGATTTCATCTCATCCCAGTCAGAATGGCAATTATCAAGAATACAAGCAATAATAAGTGCTGGAGAGGATGTAGGAAAAAAGGTACACTTATACATTGCTGGTGGGACTACAAATTGGTGCAACCACTTTGGAAAGCAGTGGAGATTTCTCAGAAAACTTGGAATGGAACCACCATTTGACCCAGCTATCCCACTCCTCAGTCTATATCCAATGGACTTAAAATCAGCATACTATAGTGATATAGCAACACCAAAGTTTATAGCAGCTAAATTCATAATAGCTAAACTGTAGAACCAATCTAGATGCCCTTCGACAGATGAATGGCTAACAAAAATGTGGTATATATATATATATATATACAATGGACTATTACTCAGTTATAAAGAAGAATGAAATTTGCCAGTAAATGGATGGAGCTGGAGAATATTATGCTAAGTGAAATAAGCCAATCCCCCAAATCCAAAGACCAAATGTCCTCTCTTATATGTGGATTCTAACTCATAACAAGGGAGGGTAGGGAGGGGAAGTATAGAAATGTATTGGATTAGATAAAGGGGAATGAAGGGAAGTGGGCAGGGATGGGAATAGGAAAGACAGATGAATTAGAAATAACTTTCTATGCTCATATGTGAATATATGACTAGAGTAACTCTACATCATTTACAACCACAAAAATGGGATCAAAATTGGAATGGGTTACATGCCATGTATGAATAATATGCCCAAAATACCCTCCTGTCATGTATATATAAAAACAACAAATAAAAAAACAATGATCAAAGATGAAGGAAGGAATCAATTTTTATTATAAAATTTAGATCAGAAATTTTGGATTTGGATGCTGAACGAGTCACTGTCAATTTTTCCTTTAATCCCTATACTTGATTTATTTTCTCCTTACCATGTATCGACACCAAACATACTGTATAATTCATCTGTTAATTGCTATCTTTTCCAACTAGAATATAAGCACCACAAAAATAAGAATTACTTTTTACTTTGTTCTATGCTATATTTCCAATGCCAAATACAATACCTAGCAAAATTTTATTAAAAAGAATTTTCTCTTATAAATTCTTGCATAGTGGTATAGTAAGAGTAATCTGACATCAGACATCACTGGATATGGATGGATGTCCTCTTAACACATGTTTGAAGTGTGGGCATGTGTCTTTACTGTATTCCTAGTTAGCTTTGTTCAGTTGGATGTAGTTTTCTAGATTTACTTAGTGTTTCTCATAGACAAAAATCTCATAAGAAGTGCAAAATTTGTTTTACAATCAAATTATTCTCTGTTATATGAGTTCTATTATAAAATCTTTTTCTTTTCAAATCAAATGTTATAACAGAATTGGCAGAGGAGCAAAAATGGCTCCATCTTTTCAAGTAGCACTGAGAAAATACATTAAAAAAAATGTAGAAGCTTGGCAGGTCACTTGATTTATCCCAGGAAAGATTATATATGCCATGGATATTCCTGGGCTCAAATTCAATCTCATCTTTCCTTGGTGTGCCTGTACTGATCATTTGTATATGATCATTTGTCAGAAAAGATGACGTAAATTCAAACATGCCTTCATATAAAGCTAATGTGGTCCAAATATAAGGGGAAATTTTTAGAGAAGTTTATATCATCTGGAGAATTGACTTTATCCTGACTCATTAGATTTTTTAGGTTGTTCACTGTAAACACTTTATATTTTTTTCTTTTCTTCTCTTTCTCTCCAAAAGACATGAATTTCAAAGGAAACTTTAATGAAGTTGTCAGGAATGGCTAACCACTTAGGAACATACTTTCCCCCTCTCCCACAGCAAACTATTAATTACAATTTTAAAAGGCCCCGAGTTCCTTATTTTCCACAGGGGAAGAAAAAAAACATACATATTGTTGGTTATATCAGTATAAAATTTCCTTACAGTAAAAAATTCATTTAAAAATTGTTTTTAAAAGAATCTAACATTTGTTACTTATTTTTTGTGTGGTGCTGAGGATCAAACCCAGTGCCTCACTCTACCACTGAGCTACAACTCCAGCCCAAGAAAACTTCTTAATATTTTTGTAATTAGGGAAGGAATGTGGCAGTATAGGAAAAGATACCAAATAAACATAGGAAATTAAATTATGTGATTTTGTTTTTAGTTTATTGTGACATATTTATAATTTTATGTCTCATAATATTCACTGGAATAAATATTTATAAGATTCTTCTCCAAAATAAATTTTAGAGACTGTATTGTGGGGAAAAATAAATGTCTTTGCTCACTTATTACTAGGTTCATGAGTGAGGCCCTTATTACAAGACAGATGAACAAGAGGAAAGCATAAGGAATTATTTAATGTACATTTTTCATGTTACAGGAGCCTTCAGAAATAGAAATGGAGAGTCAAAGAAATAGGGAAAGCTCTGTATTTTTATCCTTAAGTTTGAGGAGGAATGGAAAGTCATGGAGAAGTGTGATTGGTAATAATTTCACATGTTTGCTAATAAACCTCCAGTTGTTCTGATTGGTGAGTCATTACTTTAATGAAGCATATTCTAATTTGATTCTTACAATAATGTTTGCAATAATAATTTATGATAATGACTTATTAGCCACTTAATTGCTGGCTTTTGAAACTCTTTGTTTTTGAAGATAGTGAGTTTTCAGTTCGTTCTTACCTAATGACATAATAATTACAGAAATAAATTTGTAGGTTGTAATTAAAGTTATTTTCCTCTTTGTATTAGTCAGCTTTATGTCGCTGTGACCAAAGCACCTGACAAGAACAACTTAGAGGAAGCAAAGTTTATTTTGGGCTTATAGTCTTAGAGATTTCAGTCCATAGATGACTGATTCCATTTCTCTGGGTCTCACGTGAGGCAGTACATGGAAGGGCAAGGCAGAATAAAGCTGCTCAGATTATGGCAGCCAAGAAGCTAGTGAGTAAGAAGAAAGGGACAAAAATATAATACTCAAAAGCACACCCCCAGTGATCCCCTTCTTCCAGCTGTGCCCCACAGGCCTACAGTTACCACCCAGTAATGCCTCAAAATCATCAATACATCAAATGGATTATTCCACTGATCAGCTCTCATAAGTCACTTCTGAATATTTCTGCATAACACAGGAATTTCTGAAATCACTAAAAATGTCTTTTTTTAATTAAAAGGAAATAGTTAAGCATTCACTTTCCTCCTTTAGAAGGAAATGTGGTTTAGTTTCAGTTGTGAGAATAAATTCTCTTTTGCAAAGTAATAAGGGCTGAGAGGGGAAACTCAGCGGTAGAGCACTTGCCTAGTATGTGAGGCACAAGGCCCAAGTTGGATCGCCAGTGCTGAAAACGTGAAAAAGGAATAAAATGACAGGGAATACATGATACAATTATAAATCAGTATTCTGCACATAACCTGCAGCATGAAATAGTGACATAAATAAGGGTCATTGATTCAGGCTAAATATTTGAGTGAGAGATTGTTGGGAAACAGAGTATTTTCACGATGCCAAAGCATTTTCCTAAGAAATATAGAGAATGACCTTAACCAAGTTATCAAAATTATAAATTGCCATTTGTAAAATAATGAGATAGGCAGATATTGTATGTCTATTAATGGCATGCTATATGAAGAACATGGTATCCCCTATAAAATATGAAGGGCAAAATTGCTTAGCCCAAATCAAACCAGTTCTTTAAATCTAATTTACAGTTTACAGTATACAGATGATAAGTATCAAGCTGAACACATCATAAGGAAACAATATATTAAACCCATAAGGTAGAATATTGTACAATACAACTACCTGGTCTCAAAAAATACTCATCATCAAAGAAGAATTGCAGTAATATCCTATATTAAAAGATATTTAAGAGATATACAATGAAATAGGTGAGCTCTCAGAGAGAGAAAAAAAGATACCCTGACTAGATGGAGACGTAGATCTATGAGCCTGACCAGCCATGCTTGTGTCTTCGGTCAGATGAACAAAATCTCCAGTGTATTCAGATGAACTAGAACAAAAACTACCAATTTAAATGTCACCAAGATTCAAAGACATACACAATGTACCCACAACTGATTTATGGTTAGACTGCTTAACCAGGAAGAAACATTCTGATCCTCAAATATCAAATGATTGATATGGGATTTGATTTTCACAAAAGCTTGCTTGGGAACTTGCAGTTTTCTTCCCAGGAAAATCCTATGTTTAGTCAGAGAGCTCAACCCTGCCTGAGTCACTCATCTTCAAGGCTCCTGCACCCCACCTTTAGGGTGTGTATACCTTTTGCTGTCCTTTAATATTTGCTTGTGTTTGCTTTCAGTGCATCTTGAAATTCTTTTCAACAGCATTGAGTCAGGAACCCAACCTGGGCCAAGTTGATGTCCTATTGCCCCTCTTGGAGGAACCTCCTTAGACTCCTGTCTGGTGACTCAATCAAATGTGAAAGATGGAATTGATTGGGTCCTAGTTGGAAGGAGATTGAAAAAAAAAAAACAGCTATAGAGGACTTTTGGAGATTGCTAAAGAAATATGTATGTTGATGGAATGCTGCATGATACAAAGGACTTACTGTTAATTTTTTTGTATGTGATGATGGTACTATAATTATGTTGGATTATTTTCTTATTTTTGGAGATAAATGGTGAAGGGGTAAATGGATATGTTGTCTGCAACTTCTTTTCAAATGACTAAACAAATAAAACTTATAGGTATTTATACAACCATTTATGTAAAATACATTTCAAAACAGTACAAATAGTAGGTAATTGGGTAGTTATTGTACTATTCTTTTAACTGCCTTCTATACTTGAAGTTTTTAACACACACACACAAAAAAAAAAAACTTTGCTTCCTTTAAGTTGTTCTTGTCAGGTGCTTTGGTCACAGAGACATAAAGCTGACTAATACAAAAAGGAAAACAACTTTAATTACAACCTACAAATTTATTTGTGTAATTATTATGTCATTAGGTAAGAACAAAACTGAAAACTCACTATCAATTTTATTTCAGTCAGCTGAGGGTTATCTCTTTCTTTCTTTTTATAAATACTTATTTTTTAGTTGTAGTTGGATGCAATACCTTTATTTTAATGTATTGCTGAGGATTGAACCCAGGGCCTGGTACATTCTAGGCAAGTGCTCTACCACTGAGCCACAATCCCAGCGCTGCCCCCCCCCCCCCAGGGTTGTTTTTTTATATGACCATATCAAGAGACTTAAGAGGTTGTGAGAAGAATGGGAAAATAAACAAGGAGAGAAATGAATTACAGTAGATGGGGTAGAGAGAGAAGATATGAGGGAAGGGGAGGGGGGATAGTAGGGGATAGGAAAGGTAGCAGAATACAACAGTCACTAATAGGACATTATGTAAAATTGTGGATGTGTAACCGACATGATTCTGCAATCTGCATTTGGGGTAAAAATTGGGAGTTCATAACCCACTTCAATCTAATGTATGAAATATGATATGTCAAGAGCTTTGTAATGTTGTGAACAACCAATAAAAAAAATTTTTAAAAAAATTAAAAAAAAATGTTAAGGAATGAGAAAAATGTTTGCATCTATATAAAAATAAATAAATTCTATGAATGAATTTAAATTAATAAATAAATAAATTCAGAATGAAACATTCTGAGTGAGGAACACATAAACAAGAGAAAGAAAGAAAAAAAAAAAAGAATATGTAGAAACTCAGCAGCCCAGAGAAAATGGAAGAAAGGTTAAAAGATTTAGTTTCTTGGCCTAAATGTACATCTATGGAGCAAGTTCTTCCCATAGAAAAATAATTGTTCTCTGAACAGAGGTAGCTCCTCCCATGCTTACTTACTTGTGCCTGTGGGAAAAACTAATTCCCCAAGATGCTGAAGTTATGTAAGAATATATATGAACAGACGCGAAAGAAAGTCAGACTCAAGATTCTGAGTTGCCACCCTCAAGTGATCGTGTTGCTATTGTTATAGTTAAAGCTTTGTCCCAGGGTTTCATAAACTGACTTCCAGACCACTCACATATAATCGAATCAAGCCTTTATTGAAGCACACCGGTGGTGGCTGACCAGAACATAAAGCTGTTCCCCTGATCAGCCCCAAACAATTGCAAGGGCACTCCTTTTAAGCCTGAAAACCGCAAAAGGGATGTTCGGGGGGTCTAGCCAATGCAAGCAAGCCAGGTTACAGAAGCTGGACAGTGCAGTCAAGCAGAGGGAAGCCTAACCAATCACAGTTAGCCCAGTCACCCCAGTTACAGAAACAGAGCCCCGTTACCCTAGTTACAGAAACAATACCCCATTAGGTAGTTCGTGTTCTTAAAGGTTTCTATAGCAAAAGGAAAAGAACATCTTGCTCCAGTCATGACTCTTCTACTTGGCATGGTTGTTTTACAGGATGAAGTCATAAAACAAAATGGAGTCACATTTGCTCCTACTATCACACTATAGAACCTTGTGTAGCTTGTTAAATACTGAGAATCCTGACAAGTTTTGAGTTGAATCCCTTAGCTGTCACTGCAGCTTGTTGAATACCCAACAACATAACATAGTTTGACTCCTATAAAATTATAGACAAGTAACTGTTTGTTAGTCAACAAGAAAGAAAGGAAGAAAGGAAGGAAGGAAGGAAGGAAGGAAGGAAGGAAGGAAGAAAGAAAGAAAGAAAGAAAGAAAGAAAGAAAGAAAGAAAGAAAGAAAGAAAGAAATTTCATATGGTTCTACTTAACTCTCCATAATGCCCTCAACAAAGGATCACCTAGTTGGTTCACACAGAATAGAGAGAGTAGAGAAGCCCATTTCATTTTCAGACTGCCTTGTTAGGGTAGTCTTGCAAATCCAAATGAAATTTACTACTCTGTAATTACTACTCTATCGTGTGGTCTGGTTTGTCCCTTGACTGTCCAAATTTTCGAAGGCAATTCTCTCCAGCCATTCCTCATTTTGTACAATTTCAAGATCTTCTATTAATCAGTTTTGTATTTCCACAGGAGAAAATTCTATTTATCAATGGTTCAGAGTTCCTTAACCTTTAAACTTATTGTCATTTTAATTGAATACTTCCTGTAGGGGCATACTGGTTTTTAAGCACTAGAAGCCAGGAGTACCACTCCACTCCTCCCCCACTGTGACAACCAAAATTTTCTACTAATGTGCCCTGGGGGGCAAAATTGCTCTTTATTGAAAACACTGGTGCAGCCACTATAGAAGAACAGAGCTGTCATTCCAAATGCAACAAAGACTTTTCATTGGAAAAATAAACTCTTTTGAATGTTGGGAACAGCTGATTGTTTCCCATCATAGAAGGATAATTTGTAATTTAAAAAGGGAGGGGAGGGGGCCTAGAGCAGGGAAAAGAAGCATACCCAAGGAAAGCTCCTGATGTCTTCCTGCTTGAAGAGGTTTTTGTACAGATCACCTAATATGGGATTTGATAATCTGCTGCCATATTTATTCTGTTACAGGCTTTTATCAAGTTTGCTATATCCTGGAAGGCTTGGGTCAAGTTGCACAGTTGAGTGTGTGGGTGTATGTATGTGTGTGTGTATTAACAGTACTAGGGATTCAATCCAAGGCCTCATACATGGTGGGCAAATGTTGTACCAAGCAACATTGCAAACCCTTTTTATTTTATCTTGAGACATGGTCTTGCTAGGTTGCTCCGGCTGGCTTCAAACATTTGATCCTCCTGCTTTAGACTACTGAATAGCTGGGATTCAAGCACACACTACCTCTCCCAGCTAGGCTGTAAGTTTTGTGAACCAACAAAAGGTACTCAAAAAAAAAAAAAAAAAGAAGGTACTCAGTTTCTCATTTGAGCTGATTCAGTGGAAAAGACAAAACAGATTGTGCACAACACAGTCCAGGAGATAATGGAATCTGCAAAACTCTTCTGGAAGACTTTAGCCTTTTATGAGCTGTGGACTGAAATTCCAAACCAATCTGATCATGTTGGTAAGAGCCTGTGCAATTTCATCTGTGTGTTCTGTATGCCCTAACCATCAGCTCAGAAAAGGACTCTAACCTCTCTTTATAAGTCCTAGTATTTTTTTCACAGCCACAGAACAGTGATGATTTATTTCTGTTTTGTGAGAAGTATAGTATTATTTAAGAGTTAAAAGTACTGACATGAATTCAAGTTATAGCACTGTTACTTTACCTCTATTACCGTGTTATGCTACTTTATCTTCAAACTTCACATCCCTCAACTCTAAAAGAGGGATACTAATGCTGTATCATGGGGCGGCTTGTGAAGGCTGAGCTAGTGTTCACAGCAGAATGTGAAAAAGCGTAAGACCAAAATAAATACTGTTTTTTTGTCCCATACTCATATAAAGACCTAAGTGCTTTCTGCCACATGTGCTTGCATAATTTTTTCATGGTTTTCACTGTGGGTTTTTTTTTTGTTTGTTTGTTTTTGGCTTTAAGTGCAGGAATTTAGATTCATCTCAAGTTAATTTCATCTAGATAAGAACATGCCACTTGTAATCAGATAACTTTGGTTTCAACTTCAACTCTGTCCACCTCTTACCACAATTATGGGAATTAAATAAAAACAATATGTGGAAGAAGACGAGTTCAGTTGTCCTCAACTAGAAGCAATTTTACCTCCCAGGTGACATCTGGCAATGTCTGGAGACTTTTTTTTTTTTTTAGTTTTCACAACTGGGGGCTGTTACTAGCATCTAGTGGTCAGAGGTCAGGGATCCACTGGACAGCTCCTTGCAAAAAATAATTATCCCACTCAAAATGTTAATAATATTGAGGCTGAGAAGCCCTGTGCTAAATTGCAAATTGTAGTTCTTATCTGTTCTGGCACCAAACAAATCAGAAATAAATTTTTAAAAATGTCATTGCAGGGCTGAGGATATAGCTCAGTTGGTACAGTGCTTGCCTTACTTGCACAAGGTCCTGAGTTCAATCCTTAGCATCACCAAAAAAAAAAAAAAATTAAAAATTAAAAAATTAAAATGTCATTGCATTTTTGTACCTTTATTTTATTTATTTTTATGTGGTGCTTAGGATCAAACCCAGTACTTCACACATGGTAGGCAAGCACTCTACCGTTGAGCTACAACTCCAGCTCCAGAAATAATTTTTGAATCCAGACTCTGTCCCTTAACACGTTCCCTGGTTTGGATCATGCTTAATTTTAATCAGCATGCCATCTACATCTTCATTCAAATTATTAATTAAAATGGATAATGTGCTGGGCATGGTGGCACATGCCTGTAATCCCAGCTACTTGGGAGGCTGAGGCTGTAGCATCACAAGTTTGAGACCAGTCTCAGCAACTTAGCAAGACCCTGTCACAAAATAAAAATAAAAAGGGTTGGGGATGTAGCTCAGTTGTAGAGTGCCCCTGGATCCAATCCACAGTATGGCAAAAATCAATCAATCAATCAATCAATCAATCAATAAGCAAGCAAGCAAGTAAGCAAATATATAAGGATGGAATACTCCAGTCAGGTTGCTGTTGAGTCAGTATTTGTGGCAGTTGAACATCAGTGCACTGACAGAAATCAGATGGAGTTCAGGTCCCATCTCCATTGCTTACTAGCTGTGTGATTATGGAAAAGTTATTTAATGAATGTGTGTCTTAGCTTCCTCATTTTAAAACACAGTCATATCTCTACAAAGCAGTAGTGAGTATTAAATATGATTGATTAAATATATAAAGCATTTAGTCTGGTTGACTAACCCAAAGGAAGTGTTCAGTATTATCCATTTCTTTAGGTGTACCTGTTTAAATAGTTAAGTATTCTCTCCTTTGTACTCAAATCAATATTACCACAATACTACTTGTTATATGACTGTTGAAACCCTCTCACATACAGATTAAGCAAATTAATGAGTTTTTTGTGTTTTTTGCTTTTTTTTTTTTTTTTTTTTGCTAAGACCATTGTCAGTACTTCAGAAGTCAAAGCTCTTATTAACTTAAATACTTCCTTAGAAAGGGCTGAAGGTGCCTGATTTATTGATAAAATTCTGTTAAAAATTTAATGACACAATGCATGTAAATAATTTACCACTGTGCTTGCTTCTTCCTATCCTCCAAAAAATGTTAACTCATTATTGAAAATGTGGCAATTCATGTTTTTTAAAATATTTTATTAGTTATTGATGGACCTTTGTTTACTTGTTTATATGCAGTGCTGAGAATTGAACCCAGTGCCTCACACATGCGAGGCAAGTGCTCTACCACTGAGCTACAACCCCAGCCCCTAATTCATGGTTTTTTAAAGATCATACTTGGAAAAAAAAAAAAAAAAAAGATCATACTTGATCACAAGAATTTTTCACAAGTTATGGGTTAAGAATACCAAGACTCCTGTTTGGGAGTGGCATTTATGATATTTTGAACCACAGGTGCACCAGCCTAAGCTACCTAGTTGAGGGAACTGCTTGGGTACAAATCCTTAGGAAAGCATTCAGGTTGCCCAAAGGTGGGCTTAGGTCATGTGTAGGAAGGGCCGCTGTCAAGAGATGGGCCTTGGAGAATACGATGAGTGTAGGCGATGGCTGGGGATGTTGCTGAGTGGTAGAAGCACTTGTCTAACATGCGGGAGGTCCTGTGTTCATCTACACTGAAAAAAAAAAGTAGGAAAAAAAAAAGGCAGGTCTGGGGCTCTAAAGCTCAAAGGAAGGTCTGGCATAACAAGAAAGGAGTCATAGCCCCATAGAGGTTGTTGGGGCCAAAGCCCCTGGGTCTTAGCAACCCCAGGAGCTTAGACATAGCCAGCAAGAGGCGGGACCAAATTTCGCGCATCCGCAGTATGACCCTGGGGCGGTGCTCGCGATAGTTGCTCCCAAAAGGCACCGCAGACCGGAAGGATGCTGGGAAGGATGACTTGGCCCCTTGTGCGGTTCTCTTTTGTCATAGTCCACAGCAGCTGCCTTACCCTTGGTGTCAGGGTCAGACGGTGTTGAGTCCACAGAGGAATGGATGTAGGAGTGAGTAAACACACAGGGCAGATCCCCAAATCTGGCTGCATCCCTGTGAGGCACGGTGCAGAGGGGGACCTGGCTGGCCGTGGCTTCAGGCCGCCCACTCTTTGTTTACACCCACATGACTGAAGTGCAGGTGAGATGGGGGGGGGGGGGCATTGAAGATGATGTGTGAGCCAGTGAAGATGATGTGTGTGATTCTGTTTCACACCCCCAGCCCAGTTGTTATTTTTATTATAAGTTCACATGACGTAAAACTTAGCGTTTTGTTTTGAAGTATAGACTTGTTATTAAGCACACACACAATCAATTTTTATTCGCTAAAATAAAATTTTATATATATATATATATTTAGTTAGTTAGTTATAGTTGGACATAATATCTTTATTTTATTTATTTATTTTTATGTGGTGTTGAGGATCGAACCCAGTGCCTCGCATGTGCCAGGAGAGCGCTCTACCACTGAGCCACAGACCCAGCCCCTAAAGTAAATTTGAATAATAAAGAATGTTGAACTCTTCAAAGTCCTTACCCTGGTATACAAGTGAGTTTTTTGACCTCAGGTAGCATTGAAAGGTATTCTTACGTGGTAATAAATATGTTGGTAGCCAGTTGGCCTAGATGCAATGGGAAACATATGACTCAGTCCAGAGGATGTTCTAGAGTTCAAAGGGTAGTTGCATCTGATTAGGTAGCAATTCGTATGAAAATTCACATGTGTACAGAGGGATAAGTAGCCCAGGAGTTGGAAGAGTACAGACTTTTAAACCATGACTCAACAGACAATTTATGCAAGACTCAAAGGGCAGAGGAATATTTGAACTTGCCCGTGTGTAGGCAGTCAGTAAAATCAAGTTTTAGGAAACTGCAGGTAAAGACCTGCGGGAAGAGAGGGAACATGGATGTCAGGAAAATATCTAGGGGGTACAGGAGTGTGCATTCCAGGGAAACAAGTACACAGGTCCTGAGGTCCTAATAAGTTTGAGAAACCAGTAGGTAATGTTCTGGGAGTGATTAAGCAAGATGGAGTATTTGCATCTCACTGAAGGGTTTTGGATTTCATTTTGAATGAGTTAAGACAGTCAGCCATTGAGTGTTTTCCAATTTGCTCTGCATCAGGGTGGGAAGAAAGGGAATGGGGATATAGGCCAAACATAAAATGACCATTTATCAATAACTGTTGAAGCTGAATGATGCTAGGTACAGGGATTTTATCACACTATTCTTTCTTTTAATCTGAAAATTTCCACAATAAAAACTAAACAAGAATCCTTCAGTTGTTGTGTTAAAAGTAGATGGAAAAGGGGCAAGTGTCTAAGTAAAGGGGACCAGTTTAGAAATCTGAAGTTATTCAGGGGAGAGATACAGGTGATATGGGGTGGTTACAGTGAAGGTTTTGAGAAGTGGATTGAGTTTTGATGCACACACACGTACTAGGGGTTGAACCCTGGGTCATTGCATCACTGAGCTACATTCACAGCTCTTTTTTTTAAAGGTAATTATTTTTTAAAAAGTATTTGTGCATTATAATTATACAGAATAGTAGGATTTGTTATGCCATATTAGAATGTGCACACAATTTGCTCAAGCTCCTTCTTTAGTACCTCCCTTTTATTTCCCCTGACCTACTTGCTCTACTCTGAGCTCCCTTTTGTTATTATTTTTATTTTAGTTAGTGTATTATCATTATATAGGTATATATAAGTGGGATTCATTGTGGTATATTGTGCATGGACATAGCATAATTTGATAGCTTTTTGTCCCCAGTACTTCCCCATGTTCCTCTCTTCCATCTCTCTTGATGCCCTTGCTCTACTGGATTGGCCACAGCTTTTTTATTTTGAGGTCTCTGCTGGCCTCAAACTTGCAATCCTTCTATTTCAGACTCCCAAGTAGTTGGGATTATAGGCATGCCCCACCACTCCCAGCTTTTGATATATTTTTAAGAAGTAAAAAGAATTGGTTGATGGATTTGTATGTGGAGTGGGAAAGACAAGAATCAAGGCTGATTGAACAACTAGAAAAGAAAGGAGTTGACATTAACTGGGATAGGAAAGAATAAGGGATGCAAGAAGGTCAAAAGTTCAGTTTTTAGTTTTATTTGCATATTAAAGTAAGTGTAGGTGTCAAGTAAGTAGGCTATAAGAATCTGATGCTCAGAGGAGAGGTCAAGGCTAGAGATATGAATTTGTAACTAGCAGGGTATAGGTAGCATTTTAAGGTCATGAGTTATATAATTCTTTAATATTTGTGATTCTATTAAAAAACCAAATCTTCCTTTTACAAAAAGTTCATTTTCACACACACACACACACACACACACACACACACACACACACATACATATATTAGATCTCTGAATGTAGAAATAATAGATTAGATAAAAATTAATGTGCCCAGAACTTTTAGTGCACATATATTAATCACTTTTATGATGGCTTCTAAGTATCATTTAATAAATTGTGTGGTCCTCAGCCACACTCAAGAGTCCATTTGTTCTGGAACTGTGAAAAGAAATAATTTTATATCTTGAAGGGTACAATGGAAGATAAATTAAGTCACTCTCTTTCTCAGTAATTTCAGCAGTGTTATTGAATATAAATTGTTTAGTGTATTAATATGCCAGTCACCATTTTAATAATCTGCCAGTGAAGATAACCACAATTATTTGAGCCAAAACCACATGTCAGATCAGGGCATCACATTCTGCTTTCTCATTCTGGATTTGGTGAGAATGATGCTCCAGGGGTTGTCTAAGTTTTTCCCAACAAATATTTATAGTGTTTTCTAAGTTGGCTGATCTCTGTAATCACCAGCAGTAATTTATGGGCCTTGCCTTTAGAAATAGTGAACCAGTATTTCTAGGGTAGAGCACAGCAATTTGTAATTCTAACAAGTACCCATATTTGGGAAGTATTGGTAAGCAGTTTCAAGAAGCATTTGCTTTTTCTTTCTCTCCAGATATGCTTACTAGACCTGTTCTTCGCCCCACCTATCTTCTTCCCTTTTGTAGTTGGCAACATACAGCCAAAATCTGAGGTAGGGTCGTGTAGGATGTGGACTGGCTGGGTTCAGGCTGTAGAGACTGACTCTTCTACCCTGTCCCTAGAGTCATTCTCAATCTAGTTACCTTTCATAAGACTAGGTTTTTCTTTGAATAACCTCTTTATATTAGTAGGCTTCCAATAGAATTTAGATTTAAACATGATCTTAAAGGAAAAAATAGAAAAAGGAAGAGCCTCACTACCAAAAGGTGGGAATTCTATGACAATTGCCCTCTTGGAACCGATCATTTTGATATTTTGAGAAGAGAAATTGTAGGGTTGACACAATAGAATAATGTTGGGATTTTTCCCTTCTCTGAGGGCCTGGACCAGGTAATTTTCTCCCATTCAAGGATATGAACTCCCTGAATTCTATCCTTGGACTCCTTGGGATATCTAGGGACCACATATTGGGAGTCTCTGCTCTAAATCTCTTTTCCTCAGTGAAACCAAAATTTACATTGTATTTTAAACTGTAAGGGAGAACATATCACTCCCATGTTAACTCTTCAGTAGCCTCTTACAGTTACAAGCCAGAGTTTTTCAACATTCTCCCTTTCAAAACTCTTCATGGTTTCTCCCACACTTACCACCCCCTAAGCCTTATAGCTCTCTCACTCTCTTGCCATTTCCACCATCTGTACAACTCCACTGGCCTTCTCTCTGTATTTGCTTCAGTGCCTTTATTCTATTGATTCCTGTACCTGCATTTGTGTGGGTGGGAGTTGGGGTAGGGGGTTGAACCCAGGGCCTTGCCCATACTAGGCAAGTGCTCTACCATTGAACTACATCCCCAGCTCTGTACCTACGATATCTTCTTCCAGTCTTTACTGGGCTAATTGAACTTCACAGCTTGGTCTCAGGCACAATATAACTGCCTTATTTTCTGTACAACATTTATAACTAGCTAGTATTTTTCTGTTTTTTTAATTGTCTACTAGTTTATTTTCCATCTTCTCTCACTGGAGTATAACATCCATGAGACTAGGGATCTTATTAGTTTCACTGACCAGTGAAATTCCCATGTCTAGAACAGTGCTTGGCCCAAAGTGATCACTCAGTAAATATTTGCTGCATCAATAAATGAATAAGTGGGCTGATGCATGGCATATACCTGTAATCCCAGCATTTGGGAGGCTAAGGCAGGAGGCTCCCTTGAGTTCGGGATTTTGAGGCCAGCCTGGGCAACAGCAAAATGCCATCTCAAAATAAATAACGATAGTTGAGAAATTGCCAGGACCAATGAGGACCAAATTGTTAAAGGAAATTGTGATGGGGGTAGTAAGATTAAAAGTGGAGAGGAAAAGGCTTGTGTGTTTTACTTTATATTCTTTCTAACCATAAAAGGAAATAAATGGCTGTGTGATTTTAAGTTTCTTTTGGGGGTTTTAATGCATTTTCCAATTTTTCTAAAAAAAAAAAGAAACATTTCACTTAGAAAACAGAAAAGTGAAATACTATGTAAATAGTGATTATAATTTTTTATCAAGATTTGTATTTTTGGAACCGATTGGCCTCCACATTCTTTAACAAACGCTATTGCTTTTTGTTTTCTATAAAGAACGTAATCATCTATTTTGGTGTAAAGCCATATATTAGGATATTCTCTGAATAGGTATCTGTATTTTCTTGAGTATCACTAAGAAAAAAATATAATACTTAGATGGGTCTCCATGGTAACTAATTAGGAACCAAAATTGATCCCTGAGGATAAAAACAGTGGGTATTCCAGAACTGGAAAATGTTTTTTAATTTCCTTCAGGCTGGGGAGCATGCTGTGCATTTCATTGTCTGAGCACCAGTCTCAGGAATCTTCTTTAGCTAAAGACTTTGCTTTCCAAATGTGATTAGAATCTAAACCAGGCAAGAGCTTTCTATGCTAAGGCTGCATCCCCTATAAGATCCTGCCCTGATTATTCAAATCTTCTCTTACTTAAACAATTTTACTCCTCAAATAGGAAGTTAATTCTTAGATGATGTGAAACTTGAATTGTATGTATAATAATCCCCATTATCTGCAAGGGATACATTCCAAGACTTTCAGTGAATGCCTGAAACCTTGACTATATATAATGTTATTTTTTAGAAATATATCCACACTCGGGCTGGGGATGTGGCTCAAGCAGTAGTGTGCTCGCCTGGCATGCGCAAGGCGCTGGGTTCGATCCTCAACACCACATAAAAATAAAGATGTTGTGTCCACTGAAAACTAAAAAAATAAAATAAAATAAAATAATAAAAAAGAAGGATGTCGTAGACAGCACACAGTTTATATATATATATCCACACTCATAGTAAAGCTTACTTTATAAGTCAGGGACAGTAAGAGATTAGTGACAATAACTAATAATAAAATAGAACAATTATAACAACACACTCCAGTAAAAGTTGTTTAAAACTTATAACTTGTTAATTTCTGAAATTTTCCACTTAATATTTTCAGATATAGTTGATAATGGATAACTGAAGCCAAGGAAAGCAAAATCATGGATAAGGGGAGTATGTGGTCTACTGTATCCCTCACTAGCCCTTTTTTTTAAAAAAAAAATTATTTGTTCTAATTTGTTATACATGACAGCAGAGTGCATTTCAGTTCATAGTACACAATGGAGCACAAATTTTCATTTCTCTGGTTGTACACAAAGTAGAGTCACATCATTCATGTCTTCATGCATGTACCTAGGGTAATGATGGCCATCTCATTCCACCATCTTTCCTACCCCCATGCTCCCTCCCTTCCCCTCCTTCCCCTTCACCCTATGCAACGTTCCTCCATTCCTCCCATGCTCATCCACCCCCTTTATAGCTCAGAATCCACTTATTAGAGAAAACATTTGGCCTCATTAGCCCTTTTATTCTGCTTTATAAATATTATCTTTACATGTCTGTTTCCCTCCTGAGATCCTGATGGCAAAGACCAATTCATTCAAAAGACATGAATAAATGACTGCAAATTTAATGTATCTTTGGGCCATGGGGTACTCAGGTGTTTGGTCAAACATTATCTGGATATTTCTGTGAGAGTGTTTTGAATGAGTTTAGCATTTGAATCAGCAGACTGAGTAAAACACATTGCCTTCTTTAATGTGATTGAGTCATATCCATTAAGTGAAAAGTCAGACTAGAACAAAAAGGCTGAATAAGAAGGGACTTACCTGTGTGACTTCTTAAGCTGGTGTCTGCTTTGAACTGAAACATCACTTTTCCTCATTTTGAGTGTGCTGACATTTGGGCTAAAACTACAATATTAGCTATTCTGTATCTTTCTCTCTCTGTATAATCTTCATCCTATTTTCTCTGGAGAACCCTAATATAATAAATGAGATGTATTAGGCCCTAGGCTACGAGTACCATTCCCTAGCTGTCTAGCTTTAAACAAGAGCACTTATTACACTGAAGCCAGCCTATCTCTTTTTTTAACTACATATATACAAAATGCTGTGAGACCACAAAGGGAGTATAATCGCCTAAAGAGTTGAGAAGTCTTCACTTAAATGTTGACAGGAGTATGGTTGTGAAAAATAACACCAGATTGAGAAGACTAAAGAAAATGTACTTCTTATACAACTACATGGATGAATCACACAGTCATAATTTTGAGTGAAAAAAATATTGGAGACACACAAAATGAATAAAAGTGTTATAGATATCCTTGTAAAACAAGTTTTTGATGCTGATCTCAATAAGCAAGCACCTAATACATAACCATTCATTATTGTGTTAACAGTGATGTATCTAGTATACATGACACCCAAGAAGATTTGTAAAATATTACTTCCCAGACTTAAAGCATATCATTTAATAATAGCAAACTTATCACTTTTGTTAATAAATATAACCATTTGTCTCATCACAAGTGTCTTTAAACTCCAGAAGTTTTTAAAGCTCACACTAAAAGTTGTCAATATTCAAATTTAGATTGAAAGCTCAAATACTAGATAGAAAATATTTCAGTTGTTTTATTTGAAATTCCAGGGTTACTTTTGATATTTTAAGAAAATGTCTGCAAAATAAGGAAATCAGGGCAGGAGGTCAAGCCCCTTGGCCCAGATCCATCCTGTGTGGGACCCAGGCTCCACCCCTCCCCCTGCAGGACAGACCCGGGTCAGAGTCTAGCCTCTGGTTCAGGACCGCCCTTTCCAAACAGCAGACTCTAGCTGAGGTTAAGCCCAGAGGCTCAGATCCACCCATGCCGACTTGCATAGGACCCAGGTCTAGGATGCAGTATACATTGAGAGACACCAGCAGGGTCTGGAAGCTCAACATCAAGGTGAGGTACAGACAATCTGCACCGGTACTGCAAGAATATAGGGAAGAAACTAATATCTCAGATCCACACTGCAAGAAAGGAAGACACATAGACACCATGAAAAAACAAGTGAGGAAAGTGCCCCAAACAAACCAGGACACTATAATAACAGAACCCATGGACAGCGAAGTTGATGAAATGTCAGAGAAGGAGTTCAGAAGGTTCATAATTAAAAATGATCTGTGAATTAAAGAATGACCTAAATGAGCAAATAGAGGCAAAAATTCCAGCGATGAGATAAAAGAGCAAATACAGGTAGCAAAAGATTACTTCAAGAGAGAGAGACTCTGAAAAACAAAAAACAAAACAGAGATCTTTGAAATGAAAGATATAATAAATACAATAAAAAACAATAGAAAAGCATAACCAACAGACTAGATCACTTGGAAAAAATAATGTCAGATAATGAAGACAAAGTATACAATTTGGAAAATAAAGTTGATCACACAGTGAAGATAGTAAGAAACCATGAACCGAACATCCAAGAATTATGGGACAGCATTAAAAGACCAAATCTAAGAGTTACAGAGATAGAGGAAGGCACAGAGTTTCAAACCAAAGGAATGCACAATCTTTTCAATGAGATAATATCAGAATATTTCCTAAGCATGAAGAATGAATTTGAAAACCAAATAAAAGAGGCTTACAGGACACCAAATGTACAAAATTACAACAGTTCTACACCAGGGCACATTATAATTAAAATGCCTAGCATACAGAATAGGGATAGAATCTTAAAAGCTGTAAGAGAGAGGAATAAGATCACATATAGGGGGAGACCAATTTGTATCCCATCAGAGGAAGGGATTACACTAAAGGAAAATCTAATCAGAAGAGAAGGCAAGTCACATTAAATACCAAAAATAAACAAAAATCACTGGGAATACAAATTATGTCTTAATAATAACCCTGAATGTTAATGGCTTACACTCAGCAATCAAAAGACATAGACTATCAGATTGGATTAAAAACAACAACAACAACAATATGCTGCCTCCAAGAGACTCATCTCATAGGAAAAGACATCCACAGACTGAAGGTGAAGGGTTGGAAAAAACCATACCACTCACATGGACTGCAGAAGCAAGCAGAGGTTTCCATCCTCATATCAAATAGAGTAGACTTCAAACTAAAGTCAATCAAAAAACATAAAGAAGAACACTACATACTGCTCAGGGGAACCATACACCAACAACACTTAACAATTATAAATATATACACCCCAAACAATAGAGCATCTATGTTCATCAAACAAACTCTTCTCAAGTTCAAGAGTCAAATAGACCATAACACAATAACTTTGGGTGACTTTAACACACCTCTTCCATCACTAGATAGATCTTTCAAACAAACGCTGAACAAAGAAACTATAGAACTCAATAATACAATTAATAACTTAGACTTAACTGACATATATAGAATATTTCATCCTGCAATGAGAGAATACACTGTCTTCTCAGCAGCACATGTATCCTTCTCTAAAATAGACCACAAAACAACTCTTAGCAAATATAAAAAAGTAGAGATACTACTACCCTGCATTCTATCAGATCATAATGGAATGAAATTAGAAATCAATGATAAAATAAGAAATAAAATCCACTCCAACACTTGAAGACTAAATAATATGCTACTGAATGAACAATGGGTTGCAGAAGACATCAAAGAGGAGATTTAAAAATTTTTAGAGGCAAATGAGAACACAGATACAACATATTGAAATCTCTGAGACACTATGAAAACAGTTGTAAGAGGAAAGTTCATTGCATGGAGTTCATTCCTTAAAAGAAGAAAAAGTCAACAAATAAGTGACTTAACATTAAATCTCAAAGCCCTAGAAAAAGAAGAACAAATCAACACCAAAAGCAGAAGACAGGAAATAATTAAAATCAGAGCTGAAATCAATGAAATAGAAACAATTGAAAAACACTGATAGAACAAAAAGTTGGCTATTTGAAAAAATAAATAAAATTGACAGACCTTTAGCCATGCTAATGAAGAGAAGGAGAGAGAAAACTCAAATTACTAACATACATAAAAGCTATCTATGCTAAGCCCCAGGCCAACATCATTCTAAATGGAGAAAAATTGAAGACATTCCCTCTAAAAACTGGAACAAGACCGGGATGCCCTCTTTCACCACTTCTACTTAACATAATTCTTGAAACACTGGCCAGAGCAATTAGACGAAAGAAATTAAAGGGATACACATAGGAAAAGAAGAACTCAAACTGACACTATTTGCTGATGATATGATTCTATACCTAGAAGACCCTAAAAGTTCCACCAGAAAACTTCTAGAGCTAGTAAATGAATTCAGCAAAGTAGCAGGATATAAAATCAACACCCATAAATCAAAGGCATTTTTGTATATCAATAATAAATCCTCAGAAAGGGAAATGAGGAAAATTACCCCATTTACAATAGCCTCAAAAAATAAAATAAAATAAAATAAAATAAAATACTTGGGAATCAATGAGAGAGGTGAAAGATCTATATAATGAAATTTACAAAACCTTAAAGAAAAAAATCAAAGAAGACCTTAGGAGATGGAAAGATTTACCTTGCTCTTGGATAGGCAGAATTAATATTATCAAAATGATCATACTACCAAAAGCACTATACAGATTTAATGCAATTCTGATCAAAATTCCAATGACATTCCTCATAGAAATAGAAAAAGCAATTATGAAATTCATCTGGAAAAATAAGAGACTCAGAATAACTAAAGCAATCCTTAGCAGGAAGAGTGAAGCAGGTGGCATCACTATACGACCTTAAACTATGTTACAGAGCTTTAGTAACAAAAACAGCATGATATTGGCACCAAAACAGACTGGTACACCAATGGAACAGAATAGAGGATACAGAGACTAACCCACATAATTGCAGTTATCTTATATTAGACAAAGGTGCCAAAAACATGCATTGAAGAAAAAATAGCCTCTTCAACAAATGATGCTGGGAAAACAGGAAATCCATATGCAACAAAATGAAATTAAACCCCTATCTCTCACTATGCACAAAACTCAACTCAAAATGGATCAAGGACTTAGGAATAAAACCAGAGACTCTGTGTCTAATAGAAGAAAAAGTAGGCCCTAATCTCCATCATGTGGGATTAGGCCCCAACTTCCCTGTGGCATAAGAATTAAAGTCAAGAGTCAATAAATGGGATGGACTCAAACTAAAAAGTTTCTTCTCAGAAAAAGAAACAATCTGTGAGGTGAATAGAGAGCCTACATCTTGGAGCAAATTTTTACCCCTCACACATCAGATAGAGCACTAATCTCTAGGGTATATAAAGAACTCAAAAAGCTAAGCACTGAAAAACCAAATAACTCAATCAATAAATGGGCCAGGGACCTGAAAAGACACTTCTCAGAAGATAATATACAACCAATCAACAAATATAAGAAAAAAAGGTTCATCATCACTAGCAATTAGAGAAATACAAATCAAAACCACCCTAAGATTTCATCTCACTCCGTCAGAATGGCAGCTATTATGAAGGCAAACAACAGTAAGTGTTGGCAAGGATGTGGGGAAAAAGGTACACTCATACATTGCTGGTGGGACTGCAAATTGTTGCATCCAATATGGAAAGAAGTATGGAGATTTCTTGGAAAATTGGGAATGGAACCACCATTTGACCTAGCTATCCCTCTCCTCAGTTTATACCCAAAGGACTTCAAAACAGCATATTACAGGGACACAGCCACATCAATGTTTACAGCGGCACAATTCACAATAGCTGAACTGTGGAGCCAACCTAGAATCCCTTCAATGGATGAATGGATTAAAAATGTGGTGAATATACACAATGGAATATTACTCAGCAGTAAAATAGAATAAAATCATGTAATTTGCAGGTAAATGGATGGCGTTTTAGAAGATATTGCTAAGTGAAGTTAGCAAATCCCAAAAAACCAAATGCCGAATGTTTTCTTTGATATAAAGAGGCTGATTCATAGTAGGATAGGGAGAGGGAGCATGGGAGGAATAGACAAACTCTAGATAGGGCAGAGGGGTTGGAGGGGAAGGGAGGGGGAATGAGATTAGAAATGATGGTGGAATGTGATGATCATTATTATCCAAAATACAAGTATGAAGACATGAATTGGTGTGACTATATTTTGTATACAACCAGAGATATGAAAAGTTGTGCTTCATATGTGTAATAAGAGTTATAATGCATTCCACTGTCATATATAAATTTTTTTTTAAGTTTTAAAAAAGAATAAATGAGATGGATTAAAAATTAAAAAAAAATAAAAATAATGAATTTTAAATAACTGTAGTTTATCAGTTTTCTTTTTCAAGCCAAATTGGTATTTAAAAAAAAGATCACAGAAAGTACTCTCCCTTGAAAGAGCAGAGGTACTTTATTTTCTACTTCATCACATGAAAATGATGGACATTTGAAGGGTTCATATTGAATAAAACATAATTTTAAATTTATGTATTATTCGTCTAGCTTTATTGGCATATAATTGACAGAAATTGTACATACAGTGTATAGCACAATGTTTTGATATACATCTACACTGTAAAATGCATATCAGTTATCACAATCAAGTAATTAATACATCAGCTACTTTACATCACTTTTTTTTTTTTGGTGGTAAGAACATTTAAGATTTAATAATGGGCTGGGCTGTAGCTCAGTGGTAGAGTGCTGGCTTAGCACATTTGAGGCAATGGGTTTGATCCTCAGCACCACATAAAAATAAATAAAAGTATTATGTCCATCTACAACTAAAAAAATTATAAAAAGATTTAATAAAATGTTTTCAAAAATTAAATGACAATAATATTTTGCTGATTCGTTTAGGAAATTCTTAAATTAAAACTATGTTTTTGTTATTGTAGTGAACTGTTATAGTGGTGAAGAATACAATGTGTTCTAGTACAATTTGGTCAAACACCTTGATTTGTGCTAAAGAATAAGCAGTTTTTACGCGTCATTATTTTGGACCATCAGTGCACACAGTCAGCACAATAAAAAAGTCAAATAATATTTTAGTATTACTATGAAAATATTTTTACCTGTGAGCTCCCTGTAAAGATAAAGGGTTATTCCAAATCTGTGGCTCATGTCTTAGTTTAGAACTTAGGCTAACAAAATATAGTTTCTCTAGAAGAGTTTTTTTTTTTTTTTTTTTTAAATACTGGGAATTAAACTCAAGGCCTTACACATGGTTGGTAAGCGCTCTACTATGGAACTACATCCCCGGGTCTTTTTACTTTTTCATTTTCAGACAGGGGGGTGTCACCAAGTTTCCTGGACTGGACTTGAATTTGTGATTCTGTTGCCTCAGCCTCCTGAGTAGCTGGAATCACAGATATAAGCTATTGCTGCTCTTGGATGCCGTACATGTCTTTCCCCCATACCATCCTCATATTAAATTCTGTTCTTTCATTTCAGGCGGATAGAGGTTGTTTCTATTACATACAACTAAAAGAGATATCATAAATATAATTTTTTAAAAAAAGAGAATGGGCCAGTGGCTCATGCTGTAATCCCAGCAGCTGGGGAGCCTAATGCAGGAGAATTGCAAGTTCGAAGCCAGCCTTAGCAACTTAGTGAGGCCCTAAGCAAGCCTGTCTCAAAATAAAAAGTGAAGCCACCAAAAACATATATTAGAGAAAATTCCATAAATGGTATTGGGTAAACTGCAAATCCTTATGTATTAGAATGAAATTTAACCCCTGTCTTTCACCCTGAACATAATTCAACTCAAAGTGGAACAAAGACCTAGAAATTAAATCAGAAAATTTGCAATATTCCAACATATTGGCTCAGGAACTAACTTCCTTAACCAGACCCCTAAAGTGCAAGAAGTAAAATCTATAATAAATAAGGGGAGATGGCATCAAACTAAAAGCTTCTTCATAGCAAATGAAACAATCATGAATGTGAAGAGAGAGTCTACAGAATGGGAGAAAATCTTTGCCACCTGCACTTCAGATAGAGCATTAAATTCCAGGATATATAAGGCTATATAAAGAACTCAAAAAACTTAGCAACAATAACAAAAAAAAACCAACCCAATCAATAGATGGGCAAAGTAACTGAACAGACACTTTTCAGAAGAAATATGAATGGTCAAAAAATATGAAAAAATGTTCAACATGTCTAGCAATTCAAGAAATGCAAATTAAAACTACCCTGAGATTTCATGTCACTGCAGTCAGAATGGCAATCATCAAGAATACAAGTAATAATAAATGTTGGTGAGGATGTGGGGGAAAAAGAACACTCAAACATTTCTTGTGGAACAGCAAATTGGTGCAACCACTCTGGAAAGCATATGGAGATTACTCAAAAAAACTAGGAATGGAACCACCATTTGACCCAACTATCCCACTCCTCAGTTTACATCTAAAAGACTTAAAATCAGCATACTACACTGACACAGCCACATCAATGTTGATAGCAGCTTGGTACACAATAGCTAAGCTTTGGAACCAACCTAGATGCCCTTTGACAGATGAATTAATAAAGAAATAGTGATATATATATATATATATATATATATATATATATATATATATATATACACACACACACACACAGTGGAATATTACTTCTTTATGAGCCATAAAGAAGAATGCAATTATGACATTTGCTGGTAAATGGATGGATCTGGAGACCATCATGTTAAGTGAGATGAGCCAATCCCAAAAAACCAAATGTCAAATGTTTTCACTGATATGGGGAAGCTATCACACAATAAGGGAGGAAAGGGGAAGAATAGAGTATTATTCAATAGATTAAACAAAGGGAAATGAAGGGAGGGAGAGGGCATAAGAAAAGGAAACAGTAGAATGAATTCAAAATAATTTTCCTATGTACTTATATAAATACATCATAGTGAATACCACCATTATGTAGATCATAAGGATGGGATCCTAACTAGAAAAAGATATATTCCATGCTTGTACAATTATATAAAAATGAATTATATTGTCATGTATAATTTAAATTAATAATTTATATAATTAAAAAAATCAATTAAAAAAAAAGTAAAAAGGGCTGGAGATGAAACTCAATGATAAAGCACCTGTGAATTCAATCCCAGTATCAAAAAAAGAAAGAAAAGAAAAGAAAATGGGGACTGGGGTTGTGGCTCAATGGTAGAGTGCTTGCCCAGCATGCATGAGGCACTAGGTTTGATCCTCAGCACCACATAAAAATAAAAAATAAAAAAATAAATAAAGATATTTTTTCCACCTTAAAAAAATATTAAAAAAAGAAAATGGGCAATATATTTCAGTAAGTGCTTGTCGACAGAAGATAGTGAGAATAATCAGTAAACACCAAAATATTCTGAACATCATTAGTCATTAGGGAAATGCATCAAAACTACAGTGAGATACCACTTCACAACCACTAGAATGGCTATTAAAATAAAAAGGGCTCAATGGTACAGTGCCCCTGGGTTCATTCTCTAGTGTGGGGGATGGGGTGGGGGAGGGGTGGGTCAGACTTTTGATTTTTTTGTTGGAGATTTACCTCATAAGTCTGGTGATCCTTGGCTATTTAAGAGTGACTCATGGATGTTTCTTTAGTGTTATCTATTTGTGTTAGGAATGCTAGCATTTCTTCTTGTCTTTTCTGCTGGGCTGATGATAGGAAGGAATGTGGGAAGGAATCATGAGCAATCTACAGGAAGAGGCTACAGGTCTTACCATTTAATATACAGATTTTAATTTAGCCTTTCTGTAGGTGATTGTCTAACTCTGTGGAAGGCTTTTTGTTATCAGAAGAGTGCTGGGGAATTGTTCCAGGTCAAAACCTACAGGCCACATTGTATGTGTCTCTGTTTCCCCAGAGCTCTGTTGAGTTATTGGCAAATAGTAGGAGCTTCCTAAATGTTCTTGACAGAAATAAATGAATGAGGAGATGAATGAATGAATGAATTTATCTCTGACTTTAAATGACTTCTCTGCACAGAAATCTTTAGCTCTTTGATGGTTTCTATAAGACATTTCTCACTGACTACAAAAGCCAGGGATTTAACCATTTCACGGTCACCTCTCTGTACTTTAAAGGTACTGACACATGAAAGAGCATGACTGAAATACTAAATCCCTTGGCTGTCTTTGTCATCTTCAGTCAGGTTCTGTTGGGTCAAGGAGGGCTTAGTAAGTATGGTATGTCCTCATGAAAGATCCATCAGGAAATCAAAGAGTCTTGTGGTGAGTCAGGGCTGAAGTTGGGGTTAAAACTCAGCTTTGAATCTCAGCAGCACATCATTACTAACATGTGCTTTCCTTGAGTGCTACAGTCATTTCTGGTGACCTTATCACAGGTCACATTCAATCCACAGCTCCTCCTGAAGGCTGGTGATTGAGCAACAAGCTTTTTGAAAACTCTTTCTGAGATCTTTCATTCACATTCACTGTGTTCAAGAGTTGAGAGAATTTCAAAGACCCTTGTCATTTCATTCTCACCACAGATTTTTTTTTTTTTTTTTTTGGGTTACTAGTAAGAAGAACATAGAGACTTAGGGGGAAAAGAGAAAGGCTAAATTACAAAGAGAAGATCTCTTTCCAAGATTCCACCAATGAAACTATTTTCTTTGTTATTTAAAAGAAATGATTGCTTTGCTACTTTTCTCAAGTTGACAAGTTAAGTGACATTGCAGGTACTAAAGGCCATTAACAGGAAAGACTTGGGCACTAGGAGGCTGATTAAACATTATTTAAATGGGAAATTAGTAATTTGAAAACTGTTGGAGGAAATATTGTATTGTAGCTCCTTGTTCCTATTAATGAAGGGATTTATTTTTGTAGAATAGTTCTGCACAGATTCAAGTCTTTATGCTCACTTGCTTCCTCAAGTGACATCAAGTCAACCATTTGCTATCTCTGGCCTTTCATTTCCTTACTTATGAAATGAGATTAGAAATTCCTGCTCTGTCTGTTAAAAAATATTTTGAATTTTAAATTAGATGAAGATAATAATGATAACACTGCTTGACATTTTTAAAGTATTGACTATGTGCCAGACACTGCTAAGCAGTATGACAGAGCTAAGCCAGACACCATGCTTAATACCATTTTACTGTATTTGCTCACAGATCCGGGTCAGAAATTTGGGTTGTACTTACCTATTTGGTGTTTCTGCTTTTCTTGCCTGGAATCATGCATGTTGCTGCAATTATCTGTCAACAATGATGACATAATCTGTCCTTTCATATATCTGGCTATTGATAGTGGCTATTAGCTAGTGGGGATTTGGGTTCTAGGGAACCTCATTTAGAGCTTTGTTAGTCTTCCGTTTGATCTTTCTTCTTCCAGTAGGCCCAACCAGGCTTAGTCACATAGACATTTCAGGTCAGAATTTAAGGCTGCTTGCATTTGAGGCTTGGAAGTTCCACATATCACTTCCACCATGTTCCATCAGTCAAAGCAAGTAACAGGTACAACCCAGATCCAAGGATGGGGAAAAACTCTATTTTCTGATGGGAGGAGCGGGAAAGTCCCATTGCAAATGGGCTGGCATACAGGAATAGGAGGAATTATCAGTCATTAACAATCCACTGATTTGTTAGCAAGTAATCTCATTTAATCATCATAGCAACTTTATTATTATTGTGCAGACAAGGAAACTGAGACACAAAAAGGTTGAATAATTCACTCAAACTCCCATAATCAGTGTTTAAAGTGGTATATGAATACAAAGGTCATGCCTTTTTAAAATGGTCTTCAAAATGGAAATCATGTTGTGGTAGAGATTGCTTGTGTTTACCTAAGTTAAATAGGGTTTTGTAGGTTATGGATCTGGACTAGTCTCTGCATTGGGCCTGGTAGACCAAACCAATATAGATCTTAATCATAGAAATTGAGCATTGACTGGTTGAAGAAGGTCTTAAATCCAGTTAATTAGTCAGGCTGTGAACAACTAGTTAATCTGTAGTTAATTGACTGATTTATTATCTAGACTATAACCAAGTAAGTTGGTTTGTATGGTTCATTTCTGTTTTTCTGTAAATGTGGTTTGATCATGTTCTTGGTGGTAGTTTGGAATCTCCTCTGCTTGTGGAAGCTGCATGATTTGCAAATCATTTTTGTTTTACTTTATTCAGGTAACTACTAAATTTAATTGGTCTAAGGAATTTTCCTTTTAATGCTTGTACCCAGTTCATTCCTTCTTATATTCCACTTCTCATTCTTTACAGTTTGTTGGGGCCATGTAACTGGTTCAGGGCCACTGAAAGCATTCAACAGTAGATTCTTCATTCTCTTTCATTGTCTGCCTTTGTGATCTTCAAAACCAAGAGTTGAAATTGTGGGTCTATAAGATAGAAGTAGACTGAATTGCAAGTTACAACTCAAAAGGAAGCTGTCTGACTTGCAGTAGAAAAAAAATAAAATTGCTTGTATTAAGCCACTGAGATTTTTGGATTGTTATTTCAGTGAAACCAATTCTGCCAATACAAACCTAATTATATTATTATGCTTATAAAGTGAATCTATAATCATATTAAATTATAATTAAATAGAAAAGAATGAAGAAAAATTTAAAAATCCAAATCCTATTACCCAAGGCCAACAATTCTCAATCTCTTGGTATCACTCCAGATAACTCTCTCTATATAAAAATACACACACAATTTATATAAATAGGTTCACAATCATCATACTGCCTGGTAAACTCCTATTATTATTAAGCAGTATAATTTCAAAATCATTCTTGGCTGAGTAATAGAGACCTATACAGGAACCTTTGTGAAATATGAAAATTTTGAGAACATACAGAGTATGTCAGAGTGCTTTAGTTCAAATTCTCATCCTATCACTGACCTTGAGTAAGTTACTTAATCTTACTGTTTCAATTTCTTCAACTATTATAGGAGGATAATACTTCTTCTACTTCATAATGAGGATTAAATAAAGAGATTTATTTACATTCTTTACATTTATTTACAGAAGATTTATTTAACATTCTGTAAATTACCTGACATGTTAACACCCCAAAAATGTTAGCTATACCAGGACAGCAAATTTGCCCACTCCACTAAGATGTGCAAAGAAACATAGTTTCTGTACTTCTTATAATAGATCTTTTTCACAACCCCCCTGCTAGGTAGCAGTTGGTGGCTCATGATCCTGGAAGAAGCCATATTATGTTCTGGTTTTATTATGTATTTATTTATTTATTTTTGGTATCAGGATTGATACCCAGGGGCACTTAACTACTGAGCCTCATCCCTAGCCCCTTTTTTGTATCTTTTATTGTATCTATCTATCTATCTATTTATTTAATTATTTATTTTCTGGTGCTGGGGATCAAACCCAGGGCTTTGTGCATGCAAGGCAAGTACTCTACCAACCAAGCTATATCTCCAGCCCATAATTTTTATTTTTTGACAATGGGGATTTAACCCAGGGGCACTCAACCACTAAGCCACATTCCCAGATCTTTTTTGTATTTTATTTAGAGACAGGGTCTCACTGAGTTGCTTAGGGCCTCACTAAATTGCTGAGGCTGGCTTTGAACTTGAGATCCTCCTGTCTCAGCATCCTGAGCAACTGGGATTATAGGGATGTGCCAGTGTACCTGTCTAATTTTTTTTTTTTTTTAAGATAGAGTCTTGCAAAGTTGCCTAGGTCCTTGCTAAGTTGCTGAGGCTGATTTTGAACTTGCCTCAGCCTCCTGAGCCTTTGGGCTGCATGTGCCATCATGCCTCATCATGTTCCGCAAAATTCTGGTTTTAAAAGACTTTGAAGCTTTTGGATGTGTGGGAGACTCCCTGCTGAAGTTAAGTTTCCTTTTCCCAAGAACATCACAGAATCCCTTACCCCTCCCTCTCCTCTCTGCAGGATGCCAAGCCGAAGAGCACCAAATTCAAAGGTTTTCTCCACCAGTCCCCTTGGGACGCAGTTTCAGCTAGCAGTTCCTGAGTCACCCAGCCAATCAGCACCCGCCACGTCGCCTATGCAACCCTTCTTAAGCCTAAACTTGCAAGCTCATGCGCTCTGCCCTCTTCCTCTCTGCCCTCTTCCTCTTCTTTCTCTCCTCTCTCTGCTCTCTTTCTCTCTGCTCTGTGCCTCTCCTTTTTTTCCCCCTTTGGGCAGCCCCCCAATAAAATCTCCATCTCGGGTGAGTCACTCGCCTTTTCAGGAGCACTGGGAGTACAGCTCAGTGGCAGAACACTTGCTTAGTATGTACTGAGGCCCTAGGTCTGATCACCACCACTGCAAAAATTAAAAAAAAAAAAAAAAAAAAAAAAGACTTTCATGGAAACAGTACGAAGTTCATCAGCCCATCTTCATAATGAGGGTATTGCCTTCTCCCCCATATATATACATTTTTTTCAAAGACAATTTCTCTGTGTAGGGAAAAAGCATATGAGGTCTGTTGGAGACAGGTGATGTTTACCTGTCATTTTAATTTGTCTTACTGAGGTTTAGTCTCTGCGCTGGCATCCATTGCAGGAAGAATAGTTCTGTTTGGGCTTTTGGTGAACAGTGGCATCCATTGCTATCTATTGGTGACCTGACATCTCCTCTTGTCAATGGAAATCCTTATTGTGCAGAACTTTTCCCAATTCCAGGCCTTTCCAAGTCTAGTATTCCTCCCAGCTTCAGATGCTGGCAGAGTCCTCTGTAAGGAGGGTTTATTTCATGATTCCAAACTGGGAGTGGAGCAAAATTCCTTCTGCTTTGGCTATTTATTCAAACTAGTTAATAATCTTCTGTTCCCCAGGCCAAAGTCAATTCACATGTCACATGTTGAATAGCTGGCTTTTTTTCCCTTTCTGTCTTTCCTTATCCATGATTTATAGGTAATGAAGGGACAGGCTTTCTCTCTCACTTTCTTATTTACAAGGACTTCCCTTATACCACTCCTCTTCATTATTCAGCAGACAGAAAGGTAAAATCCCTGTATGACAAAAAATCTATGTGACCTTTGGTAAGAGAGTTGCATGTCAGTTAAGTACTAGAATTAATTCTAAATACAAACACATTTAATATTTTCAACTATTGCCCCATTATAGTATTATCATGATTATCATATGACGAGCCAACTTGCCTCTCAGTGCCTTTCCACTTTCCCCATGGATTTGTACTGCCTGCCAGACTCTGGATTTTTTAGTTGCTTTGCTTGTTAAAAAAGACTGTCGGAAGACAGTCCACCTGCTGTTTGCCTGGAATGCAGGAAATGAACATCATACCATATGGGCTCTTTAACACCCACCCACATGGCCACAGCTCAAGCTGCAGATCCTCTGGCAACTGTGGCCAGGCACCACTGGAATGGCTGCTTTGCTTGATAATGTCACATTTTAAAAAACTCTTCTTGATTCCTTTTTTATTACACAGATACAAAATTAATTTTGGTCTATCTATTAACTACAAACAGATACAGATTTTCTGTCTCTCTTATTGTCCATGGTACACCTAGTCTAAAACAATGAATCAGTAGCCGATATACAGTTAATACTCTCAACCAACAGTATTGACCTTATACAGACTGAATAAAAAAAACTCTGTAAATTTGAGGTGAAGGGCTACCACTAAAACCTCTCCTAAATATGCACCTGATGTTCAAATATCGCACTTGTGATTTATTTCTTCAAATTGTCACACTTTTTGTACTTTTGTGAAAATAGGCTTATTAGATGATTTAAGAGTTTTTTTGTTGTTTTGTTTATTTATTTTTTAATCAAGGGAAGGGGAAGAAATCTTAGGCTTTTATATCTCTGGGATAAAAATGGTTTATACTAGAGGGGAGACAAGTATGGAAAAAGATGTGTGGAGAACCAAGACACACTTTAATGTTTATTAGAGAAGTTAACTGGTACTTAGAAGGAATGGTATTTGGAAGAGGTGTCTACAGCATTACCATCAGTCTGTGACAGCTAGCAAAATGATCCAGGCTGTCATAACAGGAGCTCTGTCATGTGCATTTTTAGCTGGAGTAGACCAGCATTGTATCAAAAGGACTGAAAATGCTAGAAGCAAAGGACAAACACTGTGTGGTATATAAACATACCTAGTAAAGTTGATATAGTCTCTTGTGTTATCTTCCTGGCTAAAGGCTTTCAGTCTTTGAAATATGATCACTTCACACCTAGCATATAGGTAATTGAAGAAATTTGAATAGGGCCCCTTCAGGGGCCAAGTGGGCCATGTCAGTGCAACAGCTGTCAGCTGAATGGGGATGCTGTCTCCTTCATACATAGTTTTCTACCGTAGTGTGCATCTTCCCACCACACAGGTATTCTCAATAAAAAGAGCCATCAAGGCAGTTTAAGGAAGAGCTAAGAGTGAATAGTAGAAAAGATCAAGGTTCAAAGGATAAGAGAGTTTATCACTTGGGTGGAAACACTAGTCAGTAAGAAGTCCCACAGTATCAGACCTGGAGAACTGGAATAGACTGGAATAGAAAAGACAGGTTCTGGACAATTATGGAGTGAATTATCACAACTGGTATTTATTGACTGGGCCTAAATGCTCCATGTGTGATGGAATTCTTTGAAATCAAAAAGGAAAAAGAAGGAGAAAAAAAAGAAAGAAAATGTGTGTTTGTTCATGTTTTCATATACCCTGGCATATACTGTCTATAGTTCTAAAGAGTTATATCTGGGAAACCTGCTTCTCCTATGGTGCTGGAAATACCATTTGGAAATCAGTCTTAAAATTTTTGTCTTTTATGGTGGGGTTTTCTCCAGGAAAAATAAGCCACTTTAAGGAAAGAAAGAAGATATATATAGGGGAGAGAGTGTAAGAGGAAGAGTAGCAGAATAAAGATGCAAAATGCAGTATGTTCCTATGAACAGAAATGAGGATGTCAGCCCCACAGGAAAGACACCATTGATAAAGATGGATGTGGGCACTGTTGGTATCTTATCCATATATGTAATGCTCAGCAAGACCAGAGAAACATGCCTTGAGACAAAGCCATGGCCAAATCTGGAAACTCAAACTTGTAGTGTACTCTTTGGCATTTTTCTAATTAGTTCTTGTTCATTAAATGATTCTAGAGTATTGTTAAACTCTAGGAATTTTTCTCTCCTAAAGCTCTTAACTCTGGCTAGGTGCTGTTTATGTCTGTCATACCTGAAGCCACACCCTGATGACTCAGCAGAGCCATCCCTGCTGGTTTTCCCCTCCAGAGAAAGAAGGGGGAAGACTAGCAAACAGGGCCAAAGGGAAAAAAGCTTGCATCACCCTTAACAATCATTTACACTGCTGACCTCTGTTGGAGTCAAATATAAATTGCTTCTTCATAGTGGAGTCCTGTTCTTCAGGTTTAATTAAACTCAGTTCAGTAGAACAATTTTCAGGGCACTTGCTTTGAGATTAACACTCAGTTCTGCAGAAGACAAACTGGTATAAGAAACTGTAAGACATGGTTATGAGAAGCTGAAAATATCGAGAAGTTAAAAATATTACAAAAGAGACCAACATAAACAAGCATACATAATATTTTAAATGGGCAAAAATGCAAGGAAATTCAGAAAATGGAGTGCTACCTTGAATTGGAGTGAGGAAACCCTGGAAAGTCTTGAAGCATAAACTAGGTTTTGAGGTGAGAATAGAGAAGATGAGTGCACCCAAATGGACAAGCACAATGATCTTATTAGAACAGTCTCAAAGAACTGTTAAAGAAGCTAATATGAATTACCACAATGAATCTACATATATGTATATATGTATGTGTATATATATATATAAGTTTAATGCACTAATAGTGTTAACAGAAGGGAAATGAGTAGAGTATAGCAAGTGGACCAGGGGAGGAAGCAAGGGAGGGAAAAGGAAGGTATTAGGAAATGAAATTGATCAAATTATGTTATGTGCATATACAAATGTGGCATAATGAATACCACCATTATGTATAATCTATTATGTATAATTGTAATGCACCCATTTTTTTTAAGCTACTTGGTGAAGATAATCAATAGACATGAGTCCCTTGTCAGAACAAGTTCTTCAAGGGCAGGTATAATGTGTTAGGCTTCTTGGTATCATTCACTCAGCAAATCTCAGTGCTGAAGATAAGTAGCAAGTGATACAGCCAGGATCTCTGCCTTCATGCAGTGCAGTTTGCAGTTTAATGGCAGAGACAAATGATAGATAAATACATGATGCTACAGAAACAATACAATTAATGAGGACAATGCTGATTCTTATTAAATGTAGGGCCTAGTTACAGACTGCTTTTTACTGGAAAACATGGGGGAAAACACAACATTTTTAGATCAATTTATTTCCAAATCCAAAAAGTCCAGCTGAGTGGATAATGTAGTAGTACGCATGCACGTGTACATGCAGGCAAACATACCCACGTGTCTCAAACTTGCAAGTCAACCTGTCTGCAAAGATAATTTACCTGTGTTAAGTTAATGAGCTGGTCAGCCAAACAACTTCTCCCTTTTTATTATTTGTTTATTTTCCACATCACATACAGACTGAAAATGATCATATTTATGTGGCTTACTGGGATAGAGGGAAGAGGCTGCTCAGTTAAAGGAATAGCCCTAGATGTTCCACCCTAAAGGCCACCAGTAATGCAGAGGATATGTAATTTACTTGACTCATTAAGGTCCTGTTTTATATAATCAAAGTCTGCTTTTTTATAATCCTAATAGTCTCCAAAACTTGCTTCTCCTATGGGTACCATCATCTTATGAATGACTATTCCATCTTACCAGGTGCTTAGGTCAGAAGTCTTGGATCATCATTGATGCTTCTCTTTCTTTTACATACCCAATATCCATTCAATCCATCGTAAATCCTATTGGCCCAACAGAGTCCATCACTTCTTATTACCTCCTTTGCTACCACAACCTGGTCCACAGTTTTCCCTCTCCTGTATTATTTAAAATCCTCTGAATTGTATCACTACTTCCTGTCTTGCTTCTCTGCAGTCTGTCAAATGATCAGTGGGCACAGTGCTGTTAAAACACAAGCCCAATAAGTGCTTAAAATTATCCATTGGTCCATCTTACTTAAAGGTCAAAGTTCTCACAATGGTCTTCGAATCCTGCCCCCAACTGTCATAACCATTTTGCCCCGTCTAACTCCTTCTCCTCCTCTCTGACTTTGCCTTTAACTATTCTCTCTTTTGCTGTTTCCTCTTAGGCCTCACTAGCCTACTTGTTTTGCCTTGCACACACATTCCTGTCTCAAGAATTGTATTTGCTATGCTTCCTGGTTTGCAGTGCTCAGATAGCTCCAGGCCTCTTTCTCACCTGCTCTCAGTTTAAATGCCTCCCTCTTGGTAGATCCTTCTTTGATCATGCTCTTTAAAACTGACTTCCACCTCCTAATCTAATTTTGTTGATTCCTGTCACTTTTCTCTATAATATATGTTACTATCTACCATACTGTGCATTTAAAAAAAATTTTTTTTTGTAGTTGCCGATGTATGGCGTGCCTTTATTTTATTTGCTTATTTTTGTATGCGGTGCTAAGGATTGAACCCAGTGCCTCAGCACTCTGCCACCGAGTCACAGCTCCAGCCCCCACACTGTGTACTTTGTATGTTTGTTTAGCTTATTGTCTGACTCTCTTGTTTGAATATAGGATTCATAAGAGTAGGAATTTTTTTTTCAGTTTTCTTCATAAGGTACTTGACATTCTAAAACCTGAGATTGTCTATGTAAAATTGTTTAGACCAAAGACAGAGAATCGAATTACAAGGTTAACCTATCACTAAAATATTATAGCATTAAAATTTTTTCTTGGGGCTGGGGCTGTAGCTCAGTGGCAGGGTGCTTGCCTAGCAAGTGTGAGACACTGGTTTCAATCCTTAGCACCAATAAAAATAAAGCAAATAAAATGAAGGCATTCATTCCATTTCTAACTACAATTTTTTTTCTTATAATTTACCAATGTGATCTTATAATTTATTGCTCAATTATAATGATATGATGAAACATGTCTAAAAGTGTTATGAAGAAAATTAAAGCAGGGAGAAAATTTAGAGGGTGATAGGACAGCTTTTTTAATTAATGAGATCAAGGAAGGCCATTTATCAGAGACTGGAATGAAGGGAGAGAACAGTCCTCTGACAGGGAGATGGGGCAATGATGAGTACAAATACTCAACAACTGAAACAAACTTAATGTTTTTGAGTAGCTGTAAGGATAATGTGGCAAGATCAGTGTAATCTGGAGAGTGGCAGCTGATGAGGTGAGAAATGGAGACAGGGGCTAGATGGTATAGGGCTAGATGGTAAGGATTTGGATTTTAAGCATAATTGAAGTATTTTGACCATGAGAATAACATGGTTGGATTTATGATTTTAAAAGATGACTCTAACGGCTTTGTGGAAATTGATAGTTGGAGCAAAGACCAGTTAGGAGGCCACTGAAGTAGTCTAGGCAAGGGAAACTGGTGACTTGGACTTGGGTGATGATGACATACGTGATGAGAAGTGGACGAATGAGGACTCAGGATTTATTTATTTTACCTTGTAATCTTGAATAGTTTCAAGCTTATAAAATAGTTGCAAGAATAGTAAAAAGAACTCTAATCTACTCTATTCAGTTTCACTGGCTTTTGAAATTTTGCCACAATGTCAAGCAAGCACTTTCTCTGACCCTGCCTCAACCAATACCTTACCTCTGTTTGTGTATGTGTGAACACACATTGTTGCAGGTTGGTATCTGTGTCTATATTCATATAAATTTTATATCCAGTTCTATATTTTTATTTAATTTTTATATACATGTATTAATTGTACATACTATGTATAGATTTCTGTCAATATTTTGTGGACAATCTGGTCATAAATTGCGTACCTTATGTCTCTTTATCTCAATGTTTTCCTTTTTAAAAAATATTTTTGTTGTTGTTGATGTACCTTTATTTTTATTTATTTATATATGGTGCTGAGGATGGAACCCAGTGCCTCACACATGCTAGGCAAGTGCTCTGCCATTGAGCTACAACCCCAGCCCCTCATATTTTCTTTCTTTCTTTTTTTTTTTTTTTAGAGAGAGAGAGAGAGAGAGAGAGAGAGAGAGAGAGAGAGAGAGAGAATTTATTTATTTTTCAGTTTTCGATGGACACAACATCTTTATTTTATCTTTATGTGGTACTGAGGATCGAACCCAGCACCCCGCGCTTGCTAGGCAAGCGCATTACCACTTGAGCCACATCCCCAGACCCCCTCATATTTTCTTTAGTGTATATTTTCCAGAAAAAGTATCCACAGTACAGTTACAAATTCAAGAAATCTTAAACTGATACAGTATTTTTATTTAATCTGCAGTATATATTTCAATTTTATCAAGGTATCCCAATAATGTTCTTTATAAGTGATCTTTTTTTTGGGGGGGGGCAGTGCTAAGGACTGACCTCAGGGTCTGATGAGTGCTAGACAAGCACTCTACCACTTAGCACATCCACAGCCCTAAATGTATCTCTTGTGTGCAGTCTGGAGTTGGGTTTTGTTTTCTGAGCCAATTTGAAAATGGCTCTTTAAAATTAAAATAATTATATTCACATTTATTGATGTAATAATTAATTCACACTTATTGATGTTACAGATAACTTAGGTTTGACTGTATCATATTATAGTTGCTAATGATATTAGTTATATTGTGTTTCTTTTTCCATGTGGTATAACTTTGTGGTATAACTCTTTAGATTTCATTTGATATTAAGAAAGTTTTTCATTTTTGTTCCTCTATTTATCTTTGTGCTTATAATTTATAAATATTAGACAATATTTAGTCATCTTTTGGTTGGATCAAGTTCATCTTGTTGTATAGGGTTCAACAAATATTTTCTTTTGAAAGGACTAATAGTAAATATTTTAGATCAAGAGACAAAATAGAGGCTATTAGTACTATTTTAAATATGAATACTTAAAAATGCAAAAGCCATTATCAGTTCACACACACACATACACACACACAAAAGCAACTGGTAAGTGGCCAGATTTGGCATATGTACCAGGTATATTCCAGAAGAAAAATTCATGGGTGTTCTTTTGTTTGTTTGTTTGTTTTGTGTGTGTTATTGGGGATTAGCACTATCATTGCACTACCTCCCCAGCCCTTTTCATTTTTTACTTTAAGACAGTGTCTTGCTAAATTGCTAAGGCCTACCTTGAACTTGGGATCCTCCTGCCTCAGCCTTTTGAGTAGCTGGAATTACCTGTGTGTGCCACAGATCCCAGCATGGGCAAAGTATTCTTGAGTTCTTATATGTTTAAAACCATGTGTCTTTATTTTGATACTTGAAGGACAGCTTGTCTGGATATAAAAATCTTTGATATGCTCCTTTTTTCTTTGACTTTCTTGAAAATGCTTCTTCACCATTATGATTTTTACTATTGATCATTTTATGTCAATTTTCCTAGGTCCATTGTGGGACAGTTCATTTTATACATTTAGGATTTTTCTTATTTTTGAAGCTTTCATTATAGTTTTAAAATTTTTTTTAGTTGTTGATGGACCTTTATTTAATTTATTCATTTATATGTGGTGCTGAGAATCAAACCCAGTGCCTCACACATATCAGGCAAGCACTCTACCATTGAGCCACAACCTCAGCCCCTCATTATAGTTTTAAATATAGTTCTGTTTCATTATTTTTATTTTGTCTTCAGGATTTGAAATCATTTGTATGTTGGACATTACTTGCCTGTATTTCCATTTTAACTACACCCCCCCTTTTTCTTTTTTAATCATATTTTAATCCCATAAGTGGGCTTTTTTTTTTTTACTTTTCTTCTGTGTCTCTTAATTTAATTAAATTTTCATTTGAATCCGTTCTTAGATATCTTATCATGTATTATTTGTTTCTGGGATATATGTCTTTAAAAAAAAAGAAAAACACTTTCCTGTTTCACTCAACTCTTATTGCTTTTCTATTTCTTTTTTACTATTTTTTCTTGCATTTTGAATTTTGATTCTATTTGGCTTCCCATGTCTCCAAATATTTGTTTAAGGATATTTTATGCAGTTTGCAATGTTGTATTGCAGTTTGATTTTGCTTCAGGTTTAGGTATGGGAAATACATTTCATTAGCTGAAATGAATAATTTCTCCACTCCTTTGGTCTTCTTACAACAGCTTTGTATAGAAGTGGTCTAAGTATTTCTTCAGAGGGTTCCTAGTTATCAATATTTAGGTAAGACAGCATAATAAAATACAGTTATTTAGTAAATTTTCTTAGTGATGATGTTGTGGAGGAGGGGAAGATTTGGTAAGTCTCATGGCTCTCTTTTGTGTCTATAGAATCATTAATTTTCTCACCTTCTTCTTTCCCTCCAAGGCAAACATCTGAGGGCCACTACTACTACATTTACCTCTCTGTTTCCCTCAGAAGCAGTGATTCTCCAAGGCTGTCACTCTGGTCTCTTCCTTTCAAGCCCCTTTCCTGTAGTCAGTGCCAGATTTGTTTTCAGCATTTCAGACTACATGTCAGAGTACCTTTTCAGAGGGTGACTTTTGTCTGTTTCTAATTTTACTGCTTTTCTTTTTCCTTTGCTTCTTTTCCACATAGTATCCAAAAGTTGCTCTACTTTCTTTCTTACTCATAGGCCTATAGTGTCAGTGGAAGCACTATTTTATTTTTTGTTTTTAACTTTACTTACAAGAAATTTGAACGTGTTAAAAGTTGAAAGCATGGATCACATAATAAGATTTAATTGTACTTTTTAATCTTTTTTTTTTTAAGGATGTTGCTATGATTTGAATGTTCCTTCCAAAACTCAGATGTTGCCAATGTATTGTGTTAAGAGTCTGTGCTTAACACAATCACATTGGCAACACCTGAGTCTTTCTGATTAGTTCACAAGGGCTCCTCCCTAGGGAATGGGAGTAGGCATCCTTATAAACCAGCTTGAGGGAGTGTGTCTTCTTGTGTCTTTCTGCCTCCGTTATGTAAGGACATAGCAAGAAGGCCCTCACCAGATGCTATTGCCTTGATCGTGGACTTCCCAGCCTCTAGAACTGTGAGAACATTAATTTCTAATGTTTTTTTTTTTTTTTTTTTTTTTTTTTTTTTTTGTACTTGGGATTTTAACCACTGAGCCACATTCCCAGCACTTTTCATTATGAGAGAGTCTTGATCAGTTACTTGAGGCTTTGCTAAGTTGCTGAGGCTGAACTTGAATTTGTGATCCTCTTGCTCAGTCAGCCCCTCTAGCTCCTGGGATTATAAAAGTGTGCCACTGTGCCCAAATGTATTTCCTATTCTTAATAAGTTATCCAGGCTCACCAACAGCACAAATCATAAGATAGATGTGTAGAGAGAACCTGTATTCAAGGGCTGACAGGAACTCTCCGGATTTAGTTTAAGGTAGAAAAAAAGTGGTCCTGTTGACAATTTGAATGTGGAGTTTCAGAGAAAAGGAATAGTCTAGGGTGCTTCTCAATTTACTAGCCAAACAAATGGATAGAACTTGATTTAGAAGGGGAAAAGGAAGCTGTGGGAGGGGACTTGGCATAGAAGAGACAAAGTCTTTAGCTTGGGATATCTTGACTTCCAGATATTTTTGACACATCCAAGTGAGATGTTGAGTAGGCAGTTGGTTTTACAAATTTGCATTGAGAGATAAATCAGGCTGTGGTGTGGTATGGATATGAAAAGCCTTTCATCTGTGTTTTGCTCAGAGAACTTTGAAAACAGGTGCTTCTGAGTTGATTTGGGATAACACTTAAGCTGAGTCATGCTGCATTTGCTAAGATGTCTTCCAGTTGTGTCCTCTTCAGAAGATTAGCAGATAATTAATGTATTTTGAAAGGGTTAAGTGTTAAATAACTTTAAAAAACATAATGGCTGTATTGTCCTGATAAATATAGGAACAGAGAAAAGCGGAAATAAAAAAATTTTAAAAAATCACACATAATCCTGACACTTAGAAATAACCACTACCTGGAGCTAATTTGCCTCAAAACAGAACTGCAGTTGCCACGGTTTTATCTTCAGCTTCACAATGTTTCCTTTGTCCAAAAATTCACCATACTGTCTTCACATTCTAAACATTCAGCAAACAATGGCATAGCAAAGCCACCTGATGGTCATGACACATCCAGTAAATGTTGTATTGGCAAACGGCCACTTTCTATATGACATATGCACTGACACAAGTTAGAATAGAATTGAACCTGTCCCCTGTTGGCAGAGTCACTGCAAAGGAATGGAGAGATCAGTAATCATGCCAGCTGGTGTGATACTTGTTTCAAAAGCAACTTGTAAGTGATGCCAAGTTAAAGCACTGTGTATCCCCTAAAATATGGCATATTGAATAAATAATACACATTTGAAACCTTAAGAAAAATTAGTCCCTACTAATATTTTGGTGTATATTTTTTTCAGACCATTTTTGTATGTATATATTTATAGATCCAGATACCCAAGTAAAAAGAAAAAGATGCAATCATACTACTCTCTGGTTCTTAAGTTTGCACATTAGTACCTCTGAGTGCCTTTCCAAATTTAATGTTAAACAACAAAAACAAAACAAAAAAAACAACCACCAAGTCAATGTGTAGGTTTCAAAACCCTGTGTAAGTAAATAAGAACCTAAGAGAACTGAATGAGACTTTTAACAAGAAATCTAGGTAATTAATATGATAAACTTCAACTATAATTCTTTGCATAGCATTTAAAAACAAAACCCAGGGGCTGCTGCTGTGGCTCAGTGGCAGAGTGCTTGCCTAGCATTGGGTGAGGCACTGGGTTCAATCTTTAGCATTGCATACAAAAATAAGCAAAATAAAAGCATGCTGTCCATTTATAACTACAAATAATAATAATAGAAAAAACATTCATTTGCTTCCTTTTTCAGGTTAAATTATCCCTCGTGGGGCCAATTTTTTAAGCTTTGGCCAGGAAGATCCAACAAGGTTCTATGGCATATTAGAGCCTTACCCCCTGACTTGATTGTATTCAAAATTTTGCCAAAATGAAAAATTGAAACGTGCCTTGGGGCAGAGCTGCAGAACTACAGCAGGACTCCTAGTTTTCACTTAAGTCAAGGAGGCCATTCTGGAAATCAAAGTTACGTCTGCTCATGCTAACTAAGCACTCAGCTGGGAATAGATAGAGGTCAAAGCTCAGAACTTGTTCTCCTACTACCATCCCAGGTGAATGTATTTTGCTGGTATAATCTCCATTGCTGGGATTCTTGGACCTTTTCCCACAGGATTTCAGAAAGCAGCCTTTGGATGCATGTCCTACAGTAGGATTTATCTAATGTCTTCTGAATTGGTAAGAATTGTATTGGAAACTACAGTTAGATTATTTCTAACCTCAGCAGGGACAATTCTACACTGTCAGTGGAAAGAAATAGTCGGCAATTTTGAAGTGTGTGTGTGTGGGGGGGGGAGATAAATATAAATTGCAGTAATGTAGAAAAGTACCCCAGTTTAAAAACATGTGGTAACTGCAGCTTCTTACTTAAGCTTTCTGTGTGTGCTAAAAATCATCTAGACTCTGCTGTTTGCAGAGTTTTTTTGCTTACTATAATATCAGAGATTAAAAAGGTGATGGGGGAGGGAAGTCAAGCTGCTGTTCCAATAACCAAATCTCCTTGTTGGCTGCTAGGAATATCTATGGCAAGCAGTTTCTTCAAAGTGTATGTTTCTAATCTATTAATACTAAGTGAAGTCTGGGAATCATCAGGAAAAGGGAATATATGAATGCCCCTGTGTGTACTTGTAGGGTAGGGACATTGTGGCAACTCTAGACTGCTAGAGACCCGAGGAAGAAGGGAGAGGAGGAAAGAGAATGGAAAGAATGCTGTTAGAGATGGCAAATGCTGTAAAGGGCAAAGAACCATGTTTGTTTTAGGGTATCCCAGCCTCTTCCACGTTGAACTTTGTCATTTCTCATTTTTGGTCCTCATGTGTCTCAGAGACTTAATGTCAGTTTCTGTTATATTTATTACTTTAGTATACTTACTTTAATTGTTAGTCATTCTTATCCAACTTCTGAAAATGTTTGCAAAGGACAAGGACCTTAGTCGTTCTTATTTACCACTGAACTTTCAGTACCTGATAGAAACTCAGTTTTGTGAATAAAAGATTGAACATCAAGATGCTCTTCACATGTTACCACTCAATAATCTAAGTTCTAGGTTGATTGCACTAGAAACAGTATTCTTAAAAATTGTGTTCCCCCCCCCCTGCCACCTGTTATATGTATTTAGATGCAAAAAATTATGGCTAGTTTAAAACTAAGAGTTTAGGGTATGACGTTTGGAATACGATCACCATATCAGTAGATATATGCCACCATTTCATTCCTATTATGAAGACATCATATTTTTTTCTGATAAACTGTTTTCAAGTCCTTGCTCATTTATCAAGTCTGCATCCAATCTATTTTAGGACTATTTGTCACCACAGTCTGACCACAACTGTTTACATGTGTCTATCATTTTGGTCATCATTGTCCTAAGTCTGACCCAGAGCTGCTCTTAACACTTGGCAGAGTCCTAGTGTTAAAGAGTGTTCTAGAACCTACATCCAGGGCCACATAGACCACCTCAGCCTATTACTGCTTTCTAAACATAGTACTCTGGAGCTTTAAAGCTTGGATACTTGTTTTAAAGAAAGGTTCAGCTGGGTGTGGTGGCACACCCCTGTAATCCCAGTGGCTTGGGAGGCTGAGGCAGGAGGCTCTCGAGTTCAAAGTCAGCTTCAGCAAAAGCAAGGTGCTAAGCAACTCTCTAAATTAAAAATATATATATAGCTGGGGATTTGGCTCAATGGCCAAGTGTCCCTGAGTTCAACCTCTGGTACTCCCTCACCAAAGAAAGGTTCAAACCTTGGAACAGGAAAGGTAGATACATAAAATGCAGACAAACTGAGGGGATACTTTGGGATAATATTGGTTCATAAATGTGATTTCCTCTTCTTCATAAAGCCTTTTAAAGAAAATATCCAGGTTTTTCTCTTTTATCCTTTGCTTACAGTTTCATCTTTTATGAAGAGTATAAAGTGACAGATTTGCATCCTTTTTTAGTGCTTTGAAACCAGAATCCTTACTGGTAGGATAGCATTTAGATGAGTCATATTTATCCCCTGTTGGCCACCTCCAGAGAGTGAAGCTGATCTGAGGAACACTGCCTAATATTCCTACGGGGGCTGCCTTGGGAGACTGGCCTCTAAGACAGAAAGGTCCAAATTGAGAAGCCAAGCAGGAGGGAATCAAGCCAGAAAATAAACCATTGGTCACACATAGTTGTAACCTTTGTGTGTGAGGAACAAACAGTTTGGATTACATTAATCATAAAGGGACACTATTGCCTTACATAACTAATAAGTACATCTGGGAACTCAAACTACATCAAGATTTTCTGCGACTCTTCATCTTTCAGATGTGCTTCTTTTTCTGTTGGTGGCTCCTCTCCAATTCTAACTGATCTTCCTCTAGGGGACAATCTTTGTTATAGAGGGCCCCAGATTTGTGCCATTATCTTTAGAGACCGCCATAGAATATACTTTCTTGGTGTCCATATGTGAAATATCAGAACTCTGGTTATGTTTGAAAGACGCTTTTCCTTGGGTGTGTCACTTTTTTGATAAACGATATGAAATACCATGATTTGTCATGGTCTGGGTCATGTTACCTTGTTCTTTCATGCTTCTTGTGTCACTATACTGATATTTGTGCCTCTGAGTCAGTTTCCTCTTTTATAAATGTCTCTAGGGTGTCGGTGGGATAGGGTGCCCTGGCTTTGATTCCAGGTGTAAGCCTTTGGTGTCCATGTAATTTCAGCTGTAATCAATGTAAATGCTGTCTATGGGTGTACCGGAGCAGGGATTGTGCAACATCACTGCCAGCTGGGTTGCAGCTCCCATAAGTGGAACAACTTCATTGATAGCTAGTGATGGTGTTCCAGGCTGTGAGTGTAGGAACACATCAGATTCTATAGGTCATGTGGTGGCAGGCCCATGAGGGTAAGGCATGACTGATGTGGCAGCAAAGGCTGGCATCTTGTCCATTTTCAAGGGCTGCATGGGGTTGGCATAGCCCCAGATGAGTGTGTGCTCATCGGGTGGGGTGCCTGCTGTGTCTGAGCACTGCATGGTGACCTTGTTGGGCCTCTATTGGCTGACTTGCACAGGACAGGGTGCCTAGCTGCTTCCCTGAGCCTGGAAGGTAACCAGTGCTGCCTGTTTACTTCTCAGGGCTTCAGCAGGCTGAACACAATGAACATTTTAATGAGTATTGGTGTTGATACAGTAATCAATTCCACTTCTGAAAATTTACCTAACCAAAACGTTTTGTACAAATGTGTGAAAATATACACAAGTATGTTCATTGTTGCATTGTGCAAGATTGAAATATTAAAAGCACTCTAAAGGGGTCTGGGTTTGAGGCTCAGTGATAGAGCGCTCGCCTAGAATGTGCGAGGCGCTGGGTTCAATCCTCAGCACTACATAAAAATAAATAAATAAAATAAAGGTATTATATCCAACTACAACTAAAAAATAACAATAAAAACCCCACTCTAATGGAGTTGTGTTATTGTTCACTAATAGAAGACTAGTTAAATATTATCTGTAGAATAAATTACTAGACAGCCTTGAAAAAGGTTAAAATAAACATTGTTAATGTGGAAAGAGTTCAATAAGAAAGTAGATGGAAAATAAAAAATAATAGAATACTAGACATAGTATGATCTCCTTTCCTCTGTGTGAAATTTATAGATATGTTCATGTATGTGTGTATATATGTGTATTGTTTGTAAATATTGCCTGAAAGTATATGCATAGCTCCCCACAGGGTATGTCTGGGGTGGGAATGGATTGTGATTTTTGTTTGAAAATCTCTGTATTATTTTAACTTTTTAATGATCATGGGATATTTTTTTAATATAAAAGGGTGTTAAAAATTCAAACTTCAGGCTGGGGTTGTGGCTCAGTGGTAGAGCACTTGCCTAGCACATGTGAGGCCCTGGGTTCGTTTCTCAGCACCACATAAAAATAAATAAAATAATATCTATTGACAGCTAAAAACAATTTTTCAAAAAATTCAAGCAGATTTCAGAAGTGATAAATATTTAAATATTTTTGGAAACATTATTTAAAAAGTAATTTACATACAGCTATACCCTAATGTGAAATTTTAAAAATTTGTGCCTATTTTTTAGTCCACAGCAACTCGGGAAAAACTAGGCCTCAATACTGTGTTATGGAAGACTATATCTTGTTTCAGCAGATTTTTCTTTCTGAAACATTTAAAGTCCCCTCAGCTTCTCCTAAGTAGCTCTGTATAACTGGTTCAGATGTATTCCCCAAAGTGATTGTTTTCTCTGTTCTATAAAATCACAAATTCACTGTGTTGTACACCCTCACCAATTCCTCACTAGGTTTTCATGACAAAAGCTTCTGATGTGGCCAACATCCAAGAAGACTGTTGATACTTAGGGTTGCTGTGTCCTTCAACTCCACTGGCTTCTCATCTGTTATTCTACATGTGCCAGGGGTAGTTGGAGTTTCGTATACTTGATGGCTGTGAATTTTACTTAGAAGTGAATGTCCTCTGCTGAACATTGCTGACTACCCACCATGGTCGGAAGTCAGGGTTACCTTTCTGTTCCTGATTTTAAAACGAACATACTGATACTAAGAATTTCTTATAGCTTTAATGGAAAATTGCCCCCCCCCAAATAGAGTATAATTGCAAAACTCCCCATTAGAAGTAGTAGTTTCATTTGAATAAATAAATTAATAAACTTTAGAAACTACAGCTCTTCATAATTGGAATTTCAAGTGGTAAAACATAGTTCAGTGAACAAATTTGGGACATGCTGTGGAAGATGAGGTATTCTTGTTTTTATTCTTTGTTTTATTCAGAACCCCCTGATTCTCTAAAAGTTTCAGTCCTCCTCCTTTTTGTCTGGTGGTTCCTATGGTAACAGCAACCTGCAGGAGTGGGGCTGCAGTGTATGTCTAGGTCATCTGTAAGGTGAGTGTTTATAAGGTGGGAACTGCCTGTACTGCATTAGTCACTTGCATCTAGTCATTTTAAGTAGGTCAGTTGTCTCTAATGACAAAGTATTCTCTTAATGTTCTAGCAAGTTTGTTGATTTTATTCCCTTCATCATTCATGGAGAAGAATGTTTTGTAGGATTTTGATTCTTGGGAGGTGTGTAGAAAGAAAAGGAACCTTGGGGATAAAAAAGATGAAGAGGTGGAATAGCAAGAGCAGAAGAGAGCCAGGAAAGAGTTGTGTATTATAAAGTTAGTAATTCTGAAATGACAGTTTGTTTACTCTGCATTATTAAATCATTTCAGAATTACAGTCATGACAGTGAGCATTATCCACCCTCAACCAGGTTCTGCATAAAGTAAAAAAAAAACATTTGGTGACTGTCTTTAATAAAATTTCTCTGTAGCATGCTGTTTAATGGGCCATGGCATTTGGTTAGTTGGTATTCCTTGGGGTTAAGATTAGCATCTTTTTCGGAAAAGGTAAAAATGTGAAGATGGATTTATTTTTACCTTTTGCTCCAGATCTAGTGTCCAATAAATGAATAATTAACATGGCCAACGTTATCAGTTAAGAATAGTTTATATTCAATATTTTTAATAGATTACTCATTTAGTCATTCAGCATACATTTTCTAATGATGAAGATAAATAACTTTTCTGATAGGTGTATCATAAGCTAGGTAGTGAACCAAATATTTTATGTATTATCTTGGTTCTCACAACCCCATGAAACATACACTATTTGTGTTACCATTTTGCAGGTGAGAGAAACCTAAGCTAACTCATTTAGGGTTAAGTTAGGCTCAGTGGTAGAATGCTTGTGTATAATGCACAAGACCCTGCATTTGATTCCCCAGCATGGGAAAAATAAGTTAATTTCCTCATGCAAATGACTAAGAAATGACAAAGAGAGCTTGTCTATCAGTTAAGACTTGCATAAAGTCTGTGCTTTAAATTCTAATGCTGTTTAGTGTTGGAAGACTGGTCTCCATGGCTGTCTTGCATTTTTTCCTAATAATGTTTAATAAAACTAAGATTGCCCATCCTATAAAATTTCCCAGAATCTGAGTCTGGATTTTGTTGATTATCTTCCTGAGGTATCATTCAATATTTTTGCCTTTCCTCTGTATTTTCTATAAAATTGGTAGTGGCATTATAGAATCTTGATCAGATTATGGTTCAATTTTTTTTTAACAAACCTACTTCATATTAGTGGTGTTGTGTTCTTAATATACCATGGATATAATATCTGATCTTCTTTCTATACTATTAGTATTCATATTTACAATCTGATTCAAATAGTTTTTAGAAGTTTCAGAATAGTAATTTTTCTTTATACTGATTTTTCTTGTATATATATGTATGTATATGTAAAGATATTTACTCATTAGCTAGAATATTTGTATAAAGAGAAAATTTCCCTCATGTATTATTTGGTTTTATAGCTGTACATTTTCTTTAGAAAAGGCAGAATAAATGCTTTCCCTTATAAGTTCTCAAAATGAGTTAGTTCATAGTCATTGCCCATGGTTATCAATTGTGTTAGCTTTTTTGTCACTGTGAAAAAAAATACCTGGAAAAACGACTTAGAAGAAGAAATATATATTTTGGTTCATGGTTTTAGAGATTTTAGTCCATGATTGACCAGCTCCATTGCTGTGGACCTGAAACAAGGCAGAACATTATGGTAGAAGGGCATAGCAGAGGAAAACTATTATCTCTTGGTAGTTGGGAAGCAGAGAGAAAGAGGAAGGAGCCATGGACAAGATACACCCTTCAGAGAATGACCCCAGTGACCTACTTCCTATAGGTACTATCTCCTATAGTTTCTGCCACCCATTGAGTTATGAATCCATCAATAGATTAATCCACTGAGATCAGAGCCATTATGATCCGATCAGTTTCCAAGAAGTTATCACTTGGAAAGTGATTAACACTCCTGTGTTGGGGACCAAGCCTTTAACACGGAGTCTTTGTGGGAAATTCCAGAACCAAATTGTAACATCAATTGTTTTTATTAGAATTGCAAACTCAGAGATTTAAATACTTTTGATATTTTTCAGTCCATTGTACTGATTCTTGTTGATGAATAAATTGTATCCCTTTTGATCTGTCAGAACCTTTTCAGTTTCACTCCCTGAGTCATTTGCTACACTTTAAGTAGTCTGACAACTTCTTTATTATATTGTATGACAAGATGTCTTAGCTCATCTTTTTTTATTTCCTACCTAAACTTGGGGTAGATAATTCAGGCTTGGAATTTCTCATTTCTCTAAAGATTTCCTAATTGGAAAATGGCATTTGTAGATTTCTAGCTTTTATATTGGTAACTAGTTAATGGGGCTGGGTGAGGGGGGGAGTCTCCTTTTCTGATTCATCCTGAGTCTGAACATCCCTAATCCAGAAAACCCCAGATATTCCAAAACATGAAATTTTTTGAGCATCAACATGATGCCTCGATTAGAAGATTCCACATCTTGCCTCATGTGATGGGCACAGCTAAAACACAAGACATTAAAAATATTACATAACAATTACCTTCACTCTGTGTATAAGGTGAATATTTAAAACACATAAATGAATTTTGTGTTTAGACTTGTATTCTATCCCTAAGATATCTTTAAGATGATATCCCTTATCATATCTTATGCTTAAAATATGATATTTTCTGCAATCTCAAACACTTCTGGCCCTAAGCATTTTTAGATAAGGGATAATCTATAGTAGCTGTGAGAATTAAAAGGATGGAAAATAAAGATGTTTTTGGACTTGGTGATTACTTGTATATGTGGGAGGAAAAAGTATTTGATGTTTATTTGATGTTTCAAGTGAGAAGGTGTTAATATTGTTTTCAAGCTTCTATTGCTAAGGTCTGCTTAATCTATTACATACGTCATTTAACAGTAAAAGAGAGGATTTCCTTTCTTAGATGAGGAATTGCTCAGAGGAGGGTGTGTGTGTGTGTGTGTGTGTGTGTATATCTACTTTCTGGGGAGGCTGTCTTGCTTGTTTCTTTTCCTTCTTGACCATACTGGTTTGGAAATTGGTTTGTCCACTTTACAAAATGAAAATAACAGAGGCCTGAGTAAGATTGAACTTTATTTCTCTCACAATGATAGGTCTAGGGTTTGTAGGTAATTTTGTTCTATGAAGGCATCCAGGCACCTAAGTTTCTTCTATTTGTTTTTTTCCCTACCATTCCCTGGAGTTTTTACTCTCATCCACATATTAGAAGTTGGCTTACCAGCACCCAAGGGAAATGAAAAAAAGAGTGGAGGCCAAGTAAAGTAGTTACAGTTGAAGAAAAGAAGTTGATTTTAAGATGTTGCAGGTATCACTCATGTTAACATCTTTTTTTAAAAATTTTTTTTCTTAATATTTATTTTTTAGTTTTCAGTGGACACATCATCTTTGTTTGTGTGTGGTACTGTGAGGATCGAACCTGGGCCGCAGGCATGCCAAGCGAGCGCGCTACTGCTTAAGCCACATCCCCAGCCCTCATGTTAACATCTTAATTGGCAAGTACTTAGTCTCATGACCATGGTGAGGTAGAAGGAATGCTGGGCTGTGTAATCCCTACCTGGGCAAGGGAGTTCCATTACAAAATGCAGAGAAGGTGAATGAATTTTGGGGAGGATTTTGAGTCTCTTTCACTCTTCCAGTTCATACCTCTCTGGTCAGACAGACATCTATTTAAGAAAAATAAAAGGAGTCTGTTGTACAAGAGAGAACTTTGCATGGAGACACTATTGATAGTTGTAGAGTTGATCTTATTGTGAACATCCCAAGGACAATACATAAGACCTAGGAACATGCCTGGAGACAGGACAAGTAGGTAAAACCTGGAGGGGTGCCGACAGCAAAATTTGATTGTGTCACAAAGAACTGCCAAGAGAAAGTTCTTCGTTCCAGCCCTGGCTTAATTCTAACTCTAAGCCTAAAAACTGACAAAGACCTTCTATTTCCTCTCTAAGATTATAAACACTTGAAGTCAGTGCAAATGTCCTTATTATGCAAAGATGAATGCATTTTTTGCAGATGACACTGTTCTAGAAAGCAAGTTCTTCTACTCGAGTGTTTGCCAAGGTAAATGGTTCATTTATTAGAAATAAAGTGCCAGTATTTCTTTCCAGTAACTGAATTTAAGTAAGCAAGAATTCCTTTGTTCTTGCCAGGACATTGACAGGTATTTTCAACTACTTTTCTGTGTTATTGGAATTGAGTGTATATGACTCTTCAAACTTGTTTGTTCTTGCCAGTGAAGCTTGAAGGAATCAAGCTCATTAGTCTACTGTATTAGTTTTTCATATATGAAGAGAACAAGAAATGTAGAGAATGTCCTGGGAGCTTTTTATTTCTAGATGCTTTATTTTCTGTCTGGTCTTTGTGTCTTCTAAGTCAAAAAGAATCAAAGTAAGATGTTTCATGAAGAATTAAATGGTACTAAAGTTGTATGTTGGCCTATAGAGAATCATGGAGAAAGAACACTAATTAGCCTGGATTTGATTCTACTTGGGTTATGTGAACCTGGGTTATTTGTTTGACACCTTTGCAGCTCATAGTCCTTATAAAAAAAATTCAGGAGAAATTATCAGTACTCCACTGGGTTATTACGAGAATTTACATAGCAGTTAAACTATGTAACCGTGTGGTCATGGTAAAGTTACTTAAGCTTTCTTTGCATCAATCTCCTAATCTGTAAAAGTGGGTAATAATAGCACCTAACAGTTGTTTTGTGAAGTAGAGTGCTTAGAACAGTACTTGGCACTATAGTTAGTTCTATGTAATTTTAGCTATTGTGATTTTGTGAATTTAACAACCACCGTTGTGCACAGGCTTTGACTAAGACATTAACAAGACAGGAAGGGGAACAGGTTTTCAGTTTGGTTATTCAGTGTAGTGCATTTGCAAGGAGCACTAAGAAGGCTGCTCAGAGGTGAGAGCTCTACTGACCTACTATTGCTGGGGATATGTCTGGGAATCTAAAGTCAAAGTTTTGCCAAAAAGGGAACGAAAGCATCTTGAAATGAAAATATCTTTTGGGGGCAAAACCAGGGCCAGAAATGTGTAAATGGAAGTGATTCCAGAAATAGAGTCTGGTGAAATTCATTCAGTGTTAAATTTAATTTCTTTTTCTTAAAAAAGAAACTTGTTTTTATGAAGGTTTCTTTCTTACAGTTCTTAGTGATGTAAGCACCTTCCTTCTCTTCACCTGTATGATTTATTTTTCTTCATTGTAGGACCTTTTCTAGGATGAGGTACTCAAACATGATGTTATAAAATGATGTGGTTCTGCATGTTAGCAGGAAATAGCAGCAGATAAAATGCCTCACAGGGGACCTTATCAAAGGCTAACCCAGGAAGATGTCACTCAATAGGCTGGCCAGATGTGTTCTGTTCTTCTGCAGCCCTCCTCCCCCATCATTTTCCCTTTGTTTCAAATTCAACACCTTTAGGGATATTTAATTCAAGAAACAGGCTCAGCATTTAATTTTGGAAAATGCACACTTTAGGTCACAAAACTGTTGTCATTTCCCTTTTAGCTCTCTTTAGTTCTTTCCTTGATCCTGGAAGGTAGAGATTTACAACTACATTTTATGGTTACTTTTTTCCATCACACAGATGATAAATTATTGAGAAGCCATTTGGTATATAAAAATGAAATACACAGCCCATCCCCATTCAGCAGGCTGCTTGGACTGGCTCCAGCTGCTGTAAACTGCAAGGGCCCTGCAATCAGTAAAACAAAGCAAATTCCTTCCACTGAAGGCTTGGTGCTTTGTGGAGGGATAGAGAGAACACAGTGCCTGATGGAGTAATGATTGTCAGGATGCTACCAAGGGCCACAGAGTCAATTCTCCAGCCCCCCTAGAAGAATGCTTAATTTGTATGAGTGTTGAAGTTCAGATTTTTTTTTTTTAAATTTTAGTTCTTGTTTTGTACTCCAATTAGAGATAGTCATAGCTTTCAATAATTGATGAGGTTTCAAAGTGTGCTTATCCTCTTCTATAGTCTTAACCCTTCTTAACATACCACTTTAAAAATCTCAAAAATTAACCTTCCTTCTTTTCCCAGTTGCCTTCACACATACAAGATGTCAGCATGTTTAGGACCCCTGACCACCCAATTCCTCAACTCTTCACAGATCCATGAATATTTTATTAAATTTATCTTTTCCAATTAAATAAATACATATGTTTGATTATGCTAGCTTAATTTTTTTCTTTTAAAAATAGAAAATGAGTTATGTAATTGTGACTGTCTTTTAGGTGACAGTAAGTCCAACTGAGATTTTGAAAAACATATTTTTTAGTTGTTGGTGAACACAATACCTTTATTTTTTATGTGGTGCTGAGGATCGAACCCAGTGCCTCACGCATTCTAGGCAAGTGCTCTACCACTGAGCCACAACCTCAGCTCCCCAACTGAGATTTTTTTAACAGTAAGATTTTATTTTATTTTAGGATACTTATCTCTCTGAATTCTATAATTTTATTTGAACATTCATCTTTCTAAAACTCAGATTTAGAGTCAGACACAGGTATTTCATATTCCAAAATCCATACATTTTTTTTTAAAGAGAGTGAGAGAGAGAATTTTAATATTTAATTTTTTTTTAGTTTTCGGCGGACACAACATCTTTGTATGTGGTGCTGATGATCGAACCCGGGCCACATGCATGCCAAGCGAGTGCGCTTCCGCTTGAGCCACATCCCCAGCCCCAATCCATAGATTTTTTTAAACTAAAATCCAGGAAATTCAGCGTTAGGTTTTTCCCCTCAAATTAAATTTGAATACATGTGAACCAATCTTTCTGTAGTATAATAGAATGCCATTTATTCATTCATTTAATAATTTCCTAGTACTATACTAAAAGTCTTGTGAGAACCAGAACCGATCAGATATTTTTGTTGAACTCCTGCTCATTAATTTGAGTTGGAGGTGTAAAGGATTCCTTACTTCTCATTATTGCCTTCAAACATATGATGGCACTCATAGTCATCAGTATGGTTCTAGAAGGTACTTGGCCATTGACAGGCAGTCATGACCATCTAAATCTTCTCAATACCAAGCAGAAAATATTTAGCTTCATAAGTGCTCAACTTAGGAGCTTCATTCTTTGACTTAACATTTTATGCCTAGGTATTTCAATACTCGACTGTCTTTAGGGTCTGGATCTTACCTTAAAAATTGACATCTGCTTTTTTTGCTTCTGCTGTGTTGATGTGTTACAGGTGATCATCTTTATCCCTGTTCTTGCTATGAATGTGGCACCAGGGCTTATTGACCAAGCCAGTGGCCTCTTCTCATCATAAACCTAATGGTCACCATTTTTTTCGCCTCATTCAGGGTCTTCAAATAGTCACCATATGAACTGTGCTTTGTATGATGACAAATTGATAAAATCTGACAGTTTTTCATGAGCTTAAGATACCTGTCTTTTCTGTTGTTGAACTGACCTAGTGAGCAAGTCCAAGGCTTATCACCCTAGGCTTTCAGCTTAGATTTGAGTTTAAATCTCAGCTTCAGAGCTGTGGGTGTGGCTTAGTAAGAGAGCTCTTGTCAAGCATGTGTGAAGCCCTGGCTTAGGGCTTCTATGTATAGCTTTGCTCATCTCCAGGGGTTCCAAACACTGTCATGTGACTAACACCCCTTGCAGTTAGGCCTGCTCAACCTACATATCATATACAATGACCCTGAACATGCTTTCTAGTGAGGGAAAATTGGGATCCATGGACCTAAAGTATAGAATGACTTTACATGTGTCAAATACAGAGCAGAGTAAGAAGAGGAAGAAAAAAAATTTTAAACCTTTTTTTCCCTAAATGTAGCTTATGTTTGCAGTTTATTTGCACTCATAGGTTTAATTTGATAGGAGAATTTTTTTAAAAACTAGCAAGAATTTTTTGTTTTTTTGGTTGATAACTGGGGATTGAACTCAGGACACTCTACCACTGAGCTACATCCTCAGCCACCTCCCCCTTTTTTAAAATTTTGAGACAGGTCTCACTGAGTTGCCAAGGTTAGCCTTAAACTTGTGATCCTCCTGCCTCAGTCTCTTGAGTTGCAGGAATTACAGCATTTGCCACTGTGTCTGGCAATTAGTAAGAACTTCTACTTATAGCTAATGGTCTCTTCACCCTATTTGCATTTTTTTCTGAGTAATAAAAACTTTCAGCTTGGATGATCTAGTTTTTATAAGTTTGTACTGCATTTCCAAAGAGTCACTCTTCCAACATAAGCACTGTATTAACAATTAACAGACCTTGTCTTCTCTGGATTCCACTTACTATAATGGTTTTTCCAAACAACCTCAAATATTTTCCTAATTTACATCTGTGGAAATAAAACACATTTTGCTTCCCCTTATTTAGTATTTCGGAACAGGGAATATGAGTAGGTACTCACAATAAGAATAACTACTACTTACTGTGTACCCAAGAGTGTTCTGTAAGTATTATCCTTAAATCTTAGAATATCTCAGCAAAAGTGGCAATATGAACTCAGGGATTTTAGATATTAAGGCTGACTTTTTTTTCCCCCCTTTTTTGGAAATGTTAGGGATGGAACTCAGGAATGCTCTAGAACTAGTTTGTTTCCAATACTTCTTCATCTGCTATTTTAAATAGGGCTTTTTATGATTGGAAGAGATAGAAAACCCTAAGTGACTTAAGTAAAAATAAAGATAATTTAGTAGCTCATATTACTGAAAAGTATTTGAGTATGGCTGGCTTCAGGTGCTCAAATGATGTTATTAGAACTTAGTCTCTCTTCTCTTTCTCTATCCTATCTCTTAGTTCTGCTTTTCTCTATGTTGGCCTTGTTTCCAGGCAAATATTCTACATCTAGTATTTCCAACATTTCCTGGGATTTCATCAGAAATCCCAGAAGAAAGAGAACTTTCCTTGGTAATGCCAGAGGGAAGGAGCACAAAAAATCCATAAAGACCAAAAACCAAAACACAACAAAAGAACCTCATACCAAAACAAAACAAAAAATCCCCAAAGGGAATTCCACAGTTCTTGGAGGGCTCATCACAATGGTTGTGGGCTCATCAATGAATCAATTGCTGTAGTCAAAGAAGAGGAATCCTGTGATTGGCCAAGCCCAAGTCATGTCTATGTGATGATTAGGGAATTTTCATCCGAAGTAGTAGACTCTTGATGGATGGAGGGTTAATCTATACAGAAAAACTAAAATGCTGTCACCAGGAGGAGGAATATATAGCTGGGTGGTAAAACAAGAGTCATAAATCACACCTTTTTATCTCTTCCTGAACCTACACTATAGAACCTGTGGGTCTTCTGTGCACTCTATTTGTATGTGTCATTTCTGAGGTGCATTTCTCTGTTTGAGGGTAGCTCCTACCATTCATTAAGACTGCTTATACTGTGTTTACCAAAATGGTTAAGGAATTGTGTAAAAAAAAAAAAAAAAAAATCAAACCTAAATAAACATATTTCTATCCTTAACTTAAATGATCTCCCCATTACGTTCCAAGCTGTTGGCATCCGTTCCCATTTAAAATTTTCTCCTCTGTTCTCCTAGTTCATTTTTGCGCACCCGACCCCCAAGATGTTTTTGTTTCCAGTTTTATGCTTCTCAAATCTATCCTCCCAGCTGCTTCCAGATCCTCTTAGTTCCCTGATTGAATCCCTTCTGTTGTTCCCCACTTACCTGTAATTGCTCTGCCATTATTAGCCCTAGCGTGCTCTTTTTTTAATTGATTTTATTTTTTTTAAATACATGACAGTGGAATGCATTACAATTCTTATTACTCATATACAGCACAATTTTTCATATCTTTATATATAAAGTATGTTCATGCCAATTCACGTCTTTATACATGTACTTTTTTTACATTACAATTCTTACTATACATATATACCACAATTTTTCATATCTCTGGTTGTATATAAAGTATGTTGACACCCTATTCGAGTCTTCATACATGTACTTTGAATAATGTTAATTTCATTCCACCATCCTTGCTAATCCCCTGCCCCTTCCTTTCCCTCCCTCCCCTCTTCCCTGTCTAGAATTCATCTATTCCTCCCATGTTTCCCCTTCCTACCCCAGTATGAGTCAGCCTCCTTATATCAGAGAAAACATTCGACATTTCTTGTTTTGGAATTGGCTAACTTCACTTAGCATTATTTTCTCCAACATCATCTATTTACCTGCAAATGCCATGATTTTATTCTCTTTTATTGCTGAGTAAAATTCCATTGTGTATATATGCCACATTTTTTAATCCATTCATCCACTGAAGGGCATCTAGGTTGACTCCTCAGTTTAGCTATTGTGAATTGTACTGCTATAAGCATCGAAGTGGCTGTGTCCCTGTAGTTTGCTGTTTTTAAGTCCTTTGCATATAGTCTGAGAGAGAGAGAGAGAGCTGGGTCAAATGGTGGTTCCATTCCAAGATTTCCAAGGAATCTCCATTCTGCTTTCCATATTGGCTGCACTAATTTGCAGTCACACCAGCAATGTATGAGGAGCACAAAAAATCCACATCCTCGCCAACACTTATTTTTGTCTGTCTTCATAATAGCTGCCATTCTGACTGGAGTGAAATGATATCTTAGAGTAGTTTTGATTTGCATTTCTCTAATTGCTAGAGATGATAAGCATTTTTTCATATATTTGTTGATTGATTATATATCCTCTTCTGAGAAGTGTCTGTTCATGTCCTTGGCCCATTTGTTGATTGGGTTATTTGTTTTTTCGATGATTAGCTTTTTGAGTTCTTTATATACCCTAGAGATTAGTGCTCTATCTGATGTATGAGGGGTAAAAATTTGCTCCCAGGATGTAGGCTCTCTGTTCACATCACAGATTGTTTGTTTTGCTGAGAAGAAACTTTTAGTTTGAGTCCATTCCATTTATTGATTCTTGGTTTTAATTCTTGCACTACAGGAGTCTTATTAAGGAAGTTGGGGCCTAATCTCACATGATGAAGATTAGGACCTACTTTTTCTTCTATTAGGCACAGAGTCTCTGGTTTAATTCCTAGGTCCTTGATCCATTTTGTGTTAAGTTTTAAGCATGATGAGAGAGAGGGGTTTAATTTCATTTTGTTGCATATGGATTTCCAGTTTTCCCAGCACCATTTGTTGAAGATGCTATCTTTTCTTCAGTGCTTGTTTTTGGCACCTTTGTCTAATATAAGATAATTGTAATTTTGTGGGTTAGACTTGGTGTCCTCTATTCTGTACCATTGGTGTACCAGTCTGTTTTGGTGCCAATACCATGCTGTTTTGTTATTATTGCTCTATAATATAGTTTAAGGTCTGGTATAGTGATGCCATTTGCTTCTCTCTTCCTGCTAAGGATTGCTTTAGCTATTCTGAGTCTTATTTTTCCAGATGAATTTCATGATTGCTTTTTCTATTTCTATGAGGAATGCCATTGGAATTTTGATCAGAATTGCATTAAATCTGTATAGTATGGTCATTTTGATAATATTAATTCTGCCTGTCTGAGAGCAAGGTAGACCTTTCCATCTTCTTAGGGTTCTGTAGTTTTCTTTAGGGTTCTGTAGTTTTAATTGAAAAGATCTTTCACCTCTTTCATTGATTCCCAAGTATTTTATTTATTTTTTGAGGTTATTGTGAATGGGGTAGTTTTCCTCATTTCCTTCTCAGAGGCTTTGTCACTGATATACAGAAATGCCTTTGATTTATGGATGTTGATTTTATATTCTGCTACTTTGATGAATTCACTTACTAGTTCTAGAAGTTTTCTGGTGGAGTTTTTTGGGTCTTCTAAGTATAGAATCATATCATCAGCAAATAGTGCTAATTTAAATTCTTCTTTTCCTATAAATATCCCTTTGATTTCCTTTGTCTAATCTCTCTGGCTAGTGTTTCAAGAACTATGTTAAATAGAAGTGGCGAAAGAGGGCATCCCTGTCTTGTTCCAGTTTTTAGAGAGAATGCCTTCAATTTTTCTCCATTTAGATTGATGTTGACCTGAGATTTAGCATAGACAACCTTTATGATGTTGAGATATGTTCCTGTTATCCCTAGTTTTTCTAGTGTTTTTAACATAAAGGGGTGGCTAGCAAACTCTCTAGCCTCATTTCTTCCCTGCTTCTCTTTGGACTTCTATCACATTATAGACCCTGTAGATCCCATCTTACAGTGAACATTTCCATCCTACACACATTTATATTCATACTTTTCCTGAGATGCCCTTCTCCCATTTCTTTGCCTGGGGATCTTCTTTGCTTTTTCGAAATCCTTTTCAGGCATCATGTGCTCTTGGAAACTCTCTTTAACACCTCTGTCATCCCACTCTGAAAAGAACACACTACTTTCTAATTGTTGTGCTAATTTGTCCATACTTTATTGCATACAGTGCCCTGTATTTCAATTCCTTATTTACAGTTATGCCTCCCTCTCCCCTCACCAACCTGAAAGCATTTGGTAGGACTTGCCCTGAGCAATAGGCTCCACCACCCAGCACAAGTAAATTGCTGCTTCACACAGTTTGTTACCTTCCTATACATTTGTAAGCTTCTTGAGGGAAGTAACTTTTGTATCTTATTGACTATATTTATCACACAGTAAGTACTCACAGAATAAGTAGATGGCTGAATGGCTGAATGAATTACAGGCTTGTCCAGAAGCCCTTTAACTAGTCTTTTGTTACTCCAGCTACTTTGCGCACTGAGATGGAGGATCAGGTGTGTTTCCTGTGGTCATTTTCCTGAGAGGAAAAGCCTTGGACTAGAATACGGATTTTGGATGACTGAGGCTAAGGTTCTCTAGACTGAGTGTCACAGCATTGGCTTCAGTCCCTTTTTACTTCTGGAACAGACTGGGGCATTTTGCTTTAGTGCCCTGGCCAGTATCATGAGAATTTTCAACATTGTGTACAAGTAACCTTTTATATGTAAACCACAAGAAAACTGACCTGGAAACGCTGAAGAACATGTTCTTGAAAATCTATGAGTTGAGTATACCTTTTTAAAAAAATACCTTTTCACACTGAGAATTGGAGAAAATACATCCAAACAGATGTGGGGAGGAACATAGGAATAAGAATGTGGGAGGAAAAAGGATAACAGAAGTAATAGGAAAAAATATTTTCTTCTAAGACTCTTCTGCTCTAGCCTACTAAGGTCTTTTTGGCCTTTTTCTATGACCTCTAGGTTTCATTGTTTTGTTTTAACAATCCATTGAATCTGTGTCTTTTATTATTAGTGTGTATATTTTTTTCTGAGGAACCATAAACACTATGTTCTGTGAGAGATTTGTGATTTTTTTTTTTTTTTTTTTTTGGTGGGGGGTTCTGTATTAGAGATTGAACCCAGAGGTACTTTACATTGACTATGTCACCAGCCCCTTTTAAAAATTATTTGAGACAGGCTCTTGCTTAATTGCCAAGGTTGACCTTGAATTTACTCCTGCTTCAGCTTCCTGAGTTTCTGGGATTAGAGGCATGTGCCACTATCCCAGCTATTGGGATACCTTTGCACTTTGGGGACTACTGAACATTCCAGCCTTGTTTTTGGTGAGTCTTGTAGGATCTGAGCGTTCTACCTCCAACTGTGGAAGTTGGAAAGGCTAGATCCTCTTGCCCCTGGCCACTAGGACACAACCTGACCTTACCATGTCATATCTTCCCACCTAAGGTTTTTTGTGTCTAGACTGAGTGTCACAAAAAAGCAAGGATAATTTGGAGTCCAGACCACTGCCCCCTAGTAATGCCATTGAATGTTCTTGGTAGTTGCAGGGTTTGGTGCCATGACCCAGCCTCTAATTCCACCCTCCAGCTGCTATTGATTTGTGCCTGTTTTCCAAAGCTCCAGCCTCTCCCAGGATCCTGTGAGCTGCTTGGCATTCTTTCTGTAAACTCCCTTCCTGTTCATGTTGGCCAGGTGAGTTTCTTTTGTTTTCAACCAAGTACTGGCAAACATTTCTTACCTGTATTAGAAAAGTATAGAGAGAAAACAGTGCAGTCTCTTTTACTTCTTACCCAAGCCCTCCTCACTCTTTGATTTTATTCTTCTCCTTTTCTCTTTCTGTCATTAGCCATCAGTACTTCCTTTCAGCTACATTCCAGTCCAACCCACTGGGTTAATTATGCTAGATGCTTGTACTGTCTCTAAATCCTGAATAATCAGCTTCCTTCTTCAGGGGATTGGCAGGTGTGACCTACTGGAAATCTCTGCACAGAGTGCAAACAAGCCTAATGTGATGCTTACAGAATACATTTCCATGACAACAGGACATTTGGGATTTTCAACAAATAGAGGGATACAAATGTACTTAAAATCACTCTCTTGCTATAGTACAGGAAATAAACATACTTCTTAGCTAATACCAACCCACAGAGCTCATTTTAGAAGTCAATAAAATGTACTTAATAATGAACTATCTGAAGCATTATGTATTTTCTAAGACAAACAGGTTTTACTCCCCACCCTTTGGTGGAAGAGGTAAAGGCAGACATTTTCAGTTTTATATGTCTACAATGTGAATTTTAAGCCTTTATTTTTATTTTTTTCACCATTTCATTTCCCCATAAACAATGTGAAACATGTCTTTAGAGCAATTATAGTGAAGCATGTTTAGAGATTGTTTTTGATTTATAATCTATTTGCTCTCTTTTCCTCGTATATGCCTTTTATTTGTACCCACCATACTGCATTTTTGCCACAGCACAAACAACTTTAAAATGATTCTTTTTCTATATCTGCATGGTGTTCAACCTGTCAGGGCCATAATAATTTAATTCGTGTTCAGAATTTTGTTTGCAGATAAAATGAGAATAACCAGCACAGTGAACACCAGTTATGTACTAGTTACTGGACAAGAATTTTTTCATACATTATCTTGAATTCTCAAGTTGCCATTCAGGGTGGGGGTTAGTATTCCATCTACATGTGGTAAAATACCTAAGATCAGAGTCAGAATTTGAACCCAGGTTTGTCACACTGAGAAGCCTGAGACCATTCCACTTGTTCATCCTGTTTCTACTTGCTTGATGTCTTCCAGAGAATTTCATGACACTTGGACAACCTTTCTTAACCAGTACTTATATCATGTCAAACTGTTTTTAAACAGAAAAAAAAAAAAACAGAAAAACTAAAAAAATTTGGGAAAAAAAGTCTTTAATGTTTCTTCTTTTTTCTATTGGTTACAAGATAACAAGGCAACAAAGCACTAAAATTAAAATTCCTAGTCCCTTGGCCATGATAATAGACATTTGTAAAACACAAACAGGCTTCCAGTGATTTATGATGACTCACAGCCACCCTACACTGTTGATAGGATGATATTTTTTTTTTTTTTTTGGATGGTATTGCTATGTTATTGAGGTACTTGGCACTTTGCAAAGGATTTGTGTCTTGGGTGAGTGGTGCCTTTAATTAAGATTTTCCCAGAGTGAACACTGCCTCATTTGTAGGTGGTGTAGTAGAAACGGGCCCAAGCATCAGGGAAAGCATTTAACAACAATCCTTATTTGAATTTCCTTGATTCACATTTTCCCTTTCTTTTTCTCCCCTACCACTGCCTTTTTTTTTTTTTTTTTTTTTGTACTGGAGATTGAACCCAGGGGTACTTTAGCATTGAGCTAAGTCCCCAGCCCTTTTCATTTTTTAGTTTGTGAGACAGATCCTTGCTGGGCCTTGTTAAATTGCTGAGGCTGGCTTTGAACTTGCAATTCTCCTGCCTCAGCCTCCTGAGCTACTGGGATTAAGATCAGAGTCAAAATTTGAACCTAGGTCAAATTCTGGGATTATAGGCATGTACCACACTGTGCCTTGCCTGATTCACCTTCTATCAACTGCCTGGTTGCCAAACTGTTTTGCCTCTAGCTTACTTTCAAAAGCCTCTGGCATATGGTTGCCAGCCTTACCTTTGACATATAAAATCACAAATGTTTAGAGTGGCATGGTCTCTTACACATACCTGTAACTCAGCATGTTCCTGGTTTGGATTCTTGTCTAGCCAGCCTGCGTCTCTTTCAGATGAGGCTACATTCTAAAATCCTTTTTTACTTTTTTTTAGGAAATTCACTCTTTGTTTATGACTTGGTAAGCTTTGAACTTTAATTTGGAATGATGAAGAGATCAAGAACCAAAAGCTCTTTATTTTAATCTGCTAGTATAACTTTGAGCTTAACTCATAGATAGAATTTTCTCATGATTCACCCCCCACTTCATGCCACCCCAGGCAGAAATAGTATATTCATCTGAACAACAAAAATCATTTTTTTTTCCCCTGGAGCTGAGGATGTGGATTTGGATAAGCAAGAATGAGGTTAGAGATTATTGTGTTGAAAGGTAACTTTCTGCATTGGAGGAGTCAATGGTTAGCTTTAGAGAGGTATTAGACTGCATATTGAGGACAGGATATTTTAGAGTTCTTGGACAGGTTGCTTACTTCTTGTCTCTGGGCTGGGTATTGAGACCATTTGTCCAGGGGCGAGGGTGGGAGAGAGGAGGCTACTGAAGCCTGAGGTACCAGAAGGAAATAGCGGTGGGACTGAAGTGCAGAATCCCAGAGAGGGTATTCCTTGGCCTCTGCAGCAGAAAGTTGCATCCTAGACCATGAAAGTTTATGTCACAAGCCTTTTACCTGCATTACTACTTGTAAGCCATGGAGACCCCAGAAAGGCATTTTCCTTTGTTTTACATCCAAGTAAAATCTACCACTATGAAAATAATAAAAAGTAGGTAACATTTATGGAGTGCTTACTATGTGTCAGACTTTTTGAAGTGCTTTATGTAGATGATCTCATTTACACTGTCTGTGGTTGGTAAAACTATCACCTCTATTTGCCAAATGAAGAAACATAAAGGTTAAGTAAATTACCTTAGGTCATACAACTAGTACAACATGATGCAAACTACAGAAAAGCATGTATGCACATGAAACTCTCCTTAATGTCTAAACACTGGGCCTGTTTTGAAAACTACTTTCATTTTTGGCTGAGTAGGCCCATGCAGAATCTTGAGGGCTGTGCAGAGCAAGCATTACACTGGGCTCCTCAGTGTTAATTGTTATCCACATGGAGTTGTTTCCCTTCCTCCCACCCAGAAGATCAGGATTGGTGAAACCTCCACTCTGTTCAGCTCAATTTTTATAGTTAAGGAAACTGAAGTTCAAAGATATTAAGTGACTTGTCCAAGTTCTTACAGTGAATCTTTATTTGACCTTGAAAGAAGCTTGTTCTTTAGTCTGAAGGCAAGTAATAGGGTTCTATGTAGGGGAATAACATGATCTGAGAGATTTTTAAGGAGCTATCATCCTGTCTTCAAGGGTTAGAGGAGGGAATTCCAGTTAAGAGGTGGTTGCAGTTATCCAGATGAAGAGTGGGGGTCTAAGGCAGTGGTTGTGTGAATGGAGATAGTTGAGCAGACCAATGAAGGGGCTATTTGTTTTCTTTTTAAGTGGATGATTTTTGAGGAAGTGGTAGTAGTTGATGTTCCTCTGGTGTCTGATCTGGGCAAGGGATGAATGAAGATGTTATTCACACAGAATGACACCTGAGCTGACTTTCTTTGAAGGGATGGGCAGATGTTCACTTCTGGACATGAGGAGTTTGAGGTGTTGAGCGGAGAGGCTAGCAGACTGCTGATATGTGAATTTTTAAGCTCAGGACAGAGAACTAGGAGGAGATAATGATCTGAAAACAATCAAAACATGAGTATTTACTAAAGTCTGAGAAGAGATGAGATCACTCAAGGAATTTTGGGTCTATTTCAGTAGTAAAAGTATAGGTGGGAGAAGGGTCCAGTGGCCCAAAGAGATAGGAAGAGACAAAGAAAAGAGAATGAACAAAAAGGTTAAATGTTTCAAGGATTTTTTTTTAAATAAGGCCAAAAAATTCTTGTGAGAATATTTTGGTGTCCTGTCCCACCCCCCCTTCAGTCATAAGGAAAGCCTCATAGGAACCCCACTGGAGCGGATGCCTTTTTAGACTAACTTTTCAGGTTGATCTATCAACCAACTTGGAGGCAGTAAATTGTGGTATAAGATGCAAGTTGTAGATTCTGCCACAAGCTGACTGTGGGACAACAAAAGCATCACTTCTCTGGGTCCCACTTTGCTCATGTTGCTTCCTCAGCAGTTCTGGTCCCAGAAGCAGTTGTTTCTTGGTCTGCATTTGATCTTGATTAGCTTTTAAATTGCCCAAATGGCTTGTTCAAGGTCTTAAAAAAAAATCCTTATGGGAATGGTTAGAAAACGCTCTTAGCTAAAAGCATGCTCAACTTATTTGAAGGAATGTTAAGAAATTGCTTTGTTAATGTTATGTGAAAATTGGTTCCTAGGGTATATGACCAAAAAGAAAATCTGATGGCCAGGTATATTCCTAGGTAACTCAAACACATTTTGAGTATAGTCTTGGCTTTCTAATCCTTAGAATCTTATATGGTGATTCCAGTATATTAAACAGTCTTGCATTTGTTTGAGTACCTACTGTTCTCAAATAAGCTGAGGTGGAAAAACTTAATCAGCCAACCTGTTGATCATATCTTAAAGCAGGGTTTGATCTTCTTGACCAACCCTAAATATTCTTCTCTTCCATTCTTTCCTCCTATTCTTTCTTCTCCAGTTGTGACAAAAAAAAAAAATATTGTTCATGCTTCTTGGAATGTATTCTTCTAGGCTTTGTTCCTTTTGCCTCAGCCTCTTTCCTCCACATAGGAAAATCCAACTCATTGCTCAAGTCTCAGCCCTCTTTGGGTTTTTTATTTCAAGACAAAGCTTCATTAAATTGCCTGGGCTGGGCTGAAACTTGCCATCCTCCCGCCTCCTCTTCCCAAGTAGCTGGGATCATAGGGATGTGTGCCACCATGCCTGGCTAGGAATGAATTTGTTACATGCTACACTATAGATGAACCTTGAAAACATTATATTAAATGAAATACTCCAAACACCAAAGGACTGACATTGTATGATTCCACCTATAGCGAATTTGTAGACAGAAGTAAAATAGAAGTTTTGAGGCTGGGAGCAGGGAATAATGGGGAACAGTTTAATAATTAGAGTTTCCATTTGGGATGATGAAATTACCCTGGAAATGGATAATGATGATGGTTGCACAACATTGTGAATGTATTTAATGTTATTGGTTTATACTTTAAAATGGTTGAAATTTTTATGCCTATTTTACCACAATAAAAAAAAAAAGATGATGGAATTATGCTTGTAATCCCAGCAGCTCGGGAGGCTGAGGCAGGAGGATTGCAAGTTCAAAGGTAGCCTCAGCAATTTAGCAAAGCCCTTAATGGGCTGGAGATGCAGCTCAGTGGTTAAGAACTCCTGGGTTCAAGCTCTAGTGACAAAAGCGGGGGTGCTTTTGAGCCCATAGGTCCCAGTTCTGATTTCTTATTTTCAATAACTAGATGTATCTTGGACATATATAAATATTTAGGATGGTTCCTTGAACAAAGTGTGAACTAAATAGCACTTGAGTGGAATTTGATATATACCCGTTCCTTCCCTGTGTGCAAATTTTCAGCTTCTTTTGAAAAAATATGAGTTGACAATTCTGGGCCTGTTTCTGCACCATAATAGTTTGTTATAGCTTTTTGGTTGTGACATATGCTTTTAAGTTTCTGTTCTCTTTCCCTTTATAATGCTGTGTTCCAGGTTCCATAGGATTTGATTTTTTAGCTTTGTGAAGCTGGAAGAGTATAAATTGCAACTATGGGTTGGTCCCCCTTCCCAGGGTAAGAAATTTTGCAACTATTATACAATGTAGACACTCAGGCTACTTGAGTAGATGTTTTCTGTTCCTGATCCACCAGTAAGGTTTTCATTCATCTAGAAAGATGGCTTATTTTTCTAGCACCAGTTTAGCAGGGACTCTGTTGTGCATGGGCAATTAAGAGAGGCATTTGAAGATCTGATGCTATGACACATACCAGATGACTTTAACAACCTTTCCATCACATGTCCTTGGTACAAGATGGAAAAATACCACGATAATACCTGACAGTTGGTAACAAAGCTCTCATGAAATGCTGTGGAGGGGGAGTTGAATTATAAAGCACTTCTCAGCAAGTCTTCATTGGGGGTGGATGCTTAGCAACCCTCAAAGGCAAACTGAAGTCTTTTTGATACTTTACAGTGAGTCACTAAAGATGTGTCTGGTTTTCCTTGACTTTTACTATACTTATCCTAAACCATACTTACTTTTTGCTTTATTCCATCCCTCATTTCTTTATTCAACATATGTTTGAGTGATTATTATTCTAAGCCCTATACTAAATGCTGCAGATATTGTAATGAATAAGAAGGATGAAAATAAGCATATAAATGAACAAGATGATTATAGTGATAAATGCTATGAAGGAAATAAAAATGGGATATCATAGAGTGTAATTGGGTGTGTGTGTAATTGTGTGTGTGTGTGTGCGTGTGTGTGTGTGTTTGGGAGGGGTAAAGATACAATGGAGAAGGAATCCACGGAACACCTGAAGAGCTGACATTTGAGATTGAGTCTCTCTGGTAGAAGGGATAGAAGGTACAAATGGGATGGGATAAGCTGACAAGGGACTTATTCTTAAGTAACAGAAGGGAAGCTAGTGTAGCTAGAGCTGTGTTATACAGAATACTAATCTGTAACAAGAGAAAGAATTGGTACCAGATTGCTAATCTGTATACCACCCTTTGGTATTCCATTGTAAATTTGTGTGCCACTTTCTTCTCAAGAAAGCCTTACTATTTTTTATAAAAAAGTTACCTGAACTGCTTGGTAACATAGTTGATTTAATTCTGATTCAGGTTTCTTATCTCACTACAGATAACACGATTCTCTTAGACCAGCCCATGGACTATACACATTATCACCGGTCTATTGTAGTGAGAGACAGGTATAAGATGTCATGCAGTGTGGTTATAGAGGCACACAGGAGTTGGATGAGATATGAAAATAGACATTCTGTCTTCACTAAAATACAATAAAATGTGAGTAAATCTAAGCGACTCCTTTAGAGTTTCAGAGTTTGCAATGGTGCAAAGAGAATAACCATGTTGTGCTGAAGTACATCCAGCAGATGTTCTTAGGAACTGACTTGCTTATACATATGAGCTTCACAATGTAGATTAAAAACTGCACATCAATAAATTTGTATAGCATGATTCATAAATGTGCACTCTGAAAATTCCAAGAGCTGGTGGCAGAGCTTGAAAACTGGTGACCCATAGGCATATTTTATTTGGCCCAAAAATATTATTGGGGGAAGAATTTAAATAGTTTACAACATTTTAAAAACTTGGAAATCTTGCAGAAGTAGTTTGTATTATGACATAAGGCAGCCCCATTAGAAGGAGAATGTACTTCCCCAATACCCATCATGCCTTAATGTTTTATACCTGACAGGCGTATTAACTGGGAGAGAGGGTTATATCACAGTCACAACTAAAACATCCTTGTGGCTTATAGGAATGGTTTATTTCTTGCTCACATTGCATGTTCACTGTGGGATGAATGTGGTTCTCTTCCACATCATCTTTCACCTCAGCTTCATATCATGGGGCAATATCTCTAGAATATAACTGGTGTTGAAGTAGGAGGAAAAGGAGCATGAATAAAGCAACCAACTCTATCTGCCCTCACTTCATTGTCCTAAGCAAGTTCTTTGGCAAAGGAGAAAGCAAGAGAACTGGATGTGTAATCCACCCTTAGGAAGAGGCGCTTGATATTTATGTATAGTGTGGCCTACAGAAACTTTTGTTTTGGATGATTTGTGTGATCTCCATACACAGAAGTGTGACCACTCTGCCCTCTGGAACCTGAGAATTCAATTTAAGCATAGCCAGAAGCAGAAGAGCTGCTCTAAAGCTCATTGTGCCACAATTGTTGCCACTGTGACAGTTTGTTTTTGAGAGCCACATCCTTAAATGGGTTAATGTTTCATTTTTTTTTTTCCTTAGATACCCTGTACTTCTTGCTTCAGATTATTCCTGGGGAAGGCATAATAACCACTGTACCAGTGTTAGCAAGACAGTCTGTGGGAGCTCTAGCTCTGTTTTTCAGTGCACCCAAGCATGACTACCAGGCGGTAAAGTATGCCCCAAATGAGCTGTCAAGTATGCATTACAGCATAATAGATGTCTGGTGAGGCTTTACTATTGAGAACAAGTAAAGACTAGGCATGCAAAACTGAATATTATTACTCTACCAAGCTCTGCTTTTGGGACTGTGGAAAATAGGCCTTATTCTTAAAGAGCAAGGAAACTACCAGAGAAACTATCTGGGATGTGGAATAGAGTGTTGAGTTATGGAGAATTCATTTAATTTACCTGAGCTACCAATGTGGGTTGGCATCAGCAGGGGAAATTTTGCGGAGAGGTCTGAGCTTTGTGGGACTTGATGGATGGAAGGAGAACATTGTGCATGATTTCAAATTTTCACTTGGTTTCACCTAAATCCAGAATCTCTGATGGTAAGATCAGCTTGCATCACATAAAGTGCATCACATATGATGTGCTGTAGTAGTTTGTTTCCTCCAGTCGTTCTAGGGATTCCCTTTCTGAAGAGTCCTAGATTTAGATTTCACACAGAGGCTGTTTGTATTCTTGCCATTTTGAAGGTTGTGGGAACTGATGTATCTCTTGCCTAAGACAGCATCTGAAAAGTGGTAGGCACTGAATACCTTCTGAGGAATGGGAGGAAGGGAGGGAGAAATGCATTTGGGGAACCACGATTCATCTTTCTTTTCTTAGTTATTCCATCTTCCTATTGGCATTGAGAGAGATGGGAGAGAAATAAGGTAGATATTTGGCTTGCTAAAACAAATTCTAAGCAGAATGGCATCAATTTTCTATCTTCCTTTTCCTTCAATCACATCAAATAGACTGGGAGTATAAATGAAAAGAATAGTTTGGGTTTGGGAGTCACTGGGGAAAGGAGGAAGAGGGAACTAGGGTAGACAAACACATGCCTGTCCAAAGGTGGCTGTTGTAGCTTTGCCTTTAAGTGATGGTTGCCATAAACAATTTCAGAAAACAGCATTGTTACATCTTCAGAATTTAAAGAGAACTTGAAATCCAAATTTTCACCTAAAACACTCTCCTGATTGAAAAATAAAATTTTGCTGTACAAGGGATTGAATTCAGGGGGCTCTATTATTGAGATACATCTCCAACTCTTTAAGATGTGTGTGTTTATTTTTTGAGACCAGGTTTTTCTAAATTGCTGAGACTGGACTCAAACTTGTTATCCTCCTGAACCAGCCTCCAGAATAGCTAGGATTAAATGTATGAGCCACCACCCTTGGCATGTTCATTATTTTTTCAACTCTGTGTACTTCAAGCGAAAACATCTCTGTAGGCCAGAGGAGTCCCAAGGGACTCCAGGATGTAATTTCTGAACCCTCTGATCCTTAGCAACCCAGAAATATCTTAGTAAAAGCAAACTGAAGACAACTAAGTTGACGTTTACAGAGATAATGTGGAGGTTCCACATTCTTGTCTAGTTTCTCAATGGTTGGTCAGTGATAAAGATGGGACTCCACATGCAAAGGATGCCCACTTGAGGAACATGACTTGTGTGCCATTTGCTCATAAGGCACTTATACTTTCAACCCAATTATTTAGGACTTCTTGGCTAAATGGGGGTTATATATCTAAAATGGGCTAGTGAGGAATGATGACACAAGTTAGGCCTTAGTGAATGAATCAGTAGAATTGAAGCCATGTTTTCCAATTTGGTCGAGTCTATAAAGAAAATGGTATATAGGGTAACATTTCCTAATCCTGTTCCTTGTGTTTGGATGTTTGTAGATTCATTTATTTATGGACTCCTCACACATTTTTTCAAGTACCTATAAAGTATCAGGCACGATTCTAGATACAATAGTCCTTTCTAACCAATTGGGGATATGCTGCTTCAAGACCCCCAGTGGATTCCTCAAACCATGAATAGTACTAAGCCTTATACATTCTATATTTTTTCCTATTCATCAATGCTTATGATAAAGTTTAATTTGTAAAATAGGTACTGTAAGGAATTAATAAGTAATAAAAGAACATTTATAATAATACATTATAATATTTCAGAGCAGGGTGGACCATGAGTAACTGAAACTGAGAAAGCAAAACTGCAGACAGGAGCGGGGGACTACTGTATTGCACTATGGATGTATCAGAGGTCAAAACAAGTGTCTGAGAGTGTACAATCTAGTGTGGGGACCGGTGTACCTCACAAAGAAGTCTTTTCAAAAGCTAGAAAGTCTATAATTCCACACAGATCTCAGAAATATGCCATTGCTTGAGTTAAATGGCATAAGAGAAATGGTAATCAAGGATGTCGGGGGAAATTAAACAGGGAAGGAGCTAATTTCTGAGATACAATACTAAATTTTATTTTGTCTCTCGTTTGTGTACATGTGCATGAGAAGCAAAAATTTTTATTTGCTTATTTCTTGAATTTGAAGTACTCTTAGATGACATCCTTGGCCTGAAATTCTTTGTCATAGTCTTTAACCACTACACACAACTGCAAGATGCACTTTACAGAGTTAGCCCTCTGTCAATTTTACAGAGACCTACCCATTCTTCTAGTTTTTTATTGTCATCAACCTTAATTAGGTTGATTTGGTGCTCGGCACAAAGCCTCCATCAACTTGACAAACATAGGCTCATTTCAGTTGGATGTAAGCACACATTAAAGATAGACTTGGCACAAAATTTACTTCTGAGTCCAGATGCTGCTTTTCCTATTTTGAAATATAGCATTTAGTCCTGTTAAAGAAATAAAAGCTATCAGACCTATTACTAAGGATGCTCATTAAAATCTATTCTAGTTTTTGTTTAGTGAAGAAGTGACAACACTCACTGCCTTTTGCCACTATTATTAAAAAAAAGGCTCTTGTAAATTTGGTTCAAATCTCAATCTTGGAAATATTTACTTCTAGATTATTTGATCATCAATTCATGACAGAGAAGCAACATATGATTAGGAAATTGTATACCTTTTAATAATATAAGGGTCTCTTCAACAAATCAAGAATACCAAGACTCACCCAGATAAGAAATCAGTTTGGGATTGTTGGCTTCATCAGATACTTTGGGATGAGTTATCATTACTGTGATTTACTTCTGGACTTCTCACATATCCTTGTTGTTCAACCAAACATCAGCTGATGCTCATAATAACAAAGGCAAGCAAACAACTCTTTTTGTTTATTTGCCATGGAGAAAAACTTCAATCTTTATGGTACCCCAAGATAATACTAAAATGAACATGGTGGAACATCAAGATGAAGCAGGATAAGCAGTCCTTATTTACAGAGGAAAGGCTGGCTGCTTAGGCTGTTCAGTGAAGTAGATCCTGTGATGAAATGATCCTGTACAGTGTATGTACCATAATTTGGCAAAACAATAGTAATACTTTAACAAACTCAGTAATTTTGGTAGGAATAGAAAATGGAAAAACAGCAAATATCAGGCATTTATCAATCACAGTCCTTTTTTTTCCCCTTTTTACAGCAATGTCAAAGAAAAAACCTGAATACATTTTTATAAGCTGGCAGGCCAAATACTATTATTAGGAATATATAACATATGCCCCATTCAGTCCATGTATACACATATAAATTATATATACATATATGCAAATAAAATCCTATTATTTTTGATACTTCTGAGTAAATTTAAGAACTTTTTCTTGATCTTAAGCTCTTGATCACACATCTTAAATCATTTTTAGGTATATAAACATAACCACATAATACTTAGACAGGCACATGTCAAGTTTCTAGTTCAGGATAATCACCTTCTATCATTAATTCTTCACTGAAAAGGTAGAAGACACCTGTATTTGGACCCAGGTTTTGCAGAGGTTTTGGTACAAGTTGTTTTGTTTTTTAACCTTTCAGGGATGTCAGTTTGCCTATCCTAAGATGATTTGGCAGAAGGGTAGGACATGTTTTGTTTATTTGGAACACCATGCAAATGTAGTCTAGCTCCATTCTTAATACAAAATAGTTTCTCTATGCTTCTATGTTGATATTGAATCCATTTTGGGAAGAATTCATTCCATTTGGTGATCATCTTTGACAGGCATCATATGATATTGCTGAATGGCTCTAAGTACTCATTTCACTTATGAGGACTACTATTATCAAAAACAGTACCTAATTCATAAAATGATTCTGAGGGCTAATAACTGGAATGTACTTAATTAGAATGGAAAAGGGCATATAGTGAGCAAATTTACTGATGATTGGTTACTGTTAACATGAATACTAGATGCCAGGCTCTGGGCTAGAGTAAGTTAAAAAGAGCCTCTGGCCCCATGGTCCTGTAGAATTTAGAATCATGGAATGAGTGGGTTGAAAACTCCAGCAATGTTCAGGTTAGTTAGGACCCACAAATGTAATAAGTGAGGCTAGGTCTGGGAATGTAGTACCTTTATACCACACACCTGGTTGGAGAGGGTCGGGACAACTTGACCCAATAAGTGGTCTTCTGAATATTCTTGCTAAATCTTGCTTTTCAAGAGAAGTTAGGAACTTGGGTTATTAGGAGAAACCTCCCAACTTAGAAGAACTGGCAACAGATATTAATTAAAAAACAAAATAATTGCTTTATGGGCTAAAAGCCACTGTAGGTAGGGTGGTTCCTGGTTGTATGTGCCAGTTTACAACTTTGTGACATGTTGTCTGTAGTTGACCCAATTTCTCACTTTTGGGAGGCAGCCCAAATAGATTACTTGTCATTTAATCTTTAATTCTTAGTTCCTTCACAAAAATGCACAGTATTTAGATAAGCTGGAAGTCTGCAGAGCAGAATTGAATGTTGGAGACCATCTCTTTAAAGACCACAGAGCTGCAAATAGGACAGGTATATTGGTGTGGCCAGGATTCAGTTGACAAGGGTTTAGATAACTACTTTTTGCCAGAGAACACAAGAACACTGTAGAGCACAGATAGGTGAAGAGTTTTAACACAATTTATTTTATCTTTAAATAATTGACTAGGTCATCCAGTGTCTGGTTTTTCATACATATGTCATTAAAGTTATGTGTCAGTGAATGCTGATTTTATGTGAATCATCAACAAATTAAAGAATTTCACCAAAACCCAAATAAAAATGCCCTTTCAAACACAGCAGCCTTATTAACCTAATATGACACTGCTAGAATGGTTACAAATGATTGGCTTACTGAAAGTTGTCTACATTTCATGGCTGGTACACGATACAGGAATAATTTTATAGCGTGCTGCCATTCTACTAGCTAAGGATTTCTGTTCAGTCCGTTTTAAATCCCCCCAGCTGGGGCCTCTTATGAGCACCATCCACCTCTATAGCGGCAAGCATTTCCCCCTTTTAAGCACTAACAGCATCCCCCCACCCCCTAAAGCAACTACTGCATAGGTTTTTTTTTTTCTATTTTTAGGTCATTTCATTGAAAAATTGGCAATAGCAACAAATATTAGATGAAGGGCTTTGTGTTTACAGATAAAATCTTCTGTGTTGCAGTATACTGTAGTGTTTGCAAAATTGGAAAAGATTTAATCAAAATAAGGTGATACACATGCATCAAAATATTAGTATTCTGAAGAAAAATTTTTTCACAGAACTACAGAATTCCTCATTTTGGGAATTATTTAAATTTGCAGCAGATTTTAAAGATTTGCTTTTCTTTTTAAAATCAAGCTAGCAGTTTTGCATATACAAACATTATAATTGCTAATATACAAGAGTTGGTGAAGAGTCCCCCCCACCCAGAATCCCTCCCTCCTCTTCTAGGGTGAAGTCACTTGAGACTCCTATTATGTTAAATGCATTTGCAATATTCTGTTTGTGTTCTAAGAGGCAGTGCCTTATCAACATTTATTCTATCTGTCTGTTAGAATTTTTACAGTGTTATTATTTACAGCAAAACTATTGATGTTTTAAAAAAGAAACAAATAGTGTTTATACCCTGACAGTTTGGGTCCAAGAAAAATAAGGCGAGCTGTTGTGGATTTAGTAATTTTAGTGTTTCTACTTGATTTGATCATTACATCTCCTTCTGTCTCTTCTGGCGGCAGGAATTTCTTCCTTTTGTAAATGACACCAAATTACTTGAGAGAAACTGTTAACAGCATGGCTTCTTGTATACACTGCATTGCTAATTGCACACGCGCCAATCCCGGAAATGAAAGTGAATTTCCATGCTCTGTAAATTGGCTCATGCTAAATTAAAACGAGTTGTTTTCTTTTTCTGGTTTTCTTTTTGCATAAAAAAAATCATGCCATTAATGTGTCGAAGCAGCAAACACACACACCCTTCTCCATAAATTTTTTACTTCCTTCTGATATTTCTTCCATGAATTTCTTTACCTGGCAGTAAAAACACATGATCCTGTGGAGAAAGAGACAGATATTCGTCAGCGAGTTTAGCTTTCTTTCCTTTAAAAACAAACAAAACTTGCCTGCCTTACTGTTCAGTAGAAAACGTTAGAGAACCAGGGCTCATTCTTTTCTAAAGGGGTGGTTACGCTACCTGCTAAATGCCTCAAAGGATAAGGCCGCAGGGTGTTCTAGAAAGCTCTTGGAAGGCAATAACCTTGCCCCCTGATCTTCATAGAAAATTACTTATGTAGTTGTGATTTTTAAGAATGTGTTGGAAAGACCCTCTCCTTGTTCTGACTCTGAAGCTCAGGTTACTTAGTCAAAAGCCAAAATGATGTGGATGAGAGGTGATCACTGATGTCTCCAAAAACATCAAAACGTATGAGGTCTGGGCACCAAGAGATAGGCATATGGAGTATCTCAATCATTTTTGTAGATTTATATATTCCTCACCCCCCTAAAATCCAACTAATCTTTCAAAAAGGGGAAACAATTTCATTAGTTCATATGAAATTGTTTTGCTTTTCCACAAGGAAATTAAAGACTAATTTCTACCATTGCAAAGAATACAGTTCCCATCTTTGCCTGCATTAGTTATGATGGGATAATTTCATTTGCACTTTATGTGGAGACTCCACTGAGAATGTCTTGTCTTACTGGAATTCCTGCATAAAGCATCAATGTTTTATGGCCGGTCTTAATGTGTCAAAATAAATCAACATTCTTGGCAGAGGTTTTCACTTCCCTGTCCCTGTACCAAGGATTGAACCCAGGGCCTCACATGTGCTAGGAAAGTACTGAACTACATCCCAGCCCATTTTTTATTTTAAGACAAGGTCCTGCTAAGTTGCCCAGGTTGGCCTTGGACTTAAAATCCTCCTGCCTCAGCTTCCTCAGTACGTAGAATTAAAAGCATGCACCATTGTGCCCATCGAGGTTTCCATACTTCGGTGCAGTACTGTTATTTGTATGAATCTTTTTCCATGAAACAAAGTTCTTCCTATATATAGTCATTTTTCCTGGCTCAGTGAAAAATAACTGAAAAACTTGAAGACTTGCCTGATAACAAGACTGCCTCTACAGAAATCCTGAGTAAGAACAATTTTAAGAATAACCCTGTTCACTCCGATATACACAACAAACTATTCTTCACAGATTCAGAAGAACCTTTAGAATTTTGCTTCTCTTGGGGGCCTGAGAGTATTACCAGCCACTTTGAGGTTGTTGACTTACCCCAGACAAGTTTCTCTTTAGATGGATCACCTAGGACACATATGTAAATACATTAGAACAGTACTTCCTTATCTTCCCACTGTGGGTCTGGACTTCCTTTTCTTGTTTTAAAAGTGCTACTGACCTCCATGCCCCAGGTCACTACTGCTTGGAGCCAAGAATACCAAAGTATCATTCCTTCTTGGGTGATTTCAACACCTCCCCCTCTCCCATGACTCTGCAGAAGTTCTAGAGAAGGAAAGTGACTCATTTTGGTAGATCACATTACAGAGAGTGGGCAAATCCAAGTAAGAAGATAAAGATTTTCGCACCTCTGTTTCTACC